>NC_141700.1:610277678-610935444 GCF_964263255.1 Lissotriton vulgaris
TTCTGATAGTATTTACCAAAATTGGTCTTAAGGAGCTGTCCTTTTAGGGGATTAGAAAGTACAGAGAGTAAACCCCTGAACCTTGGTACTGTAGCGGACTTGGTTACATGGCTTCTTTTGCTAAGAGCTTGTACCTCTTGTTTGAGAAGCAGCAGGTGCTTTGATGAGAGTTTGTGAATGTGATGTGGAATATTGGGAGGATTGCTGGTGAGCTCCAGGCAATAACCATGTCGGATAATGTCTAGCACCCATTTGTCTGATGTTATGGATTTCCAAATGGGGAGAAATTGTTGAAGTCTTTCCCGGACAGGTGTTAAATGATCAGGGGAAGTGTAGGCGAGTCACTGTTTATTGGGGGAAGGAGAGTTACGCGTTGGAGTACTCTTACCCCTACCATTGACATGGTTTCCTCTGTACCCTCCTCTTTAGAAGCCTCTAGAGGAAGAGGGGTGCGTGCTGGACTAATGTGAGGAAGCGTTGGGGTCTGCGGATGTAGTTTTGGACCCTCCCCTATAACATGAGCCGCAAAAGGAGCCTCTGCTTAATAGAAAAGGAAGCACTCCCATGGAGTTCGCCACGGCCGTGTCTTTTTCATCTTTTCTAAAGCCTCATCAACTTGAGGTCCAAAAAAATGTTGCTCGTCAAAGGGGGTATTTAAAATAGATTGCTGGACTTCTGCTTTAAAACCTGAAATCCTAATGCCAGGCATGTCGACGTATAAGAAAGCTGGTGTTGACTTGTCTCGCTGCAGTGTCAGCAGCATCTAAAGCACATCTAATAGAAGAATCAGATATACGTTTTCCTTCTTGGACTAGCTCTTGTGACATTTTCTTGTGCTCTTCTGGGAGGTATTGAAGTAGGCCTTCCATCTCGTCCCAGTGTGCCCTGTCATACCTAGCTAGGAGACCCTGCGTCTTGGTAATACGCCAGTGGTTAGCGGCTTGAGCTGCCACTCTTTTACCAGATGTGTCTATTAATTTACACTCTTTATCCGGGGGAGGTGCATCTCCAGAGGTTTGTGAGATTGCTTTTTTATGAGAATTAGAAACTACCAGTAACTCTAAGGGTAGCTGTCCTCTAATAAAAACCGGATCAGATGATGATGGTTTGTATTTCTTGTCAACCCTAGGTGTTAAAATACGGGCACAAACAAAGTCTTTAAAAATCTCATCTGCATGCCACAACATGCCTTTCTACATAGGGAGACGCTGACTAGTCCTATGTGAAGACACTAGAGTCTCAAATAAAATGTCATCATCCAAAGCCTCTTTGTGCAGTGTAAATTGGGGGGACGCTTTTTAACCTACCTGTGTGCCGTGAGGGGAACGGCCGACGCCCTGGTCAATCCAGCCGTGAGGGGAACGGCCAACATCAGTTTCCTACTGCCGTGAGGGGAACGGCCAGCGCAGCACTACAATCCCCAGAAGCCCCGGCACCTCGGCGCTCCAGTGACGCTGACGCAGCGCCCGCCAGCGCTTATCAGCGCGGCACTCCGAGCAGGGAGCGGGGACGCTTTTTAACCTACCTGTGTGCCGTGAGGGGAAAGGCCGATGCCCTGGTCAATCCAGCCGTGAGGGGAACGGCCAACATCAGTTTCCTACTGCCGTGAGGGGAACGGCCAGCGCAGCACTACAATCCCCAGAAGCCCCGGCACCTCGGCGCTCCAGTGACGCTGACGCAGCGCCCGCCAGCGCTTATCAGCGCGGCACTCCGAGCAGGGAGCGGGGACGCTTTTTAACCTACCTGTGTGCCGTGAGGGGAACGGCTGACGCCCTGGTCAATCCAGCCGTGAGGGGAACGGCCAACATCAGTTTCCTACTGCCGTGAGGGGAACGGCCAGCGCAGCACTACAATCCCCAGAAGCCCCGGCACCTCGGCGCTCCAGTGACGCTGACGCAGCGCCCGCCAGCGCTTATCAGCGCGGAACACCTCCCGCGTCGCGGGACGCGCGCGGGTGTCGCCGGGCGGAGCCCGGGCAGAGGGCGGGCCGTCAGCGGCCGGTGGAGGACGGGACGGGTCCAGCCCCCTAACGTTGTTAATAACACAAGGTATTTGGTAGTTCTTTCACGATTGACTCTGTGTTTGGCCAACTAATCAAAAGACTATTGGATCGGGAGAAAACCAGACTGTTCTTATCAGCTACATGTTGCTATTGATTCATAGACTGTGAGACTACGTATATCTTGCCTTAGGCATCTGGTACTTGCTAACTTGTAAACTGATTTTCGCAGTGTTTGATTGAGTCCCTATACTTCGAATTTACGAGGTGATAATACCTATAGTTACTCCTACCTACCGTAAAATATGTCTCCAAGGGGAAGTCGCAGTAGAACTGCAGCTGCCGGGGGTAGTAGTAAAGTTAACAAAACAGGTCCCATTGACAACTTTATAATCAAGGCAAACGATGCCATAAATCAGGGTATATCCCTTCTGGAACGTAGGGTCTCACAAGATCTTGCTCATGCAAGACGCTCTTCTTTGGGACTTATTGCTTCTGCAACTACTCCTATCCAGGTTTTGCCCACTAATAATAGACCTTTACTAAACACGTGCGTTGATATCCACACCATCCCCAATGAAGTAAATCTATCTGCCTCCATTCCCCTGATAGATTCCGACACAGACACTAGCCTAGATTTGGAGAAGACTCCTGACCTACACATGACCCCCTCACCTGAAATTATATCAGTAGAAAATACTAGGGAATTAAGGGGAAGACGTGAGGGTGCTATCCAAAAATTACAACATAATCAAAACGCATCTACGTCTAAAGCCCCTAGGGTCAGTAAACATCAAGGGGAAGAAACTAGTACCAACCCCAACTCAAATATAAGTAGGACTGTGGAGACAGCTAATGATCGAGATGAGTATGAGGCTGGGAAAGGGAAAGAAACGGAACATCAGGAAGGGCCAGCAGCAAAGGATGGTAAAATGATCGACCCCACTGAATTAGTGAACGACTATATATTGGCAAAATTGGGTGAACTTCTTGGTATTTATCTATCCCCTATTGAAAGCAGGCTCACCCGGATAGAAAAGTATCTAGCAGAACTGACTACGCCCATTAAGAGCTTAGCTAAAGTAACCGTTGCTAATGATGCAATTCAACCTACTCCTAATAAAGCAGTAGGTCCCGATTCGAATGTCCCCCAAGTATCATCCACAAATATAGTTAATTTATCCAAACCTGCCCTGGTACCACCAAAGGGGATAAGTGTCAGCCAACCAATAGTCAGTTGTAACAAGGCAGCCCCAGTAATAAGGAAGGATAATATTACAAAACATGTAAACGTCCCTACGGTGGGCCAGCCCCCGAATTCTGGAGGTGGTTCCATCCTGGCCCAACCAATACAAAAAACATCTAGACAGGTTCCTTCCCGCATTAATTTACCACCAGAATGCGGGGCTTACGTCCTTGTTCTAGTTAATGTATCTAAATTAAGGAAGGACCAAGAAGAAACTCCCACATCTCTCAAAAATAAAACCTTACATTGGTTAATTGCAAATTGCAATTTCCCAATAGAAGGTGCAAGAGAAATTATTAATACTCAGCGGGTGGGTTGGATAGGCCCACTTAGGAAAAAGTTTGAGGGTGACTGTGTTACAATTAATTTCAAAAATCCACAGTGGGCAGAGAAAACATTAGCAAGCGCCCCATCACCCTCAACCCGGGAATTTAATACCACACTCCTTCCATTAGGCTATTTCTACAGACATTTGATACCCCAGAACCAAGTTATGGAGAGCAATTCCATTACTACCTATCAAGATTTGAATTTTGGTGCAAGATTCAAATCACCGCTCTCCTTACAAAACCAGGACTTTGGTCATTTGAACGGCCATAACAATTGGCGGAATCGGATGCCAAACCAGATGTCAATGTTAGTACCCCCCAGCTACCCTCCGCATCACCTTCAATTCCCAAACATGCAGCAATCTAACTATAGAGATAGATCCTATCCTGCCCTTGACCTTCATTCGTTCCAACCGTCATTCGAAGCAAGGTCAACATTTAACATCCCTACCTATAATCGTTTTGATTATTTTTCCAACTTAGATGACCAGGATTGACTGAACATAACGCCAACAAAAGATATTGATAGCCTAACTACAGTCAATATACTAGAGGGACATTTAGTTCCGGTTGTACATGTTCAGGCTTCAGCTGATACTGTAGAAATCCTGGAATTAATGCCTGTTGACGGCAATCAACCTGCAGTTGTTAATATCATTTCTAAAAAAGCAGGGAGTATTTGTACTAGGGTTAGGTCAGGTAACCATCGCAACACCCATGGGCTATCAATCTTAAGTTGGAATGTCGCAGGACTAGAATCCAAACTATCGGACCCTGCATGGATTAAGATAATCAATGATGCGGATATTCTTATGTTTCAGGAAACATGGGCTGTTGGTAATTTGTATATTGAGGGCTATCACTGCTTCAGTCTAACATCGCCCAAACCATGTTTTGGCCGAGCGGTGGGTGGTCTTTTCGTTGGGATCAAGATCCTTGCAGGTGGTACAATCAAAAACCTGCAGTACGATGGTCCGGTAAACCCCAACATCCAGATTCTTGAGTATAAGTTGAAGTCAAAGACCATAATCTATTTAATAAATTTTTATAACAATGATTTTTATCATGTACCGAACAAGAACTTTTTGGCACTATCTAAAGTTTTAAGAAATTTGGAATGTTCCCTCGCAGTAGACAAAAAGTCATGTATTTTAATAGGGGGTGATTTCAATGCAAAATTAGCAGTGAGTGCTGGATCTGTTAATCAAACTTACTCCGACCCAGCAGAGCGCAGGGGTTCTGAATTGTCCAAACTCCTCATTGAATTTGATTTAGATGATGCTTTGAGTGTAGGACACAAATATGATTCCCATTACGCTCCTACATATACTGGTGGGAACAGTAGTTCCACTATTGATTATGTTTTTACGTCATCACTGCTAACAGATTGTATAGTAAAAACTTCTGTGGTACAAACACCCCTCAGCGATCACAATCCACTGGTTGTAATTTTGGATCTTGCCCCAAGTCCGATTTTTGAAAATTTAAATGGTGCAAGGGACATTACCCCATCAATCGATGGCCTTCGGTTAAAATGGAGGGGAGTGAATTGTGAGGCTATTTTAACAAATGTACAATTGCTATACCCGCATTTGATTGATTCTTGTAAAGCTCTAAGTAATAACTATGATCAATTAATTGCTGATTTTGAAATCTTGTGTTCAGCCATCAAAACTCTTTTGTCTGTTCCACTACCCATAGAAGGCAAAGAGCCAAGGTGGTTCGACTCGGTATGTTCCTTGGCAAATAGAGAATTAAGAAAGGCTCTCTCTATGAAACCTAGGTGTAAAGCAACCGTTCAATTAGCTAGGAAATACTACAAAGCTAAAATATCAGAACGGAAGGCCAATTTACTTTCCGACCAATGGGACTCTTTGGTAATTAGTGCAAACTTGGGTGGCAGCGGCCCATTTTGGTCAGCTGTCAGAAAAACACGGGAAATGGGAAAGAAACTCACTCAAATTAGCTGTAACATAACAAGTGCAGCATGGGAGACCCATTTTTCTGGCATCTATGCAGCCCCTACAGAGGAGTATTTTCCACCTACTCCTGACCAATCAGGTGGTCTATTAATTTTAGAGCATGAAGTTAGAATAGCTATAAAAGAGAGTCTGGGAAATAAGGCACCCGGACCAGATGGTCTCCCCATTGACATCATTAAATATGATGTTGATTTGTGGACACCCATATTCCTCAATGTCTTTAATAGTTTACCAAAAACAGCCATGCCCACTACTTGGACCACCAGCATTATTGTCCCTATTTACAAAAAGGGAGATAGGTCTGATCCCGCGAATTATCGCCCTATCTCCCTTTTGGACAATACTTTAAAAGTATTGGGTCGTATAATCTTTCATAGAATACTGGACTGGGCAAATGACACTGACTTTTTAGATCCATGTCAGATGGGGTTCCGTAGTGGGGTAGGAACAGTGGAGCAATGCCTAAACTTAAAACTGATAATTGACAAATACAGTGTTGCCCGCTCCTCCCCCACTTACCTTGCATTTATGGACCTCTCGTCCGCTTTTGATCTTGTCAATAGATCAAAGCTTTGGTCCATTCTTTCAACTAATGGTCTTGATAACACTCTGGTAAATTTCCTAGCCTATCTCCATACTGACCTGAAAGCACGGGTACGTATCGGGATGGGCGGAGAGGTATCGGGAGCCACTGAGATAGGGAGGGGGGTGAGACAGGGGTGCGTCTTAGCACCCCTGTTGTTCATCATTTATATTAACGGCTTATCCACCTGTCTGAAAAAAGTTACCACAGATGTCCCATTTATTTCAGGGAAACCACTTCCAGTGCTTTTATATGCAGACGATGCGGTGCTTATGGCCCGCACTCCTAATGCCCTTCGTCTGCTTGTACATAGCTTTGTTAAGTTCATGGAGGATCTGGATTTAAAGGTTAATTTTAAAAAATCTTTTATTATGTCCTGTGGCCCTGGCAAAAGGAAACTTAACACTATACAGTCAGGTACAGACAAATTGATATCTGTCCCTAAATTCCCATATCTAGGGTTGGTTTTCGCTGCGAACGGCTCGTGGAGTGGGCATATGGCCCACGCCACGAGCAAGTTCTCGAAAGCCAACAACTCTGTTTTAAGTCTCCCTCGCCCAAAGAAAATAGGTGCCACTAGGGCTATTTTAAAGATTTTTAAATTACAGTGCGCACCTGTTGCCACGTATGGAGCAGAGGTATGGGGATCAAGAAACAGTCCCTGCATCCAAAGTGAGGAGAATCGCTTCTGGAGGAAAGTGTTGGGTGTACCAATCTCCTCATCCACCTTCATTTGTCATAGTGAATTAAACATTCCATATATTTGCGATTTTATTAGAGCAAGACCGGCACTCTTCTGGATCAGAATCTGGCGGAATGAAGCTGCTACTCTTACTCAGAACATTATAAAGGACTGTTTAAGTAGCGACCACGGAATGAGAATTCCATGGTTGTCTGAAGTTTCAAAATCTCTGAATGAAGTTGGTAGAGGAACTTTGTTTACTGATCCTACAACTGTAGAATTACAGGATAAAGTTCAGGTTAAGAATGCGCTATATGCACTTTACAATAATGAAAGGCTTAGAAGCGAATCACAAAAATCAACTGTAACGAAATATATAGGCAATGGATTGTGTGGACCGACTCTACCGCCCTATCTCTCGCTGCCTATGACTAGCTGGGAGAGATCATTGTTGTTTCGTTTAAGGGCAGGAACAGTAAAATTCATGTTGTCATTTCCACTAGGGCACTGTCACAGTGTTGATTCTACCTTATGTCCCTGTGATGGCGTGAGCATTCAGGATGACCTGCACTTTCTATTTTTCTGTAAATTTTATTCTGTGTATATTAAATGGTTTTTAACTCCGTATTTTAAAAAATCCAGACCACGGACACTTCAAGACTCATATAATATGTTAATTGCCCTGGATAGTGATGAATTGACTTTTCGAGTCAGCTCCTTTTTAAGACTGGCTATACGAGCACGCAAAATGATGGAAAACCCTTGAGCATGGTAAATCAGCTTTGTTAGTATTATCATGGAAATTTAGCATATTGTTTTGAAATATATTGTACTGTCACTGCACGGAATGGTATGTTACATGTATACTTAGTTTTAATTCCTATTTGTATGTATATATACTATTATGGTTTGTTGATGAATTATGTTCGGTACTTTTATGAATTTTAAGGAATTCGAATAAAGGTCTTTTGAACTTGAACAGTGTAAATTGCTAATAAGCTGCTGTCTTGAAATTAGCTCTTGATAAGATACGTTATCATCTGGAGGTGATGGTTTTGCAGGGTATAAATCTGAATCATTATCCTTGGGTGGATCAATATTATAATCATCTCATGGATCTGTTGGTAAAGGAACATTGTCATTGTAGGAGAGTAGGGTCTGCAATCCTATGGTCACCCCAGATTTTTGCTTTTTGCTTCACTGGTTTACGACTTTCCCTGGCTGTGGGCCTGCTAATCAGACCCACAGCGTAGCTGTTCTCTCTCTAAATTGACATCCTTGTACCTTAGGTGCATTTACCAATTGATATTGGGTCACTCTAGTAATTCCTTGTACAGTGTACCTTAGGTACCCAGGGCATAAGTGCACCCAAGGCCTACCAGGGGCTGCAGCATGTATTGTGCCACCCCTGGCTGGCCATCTAAACAGACAAAACTGGCTGGTAACACAGCTGGGGCAAGGTGGTATAATCACCCTTTGCTTTAGATATAGTATACCTATATCTAACACTAAAATGGACACATATACTCCTATAAATCACTCCTATGGCAGGCCTTAACAATCCTGGAGGCAGAGTGCTTGGAATGATGTGAGATGGTACTCTAGCATGAGCTGAGCCTGTCTGCAGCTTTCGGAACCAAGTCCTTTAGCTGTTTCCATGATAACTCTATACCATATACTCTTAAGTGCATTATAATCCTCGCGGTTATTGCTAACTTTGGCATAGCATTATCAAAACATGTCGAGTAAGGTGTCATACGAATTGGAATACTACCCCCTCACCAGTTCTGGCGACGGGAATAGCATTCCACCCTTTTAGAGGGACACGACATGTATGTAACTGTGAACCCCGGTTAAAGTTAACTCGAGTCTCAGCATCACAAAATGGATGCTGCCACCACAGACACAAGTCTGACCTCCTGCTGCTGGGAGTCCTTCCAGCGAGGGAGGCTTGGACAAAGGGTTTCCTGCCTTGGGAGGTGCTAGCACCACCCCAGACAGGATTTTGTGTATTGAGGTAGGACAGGCTGAAAAGAATGAGACATGCCTGGGGCACACAAGGTGTCCCTGTGCATACCCCGGTTCAAACCAGTTGCTGGGGCACTCCAGCCCCATCTCTGGCGCGAAACCGCACAAAGGATAGGGGGTGTAACCACCCCCCTTCCTGGTCCCACCCATAGGAGGGACCTAGTCATGGTACAGCCCCCTTTAGGAGAATAAAGGAAGGAGCTGGTCCCATTCCAAATTAGATTAATCCTGATTTGAAACTACAAAGAAGAAACTCTGGACTTCGACGTTCTGCTCCACAGAAGACTGAAGAAATCTCCCTTGTAGCCAAGGAGTGACCACCCTGCATCAGCAGGCACCATCAAGCGTCCTAGCGGTTCACTTTGTCGTCCTTCCTGCCGGAACCAGACTTCAGAGCCCGACGAGATCCGGACTTCCAGACCTCTCCGACCTCTACCTACATCGGCAGCACAGCTGAGATCCGTGGGTCCGACGAGACACGTGGGACCGGCCATCTTGGAGAAACTGCACTTCGCTTCCAGCACGACTTCAGAGGCATCCTCGAGAAAATGTTTTGGGGCCCGTACATTTCTGAGTCGGTGGCGGTGGGCCGGGGCACTCGCCAGGGTTGCCCCTTGTCCCCGTTATTGTTCGCGCTGGCTGTAGAACCGCTGGCGGCGGCCATGCGGCAGACGCTGGGGACGGGCATACCCCTGGGGGACGCGACACATCAGGTCTCGCTCTACGCGGACGACCTGCTGGTGTTCGTCCGGGACGTGGCGTGCATTCCGGAGCGCCTGGCACAATTGCTGGAGCAATTCGCCGTTGTTTCGGGGCTCCGGGCGAATGCAAGCAAATCCGGCCTCTATGCGTTCAACGCGGCCGTCGACGACCCAGGGTACTGCCTGGGTAACACGAGGGTCTAATGGCACACTAACACCTTCAAATACCTGGGCATTCAAATCTACCGACAGCCAGCAGATCTTCTGGATGGCAACTTGGGCAAGGCGGTGACGGCCCTCAGGTCCCAGATACGCTTCTGGACCTCTCTCCCATTGACCACAACAGGTCGCGTGGCCCTCGCCAAAATGATCATGCTTCCCCGACTCCTGTACTTCTTTGTTAATCTGCCTCTCTATGTGCCGCCTTCATTCTTCTCGCCGTTGCACGCGATGCTACGGGACTTCATCTGGGGTGGGTCCCGGCATCGACTGGCGCTTGCGAAGCTGTACCTGCCGACGGACGGTGGTGGACTGGCCGCTCCATGCTTCGAGCACTATTACCTAGCAGCGCAACTGTAATGGATTGCTCGCTGGTTGGCGGACAAGGGCAGAGAAGACACTGCCACGGCGGAGCCCCCGTACTCTCTGGAAAGGGTCACTAAGCTCTATCATCCCCTGGAAGTGCCCGCGAGACCTGCCCCGCTGCTGCTGGCAGTAGCGTACAAATGCTATTGCAGGGCCTTGTTCCCCACCCGGCGGGTTCCCACATATGCGCCTGCGGCGCCCCTCGAGGCTTTCATTGGCGGAGACGGAGTCCTCGCGCGGCCGATGCTGGAGCATTGGAAGGAGGCGGATGTCCAGACACTGGGGGACCTCTTCAGGGATGGGGCACTGGTGTCGTACTAGACTCTGGTCACTGAGGATGGACTCCCGCCCGGGGGGTTCCTCCTACACCGCGCCATAGTGGCTAAAATGACAGCCCGATGGGGGGGACGTGTCAACAGAACCCACGCAACACTTAACCATGCAATACCTACACGTCATGGGGAAGGGCAAACACCTGGTACGCTGGTTTGCGGGGTCATTAAGGGTGCATAAAGCGATCAGCCTAGTTCCATCTCGCGGTAAATGGGAGCACGACCTGGGCAGGCAGTTGTCTGATAAGGAATGGGACAGGGTCCTCCGGAGTCCGGTGCGAATCCCCAGAAATCTGCGCTTCCGACAAATACAACTTTATGTTGTTCACAGGGCCTACCTCACGCCAGCGCTCATCAACAGATATTTCCAGCGCGCAGATGCGTCCTGTCCCAGGTGCGACAAACTGGACGTGGGGGTCCTTCACATGCTGTGGAGTTGCCCCGGGTTAGGCTCCTACTGGAGTGCGATCGGTGAGCGGCTGTACCGGGCGCGTCATACCGGAGTATATTCTACATTTATTTTGCAGGCCGCCTCGGGATAAAGTGACGTCTTGATTCCTGGACCTGGGGCTGGTGGTGGCCGTTCGCCTGCTCACGAGGCACTGGAAGGCGCGCAACCCGCCACATATACAGGCATGGACCTCCTCCTTTCTGGTGTGGGCCCGAGCGGAGAGGACGGCCCTACGCCGGGAGGAAACAGTGGGGCTCCGTCTGACACCGATGGCTGACAGTTGGGAAGTCATGCTTAGTGCCTTGTGGCAGGCTGGCGAGGCTGGGGACACGGGTGGGGATGGCAACTAGCCAGTGCCCGAGGAAGGCGGGGTGCGCACTGGGGCATGTTGCTACCTAGTAGTTCTACAGAATACCGTCACACTACAGCAGTGGTACGCAGGTCAACGGAGCGGACCTAGCAATGTCAAGCGGGAGGCTGTGCGCGAGGGGGGGGTGGAGCTGGGGGTGGGGGCGGGGAGAGATAGGAATGTAACTGTATATTACCATTATAAGTGCTTATGCCGCTGCTGTTCATTAAATGTTTCTTTTCCATGATTGTTGATTTGTAGTTCTTGAATAAATGCCACTGTTGTGCGCAACACAGGTACAGGGAAGATCCACCCTGAACATTTGGGTAACACACATTCGCTTGGCGGGTGGGCGGTCACGGACTTATCTCGTGGCAAATGCCCGGCAACCTCCTCATCAGGCAACAGTATGCGGATTAATCCTCTCCCATTCCGAACAGGGATTTGCATGCCTGTATGGGACTTATTGACTGGTGCCTTGCATACCTGCTTACTGTTTACTTCTTGTTGCCCTGTTTCATGCAATATATTGTCTTTCTACGAAAAATACCAATAAACAGATTTGACAAAAAAAATGGGGGGAAACGAGTAAAGGTGTTGTGAGCCTCAACTCAACTTAAACTTGTCCCCAAAGCTCCCTGCACTGGATACTGGAGACTGCAGAATGACGGGCAGTGAGCGTTCTCGTGAGTGGCAAACAGGTCCACCTGAGGAGCTCCCCTGACGAACTACCTCTGGTTCGGCTGTGAACTGCAGACTGAGACTGTCTGCACGTACGTTCAGAACTCCGGCCAGATGATTTGCCATCAGACAAATCTGGTGGTCCTGAACCCAGGACCAGAGACGCAGAGCCGCTCTGCAGAGATAATGCGACCCCACTCATCCCTGCTTGTTGACATACCACATCGCGGTCGTGTTGTCCGTTAGGACCTGAACCGACCGACCGCGAAGGGAAGGAAGGAAGGCCTTGAGTGCCAAAAGTATCGCCCGTAACTCTAGAAGGTTGATGTGAAGCAACCTTTCCTCTGGAGACCAAAGACCCTTGACTTCCATATGCCCCAGATGAGCACTCCACCCTAGGGAGGATGCATCCGTTATCACTGTGGCAACCAATGGAGGCCGATGGAAGGGCTTTCCTTGAGACAGATTGCCCTCCATGCTCCACCAAGACAGATCCGCAGCATTTTCCCTGGAGATCTTGACTGACTCCCTGAGATCTCCGTTGTGTTGATACCACTGCCTGCGGAGGCACCACTGGAGTGCCCTCATGTGCCAGCGTGCATGGTTGACCAACAGAATGCAGGAAGCAAACAGACCGAGCAGGCGAAGGACCTTCAGGACTGGAAAAAACCTCTCCATTGTAAAACAAGGGAATCATTTCCTGAATGTCGAGAATCCTTTAGGGTGGAGGGAATGCTCGACTAACAGTAATGTCCAGTACTGCCCCTATAAACAGTTTGTGCTATGAGGGCACCAGGTGAGATTTGGCCACATTTATTGAACATCCCAACTTATACAACAACTGGGTTGTCTCCTACAGATGATGACACACCTTCCCTGGCGACTCCGCTTTGATCAGCCAGTCGTCCAGATAGGGGAAAACATGAATCCCGACCTTCTGAGATGGGCTGCCACCACTGTCATCACTTTGGTGAAGACTCGACTTGCAGTAGTAAGTCCAAACGGGAGAACCGCAAATTGATAATGTTGCGAACCCACCGTGAAACAGAGATACTTCCTGTGCGACTTCAGGATGGGAATATGAAAATACGCATCCTGCAAGTCGATCGACACCATCCATTCTTATTCCAACAGCGCCTTAAGGACCTGCGCAAGGGTGAGCATCTTGAACTTCTCTTGTTTCAGATAAAGATTCAAGATCATGAGATCCAGGATTGGACGTAACCTGCCATTCTTCTTGGGAATCAGGAAGTACCGGGAGTAGCATCCCCGACCACTTTCCAGCTCTGGAACCCCCTCTATCGCACCTTTTTTCAACAAGGTCAGAACTTCCTCCAGTAGGAGATGGAGATGTTCTTTCGAGCAAGCCCCTTGACAAGGAGGGTAATTTGGAGGGAATTCCCGAAAGGGAAGAGCATACCCATTTTCTACAAGATTGAGAACCCATTGGTCTGTAGTGACCGATTCCCAATCCTGCAGAAAATGAGTAAGCGGACCCCCCACAGGACCAACATGAATCGTAACGGGGAATCTAGGGCTGCTTTGTTGGGGTGATAGGAGGGGAGGAAGAGGAAGAGGAGGAGGAGGGTTGACGACCTCGTGGACGGCCTCTATTTTTTCCCTATACGACTTGTACAGCGTATTTTGTTGTTGTTGTTGCTGCTGCTGACGAGGCTGTCCAAATGAACGAAAGGATGATTTTCCAAATCCTCTGTACCTTCGAAAGGATCCTCTAGATTGAGTCTGCAAGGCAAGTGATTTTGCTGTGGCCTTGCTATCTTTGAATCTTTCAAGAGCGGCAACCGCTTTCTTACCAAACAGTCCTGAACCATCGAATGGTAAGTCCAACAGAGTAGCCTGCACATCTAATGAAAAGTCTGTAGACTTCAACCAAGCACCCCTTCTCGTAGCTACTGCAGAACCCATAATCCTTGCCACCGAGTCAGCCGTATCTAGACCACTCTGAATGACTTGACGTGCAGCAGCCTGGGTATCGTCCAAAACCTCTTGAAAGTTCTTCCTGTCTTCATCAGACAGTTTAGGCAGCAACTATTTAAAGGAATCAATCAAGGCATGGATATATCTTCCCATCAAGCAGGTTGCATTTGTTGATTTCAGCGCCATGCTCGCAGATGAAAACACCTTTTTGGCAGACTGGTCAATCCGTTTTGATTCCCTGTCAGCGGGAACTTGAGGGAAAGCTCCCAAAGAACTCTTTGAGCAAGCTGCCTGAACCACTAGGCTCTCAGGCAAAGGGTGAGCAAATAAAAATTCAGGATCACCAGGTGCCACCCTATATCTCCGTGCTATAGACCTGAAAGGCAAAAGATGCTCAACAACTGAGGATAGTGAATGTAATACCTCAGTCAATATATTGGACTTGTGGTAGGGAGTATAATGTCCAACAACTCAGCCACCTTTCTTACAACCATGTGATAGGGGGCTACATCCTTAGACAGAGCATCCGAACCAGGAGAAAACTCCCATTCAGGGGAAACATCAAGGTCACTGGCTTCCCTTCATTCAGTAAAGTAGTCCTCTGAATCAGGCAGTTACCCTTCTTCCATTTCCTGCTGATAGCGCTCCTCTTCTACGACCCTTTGGGCCTCCCTCCTGGAGCGGATCCTTTGCACAGGCATCGATGGATCCATAACCGACTCCGTCGGATTCAGGACCGGCGCCGAACACAGCTCCGACAGCGCCGCTTGCGCCGAACGAGGCCAAACAGACGGCGCCAGTGATGTTCGGAACGGCGCCGGAGCCCTCAGCGCCGGGAAATTTCAAGACGGTGCAGCCGGAAGAAAGGGCATAAAAGGGGCCTGGGCATAAGCCTGAGGAACCCCCAAATTATAAGCCAATGGACCCATGGGACCCGCAGGTGCACCAGAGGGGTACATAGCCCTTGCGAAGGCACCATACATAGCATTAAGGTAATGAGATGGGTCTTGACCTGGAGCCGGGAATGGAGGATAAACTCCTGGCACTGCCCCTGAAGCCGATGTTCCTGGAGTCGGGCAAGTCGGCGCCGATAATGGAACTTCTTCTGGCTGATCCTGACCTTCTTGTTCAGGTTGAACTTGACTCGGATCCGGAGAATGGACCGAATCCGGAGAAGGGACCGGCGTCGGTGATCGAGAGACTTCGGGTGAAACTACCTTCACTGGCAAACCCGGATTCGATTGTGAAGGAGAGACTTCATCCCTTCTGTGACGCCGAGGTGAAGTCGATCTCGGCGCTGGTTCTTTATCAGAGTGATGCCTTGAAGAGTGCTTCTTCTTCTTATGTCTCTTCGACTTCGAGTGTCCCGACGCCAACTTCAAGCCCGATCTGGACTCGGAAGGAGACCGCGACCTTAATCTTCTTTTACTTGCTTTCTTATCGTTCTTCATTTTGGCCATAAAGAGCTTGGCCTCCCTTTCTTTCAATTCCTTCGGGTTCATCTTCCTGCAGCACGGACATCCATCGACGTCGTGATCGGAAGACAAGAACCATACATAATCTTCGTGCGGGTCAGTGATGGACATCTGCTTACCGCACTCCCTGCAGGGCTTAAAACCAGATTTTCTCCCAGACATTGTCGAAAGAATCAAGAGAAACAGATGAAAACAACAAGAATTTCAAAGTTACTACGGAGAGTCCCAAAGAACCATTGGAGTCGACTGCGCGGAAAAAAGGAAACTGACGTCATCACGTCGACAAGGCCCTATTATGGATCCAGTGACGTCAGCGGGGTCGCGAGCGGAGTCGTACCCTCTGTGACGTTGTCCATGACCTCGCCGGCGTGGAGAGCTACAAATGTTTCCGATTGGCTGCTGCGCAGGGGATATTCACAAGGCGAGGAATCCACTGGCAGATGTATCCATCAGAAAACCTGCATTCAAATTGACCTGGACTTACTTCCGCTTGACACCTCTCCTTTCTTTCTTTAGTGACCTCCATCTTACTTTCAATCCTCTGCATACCTTCTATTTCTGAGAATAGCTTCTTCTCAGTCTCATCCCTGCCTCAATCCTACTTATTGTAATTCTGCAATTGGCTGATAGCTAATTTCATGGATTGTAACTACCCCTCTTTAAAACCCTATCTCTGTAATCTAACATTACCTAATATCAGTGGCGGCTGGCATGGCTGGCGGGTTGCAGGATATATATATCTTAACTTACCTTGAGGCATCTCTGCTCCTGCTCTCCTTTCTACGACTCCTGAAACAGGAGGCAGGCAGTCAGGCTCCCTCCCCTAAGCCAATCACATTGCTGCAATGCAGCATTGTGACTGGTTGGAGCCCCGTGACACGGCACTCAGCCAGAGGATGGATGGGTAGGCATTTTCTCCATGCAGGCTGTAATGCAGCCTGCATGGAGAAAATGCCTGTTTGGGCGGCCTGAGAAGGCCGACCAAACAGTCATTGCACACTAAGGAGTGGGTAAACCACTCCTCCCCTTCCCTGCTCCGTGAGCAGCCCCGCACACCGCAAAGCAGCAGGAATCAGCATAAAATGATAATAACTAAGTTATTATCATTATATGTTTCTAATTAGCACTCTTAAAATCAGTGGAGTGATGCTCCTCCGCCACAACGGAGTTGCTGCCACTGCCTAATATCTACCAACCTATCTATCTCACCAAACATTCAACTGGAACCACATAGGACTCCACTAGTGATCACACCTACCTGGTATTAATACATCACAAAGTAATTAGAATAAATGCAGGCAATTTCTTCTTGAGAGCATGACTAATTAAAATAGCCAACAATACCCACTAGATTAACCACTAAACTTGGGTTATGGAGTAGCAACCTACTCGCAGTAACACGCTTCAATGTCTGGGTTGTGGTAGGAAACGCTATATAAATGCAATTACAATTCAGTACAGTACTTCTCTGCCTGAATCATGAACTGGGCTTAATAGTCAACTCAAATCTATAATCTCAGATCAGTTCTGCCTTTGATCACTTAACTGGGAGTCTGCGCCAGCGGAGGATTCGTAAGGTCGACCAGCGGCGATTCGGACCCGGATCCAGTGGGGCCCGCGGCGTCGGGACTGAAGTCGCCGATGGCGCCGGGGGCGAAGCACCCGCCGGGGCCGAAGCCTCTGGCCCTCTTGGGCTCCCAGACGGGGCCGAGGCCCGAAGGCGCCACAGAGGGATCCGACGGAGGAGAGAGCGACCTCATGGCCATGAGGAAGGCCTCGATCTCCTCCGGCGTCGCGTTCAGCCCAGGGACCGGTGGGTATGGGGCTGGCCGCGGTGCCTGCGGCTCCAGCGGACACGCGTTGGTGGATCCGCTGAGATATTCATGTCATGAACTTTGTACAAATGTACAACTTTTAGGGAAGAACAAGCTACTTACCTTCAGTAACGCTCTTTCTGGTCACTGCTCTTAACCTTGTGAATCTTTCCAGGTTTAAGAAGGTGAAGAATCTGTTTCCAAGTCTCCACTAGGAACATATTTCAATTTTAGGTGATTTTAGTGTAAAATTATATTTTCCTTTTCAAAAGCATTCATAAACATTCTTGAAATAACTGGATTTACTCTATGTGTGAACAGACTCACACATACAGCAGGCAGCTACTAGATTTGGTCTTAGATGTCATTTGTGGTCCACAAGTCAAAATATAAACCCATTATCTAAATATGCTTTAACTCGTTCTTACACTGACTTTTCATTACCCAACCAGAGAAAATCTAAACTTATGAATAAAATCCCACATCATAACTAGTAATCTTTAAGCCCTTAATAGACATAATGTATCTGTAGATGAACAGCCTCCAGTTTTGTACAATTAATTTAACGAGGCAAATAACTGTAAATTACTTACTGAAAGGAAAAAAATATCCAAGAATCCCGGAACCTCTAACACTTTGTTTGTGAGGAATCATTTCAAACATAAAACAAGCTAACTAGCCTGCCCTCCAATAATACAGCTGAGACAACTCCTTCCCAGGATTTCAGAGTCTTTGGAGCCATTATTTAATCAGAAAATAGTTGATTCGAAACATAACATTGAGACAGATCCCATATTAATCTTCCCTCAAAGTAATAATGCTATTATTTCATTGAAACCAGGGGACAAGGGGATCCAACTCACAAGGAACCAGGGTAGTTAAATTATTATAAAAAACAGTGGTTCCTGTGGAAAAATAAAAACAACCTGTACTGGTAAGTATATGCACAATCGTAATCAAAAAGGGTTAAGGGGATATCAAAAGGAGAAAAGACCAAATATACTTTTGTTACACTTTATCACAGTTGTATTTTCTACTTTTGTAAGCATTATATACAGAAATAAATAAGAAGAGTTGTCTGATATGTCCCCAGTGAAAAAATTGAACCTAAAACATTAGTAACATCTTTGTGACATTAGTATTTGGTTTCCAAACTACTGTAAAGTCAACCATTTGGAGCTGTACAAAAATGGACCGCGACTGTATACAGTGATACACGCGGTTTTAATGGTTCGCTTTTCTTCTTTGTCGACGAAGTTTTGACCCTGTGTGTAATGTAGGTTTTCTTCAGGACCTAGGAATGTAGGGACATCTCCATGGAAAAGGAAAACGTCAGAGTGTGGCAAATAGAGTGGCAACATTGCTTGTATAGGAGAGCAAGGGGAAAGGTTCAAGGTTACCTGAATGGATGATTGCGCAGCCGCGTGAGGGGTGAGTGTCACAGGTGAGTGATGAAAAAAGAGGAAAAAGAATACTCTCTTGGGACCCAGCCGGGTGCCAATTATGTGAGAGAAGGAAAAGGATATACAGCAATAGAAAGGAACACCATGTTTTGTTGTGTGGCATTTTAGGCTCTGAGTGAATTTTCCAGATTCATGCCCTTATATAGGACCAATTCATATTGCCTTAATATAGGCATAGAAATCAAACCCTTATTTAGGCATAGCCCATGCAAACCAAATACAGGCGTGGCTACTTCCACCCGTACCAAACGTCACAACGATTTCTTGAAAAATCGGCTTAAGCAGTCAGGGAACTTCCCCTAGCTTGAATATTGATTTCTCCAAGAACTCAGTTAGTTTTACAATGAACAACTATTCCCAAGAGATTCATTATGACTTTCTTATGCCCGAGTTTACGTCAAACTATGGCATTCCTAAACACCTTCAAGGTATAAATATACCTTCACTTGCATTAGCAAACTACGGGGGTTTGGAGCAGTTCGACTATCTACTTGCCTGACGCAGTTTGCTACAGCAAGTGCCGAAGGAAGCCGACTCTCCAGCTGAAGCAGTGATCAGGAAGCTGCTCTTCTCCTGCAGAGAATCCAGCTCCAGTGTTTCCAAGCTCCCCTTGCGGGTGTTGGGAAATCGAGGCCAGCGACAGAGATACCAGACCTCTTTCATTCTAACTAAGGTATGGAGCTAATTAGAACATAAAGAAATCTTGGATAGATTCTTGGCAAAGAAAACTAAAACCTATGCTACACACTACTTACTTCTTCCAGCGTACTAGACTTAGGTTAGGTAACTGGGGTAGGCGTATTTTAGAAGCACCAGTTGAGTATTTTAGTCAATGTATTTATGTATGTATTTTTATGTGGCTTAGAAACCATACAAAGCTCTTACAGTATTATTTAATAATATTGTTCTCGCTGTACGCATAATACTTTTCAGTCTGCATAACGATTGTAGCAGTTCACTTCTCTTGCATGAGAAGAAGCATGTACAATGAACCCTTTTTTTCTCTGCAACTCTGTAGAAACAAGCATGAACGATTGACAGTGAAATACTTATCTATTGTTTCCGCGACTCTAGAGATATATTTCTTATTCTTGGGAAACAAAGTTGTCATGTTTATGCGGTTGTTAGAAACGAATCCCTTCTTGTGAATTCGAGAAAGTTTCTAGTGACCACTGAGTTAGCTGGCACACAAACAATTAAGTTTAGTATATTCGATAGAGACCTAGTTGACTTCAGTCCTACGTCAAATCTATAGGATATAATATTCCAATGCGCAGAGCCTATTGGGAATATAGGAACTACACTACATGGCGCCCAACGTTTGGTAAGGCACTAATTTAACGCTAGATACTAAAGTAACTCAGTCGTGCTTTTCTCAGAGACCCCTTTTTCCCATAAAATACTCCAATAGACGTCTGGCGTGGGTAAAAGGATAAAATATCCGCCATAGCGGAGTAGAACGAAAATCCTATGTAGTAGTTTTTGGTTTGATTCAACGTTGAAGGATACAGTGTACCAAAATATTGTGCACCTTATCTTTGTTTCCTTGAAACTTGCTCTGCAAAATTTTAGTCAACAAAATGTCGAATATGGCAACGCCATCGAGAACGGTGGAGCTGCAGCCGATCCAGTCATTGCAGCTTTTGACACAACAGGCTTTAATGAAGCCGACGAGGATGCTATAATCATCCCAGAAAATGTAATGGAAGCCATCACTATAAAACTTATAAGAAATGGCCTATCATCAAGAGGAGGTAGGGTAATTTTTGTGATAGAGGCACATGAATATCATCAGACAGAGGTATTCTATTCATGGAGTGTCTTCCCTGAAGCAAATCCAGTAACTAAAGTGTTTCACTTCTATAAAGAAGAGGAACCTCCAACGGAATACATTCCTTTCGAGGATATTGAAATTCCATTAACATACCAAGAGCATGTGCTTAGGTTTAAAGGCGCCCTACAACATATAAATCACATAACTAGGCTCGGCCCACTAGGTAGACCAGGAGCGACATGGCTGGTATTAGCCAGCTATACACCACATCCTGCCATTGAAGAAATGACAGCTGAGGAATTATTAGTTCAACTAAAACAACTAATCAAAATACATAGACAATTGGTTCAATATGTCATGCGGACTCTAACAGTCCAACCTCCTATAAGGATTCCACAACACACCCCTTACCAAGGGAACACAAATAAAATTACACCACAGACTATACAATCAGTCATTGGTAAATTACCCGCAAAACAGGAACAAATTCCATTCTGGATAGCTCAAAAAATTACTCAAATGAGGCAGTTTTTCCTGATACTACCCCTCATGAGAAACACAGAATTCTAACAATCTGTTTACCAATGGGGATCGTACCACACCTGGAAGACTGCGACACTTGGGGTACAGTCTTTGCTGCAATCTACACTAAAACACATGGTGTTCCATCTATGGCGGTAATACCTGACGTCTTAAAACAGATTCAAAATAAATACGGGACAGAGCCTGCTTTAAATTTAGGTATGAAATTACTAACAATAATATTAGCTAATATTAAAGGTGAAGCAGCATCCGTGGCGAACCACCAAAAATTAAGAGAATTTGATGTAACTGAGCAATCACAAGAACTGGCCAGAATACTTGAAAAACCTATGAAGAACTAGGTAGAGACAGTTTGGGTGGTAAACCAGTGAAACTCCAATTGAAGGAAAGTCCTGAAAAAGTATTTATTAAAAACACTCCTACTCCTCCTAAAAAGAAGTGTGAGAACACTAAACAAACTTCTAAAGAGAAGCGTTCTCAATCCAGAGGTAGGTTTCCTCAAAAGGAGCCCTCTGAAAGGAGGTATTACCTCAGGAATAGGGATAATTTGAAAAAAACATGATAGATATCAAGATACTGATACACGTTCCTCACAGAAATCCGAAAGAAGAGGACGGTCAGAACACAAGGAAGAACGCGTGAAGTCTAAAGACGATCAACACGTTCCAAAATATAAGAAAACCCAATTCACCAAAAAGAAGGTAGCAGGTCTAAAAATCAGATATGCCGAGGATTGCGAGGACACAACTCAAGAATGGGGAATGGGATCAAACGATGTTGGACAGTGCAGCAGAAGTCACCATAGCTCGCAAGATCTTGAAGGATCATCTGGAGACAGTGGACTTGAATGAGTACCATTCAAGTTGAAACTGCAGATACCAGGGTTAGCGTCCCACATAAGTTATATGAAGTAACACTCCGGATGGAGGGGGACATACCTAGAAAAATAAGAGCACTCTTTTGGAAGAAGCTCTCTCAGGGTTATGACATTCTTTTAGCTGAACAAGACTGGCCACCTGAATTTGTCAGGGAGTGCCCACAAGGCGAAGACATTATGCCAGCCTTCTCCAATCACATTCAAATTCATTTAAAATATACTTATGCCAGGAAATAGGAAGTGGCCCAGGCTCCTGCATTATACAAAAATCATGTAGGATGGGATGAGGATCCTCCTCACCATAAAATCCAATTGAAAACTCAACCAACTGCACAAAGGCAGTATCCAGTTAAGCAAAAAGCTAAAAAACAGGTAAGGGAGATATTAGATCAACTTGAATACCAAGGGGTGATTGAAACATGCACCTCGTCCATGAACAATCCTTTGTTTCCTGTCTCCAAACCAGACAATACATATCGTCTAGTATTGGATTACAGACATTTAAACTCTTGCTGCAAAACTTTTGCAGCACAAACTGCACACAGTGCAGCACTGATGAATAACATTGTGCATAAAAAATATAAAACCACACTAGATATTTCTAACGGTTTCTTCTGTCAAAACATTGCACCAGAAAGTAGTTATTTGACCGCTTTCTCAATTATGGGGACACAGCGTCACTTCTGTAGTCTCCCTCAGGGATTCAAGAATAGTCCAGGGTTATTTTCAGCCAGAGTAACAGAGTTACTACAAACCTATGATGATGAGGCATTATCATATGTCAATGACATCTATCTAACAGACGATGATTTGGACAGGCACTTGAACAGAGTGAATACCATTATACTTGGATTCGCCTCTGAAGGGTACAAATTCAATTTCAAGAAATCGAGAATTGCCCACCTCAATGTCCTTTTTCTAGGATACAAGTTGTCAAGTGAAGGCAAGAGCCTGGCAGCCTACTTTTCAGAAAAGTGTGCGCTGCTCCAACCTCCAAAAACACTGAAAACTTACAGTCGATTCTAGGTTTCCTAAATTTCGGAAGAACTTACATTCTAAATTACATAGAAAGGGTTAACCCTCTCTACGAATTAATCAAACCTGATTTCAAAACAGTTAATTGGACACAAAAACATACAGAAATGTTGCGTTCATTGCAAACAGATATGTTAGCAACAAAACATTTACAAACACACGTAAACGTACGCAACCTAGTAGTCCGAATCATTCCAGGAAGATGCAGATTCATGTACTTAACCTTTAATTAAGGAGAAAAAGTACCAATAGCTTACAAATCACACTTGTAAACACAAGCAGAAATTAAATTCACTTCTACAGAAAAAATTCTGACAGCGGTTCAAACTGCAGTAGCAAAAGAGAGAGCTCTCGCACAGGGTAAGCGCATAATGGTCGTTACTCCTGTACCTGCCTTAGAGGCAGTGACCAAAGCGAGCATTCTGAATGCAAAAGCTTTACATCCAAGATGGATACAATGGGTTAATTCTCTTGCTGCAACAGACGTTGAATACGTTTTTGACCCTTATTTGAAAACACAAGAATTTCTACAATATGAACAAGAATGTCCTCTGCCTACTGAAATTCTGCCTATAGAGCAGTATGAATGTATAAGTTATACTTACGGATCAGCACAACCTGCTACGGGGGAGGAACGGGGGGGGGGGTAAACTACCTTATAGTGCTGCTTGCGCGATCGTTAAAGGTCGCTGTCGAGATGGCAAATTCCGGCCTATGGTCACTAAAACTCAATATCTAGGAGATTGTAGAGCTCAGCGAGCTGAACTACAAGCATTCAAAATGGCGCTTGAAAATACTGATCACGAATTCCCCACACTCATAGTGTGCGATTCTATTACTGCGTTCAATCTGACAATTAATACTTGCAAAACTGGTTTCAAAACGGTTTCAAAGATGCAAAAGGTGGCACAATGAAGCATAAATTGCTTTGGGAACAAGTAGTTCAGTTACGACAAGAACTACAAAAGGCTCACGTGATACATACACTGAGTCATCAACGTGATGACGTTCACTTTGCAGGGAATTCATTGGCTGATAAAGCCACGAAGGCAGCTGTGCAAACGGCTTCCGTAGCTGCAATCACTCATTGAAAAACGAAAATAGACGGCAAAATAATGCAAGCTGTCAATGCTTCATGCAAAGACGGTGGTAAAACATTGCCAAAAGGCTTTCTACTCAAATACTCATACATAACTGATGCAAATAATGTTCCTTTTGCTCAAATCCCTGGAGTGGTGGATAGGGTAATTACAAACATGGAACATAGATTAGGACTAATCTTAGCAGCACATGAAGGGCTTGCCTCTGCACACACAGGTGTTTCCGCCAGAGTGTCATTATTAAAACAGAGATACTGGTGGCCGCGCATGAGAAAACAGACCAGAAACTATGTTTTGGAATGTGAAATCTGCCAAAAGATGAAAGTCTCTACAGTGAAACGCCCTGCGCAGACGCCCCTGTTAATCTCAGATAAACCATTAGCTTGCGTTTACCTGGATCACTGTGGTCCCTTACAGAGGGATGGTAACTATAAATATATCATGGTCGCAGTGGACTAGTGCTTGAGATTCATTTGGATGTGGCCTCAGCGCTTGGCTGACTCTCGGACTGTTATAAAAGATTTGCGAGTCTTTATCGGCACATACGCAGTCGGCACGCTACATTCTGACCAGGGTCCTGCGTTTAGCTCAAAGGCTTACAAGGAGGCCATGGCCAATCTGGGCGTTGCATTGCGGTATTCTAGTCCATTCCATCCTGAGGGAAATGCGGTAGTGGAGAGAAAAAAACGGGACATAAAGCAATCTATAACAGCTAGGGTATTAGGCTCGGGTGACGGGTGGGTCAAATATCTAATAAGTGTCCAACGTAGTCTTAACAATCTGCCAAGAAGTTCTCTAGGGGGTATCACTCCATATGAAATCGTTTTTGGTACTAGAATGATTGTCCCCGACCTTGATTGTCACACTTCAGTGGTAGAACAAAAACCCTTTGATATCAAAGATCGTTTGGCTGTTTTGCAGGACTTAAATGAAATAAGATCCAGACAAAGTAATGTACTCGTGAAGCCAACGACCACTGAAGAAAAACCATCCGTCCCAGCAAGACCTGTCTGGATTCCAAAGATTGGGGATATAGTCAGAGAAAAGATCGCGGACAAGAAGGAATTTGGGCCTTCTTACAGACAAGCAGTACCTGTCCTAGCCATCCACGGATCAAGAACAGTGATACTTCCGCCCCTTGCTGGTAAAAAGGAGAACAGGTTTGTGTCGATCGACCTGGTCAAACCACATCATGTGGCCGATCATAAGTAATAGGCCAAGTGGACTCCAAAAATGTAGCAGAAGGCCGAATCTTGCTACTATACAAGAGGTTCAAACTGAGAGACTCATCACCTTTGAAGAATCTGCAGTGTGAAATGAAGGACTATGCAACAAAGCCATGAAACTTGTACCTCTTGAGACCCAAATAATAGTTTGTCAAGAAATGCCTGTCTACAATGAAATAGCAACTGACTATACAAATGTAACAAGTGATCAAGTGGTTCCAGCGAACCCTGATGCAATCCCTACAATTGACAGAGCTGTCTCTGGCTATTTCATTAACTTTGATACGTTTTCCGAGGATCCCAGCAAACCTGAAATGACGCCAGTAAGAAGAACCTTTAAAGAACAAGGAACATAACTTTTTAATCAACTGGAAAAGAATTATCTGGTTTCACCATGGATTGTGTTGGGTGTACTTTTTCTTCTACTTTGGTTGACTCTTGTATTTACTTTGGGAATGCTGATAAAAGGAAGATCTGTTAAAAAGGACACCGCAAGTAAGAACATCAACTTACTACTCAAGCCACACAATCATCTCATTGTGAACAAAGAGACTTGTCATCAGTAACCATCACTGCCGTTCCTATACCTGGTGGTATAGCTTGGGACAGAACAGATTATGACATCTTTGGTCCTACAGAGCTGATGAAGATTCCACACCAATTCAAGATTTCCTTGAGAGACTTTATTTCATCTAGTACCTTTTCTGATGCTTGGGACCTTGAGGCTGTTAATAATATGATGTCAGACTTAGAAATGTCTGCAAAATGTACAAATCATGAATACTTAGAAGGTTCGTCAGATTATGAACAAATGTATTGTTATAATCACTATTATCATCATTTCTTGCATAAATCTGCAAATACTAGAAATGTATTAACTTATAACCAATGGGAACATTGTCCTACGCCACCAAAGGGTAGCTCAAAAAAAGTTCTATACTTTACAGGGTATAATGTTTCAAATCCAGAATCATTTTACCTTAAAAATGTTAATAGAACAGGAATGAAAAGTATGTTGACCAATACCAAGCAAATTTATTCTGCAGCCTTTTATGCTCAGCTGTCTACATTGGGTTTTGACTTTTGGAAAGACAACATTGAGACAAAAACTGTCTGAGGCACTGTAGGGATTGGAAGCACTATGTACAGCCTGCATTATTATTATTATTATTACATTTGTACAGCGCACAGCTACCCGAAGGTTTCCCGTTCATCCCAGAACAAATCATGTTTTTGAATGACACTGTTCAACAGACATCTTGTCTTGGGTTAGCCAAGATAAAAGATTTAAACAATCCGTTTAAACCTACACCTACACCTGATAGTAACAACACTTCAGAGAGGGTGGTCGATGTGCATGCTTTTTTGCATCTCAACATAACAGTTCCAGATTGGAAAAAATGGTTAATCCGGACCACAGACACAAACAACTGTCAAGATAGATTCCTGAAAAAGACACAAGGGTTCACATTCACTAGGCTAGATCCAAGATATGTTCAGAGACAGCATCCAGGAATAGTAACATCATACAGTGTAGGGAAACTGTGCCTTGAATGGCTACACAAGTCTACACTAAAGGAAGTAAAAATTATCTTTACTTAAAGATGGCGTGGATCTGAAGGACTCCTTACAAGGACCTACTAAACCACATCATAAACGTTTTATATACGCCGATATATATGCTGCTTATAATGAAGCATGGAAGATTACGCAAGCAGAAACTGCAGAACGAATACGAGAAATGGATTGCATTAATTTAGAGAAATCTCTCTCTGTAGTAGACAATGGGTTAACGATTCGGTCATCCAGAATATATTCTTTGGACAGCATAGTATCCTCTGCCATAGACATAATGGAACAGGACTTGGCCATGTTGCAACATGGTCAGTCACAATTGCGTTCTATAATGCTATTAGGCTGGACGTTACAAAACTAAGCATGGGCGAATTTTGCGAATTTGCAATCTGCAAAATCCGCGAACTCTCGTGAATTTTTTCTTTTTATTTGTGTTCGCAAGGGTTTCTGCCAGTTCGCAAGGGTTTTGTACCAGTTCGCAAACGCGAACTTACTTGTCGGGTCGCAACGGTCGCGACTATGTTGTTTCTACGTCTGGTTCATCACAGCACCCTCTGTTTCACCACTGCCACCCTCTGGTTCACCCATGCCACCCTCTGGTACATCACTGCCACCCTCTGGTTCATCACTGTAGATTATGGGGGGAAAAGCACACCTGCCCTGGTTCAACTGACATGAATTAATTTGGGGTTGATTAATGTGTCACTGAGTCTGGCACCTGCTTCCTTATCTGTAATTGCTTTCTGTTGCAGTGCAATTTTTTTCACAGGACCTTTGTGGCCTACTTGTAGCTATTCTCTGAGCCTGCTGTGAGGGTCAGAGCAGGGTCATAGAATAGTTACAAGTAGGCAACTGAACTCTGGAGGGGGCCCTCAGGAAGCACTACAGGGAATGGTTAATAATGATGAGGTTGAACTTTTGCACCTGCTGAGTGCTTTCAGTTTTGCAAAAATCGTTTTTCTGCAATTTCGCGGGATTCGCAGGGAACGAATTTGCACGAGATCGAATTCGGAAGCCGCGAATTCGTGCGAATATGCGATTTGTTTTTCTGCGGCTTGTTAGTTCGCAAGGTTTTGTGCGTTTTAGCGAGCTGCTTGTAGCGCAACGGTGCGAAGTTACCCTCACGGTCGTTCACGGGTGCGGCCATCTTGTTTGCGTGACGTATTTCTGTTTCCGGGCGCTATGTGTAATCTCGCAAAGTGTGCGGCTCGCTAGTACAAGTTCACGTGTGATCGCGAGGAAAATCTCACGTGAACTTACCCACGCGGTCGTGAACGGGCGCGGCCATCTTGTTTTTCATTCATTGCTATGGTTCTGGGCATGCTTTCTGTATCCTCTGTCAATCTCTGCCATCCTTTGCTTGTTTGAAGTTTTTTTTTAATCTATTTTACTTATTATCTATCCCTCTATTTTTCTAGCTCTATATTTTTGTGTTTTCTGCTACTTTTGGTTAATTTTAAACTACTTTGTTAAACTCTTTTCTTTTCTTCTTCCCTATTCTATTTCTTCTTTATAATTTACCTTCCTTTCTGCCCAGACCATGGTAAAGGGAGCCGGGAAGCAGCCTGAGAAGGGGAAGGGTCCCGCACCCCGTGCCCGGCTCCCGTGTGGGAGTTTGAGGGGGGAGACAGTCACAGCCCAGGAGATCTTTAGCGCGGAGGAGGTGGCCGCACTAGTGTTTTATGTCCAGCGCCGCCTCCCCAGGACCATCATGGCAGGCGGCAAGATCGCTAGCGGCTACGGGATCCGGGAGCGCCGGAAGCGGTGGGAGAAGGTGTGCCGGGCCATGTACCAACACTCTCGGGTCCGGCGCACCTACAACCAGGCCACCCACCGTTGGACGGATCTCCTGGACCGGGAACGCGACTTGATCGACCTGCCCCGGGCTTGGTGAGCAGTAGTAGCTATTTCTTCTCTAGTCTGTTTTCTCCTGCTCTGTGTGTTATTATATTGCATTTTTTTGTTTTTTACCAAGAGCAATAATGCTGCTCATTACATTGTAGGCAAATTATATTTCAAAATCTTCTGTGCATTTCAGGTGCACTGCTCTCCTTCTCAGTAGCGTTGCTACTATGCTTGTTTTCGATTTTGTGTTCATTTCATTGGCCTTAGAATTTATGTATGAGTGTAGTTTAAAGAACTGCGTAATGCTAGACACTAATTACCGGCGCGTCCCTGCAAAGTAGCAGGGATGCGCCAGTAATTGTGCGCCACGCCACCACCACCCATGGTGCGCCATATTTACAATGCGGTGCACCATGGGCCCAAAACGTCACCGAAGCGTTACGCATCTGTGCCGTTAAGGCGGCGCATTGCTGGAGTTGCGTCGCAACGATGGCCCAGCTCCAGCAATGCTCTGGGGTGCCCTATCTCCCCAATGCTGCGTCAAGCCGTACGTCTGCTTCAAGCAGGCGCAGGGTTTGAGTCACGCATCATTGTCCTAAAAGTGACTGATTGAAATCTTGTAGATTTTCCTCAGCCACTTTTAGGATGCGTTCCTGCGCAGGAACGCCCTCCCTTGCGCCAGAACGCCCCTGATGGCGCAGGGCTTTACAACGTGATGCATCTCCCATATGCGTCACGTTGTTAATATACGCCGCACCATGGCGCCTCTTTTGTTCTGCCTCTGCGTCACAAAAGTCACGCAACAACGGAGCAAAAGAGCCGCAAGGGGCTTGTAAATCTGCCCCTACAGACTCAAGTCCAGTCCTTCCTTTGTACACCTGGCAATAAGAAGAAATAGTGGTGGTGGATTGATAGTTTGAGTATTTTAATGACTGGTTAATGTAGTAGGAAACTTTTTAGTGTTGTCGCTGATCTGCAATCACAATGTAGTTTGCCTGCCAGTCCTAGGCGAACCTTTTTAGTAGTTTGTTTAGTGAGTTACATAACTTTCCAAGTCGACGGTTCGCAAATCAAGCAATACTAATATCGTAGTAGACCACATGAGATAGGTCAATATATCCCATGGAATAGTTGTCTATTTGCTATTTCACCAAAATATTTTGTTATTGTTTTTTTGTAATGTTTGATTTGGTTGACAACCCTCATCCATGTTTTCGGGTTTCTCTTTCTTTCATGTTGTACATCAGCTCCCCCCAGGGGCAAGAGGACATTGGAGGAGGCTGCTGCTGCTGAACAAGGCCAGGATCGGTCAGGCGAGGGCTCCTTTGCTGGCCCCGGTAAGTTTTAATTTTAATATAGAGTACCTATTTTTTCCTAGCGTTCCTCATTCGATTTTTTCTAAATCGTCTTTGATCTTCTTGTAGATTGTATCTAAATTCTTATCCTGCCTCGACTATGACTCCCAGTGGTATTACTAGATTATTCTTATTAGTCTGTCTGTGTAGCTAACTAAGATTGCACATTTGGCAAAAGGTGGTAAACGAAACTCCCATTCTAGTCAGCAATAGCTCTATGCACCGAGTGCAGTTCTCTGGGATTGTCCATAATGTCTTTTCAAGTCTTCTAAATGTTTATGCTTTGACAATTACCAACAATAAAAAGGTGAATGACCACCAAGAAAGAATAAGATACTACTTTACTTTTGGTTTGGATAGGAGGACAATCCATACTACTACTGTTGCAGGGACAAATCTGCACAAACAGAACCATGGACACTAAATAGTGCATTGTTTATCAATTATAATAGGCGCAGGTAGACTTTCCACATACCTCAGTGATATCAGTCTTTGAAGAACCTCCAATCTCCTTACTGACTAGATAGTGTGGCAGAGACATTTAGCTCCCGAATTCATCGATGATTGATCCCCAATGATGATTATCCAATGCAGGACAAGAGTACGGAGTCAGAGTCCAGAAGTGTCAGAGGCACGGACTCATGCTTGCATATTGCAAAACCTTTTGCTCATTCACTCTTTTTTTTTTTAATTTGTTTTTATTGCAGAATTGTCAACAAAATATCGAAACAATACGACCATCCTCACCACCTCGGTACAAGGCATTATACATTCTCAAGGTTGTACACAGCCCTTCAGCCCACATCCCGGAGGTCGGGCGGCGCAGCAACGAGTTCCAACATGAGATCGTCATGAGTGTTACAGAGTGGTTTCCGGCCAACAGCACAATGAAGTATCTGCTTTCTTGCCCCCCAACAACTCCCCCCCCCAAACACCCCTAGACGGAATCGTATACCCCCTGTGGGCAACGCTCGGACCCACAGGATCTATGTAGCCGGTCTCCGCTAATGCCTTCCCAAGTTGACCACCTGGTAACACCTACCAACCAGTTCCCCCTGAGGGTCCCTGCAGTGTGCCCGCATCCTTCTCCTGTGGACGCTATCTACATTACTTGTTGTCGGTTCCTGGCCCATTCCTATCTGGGTGATGTAATAACTCCCCTATACCCCTCCCTCCCCCCTGCTGCTGCTGATGCGGGTTGTAACTGTGGGTTCCGGACAGAATGGCTCGCTATCAATAGGGATTACATCTACATGCCCCTGGTTTCATGGAAGCCCATGCGCAAGAAGTCTCTCATCCTCATCCTCCGTCAAATAGTCACACAAAGCCTGCACAATCATCTCCCAAGCTCTAGCCATCTCCAGGCTCTTCTCATTACCCGTTCTGGTGGCTTGTCGCATTCTCAGCACACTTTCACACCTAGACCATTTCAACGACTCGTTCGTCCATCTCCTAATAGAAGGGCCTTCCTTGGACTTCCAGTGCCATGTAATCTCTCTCTGGGCCAGCATGAGCCCTAGATCGATAAACTTGCTTATAATTTTCGTTTTCGCTGTGTGGGGAAACCAAAGTAGCAGGCATGCCACCATATCAAACTCCACCTCCCTGTCTGTGATCGCGTTCAGAAGCTCACCCACCTCCGGCCAGTATGTACCCAACCCTGGGCAGCCCCACAACATATGATCCAGCTCAACCCCAGGCGCTGAGCACCTCGGACATGCCGCCTCCTGCACCTGAAAATGCCGTCGGAGTTTCCCTGGGGTCAAAGAGGCTCTATGCAGTATGAAAAAGTGCACCTGCTGGAACCTGGCGTTCCTACTACCCTTCCACGTCCGCTCCAGTATGTGGCCCCAGACCGTGTCCGGAATGGGCTTGCCTATGCTGTCCTCCCACTTGGCCTTCAGCGTCGTGAGTGGTTCTAGCCCCTCATTCAACATCCGCCGCCATCACCACATACTGGCATGCCATAGTCGTTTCCGGCTCCGTCAATCCTACCTTCCAGTGTTTTTGCATCGCTGCAGAGATCGCCGCGTGTAAGAGATAACCCCCGTCCGGGAGACCAAATTGTTCCTGCAGCACCCCAAATGGGGCCAGCTGCCCTTCCACATACAGATCTCCAATCACTTGTAGGCCCAACTCCTCCCACTCCAACAGCGGAGACCAGTCACCCCCGTATGGCAACGCCGTCAGCATCCCTAGGGGGATCTCCGGAGCATAAGGTCGTGTGACCCGTGCCCTCTTCAGGCTCCTGTGCCAGCACAACCGGAGGGTCTTCTCCTCCATGGTGAGCTCTCTTAAGTCCAATTTCTGTTGCATGATTATATAGGACAGGACATGCCTCTGGATACCCCTCCCCCGGACCTGGTCCGGGCCTCTGAATTCACGTGCGACGTTCTGTGTCAGAACCTGGAGCTGGGCCGCCAGGTAATACAATTCAAAGTCGGGCACCGCCATCCCTCCCTCGAGTTTGGGTCTGGTCATATTGTGCAACGCCACCCTGCGTCTGCCATGTCCCCAAAGAAAATCAATGATCATTGACCTCAGGTCTTTAAAGATCCGCTGAGGGATCCAGATTGGCAAGGTTCTAAAATAGTATAGCAGTCGCTGCAGAGCTACCATTTTTAATAATGCCACTCGACCCTGCACTGATAGAGGGAGGGAGGCCCAGAAGGACATGCATCCCCGCAGTCCCCTGATGCATCGACCTATGTTACCCTCTAGGAGACTCCCGGCATCATGGTAGATTCTGACTCCCAGGTACGTGAAGCACTTGTCTTCCCAGACCACGTCTACTGCCAGAGGGGGATATTGCATATCCGTTCGCAATGGGAAAACACATGTTTTAGCCCAGTTCACCCTAAGTCCTGACAGTCCGCCGAAGGATGATAGCATTTCCATGGCTCCCCTAAGAGCCTCCCCTGTGTCCTCCAAATACAGCAACAGATCATCAGCATATAACGAGATATGGTGGGTATCTTCATTATATCTAATACCGTCAAATGAAGCTCCCGTTCTAGCCTGCGCCGCCAGTTGTTCCATCGCAAGAGCGAACAGAAGGGGAGACAACGAGCACCCCTGCCTCGTTCCTCTGCGTACCGGATAGGCGGGTGACACGACCGACCCCAATCTCACTCTAGCAGTTGCAGCAGAATAAAGAACCTTTGTCCATCGCCCAAAGCCTCCACCTAGTCCGAACTTTTCTAACACCCCATCTAGATAACACCATTCAAGGCTGTCAAAGGCCTTCTCAATATCTACCGATAGTACAGCCGAGGCCTGGTCCGAGCTTAAGGCGCCGTACAAAATGCGGAGCAGCCGGCGGGTGTTATTAGCCGTGTTCCTGGTAGGAATGAACCCCGCTGGATCTTCGTGCACCAGCGTGGTCATGTGTGGCAGTAACCTGGTGGCCAGGATGCGGCTCCAGATCTTGTAATCGACAGTCAGCATGGAGAGGGGTCTATATGACGTCACATCTAGCGCATCTCTACCAGGTTTCAACAGCGGCACCACTAGTGCCTCCCTCATGGAGCTCGGGAGGTGTCCCAGAGTTACAGCTTCTGAGTACACCGTCAGCAGCCTGGGTGCCAACACATCAACATATTTCACATAGAATTCAATTGGGAGGCCGTCCACCCCCGGTGTCTTGTTCCTAGCCATCTGCTTGATAGCCCCCCGAATCTCCATTAAAGTGATTGGTCCGCCAAGGCCTTCGCCGTTTCTTCCTCTAACACCGGAAGCTGCACAGTGCGTAAATAGTCGCCTATTGCGGCCGGCTCCGCCTCCAACTGCGTATCATAGAGGCTCATATAGTACCTCTGAAAGCGCGTCAGTATTGCCGTTTGCGAGTGGACTACCTCCCCCGACTCAGTTCTAATACCCATGACCGGGTTGCCCCTAGGCTCCGGGTTAGCAAGTTTCACAAGCAGTGTGCCCACCTTGTCTCTCTCCGCATGCACCTTAGTAAGGTACAGTTTGTAATCATAGCATCTCAGACGCTCCGTTTTTTGCTCATTCACTCTTGACCAAAAACCACAGAGTCTATTTAAGTTTTAAAGCTTTATTAAAAGTAAAAATAATTATTAAAATCAAGCTCGTCATAAAACATAAACACTTGATTAAAAATGGAAAAGTGCTTATAGTGATTTATTTCACGCATTTATTGTGGGCGAGCCGACCCCTCACCTGGTTTGAACTTTAATTTTTCTTTGTGGTGCTGAATCGTTGGTCCCTCCATCCTAGTGATGATGATTTGTTCTTAGAAGTGAAGCTTCTGTCTGTTATGAGAAAAATGGTGCGTGTTAAAAAGCAAGCATTCATCAGTTGTGCCAAAAAGTGCAGCAAGACAACACCCTTCCCTGGAAAAAGGGACATTTTTACTTTAGAGCAGACAGTCACAAATTATTAGATTGGTTTCTGTATTCACATTTCTTCATTCCTAGACAAAATACTAGTGAGTGGTGTATGTCTATGACATCTAACATTCTTAAATGTAGTTTGTACGTGGAACATCTGGTGCTGGCCCCAGTGCGGAGGTGGAGGAGGAAAGTTCCGGGGAGGATGCGGTGCAAGTGCCGGACCAAACTGCTGTGCGAGTTGCCACGGTAGTGGCGGGCAGTGGTAAGCTCTTATATTCCTTACTTATTGAGATTGCAGACTGCATAGTGTGCTCCCCGTGAGAAAACGTAAGGTTTGTCCAGATGAGAGACATGAAGAAGAATGATTGACATATAGTTTGAATGGATGGATGCCTGGATCATGGTACTATCTGACTCTTAGATAGCATATGTGTATCTAGAGAGAGTAGACGGTCACTGGATGAACTAAGTGTTACTTTGAAGAGCATGTAACACTGCACCCGCACGTCCGTCCCAGTGTAGGAAAGGCAAGGAAAAGAAGTTGTAATTTTGTCCGAATACTACCATGAATAGTAGCAGTAGTTTGTATTGCAAGCACAGCATATATCCGGCTATTACGATGGCCACTCACTACCTCTGTTAATAAGTTTAGTAGAACTCGGTCATTCATGTGTGGATGTATCACTGTTCACTCAATAAAAAGCAAAGCACCTAAAGTCATCCCATATGTAAGCAAATACATACCATGTGCAGTGATAGATAATCAGATTATTTATCTTCTTCATTTTCCTTTTCTAGTATTCATTGGCACTGTAGGGTGAAAGTTAAATTAATTAAGCAGTAGCCCTTGTAACAGAGTATTCTCAGTGCCACCCATAATAGAAAAGTAAGAGCATCACCACCTGCATGTACTGGACTGGTACAGTAACGCAAGTCTGTCTCACTCATCATGGCGGGCGTCTGTTTTTCTCGGGTGCAAGTTGACTGCGCTGGCATTATGCCGGCTTGCAGAAGTTAACATACCAATTTTGCTGAACAAGAGAGAAGAAGAAGAATAAGACTTGTGTACTGTCATAGTCGACTCTAATGGAGTGAGTCCATAGTGCTCGTAGAATTGATTCCCTAAACTCCCACTAAAGTTAGAGCAAGGATGAAGAAGTGGGAGGTTAGATAGATACTGGCCACAATAGTTATGTACTGCGCTTGCAAGTTGCTAGTTCTACTGTGACACAACTTTCTTCTGAATCATTTTGTGTTAATCTTAAAGAGCATTGGTTACAGACCATGTCTTTCTTTCTTCATATAGATGCTCCTTCCAAACCAACACGGAAGGAGCTGGCTAAAAGGGCCCGGCAACGGAGGCTGGAGGCCACTGTCGCCGAATATCGGCGGCTGGTGGCCCAGGAGGAGGAGGACACGCAGAGAACGTCACCAACATCCACGGCGACACCTGCATCCTCCTCCGCGCTCCCTGGGTCAGCCAGTCAGCGCAGCAGGTCTCCAGCGGTACGGAGCCGGGGTACCCCAGCCACCCGCCACCGCCGAGCAGCAAAGAAATCAGCTGCCCCCCACAGCAGTTGCAAAAAAAGGATGCACCGTCTTTCCCTGAGGGTTTCCTACCTCGAGCAGGAGCTCCTCCATACCAAAACCCTGCTCGAGACCCTCCGCAAGGAGCATGCCGACCTGGCCCGAAAAGTCAACAGCAGCCAGCAGTAGGAGGAGACTGTCCCTTGCCCCTTTTTTAAAGACTTCTGGGGGGTGGGAATTGGGAGTTGGGTTTTCTACTTTTTTGGACTTAGTTTTCAGGGACATTCGTTGGGGTTCGGGAGGGGGGTGGGTTGGGTCTTGCGGGAGATTATTTATGTTAGGGATATATAAATATACTTTAAACTTTATCTTAGCATATGTGTTTTTTACTGCTTTTGAGGCTGGTGGGTGGGGGTTTAACAGTCCTGTAACTTAAGTGGCATCTTGATTCAAGTTGTGTAAGTACTAATGGCCCAAATGTTTTCAAAACTAAGTGCCTCTCACAGAGTAAGTGAATTCAAAAGTCCTAGGACCGTCAGTCTCTCGTCTCTCCTAATACTCCATTATACTACCTCCCCCAAAACGCTTATCTTACTTGTAATTTGTGTTTGGAAATAGGGCTAGGCACAGGGCTGGCTGCACGCGAAATGGCGATTAATGGTGGAAATCCTGGGCAGATGAAATGTCATCATTGCGGTGGTACTTGTGGTGTTAGACAGTGGCAGTTGCAGCATCTGAAAAAAACGAAAATAAAACCTTGTTTGTCTTTACCGTAGCATTAGAACGGTACGATAGAGAATATAGCAGGTGACAGTACACTAGAACAGTGCCACAATGTAGCCTAACAAATGGTAAAGTATTGAAAGTATAACTAGTACTTGCGTTGAATTTCTTTGACATTGGCTACTACTACAAGAAATAGTACTGAAGGTGAGGACACAGCAGCATAATAATTTGCCACGTCTAGGAGGAGGATGTTCTTGATGACCAATCAAGTTGATGGTGCACATGAAAATCTGCTTTCATTTGCCAATAGTGACTCAGTGTCAAGCTGAGTAAGAATAGAATATATCCTCGGATTCCTTCACCAGCCTGTTGCTATGACCTTATCCTCCCCAGCAAGTGTGTGGAATTATTGCTGTCATTTAGTCAAACAACAATCAAAACCACACAGCCCCGGGGAAGAGGGTTAGGGTTTGGAAATGGATGGGAATGGGGGGCTTTGGGAAAGTTTTGTTGAGAGAAGAAAAAAAAGCACAGCATGGACAAACAATAATTGAAGATAAACAAATCTTTGGGTACAAAGATAACCATAAATCTTTTAAGTGACATAAAGGAAGTGCATGCACTACTGCATGCATGGTTACTGAAAAGTAAGTAGTACTTTCGACAACCGTGAATGAAAGAATGCGACAGTACAGGGCTGCAGTAACTATTATGCGTTTTCACTTGCCTATCTCTGCACTCAGAGAAACACTTCGTACATTAAATTAGGTTTGAAAAATAGCAGAAGTAAAACCTATATAATGGCTGCAGGGATGAATTTAGAAGCAGAGATCAAAGAAATGCAGAGTCACACTCATAGAAGTTCACAGCAATAACATTACTTAAAAGATAATTAGAAAAGAACGGATACTGAATCTGTATGTTGTTGTAGTTGTCCTGTTGAATTTGGGAAGTTGTAAGATGCATCCAACCATTCCTCTTATTAGCGGGACTCCTCCATTCCATCTGACGCTCCGTCCATTAATGTTGGTGACCAGAAGACACCCTGTCCACTGCCTGCCTGGCGGATGCTGAATTGCGGCTCGCTAATGTGAAGCCTGACTTCATCCTTTTCCCATTGCACAGGCTGAAACCCGGCCTGTAATTATTGATGGAAAAACAGGAAATGATATTAGAACACCACTGACAAATAAATATAAGGTATGTACGCTGTGTAGTGCAAAAAGTCACACTTTGAGTTTTCTAATAGACAGTACAATATTTTTGAAAGTGCGTACTCTGTCTGAGTCTCCTTTTGAAGGATAAATAAGTATGGGCGAATTAATTTAGCGGATCTTTCCCCTCAAGCTAGGTGTACTGTAAACTGTGTTTTAGAAACAAAATTAGACCTTCCCAGCAGTGCTCCCAGACCCTTACTAAACACAGTTGCAAAAATGTAGAAGACCCCCAATCAGATCTCAAAAAACGAGGCCTAGTAGAAAATGGTGACAAAACGTACTTTGAAAGTAAAGTAGGCCCAAATCCCCCCTTACCCACCGTGGATTGTATTCAAACCACTTGCAAGCAAGCAAAAGTATCCATACCCAGCATCGCTTTAAGACTCGCAAACACCCCCAAAAACAGCCCCCCGCCCAAACACATGCAATACAATACTGCTAACCCTAACGAGCCCTAAGTTAAGAATAGTGGCAAACGCTTTCTTTAACTAGGCCAAATCCCCCCTTTCCCACCATGGATTTTCTTCAAACCAATTGCAACCAAAATTACACATTCCCACGAGTGCTCTAAGACCCCAGAACTCAGTTGCAAAAATCTAGAACACATGCAATCCTGCTGCTAGTGCTAACCCTAATGAGCCCTAAGTTAATGTGCCAAAACGCTTTTCAGCATGGATTTTCTCCAAACCACTTTTATGCGGTATTAGACCTTCCCTGCAATGCCCCAAGACCTGCCAACCCACCCACAAAAAAAGCAGAAGACCCCCATACAGGCAAAAAGCAAAAATGGAAAATCTCATACTTAGAATATTTTCGCCCTTCTTTCAATTCTGTCCAAACGCGCTGTGCAGCTAGGCCCTAACTCCCCTTTTCCACCATGGATTTCCTGAAAAACAAATGCAATCCACATTAGACTGTGCCAGCAGTGCTCCCAGACCCCAAAACCCACCCACAACAACCTAAAAGCCCGCCAAACAGCACCCCAAAGACAGGCAAGTGATCAAAAGCGCAAAATATTTTTCTGCTCCGATTTTGTCCAAACCACTTTTATCCGGTATTAGACCTTCCAAGTAATGGCCCCAGAACCGTCAACTCACCCGCAAAGAAGTAGAACACCCCCACAAGTGCAGAGTCTTTCTTCATTGGGCGTAATCCAGCCATCTGCTTTGAGGGAAATAGGAGTCTGGAGGAGGAGGATAGAGGAGCATGTTCTTGTGAACCTGAGGAATGCAGACTGCGGCACCTTCAAATCAATAAGCAAACAAGTGAAGACAGTTCTGCTGATGGGCTTGTTTTTGTGATTAAAGTTTTTTTTTAATATAGATTTAGCAAAACAAAGAAAGACAGACACACAGGAATAAAAGTGAATAAGGACAAAAAAAAAAGTTATTGATTCATTGACTAATTTTCAGGGCTCGGTGTCCGGGAAGAAGAGCTCGTCCTCATACTCTACGAATTCAGGCGGGAGTAAGTCACCTAACAGAGAAGAACTTCCCTCATCTAAGTTGGTGTCCTCCTCGTCCTCGTCTTCTTCCTGCGTGTATTCTCGTATTTTGTAATCTGGTGGTATGAGGTACTGATTCATCTTGATCATTGTTAACCTCTCCACATTTTTGGGCGAGAGGCGGGTCTTTTTGCAAGTTACAATGCCACAAGCAGCACTGAAAACATGTTCAGAAGACACGCTTGCGAGTGGGCAAGACAAGTAATTTATTGCCAGGTTGGTGATCTCTGGCCACAATTCTCTTTTCCCATGCCAATACGCCAATGGGTCATCATGAACATAGACCTCTGTTGAGTCATTCAGTCCTGCACCATCGACTCAAGGTTCTCCACGGTTCCTCCACTTTGCTTACTTTTTGCTGGGACCTTTTGAGAAGCAGACCCAAGCCGAGTTAGCCAATCCTCTTCTTCACACAATGTTACTGTTGTGTCTGGTGCAGATGATCCAGTTGCTGGTGTCTTTAACGGCTGAGAGGGAAAATCACTCACTTCTGCCACAGATGCAGAAGTGGATTCTTTTGACTCGGGATGGCCTGCTGATGCTGATGTACTGCCTTTTCCTTCAATTTCCTGCCGTTCTCTTTCAAACCTCATGGCTGACATAGCTAGCCAATGTTTGTACTTTGTAACTTCTGCGTCATCAAAAGGAAAGAATACTCTGCCTGCCAGTGCCTTTTTGTACCGTGGATCAAGAATAGTAGCACAAATGTAATTCTGTTCTGTGTGGATGTTTTGAAGACGTTCATCGCAAAGTAGGCGCTCTAATAATTTCTCCGCCAAATCAAAAGCTTCTTGCTTTTCTTCATCTTTTTGAAACATAGAAGACACCGCCTTCAGTTGGTGTTCTAGCATGCGCAACAATGGGATAGCTTTTCCCAAATGACAGTCCTCCCTGCTGACTGCACGCGTGAAGACCTCAAAAGGATGAAGCATGTCTGTCAGGCTTTGAACTAGCTTCCATTGCTCCGCATGTATCCTCAGGTCCTTCATAGCTGCACCCTGTGTAAAGAAATACTGATCGACTACCGCACACTGCTCAAACAGACGCTCAAGCATGTAGAAGGTTGAGTTCCAACGTGTTGCCACCTCCTGGATGAGTGCTTTCACTGGCAGTTTACGTTCATGTAGCAGGTCCCTCAGATGCTTCGGGCCTTAAAAGAATGGTTGAAATGTGTGCACATTCTTCGGCAGGTGGTCAGTAACTTGCACACTGGACTTTCTTCATTCAAGAATTTTTTAACAACCAGGTTTATACAGTGCGCCAAACACGGCCCTCTGAAATAGTTACCAATATCAATGGCCTTAACTACATTGGCGCCATTATCCGTGGAAAAATAACCAATCTTGCGTTTTCTTGGGGACAGCCATTGAAAGACCTTTGTGTTAAACTCCTGCAAAATGTTTACTCCTGTATGACTTTTCTCCATGCCAAACATGGCTAGTGTTGCATGTTTCCGAGCAGCTTTAAAAACGTTGTTCGGGTCAACATTCGTGTTTAGCTTTGCTCTAACCCCTGAAAAAGAGACCCAGTGTGCAGTGACGCACATGTAATCAACGCCTTGGCAACTGGTCCACATGTCTATTGTCAGATGAATAGTATGAACAGCACTCTTCTGCAAAGCTGCCCCAATCACCTCCAGCACATCTTCATGTAGTGCTGGGACCGCAACTCTGGCAAAATAGAACCGGCTAGGATCCTTCCATTTAGGGCAGAGCGTTGCCACTAATTCAAGAAAACCAACCCCTTCCACAAAAGAAAAAGGGAGAAGGTCCAGAGCTAGCATTTTAGCCAGCTTAGTGTTTTACAGACGTGTCATTGGGTGGTTGCTTTCAAATGGCGCATCTGAAAACAACGTGCTTCTAATGGTGGGCTGGACCATGATTTTACGGGATGATGATGACTTCTTCGACCCAGTTACGCTCAGTGATGATGAACTTTTTCGCATTGGTGTCTCACTCTCTCCCACACTCTTAGTGTGGCTCATATATCTTGCAGGGGGTGTGCTGCTGACAGGGTTACTGGGTGTAAGTGAAGAAATGTTTGACGCTTCTTCCTCCTCGTCATCATCAGATGAAACATCAACGGATACAGTTTGTTGACTTGCAATTCGGGTTTCCTTGATCTCCTTTAGGTGCGCATGCCATTTGACAGTGTGCTGTCTCTCAAGATGACCTCTCTGGCCTCCGGTACCATAGTTGGTACCAAACTTACCACGATTAACTCCAAGCTTACAAATGGCTATGTTTTCCCTTGTTGTGCTAACACTAAAGAAGTCCCAAACTGCGGACTTCAAATGTCTGTGGGGGGCGGAGAAGGCGATACTGGTAATGCTAATGCCAGATGAAGTGGAGGATGTGTGTTGCCGAACTTTACTACGTTGTGCACTTGCAGCACCACTAATTGAGGAAATAGAGTTGGAGGTGGAGGTGGAGGGAGGTCCCTTCTGGTGAGAAAATATGGACGCGGTAGGTGGTGGTGTACTAGTTAACTGCATTGGTGGTGGTCCCATTCCCACGTCGCCAACATCACGCTCAGCAGCATTTCTGGCTAGGGTCAAAATGTCTGTTTGCTGCATGCCTGCTGAGCCTGGAGTGACGTTTATGATGACTGCGTCGTCGTCGTGAGAGTCTTCATCAGCAGGAGTATACGCCACTTCTTCAGCGTCATCATCACACTCCATAAGTATGATAGTTTCGGGGACCTTCCTTTTACGCTTAGCTACCTTTGTCAGATCATGGTGTGCCTCACTCTCAGACGGCTGCGGTGGTTTCCAATTTAGATCCATATCATCAGAAGGAAGGGGGCTTGAAGAAGATGTAGGCACCAACCTTGATCTTTTCCTTGCTAGGGATCTGGAAGACAATGAATGACCAGGAGGAGTGGCTTCCTCAAATGATACCTCGGCTTGAATGTCGATTTCCTGATGTGCCCCTACTTCGGGAGGAACAACTATTGTGGGCACTTGTGCCGCTCCATGCACCTCTGCTTGCGCATCTCCTTGTGCTGCCTCTCCTTCCACATGTACTTGGGCTTGTACTTGCACATGTGGTTGTTGTTGCGGCTGTGGTTGTTGAACACTCGTCAGATGAGTTACAACAACCTGTGTTTATTGAGGGATGCTGCTACTCTCTTGCGATGAGCCAACATCACTGGTCGATGGTGATTGAACAACTATACTGGCTGCCTCTAAAGCACTCAAGGGCTTGGACTTAAGTTGGCGTGGTGGTGGTGGCACTGAGCCCAATGGAGCGGGGGTGCTGCTCCCAGCTTGGTCCCCAGCAGACCCCGCTGCTGCTGCAGGCATACTTTTTTTTTCCCCAAAAAATGTGGCGGGCGGCACACCAGTCTCCTTGGTAAGTGGCGCCACTTGCTTCTTCTGCTCCTTACTGGCAACTTTCTTGCTAGAGGAGCTACGGGGAACTTTTTTTGGGGCCATCTTCTTCAGATGTCAGAACAGCAGGCCGCAGTTTCACGAGGTGCAGAGTTGTCTTGTCTGTGGCCACACGTGACGTCGTGTGACGTTATGCTGCACACACCGCTGCAGGACTTCTTCCTGGCACTGGTGGTTCTCTTGTGCACCTAAAAGCAATGGAAGACAGAGGAACATCAGTTATACACCCCAAAAAGTCAAAAAACACACAAAAAACAGCACAATCCCATGCCATCCATGCCCTCAATGATGTTTAAATTCAAGACAACCCACAGAAAGACTAGGCCCATGCACCATTCACTACCCCTGGGCATAATGGAAGAAAGCTAGGCAAAATGGGTGCAGGCCTGAGAACACTGCCTGCCTTCAAAATGGCCCTTTGCCCCCCCCAGCACATGGCCAGGCCCTGCCTGTACCAGCACTCAAAATGGCCCCCACCCACATGGACAGGCCCCATCAACACCCCAAAAAATCGAAAAACACACATAAATCACCACAATCCAATGCCATCCATGCCCTCCATGATGTTTACATTAAAGACACCCCACAGAAAGACTCAGTCCATGCACCACTGGGTACCCCTGGGCAAAAGGCCCCAACAGCAGCCAAAAAAATCGAAAAACACACAAGAAACAGCACAATCCCATGCCATCCATGCCCTCAATCATGTTTAAATTCAACAAAACAGTTGTATCATGCACCCATAAACAACCCTGGTCCTACTGGATACTGTGGCTACCCACAATATATTTTATTTAATGTTCTGAAAAAGTTCCAAAATTGTAGTTGCAGCAACTGTAATGCACCAAACAAACTTACTTGTGAAATTTGATTTCTAATCCAAAAGTGATCCAAAGAAAGTCAAAAAGGCCTCAAATCCAAATATCCAGCAGCATCCACAAAAAGTAATCCTTCCAGGTCAAGATCCAAATGAAAGTGACCAGCACATGAAGAAAGCACTGGTAGGAGCCTGCTGGACAGGAACAGGAAGTTGGAGACTGTGGGGCACTTCCTTCCTCCCACCCCCCCCCCCAAATGGACTCCTTGCAAAAAAAAGTGCAGGCAAATGTCAACCTGAGGAGTTACTCTGATAAAAATCATAATTTTCAGAAGGTTTATGCTGCTTGCTGGTGGATTTCTTGTGCAGAATTGCAAATTTCGCGAGTGCGAGATTGTTGCTGCCCGCCGCATCTATGTGTTCGCAATTGCGAACTCTCGCGATGCGTGCTGTGCAAGGTGGCAAGCCGCAATGACGTAATCGCGGTTGCCAAACTCCCGCGGGATCCTGCAGCAAGATCCAAAATGGCGCAGCACACGCAAAATATGGAGAAAAACAACTATGCAAACCCTGAATGACGGTAAGTGAACGCCGCGCACAGCAATATTGTATCACCAAGCAAAAAAATCCGCTGCGTGCGAATTTTCGACAAATTCGCGAAAGTTCGCGGATTGAGAATTTGCCGAAAATCCGCAAATTCCGCGAGCGGAACGGATTTTACGCCCATGCTTATACAAAACTTACGTTCAGGCTATGTGCCTTGGCCTCTAATCAACACCAAGTCATTGTTTTCTGAATTCAATCTCACAGATAAACAAATCACACTGGCACAGAGGGGAGCAGACTATATGGTGCTGAGCATTGAAAAATTGGAAAGATTGTCATTAACTTTCTGAGAAACCAGCAACAGAATGGATAATACACAGTACAATCACTCTGCCTGTTACAATTTTCCATTTTCAGTATTGCTTAAAACGTATACCAGCAGGCATATATGAAAGGTTGGGTAAAGAATTCATCAAGTCATCCTGGGTATTACCTTACACACACACACAGATGTTGGAGTGGGGGGGAAAGAAGTGTTTCTTAGTGGTAAACATTGTGAAAACGGCTCTCTCCTTTGTCAGGGTATTAATTTACACGCAGCCTGCGATGGTTCCTCGAACAACTTACCCTGCCACCTGCAAGGTTCACCAGCTGGGGTGATTGATCCAATTTTTAGGCAACTTTCTAATGGAAGTTACATTATGTTGATTGATCACAGCTGCTGTGGAATGTTGCCAGGTTTAGCCTATCTCGTAACTGTGTCAGCCATGGTCACTTGCTGTATACAAGTAGTGTTTCCAAAAACCAAGACAGACCGGGAGTCGCCATTATGGCCTCCACTGAACATCTCTTCTATACGAATTTACGCTCTAAGCAGAATGAAAGCCATTCTTTTACAAAAAACTGTGCCATTGACCTCGGCCACAGAGAAGTTTGATCTACAAGTTGTAGGGACTTCAGCAGAGATACATGCCTGTTTAACCACAAATTGCCCTCTACATTTCTTAGAAATGGTAGGTCGTATCTTAAACATGTCTGATACGAGTGGTATTGTACATGTATTTAAGACAGTTTTTTTGGGACTGTTAGCACCTTTTCAAGCAGTCCTAGGAAAATTTCCAAACTACGTGCACTCTGTGTTTGGCGGACTGCCTCTCGTTTTGGGACTCGCAGCAGGGTTACTATTTTTGCTCCTTCTGCTCCGATATGGCAAGCCAAATCACCAGCGATACCCAGTTCAACCAAGGAGAACACTTCTGGCGATGAAGTGTTGTGAGCGCATAGTCCAAATTTTGGAAGAGAGTGTATGTATGGGCTCAGTGTTGGCTGCGTCATTAGGAGAGGCAGATACGTGGGTGTGATGTCGATGGAGAGTATGGCGGGGCAGGTTAAGGATCGTAACTTACACATTTTGTCTTGGAATGTGAGGGGGTTAAACAATGCACGTAGTGAAGTAGTGTGGCTCACTGGTTAAAGGTGGCAGACCCGAGAGCAGAGGATGGCCCGGGACCAGGGTTCAATTCCCGGCGCGGCAGGTTTCTGGACCAGGGTCAGCGGACTCGATAATTCTCTCGCCTCGGTGCCCACTCTGATCAGCGATCACACTCGGCAACTCTGGGCATTAGCTTGCCTCATCTTCACTAACGGCCCCACCAGACCTCCGGGGATGCCTGGTCTCACCCTGGAGATACCCATTAAGGGACCATCTCTCAGGGAAGCCAGGAAGGGTTTCGCAGCGGTCGAAGCGCCTTGGGACCCTCCGGGTAAGTAGTGCGCTATATAAATGCCTATACATTTACATTTACATTTACGTAAATGTAGACAGGTACTGGCGTATTTGAACAGACCGGGAATACAGGTGGCGTTGCTACAGGAGACACACCTACACCCGCAGTCAAAAAATACCTTTGCAGCTAGATGGGCCTCGACTCAAATATTCTCCTCTTACTCCTCATACGCTAGAGGGACTGCCTTCTTGATTAAACGGGATGTTTCGTTCACATTGGTGGGTTCGCTTTCGGACCCGCAAGGTAGATATGTCATTGTTTGGGGGTGGTTGGGCCGCGGTACGATCACATTTGCCAATTGTTATGCTCCCAATGTGGACACACCAGAATTCTTTACCATGCTATGGGGGAGAATGGTGGTGGTAGGGTCCACAAATGTAATTTGGGGAGGTGACTTTAATATCAGTCTGGCCCCTGCGGTTGATAGGATGGAGGGTACTGTACAATACCATAATAGATCCCGAGAGCTATTCCTGGACTTAATGGCAGGGGAGGACTTAATTGATGGCTGGAGGCGATTACACCCGACTGTGAGAGAGGGCACGCACTTCACAACACATACAGGCTTGTGGGCGAGATTGGATTATGGTCTATTATCGTGGGGACTAGTCGTAGGCCTGGAAAAAGCTGTACACCTGCCACGCACGTATTCTGATCATTGCCCAGTAGTGATTACGCTTAATTTGCCTGGCCTTGAGAGACTGAGGCCTACATGGCGGCTACAGCCCAAGGCACTGCTGGATTTGGTGTTCGGAACGTACCTGGGCGAAGAGATTAAGGATTTCTTTGCAAGAAATAAAAGCTCTGTGGACAGCATTGAAATCATATGGGAAGCCTTTAAAGTCGCTATACGTGGTTACTGCATCTCTAAGAGTTTTGAAGTCTTGCGGGACATCCAACGTACATTGAGTAGTTTGGACCGTGACTTGAAGAACATAGAGGACCGTATGGTGCGGGGGAGGGAGGGACATTGCAGGGTGAATTTAGAAGAGTACTGTCTGCATACGAGGAGGAAGCCATTAGAGAAACAAACTTCAGAGGACAGCATTGGGTGGCACGCAGATATGGAGAGGGAGAGCGCCCAGGGAGGGCTTTAGCAGAGGTTACTAGATGTCCCAGATTCAATAATACTGTGTTAGAGATAGAAACGCAAGAGGGAACTCTAAGACATGATACGATGGACATATTGGATGCCTTCAAGGCACACTATGAAGCGCTATACACTATACAAAGGGATGTGAAGTGGATTTGGAGGAATTCCTGGGGGATGTGGCAATCTGTTGGTTGAGAGATACACATAGGCAGTTTTTAGGCACCCCGTTGGAGACTGATGAGATAAGGGAGGCGATGCACAAGTTACTACTTGTGTAACGATATATCTGTAAGAGACATTAGTTAGTGATAGATTCCTTACCTTAGAATATGCCCAGGCGTCAGACTGGATCCGGAAATTTTTGCGTAGCAATACCCCTCCGCGTCGGTAGGTGTCGTCTGCGGCTCCGCGTCCGTCGTCTGCGTCGTTAGCGCCAGAATGACGTCGTCGGAGTACTTACACGCCGCCCATGCGCGCTGACGTCAGTTCTGAAACACAGCTTTTCCGCGCTAGATACGCAGAGACATGATAGAACCAACATTGGTGCCATGAAACTAGGGCCCTGAAAGGGGATGACCTTAACCTTAGATATCGGTTTGCAGAACGGGGAGGATGGGTGGGTCGGTAAGGAATCTATCACTAACTAATGTCTCTTACAGATATATAGTTACACAAGTAGTAACTTGTGCATCTGAAAGAGACACGTTAGTGATAGATTCCTTACCTTAGAATAGAAACCCCAGCAATACCAACCCCGGTGGTGGGTCTGTGAACCAATATCACACCAGAAAGTCCTGGAGGACGGAACGGTCAAAGAAGCCATCCCTCCGGACTTGACTGTCCAGGCAGTAGTGTCTTGCGAACGTGTGCAGCGAGGCCCACGTAGCTGCCTGGCAAATGTCCTGTAAGGGGACTCCTCGGCCCAAGGCAGTTGTTGTTGCCGTGGCTCAAGTGGAATGAGCCCATAATCCAGCAGGGGGCTCCTTTTTGGCCATGGAGTAACATGCCTGAATACACAAGATGATCCACCGCGAAATGGTCCTCTTGTGTACTGCCTTTCCCTTCTTCGCGCCCACGTAACCAACAAAGAGTTGGTCATCCACCCGGAACTGGCGTGTGCGGTCTAGGTAATAAGAGAGTGCACGTTTTGGGTCCAGGCGGTGGAGCCTCTCTTCCTCTTTCGAGGGATGCGGAGGCGGAAAGAAGGTGGGCAAGGTAATGGATGGCCCGATGTGGAAGGCCTTGACAACCTTGGGCAGAAAGGAAGGTCGTGTACGCAACAACACCTTGTCCGGATGAACAGAGAGGAAAGGTGGAGTAGAAAAAAGAGCCTGGAGCTCACTCACTCTCCGGGCAGAGGTGATGGCAACCAGGAAAGCAGTCTTCAGGGTGAGAAGACGGAGAGGACAGTTATGGAGCGGCTCAAAGGGAGCACACATTAGATAAGTGAGTACAAGATTCAAGTCCCACTGGGGCATCACGAAGGGAACAGGAGGGAACATGTGTGCGATGCCCTTCAGAAATCTATTTACAATGGGGGACTTGAATAAGGAAGGCTGATCAGGAAGCCATAAGAAGGCGGAAAGAGCAGAAAGGTACCCCTTAAGAGTGCCCAGAGCAGAGCCCTGCTGGGCAAGGGAAAGAAGGAAGAGTAGAACTTCAGAAAGGGGTGCACAGAGAGGGTCCACAGCCTTTGATGTGCACCATGCCACAAATCTGTTCCACCTGCAGGCGTATACCGACTTTGTGGAGGGACGCCTGGCTACCAGAATGATATGCAGACTTCAGGAGGCAAGTCAAATGGCCTCAACTGCCGCCGCTCAATCTCCAAGCTTGTACGTGGAGACTGGGCAGGTTCGGGTGCAGGACCGTCCCCTGCTGCTGCGACAGAAGGTCCTCCCGAAGAGGCAGACGAATCGGGGGATCGACTGACATGCTGAGTAGCTCGGGATACCAGTATCTTCGTGCCCAGTCCAGAGCCACAAGGATAACCTGGGCCCGGTCGCGCCTGATCTTCTTCAGCACTCTGGGCAGAAGTGGTATAGGCGGAAAGGCGTACAATAGACCGCAACTCCACTCGCGACGAAAAGCGTCTCCGAGCGAGTGCCGCCTTGGAAATTCCAAAGCGCAGAACAGATGACATTGCGCGTTCTCTTCTGTGGCGAATAGATCTAACCAAGGCTCTCCCCATTGCTGAAAGAGGCCTTGCGCCACGTCCGAGTTCAGACGCCATTCGTGATCCATCATGCACTGACGGCTGAGTTCGTCCGCTCTGGCATTCAGAGAGCCTGCCAGGTGTTGAACCACCAGGGTCATGCCCTGACTTTCCAGCCACTGCCAGAGGCGCAGAGCCTCCTGGCAAAGGGTCCACAACCCCACCCCGCCCTGTTTGTTGCAGTACCACATGGCGGTGGTGTTGTCTGTGAACACCTGCACTACACTCCCCCAGACAGAGGGGAGGAATGCCTTCAGTGCTAGACGAATCGCCCGCAGCTCCAAAAGGTTGATGTGGAGCCGGGACTCCGCCGGAGACCAGAGGCCTCTGATCTCCGCCTCTCCCATGTGGCCTCCCCAGCCCTGGAGGGACGCGTCCGTCACAACCACGTGCTCCGGGTGGGGTAGGGAGAGGGATATTCACCTATCACCCGAATATGGTCATACTGCAGGAAGCGGGGTTTCGAGCCATGTGCAAATGACTGCGATTACCACGTGGGGTGATCTGTTTTCTGGCGGACAGTTTCGGACAAGAGAACATCTGTTCCAGGGGGTTCACCCCACGCCTTTGGAGGTATTTTTGTATATCCGTCTACGCCAGGGAATGCGGCTATTACTCCCGGGGTTCCCTTCAGAGCCGGAGACGTTTGCCCCCTTGCACCTTATCCTTAGTTCACCTGACGGGAAGCACTTAGCGTCGAAATTATACAGAACAATACGGGCAGATAGGAAAGAAATTACTGGCTCCGCACGTACCCACTGGGCGGAAGACTTGGGGCAGGACATATCGGACGAGCAGTAGAGATACTGCTGCACTACTACTGAGAGTATATCTGCTAGTTGCAGATTCAAGGTCATCCATTATAAATTTTTGCAATGTATATAATATACTCCTGCCAGGAAATATCGCTTTCATTCATCAGATAATGACAGGTGCTTAAGATGTCAGAGGCCTGTGGCGGGATTCCTACATCTGGCGTTCAATATTGCCCTTCTTCTGGCAAAGCGTAGAACTGCTTGTAGATGGGGTAGGGTGAGAGCCCCAAAATTCAAAGAATGGCTGCATGATCTTATTTATTGTCAAGAGCAATTTTCTGTATATACGGAACTGTTGCCGATGTCCTCTAGGCCGAAAGATGTGTGGGGACCACTGCAGACAAACTTGATGGAAAATGAGATGGGAGATCCTGGGGAGGATATAGAGAATGGAGTTCCAGGAACGGGGGAACTGAGTGTGTAATTCCTATGCTGTGTGCTATGGGTATGGAAATACTGTTGTCTCCAGGGTATTGTGTAATGGAAGAATTGTCAATCACCCTTTTATTTGCATTGCTTTGTGTTTGTGTATTACTTTGGAGACTGTTAAACTTCCAGGACGCTATATGACGTATCGTTCCATTAGGTGCCGCTCCCTTGGTGGCCACTACTCTGGAAAAATGCAATGCCCCCTCATGTGAAGGACTATCATGTCACTGTTGTTGAGGACTGGTCTTATTCCTGCACAAATGCATTGATGTTTCATGTATTATGCATCATGCTCTCTATGTGAACAATGTGGTGCTGCCGTACTGAGTCAATTGTATCTGATGTAGTGTTGTAACATGTTCAACAGCAAACAAATTTACAAATAAAGTATAAAAAAAGAAAGAACATTGCTAATGCGACCAACACTGACGGAGATGCTTCACATCTATGTGCAATTAATCTTCTTAACAAGGTAATCCAACATTCACCTACAATGGTGGACAAATTCTTTACAGACTTAGAAGATTTGATGTTTTCTCCACACAATGACACTGACTTTTGATTTGGAACGCAGTATTCTGAGAGACTCTGAATTCGACCTTCATTTTTTCAAACCAACTTCTAACTTTGGAACTCTATTTTGTCCAAATTTGTATTTCATTTTTTTGGCACAAAGTAATCTGCTTAAAGTCGAACTATTCATAGATAACTAGAATTCTTTGAAAACTTCCAAGAGACAATATTTGACCTTGTCCACATCAAACAGTTTATATAATCTGCCATGAAATGATCTCAACCTTTTTCTTCTGTATTTCAGAGCCATTTCATAAATGTGTTTTCGTGATTCATTCGGATAGCATTTTCAAATGTCAAACTATATGCTTTGAATGAAACATTGCTTTTAAATGCGTACAGCACAAATGCTCTTTTCGTGTACAACCAGTACCAATGCATTTTTATGTATTATGGGTGGGTTTTAACACATCATGTTTAGAACTTAGTAATGTCGTACATAATAAAGTGGAGTGGGTGTTGTGTGACGTTTTAGGCTCTGAGTAAATTTTCCCCGATTAATGCCCTTATATAGGTACAATTGACATTGCCCTAATATAGGCATAGAAATCAAACCCTTATGTAGGCACAGGCCATGCAAACCAAATACAAACATGGCTACTTCCACCCGTACCAAACGTCACAACTATTTCTTGGAAAATCGGCTTAAGCAGTCAGGGAACTTCCCCTTGCTTGAATATTGATTTCTCCAAGAACTCAGTTTTACAATGAACAACTATTCCCAAGGGGTTCATTATGACGTTCTTATGCCCGACTTTACGTCAAACTATGGCATTCCTAAACACCTTCAAGGTATAAATATACCTTCACTTGCTATAGCAAACTACGGTGGTTCAGAGCAGTTTGACTATCTACTTGCCCAACGCAGCTCGCTACAGCAAGTGCTGAAGGAAGCCGACTCTCCAGCTGACGCACTGATCAGGAAGCTGCTCTTCTCTTACTGAGAATCCAGCTCCAGTGTTATCAAGCACCCCTCGCGGGGTTTTGGGAAATCGAATCCCCCGACAGAGATACCAGACCTCCTTCATTCTAACTAAGGTATGGAGCTGATTAGAACCTAGAGACATTTTGGATAGATTCTTGGCAAAGAAAACTAAAACCTATGCTACACACTACTTACTTCTTCCCGCGTACAAGACTTAGGTTAGGTACACTGGGGTAGGCGTATTTTAGAAGCAGCAGTTGAGTATTTTAGTCAATGTATTTATGTATGTATTTTTATATGGCTTAGAAACCATACAATGCTCTTACAGTATTATTTTATAATATTGTTCTCGCTGTACGGATTATACTTTGCAGTCTGCATAACGATTGTAGCAGTTCACTTCTCTTGCATGAGAAAGAAGACTGTTCAATAAACTCTTTTTTATTGAAAACACCCGTCTCTCTATTTCTCTGCAACTCTGTAGAAACGAAGCATGCACGATTGACTGAGTGAAACACTTATCTATTGTTTCCGCGACTCTAGAGATATATTTCTTATTCTTGGGAAACAAAGTTGCCATGTTTATGAGGTTGTCAGAAACTAATTCCTTCTTGTGAATTCGAGAAAGTTTCTAGTGACCTCCGAGTTAGCTGGCACACACACAATTAAGTTTAGTATATTCGATAGAGGCCTAGTTGACCTCAGTCCTACGTCAAATCTATAGGATATATTATTCCAATGCGCAGAGCCTATTGGGAATATAGGAACTACACTACAGTATTATAAGTCATGTCGACATATGTATCACACATTATGGTCTTTCCATTTGAGAACTTACCCCAAGTGGGATTAGGGGCAAGTGCCTTATCATCCACTGCATGATGCATCAATATACTGGTAAGAACCCTTCTTACAGGCACTTTGAGCAGCAGCATTCTTTCACACACTTTCTGATCATTTTCCCCATTCCTTACGAAGTTCTCACAGTTCGCACACACAGTTGTGTGGCAATATCCCTCTCCATGTCACTGACCAAGTAATCTGGCTGTGTCACCTACTGATCATCCATTCAGGTACCCTTGAAGTTTTCCCCTTGCTCTCCGAGTCAAGCAATGTTGCCACTCTATTGGCCACACTCTGATATTATCCTTTTCCTTGTAGATGTCCCGACATTCCTAGGTCCTGAAGAAACCCTACATTACACACAGGGTTGAAACCTCGTCGACAAAGAACAAAAGCGAACCATTAAAACCGCACGTTTCATTGTTTACAGTCGCGGTCCATTTTTGTACAGTTCAAAATGGTCGACTTTACAATAGTTTGGAAACCAAATACTAATGTCACAAAGATGTCACTAATGTTTTAGGTTCCATTTTTTCACTGGGGACACCTCACACAACTGTTCTTATTTATTTCTGTATATAATGCTTGCAAAATATAAAATACCACTGTGATAAAGTGTAAAAAAAAGTGTATTTGGTCTTTTCTCCTTTTGATATCACCTTAACCCTCTTTCATTGCGATTGTGCATTTACTTACCAGTACAGATTTTTTGGATTTTTCCACAGGAACCACTGTTTTTGATAATAAATTATTTCATTGAAAGCAGGGGACAACACATTTGAATTCTTTAGACTCGTATCCCAAATGTCATTTAAAAGGTTGAAGTGAAACTGTGTTCTCTGGGAGTAAAGATGAAACATTTTCAACTTCAGTAGTAAGGAAGTACATTTTACTTTTTCTCCAGGCATCGTTTTATTAATGGCTTTCTTCAAAAGCGAATGTATCCCATAGTATTTAAGAATGCAATTGTATTACCAGTTCTAGAAAAATGTGGACAGATTTCAACTCTCAATTGAATTACAGATCAATTCCAACAATTCCTTTTTTGCCCCAAATCAGTGAATTAATAGCCACATAAGTTATAAAACACATTTGAAGCTTTGTTGGCTGACTTTTAGTAAGGGTTTGGTCTTGCTGAGGCACAAAGACAACAGTGTTGGGTATTTGTTAACAACTCTTCTATCGCCACCACCAAGATCAAAGGCCCTCTGTTGCCTTGATTTTTAGTAGACCTTCCCAAGTCATATGACACTACACCCAGGGTCTGTGTACATGTGGCTGAATCAGCAACTGAGAGTAAGAAGAAAGATTCTGGATTGAACCTGTTACTTCCTGGAGCAGGACACCCAAGAAGTGCATAGGGGTAATTTTCGCCTTCCTCAAATCTTACACCAATTCAATTTGAACACATTTACCGGACAGACCTTATGCCTTGCAGGATTCCAAATTGACGGCATGTAAAATCAGGTGGCAGCCTGCTGATCTGGCTGACAGAAGTAAAAGTATTTGACAGATGTGTCATCTAACAGCGGCTTGGTTATTTTGTGTTAAAGGTTAGGGGTAATGTCTAGGGCTTGTTTCATTTTTAGAAAATATTTTAGATTTAATAAAAAATCTAAAATGCAAAGCTGGACCTAATGTATTAGATATGATTAGCTGTTTTTTTGTTGTGATTTTATCTTATGATATGTTTTGTACTCTTTGTTTTGTACTATTTGCTATAACGTTTTCTTGAAGCGCAACTTTATCTGACAGTGTTGTGCCATATTGTGCTCTATAAAAATAAATAAATCTAAATAATTGGGACTGCTCAGGCTCAGTAAAAAAACAAGTTAAATAGCACCAAAAAAATGTCTTGTGAATCCCTCTTGTATTGTTGGGACCACATTACAAAGACATCCAAAAAGTGCCATCACAGTTAAAAGACTGAATCAAGCAACACTAAAGAGAATGTAATGCTCAACTACAAAGTCTGAAAAAGTGAACCGTCTCACAAATCCAGGTCAGGGACTATGATCTTCAGACAGGTCTAGACAACGCCTAAGCATTCCGAAGAGAGAAAACTATCACAGAGCATTCAGGTTGTTGCAAGGTTTGCAGACTGTAAGTTTTTTTTTTATATAATAGAGACAAGACCACATGCTGAAACTTTCTACTGCACTCTAAACCTATATGCAGAGCACTGACTTGCTTTGCGTACACCGCTTGTGAATCCTCTACACAGCATTAACAGTCCTTTGGAGCACAAGGCAGCTGCACTGCTGTTGAGAATAGGGCATAAAGGACCTGCATATTTGCCAGAGCATAAGCATAAGGAAACTGTGCTAAGTACTCCGGTTAGAAATGATGGGGATGCTCAGCTTGATTCCATGGCAATTTAATCAGTGGAATTGGAAATGTATAGAATAGCTCTCCAAGCTAGTGCACAAACTTATCTGGGTTCATGAGCCTATGAGTTATCTTATTATCAATGTAAGTCACTTATAAACAAACACATCAAAACATGAAAAAGTGAATAGGGCTGTCTGAATCTAATAAGGCTGAGTCCTGCCAACAGAGTTTGGAACATTGTCATTTTTTAGTATACATTGAGGCACAAGTTGTAGTTTGGATTGAGTCTCACTGATGATTTACAGTACAAAAGAACACCTGAGGGTGACTCTGGAAAGGGCTTACTGTCCTCACCTCTTCTTCACTCTGTCTCTGAAAATCTTGCAGCTTCTTCAGTTCTCCACTGAGCCTCTTTATACGCTCGTCATAAGCAGCATTCTCTTCCTCAAGCTGCGACCGTCTCTGCTGGCCACGCAGAAGCTCGCTTCGAAGGGTAGCAATCTCACGACTCTTGTCACCCAGCTGATGAATACAAATGGTAGAAATTAACCTGCACACACTAACAATAAAATGTGGTTGATACAAAACTAATAGTATGGATCCAAGACTTATGAGAGCAAGGGACAAAACAGTTCCTTCAGTGTATCTGCACAACCTAAAGCTAGGAGAGGACCAAGTACCAAGTGGGGGAAGGATCCTACATGTTGCCAGAATAAAAATAAGTTGGGCACTCTGCAGAAATAAATGTAATTGAACATAAGGCAAAGGGTATGGATGAAGAGGTAATAGAATTGTACATCTCAAGATTACCAGTCAACAACAAATACAAATATAACAGTAAAAGTGCACCCCTTAGATGATACTATCATCCACAATATATTTCAAATGTGCAAATATTAACACCTTCAATGCTAAAGGTAATTTCCCCAGGTGCTGCATGCCCCTTTTTCCCATTGTTCATGACGAGCTCAGCTCGGCATGAGCACAGGAGCACTGTACTGCATGACGAGCTGAGCTCGTCATGAGCATGGAAGGGGTTAAGATATGGTCCTATGTACAAGTAAAACCACTTAGTCCTGGGGCCAATGTTTTGAGCTCATTAGACAAATTGTATATGTCTAGGGCAAACGAAAATTTCAAGCAATTTAAGCAACCACCTCTCTCCACCAAGAACAGCCATCACCCAATTTTCCATTCTCAGCAACAGGTATTTTCTTCTTCGCTTTCAAGATCAATACAAGATAACCCTTGTTACATACTACTGATGGCCCACCTCTACTCTCTTAGACCACTGAGACTCTCTACCTGCTCTCTGCCTGGCCCTCTTTATCCACTACTACATTACCCATTGGGGCTTACCCACTTTCCCAAATGTGTCTCCATCTGACTCGTTCAGTCCTTAAACTATCAAAACTTTTACTCACACTTTCACTGTGCTTTTTAATCATTAACTCAAATATGGTATCGAATTTAAATATTTTTTTCCTCGCAAATATCAGTAAGCCTTGTCTTTATAAGTCTTTTTACTTTCACAGTTATAAAGATCAGGGTTACACAAGCATTTTTAGCATAAGGGAAGGGAGGCATGGGTACTGACGCACAAGTTACTACTTGTGTAACGATATATCTGTAAGAGACATTAGTTAGTGATAGATTCCTTACCTTAGAATATCCCCAGGCATCAGACTGGATCCGGAAAATTTTGCGTAGCAGTACCCTTGCGCGTCGGTAGGCGTCGTCTGCGGCTCCGCGTCCGTCGTCGGCGTCGTGGGCGCCGTGATGACGTCGTCGGAGTATTTAGACGCCGCCTCCGCGTGCTGACGTCAGTTCTTAGCCACAGCTTTTCCGCGCCAGAAGCGCAGAGCCATGACAAAAACCGACACTGGTGCCAAGAAACTAGGGCCCTGAAAGGGGATGACCTTAACCCTAGATATCGGTTCGCAGAACGGGGAGGATGGGTGGGTTGGTAAGGAATCTATCACTAACTAATGTCTCTTACAGATATATCGTTACACAAGTAGTAACTTGTGCATCTGAAAGAGACACGTTAGTGATAGATTCCTTACCTTAGAATAGATACCCCAGCAATACCATCCCCGTGGTGGTGGGTCTGCGAACCAATATTCACACCAGAAAGTCCTGGAGAACGGAACGGCCGAAGTAGCCATCCCTCCGGACTTGACTGTCCAGGCAGTAGTGCCTCGCAAACGTGTGCAACGAAGCCCACGTAGCAGCCTGGCAAATGTCCTGCAAGGGCACACCTCGGCCCAAGGCAGTTGTAGTGGCCGTGGCTCGAGTGGAATGAGCCCGCAGCCCAACAGGTGGTTCCCTCTTAGCCAAGGAGTAACACGCCTGGATGCACATGATAATCCATCGAGAAATGGTCCTCTTGTGCACCGCTTTCCCTTTCTTAGCGCCCGCGTACCCAACAAAGAGTTGGTCATCCACCCGGAACTGGCGTGTGCGATCCAGATAGAACGAGAGCGCACGTTTTGGGTCCAGACGGTGGAGCCTCTCCTCCTCTCTCGAGGGGTGCGGAGGCGGAAAGAAGGTGGGCAATGTGATGGACTGCCCCATGTGGAAGGCCGTGACCACCTTAGGCAAGAAGGAGGGCCTAGTCCTCAAAACAACCTTGTCCGGATGGACTGAAAGGAAAGGAGGCTTACAAGAGAGGGCCTGGAGCTCACTCACTCTCCTGGCAGAGGTGATGGCTACCAGGAAGGCAGTCTTCAAAGAAAGAAGGCGAAGAGGACAGTTGTGAAGTGGCTCAAAGGGAGCGCACATCAGAAACGTCAGAACCAGGTTCAAGTCCCACTGAGGCATCACAAAAGGGACAGGAGGAAAGGTATGAGTGATGCCTTTCAGAAATCTGTTTACTATAGGGGACTTGAACAAAGAAGGTTGATCAGGCAGCCTCAGAAAGGCTGAAAGAGCCGAAAGATAGCCCTTGATAGTGCCCAGAGCAGAGCCCTGCTGGGCAAGAGAAAGAAGGAAGAGAAGAATCTCAGAGAGAGGGGCATTGAGAGGATCCACAGCCTTTGCTGTGCACCATGCCACAAATCTGTTCCACCTGCAGGCGTATACCGTTTTTGTGGAGGGACGCCTGGCTGCCAGAATGATGTTGCAAACTTCAGGAGGCAAGTCAAATGGCCTCAACTGTCGCCGCTCAATCTCCATGCATGGAGGTGGAGACTGGACAGGTTCGGGTGGAGGACCGTCCCCTGCTGCTGCGACAGAAGGTCCTCCTGAAGAGGCAGACGAACCGGGGGATCGACTGACATACTGAGTAGCTCGGGATACCAGTACCTTCGTGCCCAGTCCGGAGCCACAAGGATGACTTGTGCTCGGTCGCGCTTGATCTTCTTCAGCACTCTGGGCAGAAGAGGTATAGGCAAAAAGGAGTACAACAGACCGCAGCTCCACTCGCGACGAAAAGCGTCTCCGAGCGAGTGCCGCCTTGGAAATTCCAACGTGCAGAACTGATGACATTGCGCGTTCTCTTCGGTGGCGAATAGATCTAACCAAGGATCTCTCCAACGCAGAAAGAGGCCTTGCGCCACGTCCGAGTTCAGACGCCATTCGTGATCCATCGAGCACCGACGGCTGAGTTTGTCCGCCCTGGCGTTCAGAGAACCTGCCAGGTGTTGAACCACCAGAGTCACGCCCTGATGTTCCGGCCATTGCCAGAGGCGCAGAGCCTCCTGGCATAGGGTCCACGACCCCACACCGCCCTGTTTGTTGCAGTACCACATGGAGTGGTGTTGTCCGTGAACACCTGCACTGCACTCCCTCGGACAGATGGGAGGAATGCTTTCAGTGCCAGACGGATCGCCCGCAGCTCCAACAGATTGATATGGAGCCGGGACTCCGCCGGAGACCAGAGTCCTCTGATCTCCGCCTCTCCCAAGTGGCCTCCCCAGCCCTGGAGGGACGCGTCCGTCACAACTACGTGCTCCGGTTGGGGAAGGGAGAGGGATCTGCCGTTGACCCAATCGCGGTCCGTGAGCCACCACTGCAGCTGTCTCGCAGTGCCCTCCGAGATCAGGACATGGTCGGAAAGGTTGCCCCGGTGCTGGGCCCACTGAAACTTCAGGTCCCACTGCAGAGCCCGCATCCGCCACCGTGCGTGATGCACCAGAAGGATGCAGGAGGCCATCAGCCCTAGAAGCCGCAGCGTCAGCCTGACCGAAACCCGGGATAACGGCCCGAAGATCGGAATCAGGGCCTGAATATCCCGGACTCGCTGTTCGGGCGGGTAAACCCGAAACTGCGCCGAGTCGAGAACCGCTCCGATGAAAAGGAGCTTCTGAGAGGGGCACAGGTGTGACTTCGGCACATTGATGGAAAATCCCAGCCTGTGCAGGAGATCTGCCGTAGTCTGGAGGTGGTTGACGACTGCCTGGGGCGAGTCCGCCTTCAACAACCAGTCGTCTAGGTAGGGGAAGACTGAAACCCCTAACCTGCGCAGGTGAGCTGCGACCACCGCCATCACCTTCGTGAACACCCGTGGGGCGCTGGTAAGGCCGAAGGGGAGCACGGTAAACTGAAAGTGCTCAAGGCCTACCGTGAACCGCAGGTAACGTCGGTGGGCCGGCAGGACGGGGATGTGGAAATACGCATCCTGCAAGTCCAACGCTACCATCCAGTCTCCTGGGTCTAGGGCAGCCAAGACCTGAGCCAGTGTCAGCATTTTGAACTTCTCCTTCCGGAGGAAGCCGTTGACGTTCCTCAGATCCAAGATAGGGCGTAGGCCCCCTTTGCCCTTCATGGGTACCAGGAAGTAGTGGGAGTAGCAACCACGTCCTACTTCTGGCCCAGGAACGCGCTCGATGGCCCCCTTGGCCAAGAGGGCCGAAACTTCCTCCTGCAGGAGCCGCAAATGATCCCCCGATACGCGGTGGTGTTGCGGTGGCATGGCTTGAGGGGTCGTCTCGAAGGGGAGGGAGTAGCCCCTTCGGACGATCTGCAGCACCCACCTGTCCGAAGTGACTGTGCGCCAGTGAGAGTGGTGATGGCGAACCCTGCCCCCCACTGGCGTCACATGGGCCGAAAAGCACGGACTAGGAGGGTTTAGAGGCGGATGCTGCGGGGGCAGGTGTGGACTGGCTCCGATTGCCTCCCCGACCGCCTCCACGGCGGTTTCCACGGCCGCCGCCGCGCTGGACGACAGTTTGCGGCGAGTGGCTGGCGGCACGTGTGGGGACGCCCCTTCCTTGGCCACGAAAGGAGCGAAAGGCACCCACTTGCTGGCGCGGGGCCGAGAGGCCCAAGGACTTGGCCGTAGCCCTGGAGTCCTTAAAGCGCTCAAGCGCGTGGTCTGCCTTGTCGCCAAAGAGGCGACGGCCATCGAACGGCATGTCCATGAGTGTATTCTGGACATCAGCCGAGAAGTTGGCGGATCTGAGCCAGGCGTGGCGTCGAATCGCCACCGTCGTAGCCATCGCTCTGCCCAGTGAGTCAGTGTATCCAGTCCGCACCTGATTGAATACTTCGCTGCGTCCCGGCCCTCCACTAGGGCTTGGCCGAGTTTGGCCCGTACCTCCAACGGACACTCTGGCAGCACTTCCGCCACCGTTTCCCATATAGAATGGGTGTAACGGCCCAAGAGGCATGCGGTGTTGGAAGACCGGAGTCCTAAGCTAAGGGACGAGAATACCTTTTTGCCAAAGGCCTCGTACCTCTTGGATTCCCGGTCAGGGGGAGCCGTCGGGAAGGCGGTCTGGGAGTTAGAGGCCTGGATAACCAGGCTCTCGGGGGTGGGGTGGGTGGACAGGAAACATGGGTCGCCCGGGGCCGGGCGGTGGCGTCTGGCCACGTTCCTATCTACAGGCGAACCTGTAGCGGGCCTGGACCAAGTGCCCAAAAGAACGTCCGACAAGGCCTCATTAAACGGCAGCATAGGCTCCATGGAGCATGACTGCGGCTTAAGGACCTCAGTGAGGAGGTTAGTCCTCACGGCCGCGACGGGGAGCTCAAGGCCCAACGCCTTAGCAGCCCTCATCAACACCACACTATATGTCGCGCCCTCCTCCGAAGCCACGGAAGGAGGAGAGACGAATCCAGGGTCTGGAGAGGTGTCCAGGCCACTGGCCTCCCCAAGGTCTCCTGTCCAGTCCATGTTAGACTGACATTCCCTTGTCAGAGGGTCCTCAGACCCCTCCCAATCCTCCTCTTCCCCCATCTCCTGAGACTCAGGGTCGTAAGTGAATGAGGATGGGTCATAGGGATGGAACTCCCCGACCGGCGTCGAGATCGGCGCCGACAGGCTCCGTCCCGACGCCGGAACCCATACAGAGGAGGCAGTGGGGACGGCGTCGGCCGAGGTCGACGCCAGAGGGGACACCACACGGACCGACCCCGGGGGGGTCGTAAGGTCCACCGGGGACGATCCAACGCCCGACGAGGGCCGAACGGTACCCTGCGGCGTCGGGCCCGAAGGCACCGACGACGCCGGGACCGCAGAACCCTGCGGCGCCGAGCCCAAGGGCAGCGGCGGCGTCGGGATCGTGGAGCCCTGCGGCGCCGGCGCCGAAGACGACGGCGGCGTCGGGGCCGAAGCACCCGACAGCGTCGGGTCACAGCCCCCGACCCACTAGGGCCCCCTGACGGGTTCGCTGGGCCCGAAGGCGCCGCGGAACCCGTCGGAGAAGAAAGGGACCTCATGGCCATGAGGAAGCGCTCTATCTCCTCCGGCGTCGCGCTCAGCCCAGGGACCGGGGGGTATGGAGCCGAACGCGGCGCCCGCGACTCACGAGGAGCCGCGTGGGCGGTGTCACCCGAACCCCCGGCCGCATCGCGCGAGCGTCGGGGGGAGTCGGAAGAGCGATGATGTCTCTTCGACTTCTTATGCTTCTTACCTGACGACTTGGACCCAGAGGAGTGGCGCCGACTCCCGGAGCTGTGACGGCTCCGCCCCCGCGACCTGTCCCTCGACCTCCCGTGGGACCGGGACCGGGACCTCACACGGCGCGGGGCCGACTGGCAGATCTCGAGTCGCCTGCGGGACCGCTCCCGCCTGGCCTTCCTCGAGAGGGCCCGACAGTCGGAACAGGCCTCGTCGTCATGGTCGACGCCCAAACACGTCAGGCACAGGCGGTGCGGATCCGTAATCGACATGAGGCGTTCGCACTCGTCGCAGTGCTTGAAGCCGGGCATCCCTAACGGCACCGTCGGAGTCGTGAAGACTTCGAAATAGATCAAAAGATCCAAAAAGTTAGTCAAAAAATGACTAGGGAACTGCTTTTTCCAGATCTGCGCTGGCTGGCGCGGAAAAAAGAAGAACTGACGTCAGCACGCGGAGGCGGCGTCTATATACTCCGACGACGTCATCACGGCGCCCACGACGCCGACGACGGACGCGGAGCCGCAGACGACGCCTACCGACGCGCAAGGGTACTGCTACGCAAAATTTTCCGGATCCAGTCTGACGCCTGGGGATATTCTAAGGTAAGGAATCTATCACTAACGTGTCTCTTTCAGATAATACACGCTCTGTCGAAATTATTGGTGATACCATGGTTGTCATACACAAGAGAAAAAGCAAGAGAAAACAAGAGATATTCAAGCAAGTAACTGAATTTCAACAGGAGGTTTCCACGCGCTCTCAGAAGAGGGAAACATGTCACACAGGGTCGACTGACGCAGGACATCATGCATAGTGGTTTCCTCCCCCGTTATCTTTTTTTCATATGTGTTTTAAACACCAGTCAGATCTTTTCAAATCTATGCATTAATAATGATCACAGCAAGCTTTCCCATAACATGAATATTTGATATCTATCCCCACCATAAATGCAACAGTGAGGCTGAGTGGCACTCCCAGACATGTGCAATAGGTAACCTGACAGAGACAACGTGTAATTACTTTGCACATCCGAGTTGTCAGAGGATAAATACAATCGTTCTCAGGGTCTTCGAACAACAACTGTAGAGTGCAGTACTAAGCTTACTTCAGTGAAGGTCTCAATGTGAGAGAAAATTCTGTTTAAATATGACTGGATGCGTGTACAGGGTATTTGCATGTGAACTAAGTAACCAGTTTTACCGCAGCCCTTCCAGCACGTGTCTGGTCGCTCAACATCACTATTAGCTAGGATGGGGCCAGCTACAATCTTGTTATTATTGTTTAACAGCTTTCGTTATGCAGGCTTGGCGACCCAACCTAGAACTTAGTCTAGAAGTCTCACTGCATTCTATATTCGAGCCTTTCCCCCAACTGAACATATACCTATGTTCACAAGTCAATTGTAGGTTACTGAGTTAACAAAGACACTATTCGCTTATGTCTTTTTGCTTGTTATTGAGCATTGATTATATCTGGAGTTTCTCTCTGCCAGTAAACTCTTAAGGGTCTCTTGTTAGCCCAATGTATTAATTGATCAGGTGACAATTATTGTCTCAACTAAGACTGAACAACTCTTTACAAGCCTCCCTACTAAGTACCTAGCTCTTCGTAAACATATAGCCAGCAACGGCGGGCTAAGAGACCTCCACTACTAAAACAGATGTTCAGCATCCTGTTGTGGATTGTAAGTCAGTAGTGACAATGGGGAGAGGAACATAGTCGGGTTGGCCTTCCTCGAAATGTCATTGACCACATATGATCAAGGCTTGCAGGCCTGTGCTTGGAGGAGAGACACCGTAGATACAGCAGCGAGACTGTGGCGCAGTCCTGCTCTAAAAGTACCCACAGCTTCATGTACAGTAATTATTCTAGTCTAGTGCCAGGCAAAACTGGGTTGCATGAATATGGTGCTCAGTGTCTCTGAACCCTAAACTTTCCCCAGCTATGTTTTTGAGCAAAGTAGTAAGAAACTAAGTATTTTATTTGCATAGCTAATAAAAACCAGTGCAATAAAAAAAGCGTAAATGCACACAGTTAAAATGAATACATAATGAAAAAACGACACTGCAACAATTAAAATTACATAAAACATTTGAAAAAACACAGACCAGTCAGCTAAAAGCCTATGTGTAAACAAGGGATTTTAGTACTGTAATGTAAACCAAAGGTTCAGTGGTGTCAGTGTTCCAACTGTCCTTCCTGTGATAGGCATAAGTTCAGCTCTTAGCCTCTTCCCTTATGTTTTTCGCCCTACGCATAGGGCGGGACATACCCTAGATCAGGTGTTCTCAAATGTTAAGCTTAGGGTAGATAATTCTGTTTCTTTGGTTTGGACGGATCACTGTTTAATTAGTTTTAGATGACCAACCTGCTGGAAAAATGGTCAAAAGTATCCCAGTGGTTTGTAATTAATGCATAGAGTTTTTTACAGAATTTCTCTGACGGATCTGGGTTGCACCCTTGAAATCTCCACCCACTTCTATCGGGGAATCCAGAAAGGGACATTCTCCAGCTAGAAGCCTGGGTTGCGCTTAGTATACCTCCTATGATTACACGACACACAGATAAAGCAAAGTTTTCTGCCCCCTTGTTTAACGAGTCACTAAAAGCCAGTAAAAAGCATGTAAGTGTGTCTGGAAAGGATAAAAAAACTATAGTTTGGAGGATAAACACGAATATAAATAGGCCTTGAAGACCTTCGACATTAAAGATAAGGAAATGAAAAAAAGCTAACTGGAAGATAAAATTAACACATCTAAAAAGGAGACTTTTAAAACTGTTGAATCCATTTCCAATCCTGAGTCCACTACCAGAGATCATCAGCCATCGATGAAATGGACAACCAACTGGCTGAGTTATTTCACGAACATATTGTGACTATACAGAGCTCCTTGGATAGGGTGCCTCAAGCTGAAAACGACAATATGATATGTCCTGGTCTGAGGCTGTCCACAGGGGAAACCCCTTCACTTCTGCAAATACCCCAGTTGCTGCTAGAAGAATCTCTGTCTATCATCAGGGTACAAAAGTCGGGATCCCCTGTTGATCTGTGTCCCGCTCAACTTTTGGCAATGGTGGCAACCGCCATTAATCTAGTGGTCAATAAGGTTCTTCACGCCTCTCTGGGCTCTGGGTGTATTCTACATGGAAACATGCAAAAGTCCTGCTCCTAAATAAACCTTCTGTTGATCCTAAAGTTCTAGCTAATTATAAGCCTATACGTACAAGTTACTTACCTTCGGTAACAATGTATCTGGTGGAGACGATTCTATCTGCAGATTCCTTAATGTAGAATTATCCCCAGGCATGAGACTGGACCTGGAAAATTTTCTTGCCCAGCATCTCTGCGTGCGGGGGCAGTACCACGCAACTCCGCCAGACATCCTCCGCGGGCCCCGGCGCGCTGACGTCAGTTTGCTTCGGAGAATTTTTCCGCGCCACAACGCGGAGCCCACAACAAAACTGAGGACAGCATGGGAACAGTGTGTGAAAAAACCAGAGAGACAAATTAGAGAGAAACAAAAAGGGAGCAGAGCACCACTCCGAGGAACAACTTGTGCAAGCCAAGGCGAAAGCACCAGGTGGCAGTAAGCACCGGAAGACCAGAGCAGCAAAGCCATAGCAAGAAAAACGCAAAGCACCACTCCGTCGAACCATCTTGCAAGCCAAGGCGAGAGCCATCCTGAAGGCGCAAGCATGGGAAAGCATTGTGACAGAGAGAGAAAGAGAAAAATAGAGTCTGCAACTATGACCACAAGGGGAAGGGTCACAAGCCCGGAACAGAGGAGAAGAAGTAACCCATCCCCAGACTACACTGCCAAGGATGGCCCTACCTCCTAAAAGGAGGAGGAGGTCAAAGACAGGTAATCCATCCACAGATTACAGTGCCATCTGAAAAGAACAGGAGGCCAAGGACAGGTAAAAGAACCCCCCCAATGAAGAAGACCAGGTGAGGATCAGAAACTCAAACAGAGTGAAAGAGCAAAAGTAGACACTCATGCTGAAGAGAAACCAGCTGGAGAGATGCCTGAACGGAAGAAAACGAAAAGGACACCCACAGAAGACAAGGCACCCAGAGGGAGGCGACTGCAGAAACCCAAGCAGAGGGCCCTCACAGAATGGGGAGGAAGGGTGGGTCGTGAAGGAATGTGCGGCTAGAATAGTCTCTACGAGATACATCGTTACTGAAGGTAATTAACTTGTACATCTGATAGAGACTACTAGCTGCAGATTCCTTAACATAGAATAGATACCCTAGCCATAACCAAAGGGAGGAGGGCCTACGAGAGAGCCTCCCACCAGGAGAGACACAGGGCCCCAGCAGGGGAAATGCCACAGGGACAAAAAGGGAAAGCCAGCAGATCCTAAGCTGCCCAACACCAACACCCCGCAGGGGCAGACAGCGCCTGAAGAGCCACAAGGAACACAACGACCACCTCAACCCTAGGGAGGGGAGGTAGAACCGGAGGCAGGGAACACTTGAAGAAAGCCGAACACACCCCAGCCTCAAGCTGCGGACAAGGCAGGGACGGCAGCACCCCTAAAAATGCAGATGGAAGAAGAAAGGCACAATGGTGAGGAAGAACACCAGATGTGCACTGGCAAGCACAGCCAGCAGCAGATAACACCACGAAACGGTGCACCCAGGACAAGCCAGACGCCAGCCGAAGGTAGAGGCCAGGAAGGGCCAAGAAGGGCCAGGACACACCCCAAAGGAGGGGCCGGCACACATGGGTCCACGAATGAAGTGGAACCAGGCAGAGCCACAACGCAAGGCCGCAGACAGCAGGCCTGACAATGTAAATGTATAGGCATTTATATAGCGCACTTACCCGGAGGGTCCCAAGGCGCTTCGACCGCTGCGAAACCCTTCCTGGCTTCCCTGAGAGATGGTCCCTTAATGGGTATCTCCAGGGTGAGACCAGGCATCCCCGGCGGTCTGGTGGGGCCGTTAGTGAAGATAAGGCAAGCTAATGCCCAGAGTTGCCGAGTGTGATCGCTGATCAGAGTGGGCACCGAGGCGAGAGAATTATCGAGTCCGCTGACCCTGGTCCAGAAACCTGCCGCGCCGGGAATCGAACCCTGGTCCCGGGCCGTCCTCTGCTCTCGGGTCTGCCGCCTCTAACCAGTGAGCCACACTACTTCACAAGGCTAGCGACACAGCGATCCAGGAGAAGGACAGACGCAAGCCACTCCAAAACCATCAGCAAGAAGATCGCACCTGCAACATACCGTGACGCCACGGAGAACAGAGACCCGAAGGACGACCACACCTCCCCAGCACATGATAGAGTTATGTAATAGCTACCATTACCCTGCAAAGGGCATGTTACGTACAAATACATGGGAACCATCTTAGGAATAAAATTCCACAGCAGAGGACAAACAGAAAAAAACTTGCGGAGGAACCGCAGACGGCTTGCCAATCAGCCAACAAGAATACACAGAAGGCACAATCTCAGGGCCAACACGGCTTACCAACAGCCAAAACCACAATTCAAAAAAGGGCCGGACCAGCAGTCAACAGCACTAAAGTCCTAACAAAAGGACCTGAAGGTACATCATTCACACAGAACACACAAACGGGGCTACTTGCTACAAAGCCCCAGAAACAACGGAAGAACACCTTACAGAACGACTTACAGGTCACTGAAGGGGAGAAAGAGGAGGACGAAGCCCTGCAAGAAACCTCTGAATGGCAAAGTCCCCAGGGGCGTGGAACAAAAGAGTGCCATCAAAGGGAAGGTCCACCAGCCGTTCCCTAATGTTCTCCGGGAACACACTATCCCGTAGCCAGGTATGTCGATGAAGGGCCACTGAAGAAGCCATGGTACGACCAAGCACCTCCAAAATGTCCAGAGCGGAGCGAAGAATAAATGCCGCCAGCTTCTGGCCATCCAACACGTTGCTGCAGATCAACACAGGCACCCTCCTGAGAAGCGGCAGACATAAGGGACTCCGTTGAATCCCACAAGCAAGAAGTGGCCCTAGCCAATACACAAAGAGTGTTAAGGGCCCGCAAAGTCGCACTGGTGGATGCGAAGATATTGCGCCCCCCGGGAATCTAACCAGCGGGCCTCCCGTGATGGGGGAAGACAACACCAATGGCAGGGAGGGAAAAGCAGTAATTAAAAGAGGGACCCTGGTAGAGGGGTGGAGGGAAAGACAGACAGGATCATGTGGCGCAAGACAGTGGCAGTGCAAACATTGTTGGGGCACCAGGTCCCCCGTGGCGGGCTGTCCCCAAGCCCCTAAAAGAGAAGTGTGGAGCGAAGCCTCGAAGGGAAGAAGCAGCTCTCGACCACCAGAGCCCTGATGGAGGACCTCCAGAAGATGGTCTGTGGGGAAATGGGCAGCTGGATCGCCCATGCATAAGATTCCCGCAGACGTGGAAACAGCCCGAGCGAAGGCAGCACCCGCCTCCGTAGGGCCGCATGATGGGGAAAGCAGTTCCTCTGTGGGCGATGGCTGCAAGTTAAGGCGGCCGTCCCCCAGTCCAACCGGAGGAAGGAAAGGCCAAGCCCGGAAAGGAGGAAGGGGGACCGAAGAATGTGGAACCTGAGGAGCCTCCGGCGAAGACTGAGACGGCGAAGAGCCATGCTTAGAAGCCGCCGGGGAAAAAGCAACAACGCGGCGACCCGTCTCCGGAGCAGATGAAACCATCAACCGCCAAACCTCTGGAGAAGAGGGGGGCAGCCGAAGATGAATCAACGACCTGAAGCCGGCCTGGTGCCATAGAGTCCGCGACCGGAGGCAGGTCACCGTCGACCGGCGCAGAAGGAGACGCCGGAACGACCTGCGCCACAACACGCAGCGCAGGAGGTCGGTGCCGGGCGGCTAAGGCACGGCGCCGAAAAGGCGTCAACTCGACATCCAATGAGACAGCCGCCTGCATGGAGGGACGAGGGGGGCCTGGGGACACGCCCTGACCCCCAGGCGGCCCCTAAGGCGCTGCCAGGGCCAGCAGCCGCGGGCGCCTGAGAGGCGTTACCTCGGCCTCGGACAAGGCCGTCCCCTGCGCAGAGGACCGACGGGGACTTGAGGACACGCCCGAGCCCCAGCAACCTCCCACGACACCAGCAGGGGTGTGCGGCAAGGTAGAGGCGACGTGGTCTGAAGGTGGGAACCCCGAAGGGCCGCACCCCGACGACACCACATCCTCCGAACCTGGAACTGAACCTGTCGGCATCGGAGCCGGCTGACACGCCTCACAGTCTGTGGAGTTGTGGTGCTCTTCCTAACACCACATGCAGATGGAGTGAGGATCCGTTGCCGATATCTGGCGCGTGCAAGACGAGCACGTTTTGAAGCCCGAAGGTATTCGCACACTGTTCCCAAGAAAAATGCTCAAAGCAGAAAAAGAGGCATGAAACAGGCCAGCAACACGATCCGGGTCTGCGTTGCACGTAGAAAAGAAAACTGACGTCAGCGCGCCAGGGTGGGGCTTATGTGACCTCGCGGACGTCACGCCCGCGGAGGATGTCAGAAAGGAGTCGTGTGGTACCGCCCGCCCGGCTCGCAGAGATGCTGGGCAAGAAAGTTTTCTAGGTCCAGTCTCACGCCTGGGGATAATTCTACGTTAAGAAATCTGCGCCTAGTAGTCTCTATCAGATCTCTACTTCCAGGCTTCTCTAAGAGGCTGGAAAAACATGTAAATGCAGTCATCTTGGGCTATGTGTAAAACAATAATTTGCTGCATATTAGTCAATCAGGTTTCAGAACTGGTTACAGCATAGAAACTGCCTTGTTGAAGGTTACAGAACACATTAAAGAGTAGCTAGATAGTTGGGGTGAGCCTACCTAGTATTGTTGAACCTAACAGCGGCCTTCGAAACGGTCCCACATGTTAAACTATTGGAACGGTTCGAGAAGTGTGGAATCGGCGGTACTGCCCTAAAGGCAGGAAATATGGACTACTCCCTTTACTGTTACCCTTCCTCACCTGAAAGTGGGTGTACCACAGGGGTCTGCTCTAAGCCCTACACTCTTTAATGTGTATATCACCCCACTAGCATCTTTGGATGAAGCATGCAGGTCTAAAATAATATTGCATGTGGATGACACCCAGCTACTCTTGACCTGTGAGAGGGGGGCAGACTTTGAGGGGGAGAAGATTAGAATGTGCCTTTCCAGGGTGTTAATTGGCTGGCGAGGAACCAACTAAAATGTAATCCAGACAAATCGGAGATTATCTTTTTTGGTGCTCCTCCCTCTGAGGACCAGTGGCCCCATGACAGGCCTCCACCACCCTCTGCTCAAAACACAGTAAAAGATCTGGACATTTTTATTGACAGTTCTCTCTCTATGAAACATCAAATGGTATTAGGCACCTGCTTCGGACTACTACGAACTTTGAGGACATTCTTACCTCTCCTATCGTTGACCACTACGAAAACTGTAGTCCAGGTCTTCGTTACTTCTAGACTGGATTGCGCAAATGTTCTATACCTGGGTCTGCCTGACTATCTTCGTAACCGTATGTAGGTAGTTCAAAATGCAGCGGCAAGACTGGTCCTCAATTTAAATCCCAGGACCCATTTGTCCTCCCACCTTAGTGCCCGTCACTTTTTGACAGTGGGAAAGAGGGATCACATTTAAGGCATTGGTGCTTACTTTAAAGGCCTTACATGACATGGTTGCCAGTTACATCAGGAAGAGACTATTTCACTTTCACTCCCTCTAGAACTTTGAAGTCCTCATTTAATGGCCTGGCTACCATACCCATGATACGCCGGGTTAGAACCGGAGGGAGATCCTTTATGTTTCTGGGAGCCCAAACCTGGAAACATCGTCTGGTGTCACTCAGAGCCACAGCTGATCTGGCTGCTTTCAGGAAACAACTAAAATCTTGGCTATTCTGCAAATAAGTGAGCATGGTGGAAAGTGGAGTGCTGCCTGTCAGCGCCAGGACACTCTGCTGAGTACCGTGCGCTTTATAAATGCATTCATTCAGAAAGTCCATATTTCTGAGCAAAGTGATTTTAGACACCCTGGTGCTTTGCGAATTCAAAGGAATGTCACCAATTTTTTCTGTATGTTCGCTATTCATATATTTAGTAAATGGGAGTGCAGAATTTCCAACACAAAAGGAGCAGTAGAAAATTAATTTCTTTATTAATTTCTTTATAGAAGGCTCTAAGTAGGGAAGATATGTTCCAATTCAAAATTTCCAAAGCCAAACAGAGCTGGCATGCTATCAGATATCTGATGGAGCCGGTAGTCCTGACAAGGGTATGATCCTTCAAAAGGGGCTCACATGTAGCCCAAAGATCTAAAACCCCCATTCCGCTGAGATTTTGCAAAGTTGATATTAAAACCAGATACCTTTGCAGAGGGAGCTTGTTCTCTTTGATCCAGTGATATTCCCCTCATGTTGGGATTGTTGATAATTCTACAGAATAGGGTCTCCACTGACGAAACTAATAGTAAGGGGCAGAGAGGACACCCCTGCTGCATGTCTCGTCAGTGGCACCACTACCAACAGTTCATCATTCACAATTAGCTTTATATAAAGGGCTAAATGATTAAAAAGAATATATTTTGCAAGCCTTTTTTTAGCTAAGACCTTCGACAGATATCACCAATCAGCCCTGTCAAAGGGCTTGACTGTGTGTAGCAAGAGAAACACTGTTACTTTTCCTTTAAGTTCAGCAGCTTCTATCACATTTACAGCCAGACTGATAAAGCCTGACTGGCAAATATAGGTTGGGAAGTCCTACTGACATGGAGGCACGTGACCTGGATGGGGGTGAATATTTTCATGTTGCAATGCAGGACAATTGGCCTGTATGAGGTGGAATATGTAAGGCCTTTGTCTGGTTTAAGATTAAGCACAATGGTCCCTTCCATCATGGAATCCGTTATTGAGCCAGAGGTCAAGAAATAGTTATAAACTTTGGACAGAGGCGCAGCCAGCAAGTCAATGTAACCATTGTAAAACGATGCTGGTATACCACGAGGGATTGTTACTTTATTGCCTGACCGATTTTGTAAGGGTGTTTTAATTTCCTCTGCTTTTGCAGTCTATTTAGTGGGTAAGAAATGTGTTTAAAGAGGCCTCCTGTCTATAAGAATTCACTAACGACCAAGAATTTATGGGAGAGTCTGATACATAGCCTCATATCCAAAATCAGACAGATGGGTGTGTGGCCCTACAAGGTCCGGGTGGCTATTGTTGTGGAGAAGACAGCAGTCTTGTGTCTTATGCATGTCTGAGAAAAATGTGTAAACATTTTCTACAAAACAATTTGTAAACTTTTTCTACAATGTGTTGGGATCCCCATTTGTACAACAAGCCCATATCAGATATACCTTGCAGAAGAAAGTGAGGAGTTTACAGACAGACTAGATGGAATACATCAGACTATTTGTAAACTACAACAACTTACTCAAACCTCTTAAATCTGGGTCTGTGTTCTCTCATCACAGAAACTATCCACTCCTACATACCTAACTGAATCGCCTCTGCACACCACAACCATCTTATTTATCATTACACTCCATGACCCCTGTGCTGCGTTTGGCACAGATGAACCCCCTACCCTACTATCAACTGGGCCAGCCATCAAATGTTTTCCTTCTACCACCCGACTAATCCTTCATTGTCGCCTGGCAATCCCACTTTCCCTCCCCTTCCCGATTGCACAAGTTACTACTGTGTAACGATATATCTGTAAGAGACATTAGTTAGTGATAGATTCATTACCTTAGAATATTACCAGGCGTCAGACTGGATCCGGAAAGTTTTCGTCCGCAGTACCACTGCGTGTTGGAAGATGGCGTTGTGGGGCTCCGCGTCCGTCGCTTGCGTTGTAAGCGCCGAGATAACGTCATGCAGACTACTTAGGCGCCACCCATTCGCGCTGACGTCAGTTCTGCACACGACTTTTCGAGCCAGGAACGCAGAGCCATGCACGAAACTGACCACTGGTGCCATGAAACTAGGGCCCTGAAAGGGATGACCTTAACCCTAGAAATCAGTTCGCAGAACGGGGAGGATGGGTGGGGCGGTAAGGAATCTATCACTAGCTAATATCTCTTACAGATATATCGTTACACAAGTAATAACTTGTGCATCTGAAAGAGACACGTTAGTGATAGGTTCCTTACCTTAGAATAGATACCCCAGCAATACCAAGCCCGGTGGAGGGTTTGCGAACAAGATTACACCAGAAAGTCACAGAGAACAGAACGTCCAAAGAAGCCGTCTCTCCAGACTTGACTGTCAAGGCAATAATGCTTGGTGCAGCGAGGCCCACGTAGCTTCCTGACAAATGTCTGCAAGGGAACGCCACATCCCAAGGCAGTAGTGGCTGCCGTTGCCCAGGTAGAATGGGCACACAGTCCCACAGGAGGCTCCTTCTTAGCCAACGAGTAACATGCTTTGATGCAGAGAACGACCAACCAAGAGATGGCTCGTTTGTGCATGGCCCAACCTTTTTTTGGCACCCACGTAGCCAACAAACATTTGCTCATCCACCGGAACTGTTGTCTGCACTTCAGATAAAACGATGGCGCACGTTTAGGGTCCAGAAGGTGGAGTCTCTCTTCCTCTTTTGAAGGATGCGGAGGCGGACAGAAGGTGGGCAAGGTGATGGTCTGCCTGATGTAGAAAGGGAGTGACAACCTTTGGCAAGAAAGAGGGCAAGTCCTTAAAACCACGTTCCCCGGAAGATCAGAAAGAAAAGGAGGTTTAGAAGAATGAGCATGGAGCTCAGTCACTCTTCTGGCAGAGGTAATAGCTACCAGGAAAGCCGTCTTGAGAGTGAGAAGACGTAAGGGACAGTTATGAAGGGTCTCAAAGGGAGCGCACATCGGATAGGTCAAGACATGATTTAAGTCCCATTGAGGGATTATGAAAGGCACGGGAGGAAACGTGTGTGTAATGCCTTTGAGGAAGCAAAATAATAACCGGGGACTTAAAAAGAGAAGGCTGATCTGGAAGTCGTAGAAAGGAAGAGATGGCCGAAAGATAACCTTTGATAGGGCCCGATGTAGGTACCAAATACCGGTCGGAAACGGCCGATTTCGGCCGTTTCCGACCGGTATTTGGCCTACTGAGATGTAGGGGACCTTTTTTTTGTCCGATTCGGTATTTTACCGATTCGGTAAAATTACCGAATCGCAAAAATACCGAATCGGTAATTTTACTGATTTTTTAAATTTGGGATGTAGGTGGGACTACTTTCAGTCCCACAGGCCCTTCAGATTCGGTATTTTAACACCCAATCCAATTGGGTGTTAAAATACCGAATCCAGGTGTGCATGCACATGTGTGCATGCACACCTATGCCATGTGACAGACAGACATGCCCTTAGGGCATGTCTGTGTGCCACATGGCTCACATGCCTTTTTTTGGGGTGCTGGAGGGTGTCAAAGTGACACCCCCTGCACCCTTGCACAAATCGGTAATTACCGAATCGGTAATTACCGATTCGGTAATGCCCATTGATTCCTATGGCCTTCAAGGCCCATAGGAAGCAATGGGGGATACCGAATCGGTATTTACAGAATCGGTAAATACCGAATCTTACAGATTCGGTATTTACCGAATCTGAAATACCTACATCTCCCCCTCTCTAATTTACCACTTCATAAATACCGATTCGGTATGATTCGGTATTTATGAAGTGGTAAATGTAGATTTACCTACATCGGGCCCATAGTGCCCAGAGCAGAGCCCTGCTGGGCCACAGAGAGAAGGAACAGAAGGACCTCAGAAAGAGGGGCAGAAAGGGGATCCACAGCCTTTGCTGTGCACCATGCCACAAATTTGTTCCACCTGCAGCCGTATACCGTTTTAGTGGAGGGATGCCTGGCTGCCAGAAGGACATCACAGATTTCGGGAGGAAGGTCGAAAGCTGTCAACTGTCGCCGCTCAATCTCCACGCACGGAGGTGGAGGACGGACAGGTTCGGGTGGAGGACCGTCCCCTGCTGCTGCGACAGAAGATCCTCCCGAAGAGGCAGTCGGATCGGGGGATCAATCGCCATGCTGAGTAGCTCCGGATACCAGTATCTTCGTACCCAATCCGGAGCCACAAGGATGACTTGGGCCCAGTCGCGCCGAATCTTCTTCAGCACTCTGGGCAGAAGTGGTGTAGGCGGAAAGGCATAGAACAGACCGCAGCTCCACTCGCGGCGAAAAGCGTCGCTGAGCAAGTGCCGCCTTGGAAATTTCAACGAGCAGAACCGATGGCATAGTGGGTTCTCTTCGGTGGCGAATAGATCTAACAAGGCTCTCCCAACTGCAGAAAGAGACCTTGTACACCAACAATAAGGAGCAATGGGTCAAATAAAAAAGAAAGAAAGCAACTAACTATGTTTATGCGCAAAGGAAGACAAACTAATCTCAACTTATAGTGTGAACTAGTGATATTACGCAACGGGTATTCCTTCCTTGTGAAAAAATTCCAATCAGTCGTCGATCTGAACCACCCTATTCATCATCTGGGATCCACTCCGCAGGTAATGGGAGAGATAATGGTCCTGATGAAGCAGCAGGATACCTTTTGGCTCCACTTAGTCTGCAGAAACATGTTGACCTAAAACACTCAATAGTAGTTATTTGTTGACACTACTATCGTCGCACTCTTTTATTGATTTGGAAGTGTAGAGGTGCTCATTAAAGGTTCCTCACCCCTTCACTATCCAATTTTATCTGTTAAAACACACCTTCTTCCACTTATTGATTTCCTACACGTTTTCTGCACTGCTCTACAGTTGTCACTTTACACCCTCATACACCATAGAATTCACTGGGCTTCACAGGCCAGATAAGGCATATACATCTGTCTATCTGCAGTGGGTTTACCATCTTACCTTCAAGGTGTGAAGGATCCCAGATGATGAATAGGGTGGTTCCGATCGACGACTGATGGGAATTTTTTCACAAGGAAGGAATACCCATTGCGTAATGTCACTAGTTCACACTATAAGTTGAGATTAGTTTGTCTTTCCTTGCGCAGATACATAGTTAGTTGCTTTCTTTCTTTGTTATTTGACCCATTGCTCCTTATTGTTGGTGTATTTGATATGACAGGGGTGGTAGCAATGTTTGGTCATTAAACATCCCCTGGGACCCTCAATTCCCTGTTGTGTTCATGAAAGAGACCTTGTGCCACGTCCGAGTTCAGACGCCATTCGTTATCTATCATGCACCGGCGGCTGATGTCGTCCACCCTGGCTTTCAGAGAACCTGCCAGGTGTTGAATCACCAAGGTAATGCCTTGATGTTCCAGCCATGTCCAGAGGTGTGGAGCCTCCTGACATAGGGTCTACGACCCCACCCCAACCCACCCTGTTTGTTGCAGTACCACACGACGGTGGTGTTGTCCGTGAACACCTGCACTACACTTCCCCGGACAGAGGGAAGGAATGCTTTCAGTGCAAGTCGGATCGCCCGTAGCTCCAAAAGGTTGATATGGAGCCGGGACTCTCCGGAGATCAGAGGCCTCTGATCTCCACCTCTCCCAAGTGGCCGCCCCACCCCAGGAGGGAAGCATCTGTCACCACTGTGTGCTCCGGTTGGGGAAGGGAGAGGGATCTGTCATTGACCCAATCGTGATTCGTGAGCCACCACTGCAATTGTCGTGCAGTGCCCTTCGAGATTTGGACGTGATCGTACAGGTTGCCCTGATGCTGTGCTCACTGGAATTTCAGGTCCCACTGCAGAGCCCGCATATGCCATCTGGCATGTTGCACTAGCAGGATGCAGGAGGCCAGTAGGCCCAGGAGCCTGAGGGTTATTATTATTATTATTATTATTATTATTATTATTATTATTATTATTATTATTTATTTTTATAGAGCGCATAGTCACCCTGAAGTATCCCAGCGCTGGAGACCCTAACTCTACAGTACAGTGGGCCAGGGGCAAAACGGGGGGAGGGGAAACAAAGGGGGGCTGGGGGAAGGGGAGCAAGATTCAGGATGAGGGGAGATATTAAAAACTAGGGAAAAAGATGAGTTTTAAGCTGCTTTCTAAAACGTAAGTATTGAGTTTCGAGACGCAAATTGCGGGGGAGCGAATTCCAGAGGCGGGCCGCTTGGACTGAAAAACGTCTTCCTCCTGATCGGACTTTCCTGAATCTGGGGGTGATGATGAGATTTTCTGTATCTGAACGGAGGGATCTTGTAGCTCTATAGGGTGTGATGAGTTTGCTGAGGACTGGGGGGCCTTGATTTTGCAGTGATTTCTGAACAAGGCATAAGGCCTTGAATTTGACTCGCTCCCTTATGGGGAGCCAGTGAAGGAGTTTAAGAGCAGGTTTCGCAGAGGTTCTGGCAGGGGTGTTTGTGATGATCCGGGCAGCAGTATTCTGGATTCTCTGAAGCTTGTTGAGAGTCGCTTCAGGAGCGCCTAGATAGATAACATTACTGTAATCAAGCCTCAATATTATTAGGCCTTGTATTAACAGTTTTTGGGAATTAAAGGGTAAGAGGGGCAGGACTTTCCTTAACGATTTCAGGAGCCCAAAGCAGATCCCTGATACTTTCTTTGCCTGTGTAGAAAATGAGAGGTCAGTGTCGATCCACACACCCAAACTTTTTACCTCTGTTTTTGGATCAGGGGGGGGACCCAAACAAGCTGGCCAGATGTCTGGGGAGAGTGAGATTCCTTTTGGGCCAAGAAGAAGGACTTCCGTTTTTGTCCCATTCAATTTTAGGGTTATCCAGACTGAAACCCGGGATAGAGGCTTAAAGATCGGAATCATAGCCTGAATATCCCAGACTCGCTGCTCGGGAGGATAAACCCGAAGAACAAGTTACTTAATTCGGTAATGCTTTTTCTGGTGGATACAGTATCTGCCTGTGGATTCCTCACATTGTGAATATCCCCCTGCGTCAGCAACATTCGGAAATTCTTTTTGTAGCTTCGCGCCGATGTGGACGACGTCACAGAAGCACTGCATCGCGTGCGGCTCCGCTGACTTCACCGACACCATAATAGGCCCACGTCGGCGCGATTACATCAGTTCCGCCCTTTTTTCCGTGCTTTAGAGGCACACGGACGGCTCAACAACAGTAGATATACACACAATGTACACAGTACCAAATAATCACACACAGTGTGAAGTCAATGCAGGAAAGTAAAAACATTAACACATTTCCTTTGACAATAAAATATCAACATTACAGTAAATCAGGTATAGAAGAGTGGACAACGGGGAGGCGGTTGGGCCAGTGAGGAATCCACAGGCAGATACTGTATCCACCAGAAAAAGCTTTACCGAAGGTAAGTAACTTGTTCTTCTGATGGATACATCTGCCAGTGGATTCCTCACCTTGTGAATAGAGTCCCACAGCAGTTCCCACTCCCGGAGGAGGGTGTCCACTCTCCTATACCAGAAAATCCTGGAGGACAGAACGCGCAAAATGGCCGTCCCTCCTCACTTCGGAATCCAAGCAGTAATGCTTCGCGAAAGTGTGGAGGGAAGCCCAAGTCGCTGCTCTACAAATGTCCTCTACAGGTACACCCCTAGACAAAGCAGATGTAGCAGACCTTGCTCTAGTGGAATGAGCTCTTAAACCTTCAGGAGGTTCCTTACCCGCCAGAGAGTAGCATATCTTGATACACAAGACAATCCACCTCGACAGCGAGCGCTTGTGCACCGCCTTGCCTCTTCTGGCTCCAACAAAACCAACAAAGAGCTGGTCATCCACTCTGAACTCTCTGGTTCTGTTCAGGTAGCAGCTCACCACCCTCTTCAGGTCCAAGCGGTGAAGTCTCTCCTCCTCCTTGGAAGGAGTAGGATAGAAGGTAGGAAGGGTAAGGGACTGCCCTAGATGGAAGGGAGTTACCACCTTAGGCAGAAAAGCATCCCTGGTCCGGAGTACCATTTGTTCAGCATGAATGGTCAAGAATGGGGACCTTGAACTAAGAGCTTGAAGCTCACTTACCCTCCTTGCCGAGGTAATTGCAATAAGGAAGACCGTTTTAAAAGATAACAGTCTCAAGGGACACTTGTGCAAAGGTTCAAAAGGTGAACCCATCAAGAAAGTAAGAACAAGGTTCAAGTCCCATTGAGGCACAATAAAGGGAGTAGGAGGAAATGTATTTGTAAGGCCCTTTAGAAACCTTAAAACAATAGGAGATTTAAATAAGGACGGCTGATCCGGGAGGCAAAGGCATGCCGACAAAGCCGAAAGATAACCTTTCACTGTAGCTACAGCAAACCCTTGCTGAGCCAAAGAAAGCGCAAACTGAAGAATGTGGGACAATCAAGCCTTCAAAGGGTCAATGGATTTCTCCCCACACCAAGAGACAAATTAAGGATCACCTATAAGAGTAGATAGACTTGGTGGAATGACGGCTGGCTGATAAGATGACATCCACCACATCATGTGGGAGAGAAAAAGAATTCAGGTTGCCCTGTTCAATCTCCAGGCATGAAGGTGTAAGGTCTGGAGGTGGGGGTGTAGAACCTGCCCCTCCATCTGAGAGAGGAGATCTGCCCTGAGAGGGAGACGGAGCGGTGGGCACAAGGAGAGGTGGAGAAGATCTGTGTACCACACCCTTCTTGGAGTCTTTAGTCCCAACTCAATTGAAACGCATCCCCCAAAGCTCCCTGCATTGGATACTGGAGACTGCAGAATGACGGGCAGTAAGAATTCTCGTGAGTGGCAAACAGGTCCACCCGAGGAGTCCCCCAAGTCCGAAAGATGCGATGAACCACCTCCGGATTAAGCCTCCACTCGTGATCGGCTGAGAATTGCCGACTGAGACTGTCTGCACGCACGTTCAGAACCCCGGCCAGATGATTTGCCACCAGACAAATCCGATGGTCCTGAACCCAGGACCAGAGACGCACAGCCTCTCTGCAAAGGCACCGCGACCCCACTCCTCCCTGCTTGTTGACATACCAAATCGCGGTAGTGTTGTCCGTCAGGACTTGAACCGACTGACCGCGAAGGGAAGGGAGGAAGGCCTTGAGCGCCAAACGTATCGCCCGCAATTCCAGAAGGTTGATGTGAAGCAACCTTTCCTCTGGAGTTCAAAGACCCTTGACCTCCAGATCCCCAAGATGAGCACCTCACCATAGAGTGGATGCATCCGTTATCACTGTGGCCACAGATGGAGGCAGTTGAAAGGGCTTTCCTTGAGACAGATTGCCTTCCACGCCCCACCAAGTCAGATCCGCTGCAGCTTCTCTGAAGATCCTCACAGACTCCCTGAGATCTCTGTTGTGCTGATACCACTGCCTGCGGAGACACCACTGGAGTGCCCTCATGTGCCAGCGTGCATGGTTGACCAACAGAATGCAGGAAGCCATCAGACCGAGCAGAGGAAGGACCTTCAGGACTGGAACGACCGCTCCACTGTAAAATAAAGGAATCATTTTCTGTATGTCGCGAATCCTTTGAGGAGGAGGGAATGCCCGACACACAGTTGTATCCAGTACAGCACCTATGAACAGGTTGCGCTGGGAGGGCACCAGGTGAGATTTAGGCACATTTATCGAAAAGTCCAACCTATACAACAATTGAGTTGTGCATTGCAGATGATGGAGCACCTTCTCTGGAGATTCTGCTTTGATCAGCCAATCGTCCAGATAAGGGAATACTGGAATCCCTGACCTTCTGAGATGGACCGCCACCACCCCCATCACCTTGGTGAAGACTCGAGGCGCAGTAGTTAGACCAAACGGAAGGACCGCAAACTGGTAATGTTGCGAAACCACCGTGAAACGGAGATACTTCCTGTGCGTCTTCCGGATGGGTATGTGGAAATAAGCATCCTGCAAGTCGATCGACACCATCCAGTCCTCTTCCAGCAGCGCCTGAAGAACCTGCACAAGGGTGAGCATCTTGAACTTTCCTGTTTCAGAAAGAGGTTCAAGATCCTGAGGTCCAGGATTGGACAAAGCCTGCCATCCTTCTTGGGAATCAGAAAATACCGGGAGTAGCATCCCCGACCCCTTTCCTGCTCCAGTACCACCTCTATCGCACCTTTTCTTAGTAACGCCAGCACTTCCTCCTGCAGAAGCAGCAGGTGGTCTTCTGAGCAAAACCGTTGACAAGGTGGGTAAATCGGAGGGAACTCCCGAAAGGGAAGAGCATACCCATTCTCCATGAGATTGAGAACCAAAAGGTCCGATGTGACTGATTCCCAATCCCACAGAAAGTAGGTAAGCCGACCCCCCACAGGACCTACATGATCCGGAATGGCGGATCTAGGGCTGCTTTGCTGATGTTGGAGGGGGGTGGGAAGAGGAAGAAGAGGAGGAGGAGGAGGAGGAAGCTTGACGTCCTCGAGGACGAGCTCTCTGTCTGCCCCTGTAAGATTTGTACAGTGGATTTTGCTGCTGCTGCTGCAGTTGCGACTGCTTGTAGGCTCGAAAGGAGGACCTTCAGTATCCCCTATACCTTTTGCCTACATTTCCCCTGGATTGCAAACCCAAGGATCTGGCCGTAGCTCTGCTGTCCTTGAATCTCTCCAACGCAGCATCAGCCTTTTTCCCGAAAAGGCCCGAACCATCAAAGGGTAGAACCATTAATGCAGCCTGGACATCTGTTGAGAATTCGGAGGACTTCAACCAAGCCGCACTTCTGGTGGCAACTGAAGATCCCATTACTCTCGCCACCGAGTCAGAAGTGTCTAACCCACTCTGAATGACCTGCCGAGCAGCAGCCTGAGTGTCAACCAGAACCTCATTAAAGTTTTTTCTACCTTCCTCTGGAATCTTAGGAGCCAGCTGTTTGACAGAATCCATCAAAGCATGGATATAACGCCCCAAGAGACATGTAGCATTTGTCGACTTGAGAGCCATACTCGGCGATGAAAAGACTTTCTTTGCAGCTTGGTCCTGCTTTTTTGATTCCTTGTCCCCAGGCACCTGAGGAAAAGCACCTGCAGATTTTTTGGAGCAGGCAGCCTGTACAACCAAGCTCTCTGGCAAAGGATGCGAAGATAAAAAGTCAGGGTCACCAGGAGCCACCCTGTATCTTCTCGAAACTGCTTTTGAAACAGCAGGAGCTGTAAGAGGTCTATTCCACACTTCTAAGATTTGCTCCGTCAAAGCCTCATTGAAAGGAAGCATTGGCTCCACAACAGAGGATGGCGAATGGAGGACTTCTGTCAAAATGTTCGACGTATACTCTGTAGTGGGAAGAGTTAAGTTCAATAGATCCGCCGCCTTCCTGATGACCGCATGGTATGGAGTCACATCCTTAGAAGGGGCATCAGAGACAGAGGCTAAATCCCAATCAGGGGAGAGCTCCAGTCCACTAGCCTCCCTTAAATAGTCAAAGAAATCCTCAGACTCCTGCAGCTCACCCTCTTCTATCTCAGCATTTCTCGGTACTTTTGCTCCTTCAGGAGTCGCTGGGCCTCACGCCTCGACCTCTCCTTCGGGAAGGGATCCGGAATCTACTCCGACAGAGCCGGAGCCGGCGTCGAGCTCGGAGCCCAAGGACCAGGCCGCTGTTCACGAGGTCGGACCGGAACCGGCGCCGGTGACGACGGCATTGGCGTCGAAAGCTTCGGCGTCGAAGGCGCCGAGAAATGCCAAGGCGGTGTCGGAGCCGGCATAAATGGCAAGAACGGCGCCGAAGCATTAGACTGGGGGACTCCCGGGTTAAACGCCATCGGACCCAAGGGACCAACCGGTGCTCCAGAGGGGTACAAGGTTCTTGAATAGACTCCATACATTGTATTGACCTGGGGCCAGAAAAGGAAGGTATGAACCCACAGGCAGCTCTCGAGGAACCGGAGTCATCTCGACCTCTACCTCGGGTTGGCTCACCGGAGTCAACGAACCCTCTGGCAATGGAGCCTCTTCATCCTCTCGAGTTGGAGATCCAGACGGAACCGGAGAGGGATTCGACACCGGAGCCGGTGAATGCTCCGGCGACTCCATAGGCGAAGCCTCACCTTCCGGATCCAAAACTTCAGGTGAAGGCGAAACCTCATCCTTACGATGTCTTCTCATAGGCGACTTCGGTCTCGAATCCGAATCCTTCCCAAAATGATGTCGTGATCCATGCTTCCTCTTCTTGTACTTCTTTTTAGCCGATCTGGAAGCATGCCCCGATGACGAGCTCGAGGGCGACTTCGAACGAGACCTCGACCGTCTCGACGGCGACCTCAAGCTCTTCCTGACCTTTTTACCTTTCATCTTAGCAACCAGGAGCTTCGCCTCTCTCTCACGAAGGGCCTCGGGATTCATCTTCTTACAGGATGGACACCCCTGGACATCATGGTCCGAGCTCAGGCACCAAACTCAGTCTTCATGCGGGTCCGTGATTGACATCATCTTACCGCATTCACCACACGGCTTGAATCCGGTCTTCTTCGATGACATATCGCTAGGAAAAAGCGATACAAAAAACACGAAAACCAACAAACAGTAAGTTACTATAAAAGCTACAGAGGGTCCCTCGAAAACCGTTAGCGTCGACAACGCGGAAAAAAGGGAACTGATGTTATCACGCTGACGTGGGCCTATTATGGTGTCGGTGACGTCAGCGGAGCCACGCGCGATGCCGTGCTTCTGTGACGTCGTCCACGTCGGCGCAAAGCTACAAAAAGAATTTCCGAATGTTGCTGACGCAGGGGGATATTCACAAGTTGAGGAATCCACTGGCAGGTGTATCCATCAGAAACTGCGTTTAATCCAGAACCGCTCTGATGAAGGGGAGCTTCTGAGAGGGGCTCAGGTGCGACTTCAGCACGTTGATGGAGAACCCCAGAAAATGCAGGAGGTTGGCCGTAGTCTGAAGGTGGGAGACGACTGCCTGGGGCGAGCCCGCCTTCAACAACCAGTCGAGGAGATAGGGGAAAACAGGAACCCCTGATCTGCGCAGATGAGCTGCGACCACCGCCATCACTTTCGTGAACACCCGTGGGACACTGGTAAGGCCGAAGGGGAGCACGGCAAACTGAAAATGCTCTTGGCCTACCGTGAACCGCAGGTAACGGCGGTGGGCCAGCAGGACGGGGATATGAAAATATGCGTCCTGCAAGTCCAACCCTACCATACAGTCTCCAGGGTCGAGGGCAACCAAGACCTGAGCCAGAGTCAACATCTTGAACCTCTCCTTCCAGAGGAAGCGGTTGACATTCCTAAGTTCCAAGATGGGGCGCAGGCCCCATTTCTCCTTCTTGGGGACCAGAAAGTAGTGGGAATAACAGCCACGTCCTTTTTCTGGCTCAGGAACGCGCTTGATGGCCTCCTTGGCCAAGAGGGCAGTGACTTCCTACTGGAGAAGCGCAAAATGGTCCCCCGACATGCTGTGGAACTGAGATGGCATGGCCGGAGGGGCAGTCTCGAAGGGGAGGGAGTAGCCCCTTTGGACGATTTGCAGCACCCACCTGTCTGAGGTAACAGAACGCCAGTGGGGGAGGTGATGGTGAATCCTGCAGGCCACCAGCATTGGGTGTGCCCCAAAGCTCGGACTAGGGAGGCTTTGAGGTGGATGCTGCAGAAGCGGAGGTGGACTGACCCACGCGTTGGTCCCCTGTCCCTCAGCTGCGGGCACCACGTCAACGCTGAGGTTGGTTCTGCGCAGGCTTCAGACTGAACGAACACGTCAGGGCGTCCCTTCCGTTGCCATGAAAGAAACGAAAAGCAGACGTGGCCATGCACGTGGTGGAGAGACCCAAGGACTTGGCCGTAGCCGTAAGTCCTTAAAATGCTCCACCGCACTATCTGCCTTATTGCCAAACAGGCGAGTACCATCAAGGGCATGTCCATAAGAGAACTTTGAACATCCCCTGAAAATCCAGTGGACCGCAACCAGGCATGGCGGGCCACTGTTGTGGAAATCGCCCTACCCAGCGAGTCCACAGTGTCCAGTCCACACCGGATGGCAAACTTTGCTGCATCTTTCCCCTCAGCAACAGCTCGGGAAACCACTGTCCGAACACTGAGGCAGCATCTGCCAACCGTGTCCCACACAGCGTGGGAGTAGCGGCTCAAGAGGCATGCAGTGTTCACTGACCACAAACCTAAGCTGGTCGAACTGTTTCAGCTCGTTGGATTCCTTATCTGGCGGAGCGTTAGGGAATGCGCTTTGGGAAGTGGACTGTTCCCATGAGGCACAAGGTCAAGGCTGATTTGCATATGGCCATGTCTGAACTGGTGTGGTGTGGAGTGCAAACAAACAATGGATTTAGGCCGAGATCTCTGTACTGGGGTGAATGTATGACATTGTTCTGCATTCTGTCCATCAACTGTTGTTTTGCATTTTGTCACCCCGAGTGGGATGGGTATGCTCAGACGTGAGTCCCATGCTCTCCACACCACTGGAGTCAAGCTATTCTGGCTGAAGACGGCTAATAGCCAGAAACCGGTCCTAGGATGCTTGATTCCGGTCCAGGAAAGACATTGCTTGGCAGTTCGGGCTGGACTGTTCCCATGAGGCACAGGGTCAAGGATGATTTGCATATGGCCATGTCTGAACTGGGGTGGTGTGGAGTGCAAAAAAACGATGGATTTAGGCCCAGATCTCTGTACTGGGGTGAATGTATGACATTGTTCTGCATTCTGTCCATCAACTGTTGTTTTGCATTTTGGGAAGTGTAGGCTTGGATGACTAGGTTTTCTGGGGTAGGGTGGGTTGTCAAAAAAGCAGGGTCACCCAGGGCCGGGTGATGACGTCTGGCTACGTTTTTATCAACGGGAACCTCCGTGACTGTTCTAGACCAGGTGCCCATCAGTACGTCAGTTAACGCCTCATTGAACGGTAGCAGGGGCTCCATAGAGCTTGCCGCCAGCTGAAGTACTTCAGTGAGGAGATTATTTTTTAGGGTCACCGTAGGCAGGTCAAGTTCAAGAGCCTCAGCTGCTCTACGGAGCACCATAGTCTACATGGCGCCTTCCTCCATAGACACAGCAGGAGGAGAAAGAAAACCAGGGTCAGAGGAGAGGTCAAGGCCACCTGCATCCTCCAACTCTTCTGTGCATTCCTGTTCCGACCCGCACTGCTGTGTGAGCGGGTCATCAGACTACTCCCAGTCGTCCCCTTCCTCCACTGCCTGTGGAACAGGCTGCGATGGTGGGGGAGGGACAGGGGAATATAAATGGTCAAACGATGCCGTGAACTGTGCCGGTCGGCGTCGGTCCGGCTCCGTGTCCCAATTAAGGTCCCAACCAGGAGCAAAATTGTCAGGGAACCCTGGCAAGGGTGACTGTGGAACGAACGGAACCCACTGCGGCGCCGGGAACGGAGCTGTGGGCAGCGCCGGAGCTGCCGGCAGAGGACCTTGCGGCGCTGGGGCCGGAGCCACCGGCGGTGCCGGCAGCGGAGCATGCAGCAAGGGTGGGCCCTCAGCAGGGAACACAGGGCCCGAAGGCGCGCCGGAGGCAGTCAGAGCCTGTAAAGGCGGTCCATGGCAGCAAGAAAATCTTGCACCTGGGCAGGAGTCGCCGACGAACCCGGATAAGGTGTGTAGGCTGCGATACTCACAGACTCCAAAGGAGCTGCAGGAGTGGTACCCCGGCCGCGTCGGGAGACCGACGGGGGATGTCAGAGAGCCTAAACTCTTCTTCGACTTATTCTTATGACGTCTCTTACCCGATTCCGAGTGTGAAGACTTCAACCCCAAGGAGCGATGATGATTGCTCCGCGGTCAGTCCCTCGATCGACCCCTGGACCTCGAACGGTGCAGAGACGACTACCGGGCCTCCAGCAGTTTATGGGACCACTCCCGTAAGGCCTTCGGAGCCATGGCCGGACAGTCTGAAAATGACCGGGAGACATGGTCACGCTCCAGACAGTAGAGACAGACGCCATGGGGGTCTGCCATCGACATCATAAGGCGACAGGACCCTCAGTATTTAAACACAGGCATCCCTACGTGGCACCCTGGGTCAAAGATAAAAAAAAATGGAAGACAAAAAGTATCAAAAGCTAGTCAAAAAGTGACTAGGGTACGTGCTGTAACCGGATCTGCGCTTGCTGGTGTGGATAAATAAAGAACTAACGTCAGCACCCATGGGTGGCGCCTAAGTAGTCTCCGAGACGTCATCTCAGAGCTTACGACCCCAGCGGAGCCGCACAACGCCACCTTCTGACGTGCAGGGGTACTGCTGAGGAAAACTTTCCGGATCCAGTCTGACGCCTGGGGATAGGAATCTATCACTAACGTGTCTCTTGCAGATACAAATTCAACTCCACAACACACAACATTTTAAATACTTGCAGCTCAGGTATGGGTGGGGGCGAAAGGCCTTGACACAGACCTCCCCTAATATGCACCCCTAGAAGGCAGGCTCTTAATGGGTGAATCAGTGGAAAAGTGGTCTCCCTTGTTGTAGGAAAGTAAGAACTGCTTTCATGGCTACCCAACTTTTTGCCTGGTGTTATGCTGTTTCTGACTAGTCTGACTGGGATCCTGCTAATCAGGACCCCAGTCTCTTTGCTTTCTCCCCTAAATCTGTTATGGTGAGTACTTAGTTACATCCCAGATTGGCTACTGGTGTACCCTTCCAAGTCACTAGAATATGGTACTGAGGTACCCAGGGAATAAGTACACCAGGGTTCCCCCATGATATGACGCACGTATTATGCCACTCATGGGAGACCACGCCAACTGTGACTACAGGCCTGCCATTGCAGCCTGTGTAATATGGTGCTAGCACCACTTACGACAGATATAGGGTTTACTTATATCTGAGGTCACTGCACTTAAAACCGAAGTCACCACTAAAGCAGGCCTTTCAATCCTGAAGGCAGGGCGCTCGGTTCGAAGTGTGAGGTTGCCCCTGAGAGAGTAGGACACCCTTACAACCTTCGGAGTCCATTCTCTTGGGTTGTAAGTGCATCATCCATTACAATATATAGAGTGGGCATTCGTCATTACGCGATGACCATCTCTAAACTGGCTGTAACAAACCCTATCATGTTGGGTATCAAACAAGTTGGAATCATACCCCCACACCGTAAATGGTGTGGGAGGAAGGCATCCATGCACTGTAAAGCTCCTCCGGGAGGCCCTCGATGCTCTTGGTACCAGTCTTCCAGAACAGACAGCAAGCTAGAGCTGCTGCCGACCAGAGACATGTTTCTGCCCTCCTGCTGCTGATCCAAGCTCGAACAGGGGAAGGTAGAACAATATATATCCTGTCACAGGGAGGTGTGACCACCTCCCAGACAGGGTTTAGTGTATTGAGGCACAGTGGGGGCACTTGGCAGTTCCACTGAGACTGCTTGAAGGGCACATGCGGTGCCTTCCTTGCATAGTCCAGTTCAAACCAGTTCAAGGAGCCGTTGGCTCCCACTCTGGCACGAGATTGGACAAGGAACATGAGGGGGTCCTCCCCACGGTCTAGCCCCTCCCCTGGGAGGGAACCTTGAATCGTCCCAACACTTTCCTTAGGGTACTTAAGGGCTTACCTGTGGGTGGATACCTAGATTAGTCCTGAGACAAGATTCAGATCAAGATATCACTTCATCTTCGACGATCTGATCACTTTGGACTTTGCTCTGGGCACTGAGACTACAACTGGGAAGACTCCTCCTGCTCCTGGTCTTGTGGACCTGCTCATTTGTTGCAGCATCCGTGCCTGTGCTCCATACAGGAACCTTCCAAGGCCTGTGGACATCCAAGATACCTGAAGGAATCTCCCTTGAAGTGAAGGAGTCACTTCCCTGCATCGGCAGGCACCGCAACCAAGCTAACCAGACTGCTGCTCCTGGGCTCCCATGGACTACGAAAGGCTCAGCAACAGAAGTGGTGGTTCTGCAACTTCCTCGAGGCCTGCACTGTCTTCTCACCGAGTTTGAGGTAGGATCCCTCTTCGGAACCGCAGGAACCAAACCCATGTGCCCTGTGCCAACTTGTCTACGCAAAGGCTTGTTTGCTCACTTCCACAGATATCTTGGGGCACCAAGTAGCCTCAACCATCTCCTGTGACCAATATCTTTGCCCTCACTGCATCTCTTGCACTGTGTGCCTGCATCTTTGGTCCTCTTGCGACTCCAGTGCCTCCGGCCTGTGGGTCCTCTTGAGGGTCTTCTTTGATTCCAGTGAGCTCCCCTGATTGCTCAGGGCCTACTCTGACTTCCTTGTTTGTAGTGAGTCACTTGGACCTTGCTGGTCCCGACACTGCACCTTTTTCGCCTTTCACATTGTTTGCAGTTGCCAAGGCTTGTTGGTGCTCCCGACAGACATAGACCCCTCAACCCTCGACATCCGACAGGGGACAGTTCGTGAACGGGTCCTGGTCTTCCACAGCATCGCCTGGTTCACACAGCTGCAGCTCCAAGGTCATTGTCAACTCTCCTGCAACACCCAACATCGGTGGACATTGGTCTCCCGGGCACCCTGGTCACTCCTGAGTGACATAGACTCGGTCGCCTCTGCTTGCAGGTACTTCACATCTTGAATCCACCTGTGGGTTCCACCAGACACTTTCACCTTCTTCGCCAGCGGCATCTTCCTAAAGTCCTCCACTGAGTTTGATGGGGGTTTCCGGCGTCACTTCGCACCTATGCACCCGGTTCTCCTGTGTAGGTATCCTGGTTCCTAGGGTATCCATGGGTGAGGTGGATTTCCACCCTTCTGTCTCCCACTGGGTTTCTTCAGGGTCCACTGGGAAGGGTCCTTCTTTAAAACTGCAACCGCGACTTACCTATTGATGTGAATTGAGTGTGCGGTCGTGTTCCCACTCTGCACACAGCCTCCGGGGTTCCTGGGTACTTACCTTGGGTGGTTCCTTGGCTTCCCAGCACTTCTACGTCTTCTGGGTATAGTCTTGACTTTCTATCGTGGTTCGCATACCACTATTTTAGTATATGGTGTGGTCTCCCCCTGGCGACCACTGTGTATTTGTGCTACTTACATGTTTTATTTTCAAAGTACTGTGAGCATTGTGTATATCTCCGGGTAGGAAATATTTGTATGTGTTAGTGAGTGTCTTATAATAAATACGTATTTTTATAAATGCACTGTGTGGTTCTTTTTCTCTTAATCTAAACCAATAAGATTATGTTCTGGTAAAAAAAGCTGCTTTACACTCCTTCTGGACTAGGCCTGAAGGCTGCTCTCCACAGCTACCACTTAGAGAGCTTTCAAAGGTTGCCTGAGATCACTAAAATCACCATAAGGGTTGTCTGGATTAGTGCAGGGTGCCCACTTACATAAGTGTGCACCATATACTAAGCCAGCCTCCTACAGCTGTGAAAAAATTCAAAGAGCAAATAAGATAGAGAAGAATAAAGTGTACTACGCTCAAAGCACTAGGAGAAAGAGTTAAATGTATAGTTCCTCTCACTGAGGAGACACTCTGTAGCGGGGAGAGCATACCCTCGGTAGAAGGGACCCCTGCAGTGGACTGGTGGGTCTCTGACGTAGATGCTGCTCCCTCTTGTTCCCCACACCAGGACAACTCGCGCCCTGACTCGGTGATCAGCTGGCCAGACAACTACGCTGTGGAAGGAGAAGGCTCCTTTAACTGGGAGAGTGTCCAGGACGAAGCCACACCCCGGACTGACGTCTTCACCACCGGATTGGTGAAAACCCAGGAAGTAGAGAGGATGGCGTGTGACGTCACCGAACCAAGACCGGAGGAGGGCGAGCAGATCGAGTGGAAGCAGAGAGACGTACCAGAGTACCGAGAAGAGATTTTCCGAAGAACGGAGGCGGGAGAAAGAGAGGAGACCTAGCCAGTGACCATGCCAGAGGAAAAAGGAAAGTCAGGAGGCCACCGTCAACGCGAGCCGCCCAGCCACACTCACCAGGGAGTGTGACTCCACCAGGTACTGCAGCGCGTTACTGGGTGGTTTGGGAGGCGGGGAGATACCGCATAACAATCAAAGAGCCTGCCTGTTGGGACGCTTGCCTAGTTTAATAGTCAACTGTCCTTGTACCTTCACAAAGCACTAGACCGTCTTAGATGCATGAGACACAGTGATCCCTACACACCCCGGGCATCCCAATGGGTATACTTTATTAAAGGACCCTCCCTAATGTTAGTCCTCATTTTAATTTTCACGCATGTACTTCGGTGGAGCAACCGAGGAAGCGCTGGACCCTGACCAAGAGAGCAGTAAACCCCACACGAAGCCAGGAGGAGGAGGAGTCAAACCTGCCATACTAGCCAGAGAAAGAACTTCACAAAGGAGAAAAAAGACCTTTATCAAAATAAAACCCTATATACCACGATCCAGTCTCCGTGACCCTCATTCTCCCCCATCACCCCCGCTACACACTCAAAAGTAGCCCTCTATAGAAGGAACGGTAATACCAAATGAGGTGTGGTATTACCACTGCCACATGGTATTTTCACTCAAGTACCAAGTTTTGCAGCTGATTTCGGGGAATAACATGGATCAATCTGTGCTTCCAATCCGATTCATGCATTTCCCTATTTTTGGCAAATTTGACCCAGACAGTACACCTGCGTCAGAAGGTGAAAGGAACTGATAAAAGACTCTGGACCTATAATCATCCCACAAGTACATGGGAACTTTGGGGACAGTGGCCAGACAAGCTCTCCGACATTCCTGATGACATGGCAAGGCACTCTGGTATTTTGTTATACCAGAGTAGAAACCCCTATATGGGAGCAAGGGGAGAAAAAACTGGTGGGGGTGGCTTAGGAGGGTGGCTGAAGCAACATGATCAGAAATCTTCTCTACATAAAAATATGTACTGCTAGGTTACTACACACCGTGTTTCTGGTAGAAATGCTTAATTCATAAATAAAGTAGCCTTAATGTCCCATACATTGGGTGGGTGATACTGCTACATGCTTTCAGCTTTGTATTAATGGTAGGTGAAATATTTTCCTCTACATTTGGAATGGATTATTCATTCCTCTTTGTCCTCTTCCCCAATGTGAAAGCTACCTGCTCCATAGACTCCTTCTGGGCTCCTAGTGATGACGTCATCCGTGTCTTCATCTCTTGCATAGCATCCTGTGCAAGAGCCAGCTCTTTTCCGCTCAGTCTCATTGTCTCCTGTGCTGCAGCCAATTCGGACTTCAGTCTAGACATCACTTCCTCCTGCTGTGACGCCTAAAGACAAAACGGACATCACATTAACCACTCCTCAAGCAGCAGGCAGATCTATTGTATCACTGCATTTGATATGTCAGTTGAGGGTGATTACATAGTATACCTCAGCAGTATCCAGTGAGTGGCTCTTGGCAAGATGCTCACTTTTAGTGTCCTACACAGTCACCTACACATATTGAATCACCCAGAATAGCGAAGACATGCAAGACTTTTTATGAGATATATTGACGAAATTTTGGTCATCTGGCAAGGTCCAAGGCAGATATTGGAGGAGTGTTTAATTGAATTGAACACTTTCAACAGCAGAATACAATTCACATCGGAGATTGATGCACACAAGATACATTTCTTGGACATTGAAATTTTGAGAACCGAGAAGGGGTTGGAAACCAAGGTTTATCATAAACCAACTGATGTGAATAGTGCATTGTATTTCACAAGCGGTCATCCATTGTCACTGTAACAACACTTACCGGTTTCACAAATGATGCGAATAAAGAGGATATCCTCGGATGAAAATGTATGTGAAAGAGAGATTGAGGAACAGGAAAAGAAATACAGAAGTAGAGGTTACCCAGACACCACACTATGTGAAGCGAGAAGAACAGTGTCCAAAAAAGGTAGGATGGAAGTCTTGAAAAAACAAGTCAAATCAACTGAGAGAAGAGAAGTGTATGTGTTGAAGCATTCAACACAGGCCCCCAAAATCAAAGCCATCATTCGGAAAAGATGGGAACTAATATAGAATGAACCGGATTTACACAATATTTTTACCAAACCTCCGTTATTCGCACATACTCGTGCTCAAAATCTACACGAGCTACTAAAAGAGATTACCAGGATTCCACAAATGGTACAATTTAGGGGGATGCGTAAATGTTACAATTGTGGACAATGTACCAATGTGATTGTGAGTAAAATATTTCAACACCCAAAGATTGGAAAACCTATACCTTTAAAACATACCTCAGACTGCACATATGAAAATGTTATCTACGCAATAAAATGTCCATGTGGATTGGTTTATGTGGGGAGAACCAGCAGAAAAATAAAAACTAGAATAGTGGAACATAAGAGTCGTATCAGGAACAAAAATATGAACTCATCATTGGCAGCGCATTGGGTAAATGCCGCCCATACCATTCCACAACTAAGATTCACTATTTTAGAACATGTCACACCTTTTCCAAGTAGGGACATAAACACCACACTTGCCCGCAAGGAGACTGAATGGATAAAAAGACTTGGAACCGTAATCCCGGGGGGTCTTAATGACCATTATGAACTGTTATGCTTCTTGTGAATTATCTGAACCTTTAGAATGGAAGGGGTATTTTGCATTCTTTATACTACACAACTCTTTTCACACTAGTTACAATTCTATTTTATTTTATTTCATTTATAAGTATTATTTTCTCATATACTTCTGAACTTTGCCTCTATTTGGGTTTTTCATGTAGAGTTCTAGTGTAGTCTCAAACTCGTGTTATTGCACAGGGTCGCGTTCGCTTTTTGAGCGCCATCTTGGATCAGGCTATTTGATACAGACAGTTCTCTCTTTATGACTATCATGACGTGATGCGTGTAGAGTTAAAATTGATTGGAGCCGCGGGGACGGTTTACCGACTCGTGGAGGTTAGCAGCCCTCGGGGATTTCTATCCGGTGGTGATACTATCGCGTTGAAGGTAACATTCGGCAAAATATTAAAAGCCATGTAGGAATACAATTTGTGAGCTTGACTTGGGACTTAGTATGATTTTGTTTACTTGTAGGAGGAGGACTTTTGGAGACTTTCGTTGCATAATACATGTAGAAGAATAGAACGCCTTCCCTTTGGGTAAGATGGAGACCTTGTTCTCCGTGTTTTATATGGCAATTAATGTATAAGTCAGCATACATTTAGATAGGGAACTTACTTAGTATTTATACTCTCACACAGACCTTGGATGTTTATAATGGATGGAACTTTCGTTGAGAACAGCTTGGTTTTTCGTCGTATACTGTGGGCTTGACGGGTAGGTTCATTTATTTTGGATCGTGGTGAACACATGATGTTTATTATGGGAGAGGTGAATGTTAAAATAGTGATGTTACTTTACAGAACAAGAAAAACTCGAGTTTCTTTGAAAACACAGGATCTGATAGACTTCTTGAGAGCTAGAGGTACTTTTTACGTATTTTGATTATGGCCATAAAGTAATTTACTCAGGAGGAGGTCTCTGTGCACTTATTATTTTTTCTACTAATCTCGCATCATTGGAACCACAGTTCTTTTGGTATTTATTGGAAGTATTCAAGCTACAGTGAGCACTTACCACTTTTTTTCCCTAGATCTTTTTCACTTGTTCAATTAACTTCACTTGATTTTTTCATAAGAACCCCTGTGATATTGGAAGGAATGCAAACCTTGAGACTATTGATGAAGGGGATAACATGCAAACCATGTATGTTTTTTACAAATGTAAAAATAAATCTTTTTTGTTGTAGACACGGAAACTGAAAGATCCCGAGGAACCTTTATCTAATCAAGAATCATTATAACCCCTGATGAAGGGTTCAGTGTGAACTCGAAATGCATTGTTTTTTTTTGTTGTTTAATTTTCATGACTGAATTTTTCGCATATGAAATGTCATGTCATATTTTGATATCTATGCTTTAAGGGGCGAGAAACTGTTTTACTTTTGATGTTCTGAGATTTATGATGTTTTAGTATGGTAAAAAACACATACAAAAGACTCAAATAAATATTTGTTTAAATCAGAATTAAAAAATCAATAGGCCCTTGGCCTGGGAGTTGTGCGCTGCGTAGCCCTTGGTCTCCAGGGGCTCACTTTATTCATTCATACTTGGGGGGGGGGTGGTACCCCTTCCTGTTCGCTTCGCACGCACATATATTGACAACATTAGTTTTTACTATTGGATAAAATTTAGTGTACCACAGGTGTGCAGACCCACCCATATTCACACTTTCAGTGTCAAACAGTCTAGTAAATATTCATCTAGACAATTCATGTTATACAGAGGAGGAACTACACACTTTAAACACCAGATCTTTCATGATTCAATATTTCATTAGATTATCACCATAAAATGTATACTGAGAGGGTCCATGAACATGTTAAGGTACTGTAAACTAATAACATTCTACCTGATAACCAAATACAGACTGTGCTTTAGTCAAATTCACTTCTGAAAAGAAAAATACCTCCTTTAAACATATAGTCCCATTTTCTTGAATCATTCTCAGCATGGCGAAGGCCAGGCAATGCATACTTTCAAGTTTATGAAGGACTGGTATCTCTGGTAACAGCTGACCAACTAGCACTTCCTCCTTGGTACAGTTCTAGCTTTTCTTAAAGCAAGAATAACAATATAAAGCAGCTGCTAGTGCACCTCCAAGAAGCAGCTTTGCGTCGTCACCCACCTCAGTATTTAGGTGCAAAAGCAAAGATGTTTTCTCATTTGTCTTTGGCCACACCCAAATCAAATTAATGACCATCCCTTTACATGGGCTGGCGCAAAAAGTTCACCCACAATAACAATACTGCAGAATGAGTGGCCCGAGCCACTAGACGAGGAATTTATCATGGGAGTGTCCAAGTATGATGTTAGGGTAGTAAAGAACAAGTTACTTACTTTCGGTAACATTCTTTCTGGTACAGACTATCTAACCACAGATTCCTCACCTTTTGAATATCCCCCAGGTGTCAGACTGGATCCGGGAAACTTTCCAGCAGTCCCTCTGCCCCTCTGATAGGAGGAGCTATATGGCTCTGCATTGATGCTGTTCCACTCTGTTAATAACATGCAGAACCCATATAGGCGTAACTCCTGTACACTGACATCAGTTGATTTCAAGGCGACCCACGCCCACAGAAGCAAAGTCCAATAGAAAATTGGTTGTGACCATTGTGCAGATTACTAGACTTAGGATCTTATTAATGGAGAGAGTCCAGTCCACAGAACGGGGAGGATGGGAGGGTCAGTGAGACATCTACAGCTGAACAGAACCTCTACCTGAAAGAGAATTACTAAAAGTAAGTAACTTGTTCTTCTGATATAGGTGGGTCTGTAAGATGGCTCAACCAGAAAGTCCTGCATAATGCCCCTATCAGCAAACCTGACTGTTCAGACAATAGCGCTCCATGCGCATATGGAGTAACGCCCACATAGCTAGAACAGGACAGGACAGGGACTCCAGGTACCAACACAGTGGTAGCAGCTTTGGTACCTGGAGAATTAATATCCAGTCCTTCTGGAGGCTACTTTTTGGCCAATGCGTAGCAGATCTTTATGCAAAGCACAGAGAGTATTTTCTACTGCACAGCCTTGCCTATTGGTGCTCCATAGAACCCCATAAAGAGTTGATCGTCCACTTTTTGTTCTTTGGTGTGGTCAATATAAAAGCTTAGAGCTCTCTAGGGATCTAAAAGGCGGAGTCTCCTCCTTAAAGGGGGGAGGTAGAGCACAGAAAGCCAGAGAGATGATATCCAGACCGACGTGGAACGGGGTCAAACCTTTAGACAAGATGGAACAGGGTCAAACCTTTAGACAAGAAAGTGGCCATGTCCACAAAATCAGCTTGTCCGGAAGAAGGTGATGTACGGTGGGTTGACAGAAAGCCTGAAGCTCACACACGCCGATGTAATGGCGATGAGGAATACTGACTAGAGAGTGAGGCGCCGCAAGGGAAAGCTATGTAGTGGTTCAAAGGAAGTGCACCTCAGATATATGAGGACCACATTAACGTCTCACTGTAGAATGACAAAGGAAGAGGGAGGAAACACATGTAAATCTTACAAAAAGTGCATAACAACTAGAAACTTAAACACCGAGGGCTGATCTGACACCCGTAAAAAGGCAGAAAGAGCCTAAAAGTATTTTTGTAATGTAGCCCAGAGCAAAACATGCAACAAAACGTCAGATAACTTTGCCTGAATAGAGTCTCTCTGCCATGTACTGCACCAAGCCACAAATTTGTCCCAATGACAAGTCTATACAGTTTTTGTTGTGGGACACCTGGTTGTCAAGATGAAATCAACCACCTCCAGAGGAAGGTTGAACGTGTTCAATTGTTGCCTCTCAATCTCCAAGCATGAATGTGAAGATTGCGAAGGCCCGGGTGCTGAATTCTGCCCTCCTGCAGCAACAGCAAATCCTCTCAGAAGAGCAGCCTGTTCAAAGAAAAGATGCTCATACCCACATACACAGGGATACAATACCCTCCATGCCCAATCCTGAGCTATTAGGATGACTTGACGACTTCAACCAGGTCGGTCCTGATTATCTTGAGAACTCGGCGCAGGAGTGAAATAAGGGGAAAGGCATAAGTGAGTCCCAAGTTCCACTTGAGGCGGAAAGAGTCTCCAGGCGAGAGATGCCTTGGAAACTCCAACGTGCGGAAGTGCTGACATTGCATGTTGTCAGGGGTGGCAGGAAGATCAAGCCAAGGTTCTACCCATTCGTGCAAGAGAACTTACGCCACCTCGGATGTTACTGCCACTCACTCGGCGCCGGCGGCTGAGCTCGCCCACCCTGGCATTCAACAATCCTGCCAGGTGGTTCACCAACAATGAAATTCCTTGGTGGTCTAGCCAGTACCATAGTTACAGAGCCTCCTAGCAGGCTCCATTACTGCAACTCACTCTGTTTGTTGCAGTACCACATGGCAGTGGTGTTGTCTGTGAGCACTGTATCAGCCTCCCCTTGATGAGCGGAAGGAAGGCCTTCAACATCAAAGGTATGGCCCACAGCTCCTGCAGGCTGATCTGGAGCCAGGAGTGTGCCTGAGACAAGAGGCCTCTGATGTCCATCTCTCCCAGATGGCCACCCCAACCCAGACTTGATGAATCAGTCACCACTGCTAACTCTGGGTGGGGAGAGGGGTCTGCCACTGATTGAATCACGGTCCAGCAACCACCCTTGCAGATCTTTTGTAGTCTCCTTCAAAATCTGATCATGGTGGGAGAGTTCATCTTGATGTTGGTCCCAGTGAAACTTCAGATCCCACTGCAGAACACTGATATGGCATGCTTGACCAGCAGGATGCAGTAGGCCATCAGTCCCAGCAGCGTCAGAGCCTACCTCACTCAAATCCAGAGTCAAGGTTGAATGTCCTGGACTCTCCTAGCTCCAGTGGCGGGTGGAGCATGTCTGGAGGTGGATGACAACTGCCTGGGGAGAGCTTGTCTTTAACAGACAGTTTCAAGGTAGGGGAAAACTAGGATCCCTGACCTCTTAAAGTGTGTTGCCACTACCACTATCACTTTTGGGAACGCGGAGGGTCATGGTTAGACCAAAGAGAAGCACTGTGAAATGGAAATGCTCCTGCTCCCTCCACAAACCGCAGGTAGCGCTGATGTGTTGAAATCTAGTTCGCAGCGTAAACATTATCGGCGCCATCTTGTCCCTTTTCTAAGCCCATGCGTGCGCATAAGCGGCAGCCATTTTAAGTACCATGGCTTCTCTGCCCATTGCCGATCACCAGCGCGTCTCTCTGACCTCGCAAGCACCAACAGCCCCCGCACTCACATGCTCAGGCCATAAACCACCCCTTCAGCGAGGCCCTGCCTCGGAGCCACATCCCGTACCAGGCCAACACCTCCCTCCATCCCTTTCATGACCACGGATCCTTTGATAACCCCCTTCCTCCGTGCCCGATTGTATGAACTGATCCCAGGCCATCACCTAGCCCTGCTGATGTAGTTTATTGCTCCTAATGTGAAACTCACCCATCTTCAAAGGAGCTTAGATTAATCAATGCCTCCACCCCACGAGATCAGATCGATCGCACACATTACGGGAACCAGCGGAATGTCCAGCTGCGCGGTAGTCATCACCTGCTGAAATTGGGGTGGGAACTTCCACTGTAGATATGTGTGGAAAAAGGGCCTGAAGCGGAGATTACGAGGATGTATTTCCTTACATCAAAGCATTTGCAAGAATGTACCATATGTAATAAACTGCAATAAAGTCATAAACCTGTGTATAAAAGGCCAGGCCTCGGAGATGCAGTTAGAGCACCTCGAGACGATACCCTGTTTGTCTGATCTGACGTGTTCTGTTCCGACGGAATTAAACGTTGTTTCCCGCTTTTCCAGTTTCCAGCGACTGCCTCTTTATTTGTTAAATCCTTGAATGGTATGAGAGGCGACTAACGGCAAGCAGCGTCTAAATGTTATCTATAAGAACTGCTTTTTCCACAATTGGAGTCCCAAGCGTGGGGCCCATCAGCGACACGTGGATCCAGTGGGAGAGGTCCTGACGACAGAGTGAACGACTGCAACGATCGGGAAGAGCTCCTGCCCGATAGACCCTCGTCTGGCAGCCGATCATCCGAACTTCACTGGTTCCGAGCAGACCTCTCTCGAGTGATCTACGGTCCTGACTGGGAACCCTCAGGAGTGCCGCGGCAACAATGGAGAATAGAGGACGATCGGGCGCTGGAAGTGGAAGACGGGAAACTGTCCACACGGTTCGGGTAAGGTAGTGTAACACGACAAATTGTGAAATGATTGTTTGGAAATACTAGTATTACTCATTGATTGCATCGTTTAACCTCGGTTAACGATATTGATTGCTTTTTGAGATATACTCTGCCTGCAAACGGTGAAGAATAGAATTATTCTCTCTCCCTTTGAAGGTAGTGAAGGATAGGTAGCGCAGACTTTTTGTCCATATCGGTAAGGGCTGATAATACGCTGCGCCTATCTTCTCCCCACTGATTGATTGTTTGGATTTTGGTTCTCTTGAGATATTCCCTATTTGCAAATAACGTAGAATAGAAATATTCTGTCTAGTCTTTGCAAGTAGCGAAGGATAGGTAGTGCGGACCTTTGTCCACTATTGTTTGAAATCTTTGTCGACCGCTATAAGTCATGCCTATCTTCTCCCCACTGATTGGTAGTTGGTTTAGCCCGGACCATTTATTAGAGGTGGATCATCCAGCTACACTGGAAGGCACCCCTAATAAGGACATGTTCACGAAATATGGATTAGTCGCCGTAGCTTATAGTAAACTATGGCATAAAAATACCAAGAAAGATCGAGAAAGTCAGTGGCCACTGATAGGATCTTTTGATATAAATAAAATAGAAACTCTAGAAATAGCCCTTCGTAAACATAAAACCACGCCAACCATGCTTGATAGTCTCGGCATGTGGCGCAAAGAAGCAATGCAACGTAAAAAGAGAGACAAAGCGAAAACAGACAAAGAGCTATGGAAGGCAGCTCACCTAGCTGGTAGAAAACTAGAAGAAGAGATCAAAGAAAGAGAGAGAGTCAAGAAAGAACGAGAGTTCGAAACATCGGGCCAATGCCCTGTTAGAACACCCTCCACGCTCTACCCCGAGCTACCCTCAAAGCAAAAAGCAAACGATGATTTATTATTAGGTCCCCCAATCATCTATATACCCCCTCCATATGCTCCCTCACATCCTTTAGCGCCGCACCTACAACCCCCAAACCCAAATGAAGGTAGTGCCAGGGCCTCGGTCTCTACGGCCTCCGCGCCGACCGAGCCTCTCGTACTAAGCATAGCACCAGCAGAAACACTAGACAAATCTGAAGCTAAAGGAAAAGATTCCACGAGAATGAGCCGTTTAAGCAAAATTGAACGAGCAGGGATCGATAAAGTAGTGAAAACACTGGTTGAACGGAAAGAAAGCGAAGAGTATATATTGGATATGTATAATTCATATGCAGATAGCCATAGACAACACTTTGTCGTGTGATTTTGCTATCACACCCTCACTGCTTATGAGGAGAGAGACCAGAATAAAAGCCCTGAACGCCTCGCAGCCTTGTATCGGAAAGTTGATATTGGAGATGAAAGTGAGTGTGATGTGACGGACCTCTTCTCACATATGCTTGAAGTTTTCCGCCACCTCAACGAACAAAGACAGTTAGCTAAGACTACGACTCCTGTAACGACTGAACCCCAAACAGAGAAGATTGATACGATGAGGTCTATAAAGGAGGCCGCTCCCTACTGGGTCCCCCCACGAGGTCAGGGAAAACCCGACAACATTAATCATCAAGATGCAAAGGGAAGGGTAGTATATAACTGGGTCTACCAACCATGGGATCGACAAGACATCCTGACCTTCCGAAAATCCTTGCCAGACTTACGGAAGAACCCCACTGCCTTTTACACAGAACTAGGTACAGCCTTAGGATCGACAATTATGACCCTAGCAGACATCGACTTGTTTTTCGGGCTATGTCTGCCAGCTGATGTGTGGAAGCAAATCCGGAAAGTCGACCACCTTGAGCTGTTTGAGAATACCTGGATACAACTCGATGGCATAGACAAACAGCGAGACCCGGGACAGAAACCCGTAAAAGCCATTTTAGAACTCCCGGACAAAATTGTCCAGAAATTTAAGACCCTGATCCCAGAAAAGAAGGTGGACTGGTCGATAGTAACGGCTTGCCGCCAGAAACCTCAGGAAGATGTCTCAGAGGACTTTTCCCGGTTCGAAACGGTGTTCTCCGAATATAGTGGCCAGGACATGACCACTGCAACCGGACATCATCTGTTCGTCCAAAATTACGTTAAGGGTCTGCTGCAGGAAGTCTCACAGAAATTACAGACCAGTGAGAGTAGTTGGGCGGCCTCCAAACCTGCGGCTATCCTTCAGATGGCCCAGTACAACGAACATCAAAAGAACGAAAATGATAGGGCATCAGAAAGAAAGAAAAAGGACCTAAAGGAAAGGGTCATGATTGCACAGTTACAAGGGGTGACTATAGGAAAGGAACCCTACAAGGGAAATTATCAATTGAATGCCCCTAGAAACCCACCTCCTAGAGATCGCACATCCACACCCTACACTGGACGGAAGGATTTAGATGAGAACCAGTGTGCGTTCTGTAAGGGATTCGGACACTGGAAGTCTCAATGCCCGGTCCTTCTGGAAATGAATAAAAATAAGGAGGCGAGGGATTCAGCAAATGGACCGAGGAATAGAGGACGAGGACGAGGGTACACAAATGACACAAACGACGACAGGCCCGGTAGAGAGAACACATTTGACCGTTCCCGACAGAACCAGTGCCAACAGTCCGACTACGATAGCTCTTACGACTTCGCATAGGATTGCCAAGGGCAAGGGAGGGATCCAGTCGAGCTCTATGTTGACCAGCAAGGCCCTTACGTCACCGCTAAGGTCCAAGGCACAACGTCTCCATTTCTGGTAGACACCGGAGCAACACGTAGTGCGTTATCTAAACGACTGATTCCAAGGGCACCCTTGTCTGGCTCACACGTAACATCAATAGGTTTTGATGGAACGCCCTCCACGAATCCCTTATCCTCACCAATCTCTTTTGACTTGGAAAATAACACCACTGACACAACATTTCTGCTCTCCTCCAACACCCCCGATACCATTATGGGTCTTGATTTGTTGAAACATTTCCGAGCCACCATTAGATGCTCACCGGACGGAGTTCGAGTCATTCTGTTCGACAACCCTAATCTGCTCAGACCTTGTCCCACACAACACATGTTCTCTATGACCGATGCTGACATATCCCTGCTTGATACATTACCCCCGTACTTATGGGCAAAAACCGACTCGGACGTAGGATGCATGATGATCGACCCTGTGCATGTGACTGTACGACAGGATGCTATGCTCCCAAAGCTCCCACAGTATCGGATATCACCCGAAGGCGAAAAGGCATTGGTAAAGATCATCCAGTCCCTAGTGGATGCAGGAGTGGTAGAGGAAGTAGTCAGTAATGTTTGCAACAGCCATATCCTACCCATTGTAAAGAAGCAAGGTGAGGGAGATGAGAAAGCGTACCGCTTCATCATCGACCTACGAGAAGTTAACAAAGTAGTCGTGCCTCAGTACCCCGTAGTCTCTGACATCACCACCATTCTAACCCTGATTCCGTCCACCGCCACCACCTTTACTGTAAATGATCTCAAGAATGCTTTCTTTTCTATCCCCATCCACCCAGACAGCCGCTACCTCTTCGGCTTCACCCTAAAATCCCGCTCGTACAGATTCTGTAGAGCACCCCAAGGCTACACTTAAAGTCCCAGCATCTACAGTCAGGCCCTCAAAAGACAGCTAGACGCAGTTCAGCTACCGGATGGAGTGGTGTTGATACAGTACGTAGATGATATCCTTCTGGCAGCCGACACCACTCCACTTGCAGTCACAGCTACCATCCAACTCCTACACTTCCACGCGGAGAATGGTCACAAGGTCTCCAGGAAGAAATTGCAATTCTGCCAACCCCAAGTAACATACCTAGGCCACCTCTTGTCCAAAGACGGGAGGAAACTTACGCCGGACCGAATTCAAACCATTTTGGAAACCTCCGTCCCTAAGAACCAGAAGCAAGTCCGCTCTCTAATAGGCCTCACCTCATTCTGTCGACAATGGTTGCCAAACTTCAGCCTTATGGTTAAGCCCTTACTTTCCCTCCTGGCCAAAGATGTCCCCTTCCCACTTCCTTGGACCCCCGAATGCCAATCTTCCTTCAAAGAATTACGAGATGCCCTTTGCTCGGCACCAGTTCTAGGAACCCCAGACTATTTTATTTTACACATTTGTAGACTACTCCAAGCCCTTCTCCCTCTACACTCACAAAAGGGTGGGATGCGCTTTATCTGTTCTACCTCAATCCATCGGTCCCAAACAACGCCCTTGTGCTTACTTCTCAGCCACTCTTGTTCCCGTAGCCAGAGCTTTGCCTGCCTGCCTTCGAGCTGTAGCCGCCACTGCTGTCTCTATCCGACAGAGTGAAGGAATCGTGCTTTCGAACCCCCTCACAGTGTCAGTACCCCACTCGGTTGACACCCTCCTGAACCAGACTAAACTCAGGATCTGACTAGCGCACGACTGACTGGATACGAGTTGACTCTACTGGCACCCCACATAACATTGAAAAGATGCACCACCCTGAATCCGGCCACCCTGTTACCCCTACCTGAGAACGATCCCAATGTGACTCCTATACACGACTGTGTGACCCTCACGGACGAGCAGACTAGGAGTAGAGTTGACCTCCGAGACACTGCTTTCCCAGAACCAGACGGAGAGCTATGGGTAGATGGCTCATGCATCAAACTCCCCGAAGGCACCACCTCAGCTGCTTATGCAGTTACCACAGGCCGAACCGTAGTTGAGACAGCTCGCATTACACAACGATCCGCACAGGCGGCAGAACTGATTGCCCTCACACGAGCATGTATCTTAGCAGCAGGAACAATAGCCAACATATACAGCCAGTATGCCTTCGGGGTGGTTCATCATTTTGGGCTTTTATGGAAGGAAAGAGGATTCTTGACCTCACATGGCACACCGATCTTACATGGAGATCTAGTCTCTGCCCTGACTGAAGCAGTCCTCCTCCCCAAACAATAAATGTGATCAAGTGCCAGGCACACAAAAAGGTGACTGACATTGTAGTGCAGGGGAACGCACTAGCTGACATCACTGCTCGAACCACGGCCGAGAATAGAACGACAACACGCATGTATGTGACCAGGTCACAATCAGAAAAGTGGAAGGACGCTAGGGAGACTATTAGGGACATTCAAACGGCCAGCACACCACACAAACTGACTGAGCGGGCACGGGTGGGAAAAAAAGACGACGAAGGCTGCTGGCGGACGAAAGACGCAAACAAATGGTTGTTACCCAATTCCTATCTGATCCCCATACTGACCATAACGCACTCCCCGGCACACATAGGATCCGCTCCCATGACGGAACTTGTTTCCAGAATTTGGCACAACAACAAAATAGCAGACGCAGCGAAACACTTGGTTCAACAATACCTGATATGTCTGCAACATAACCCAGGAAAAAGGACTGTAGTACCTCGGGGAGGGTTTGGGGTCCCTGACCATCCCTTCAAAGTCCTCCAAATGGACTACATTCAGCTAGAAAGATGCCACAGTCTGAAATACGTACTTGTCATTGTGTGTGCGTTCAGCAAGTGGGTGGAAGCTTATCCCACGAGGGACAATACCGCCATCACTACCGCAAAGGTGTTATTGAAAGAATTCTTCCCACGCTATGGCCTTTGTCGAATTTTGTGGAGCGACAACGGCCCCCACTTCGTAGCCGAAGTTATACAACTTATCTTGAAAGGGTTGGGTGAAAAACAAAAATTTCATGCAGTCATCCACCCCCAATCTGCAGGCCTAGTAGAACGACATAACGCCACACTGAAACTCAAGCTAGCAAAGATAGTCGCCACCACAGGGCTGAAATGGCCGAACGCCCTTCCACTGGCATTGCTATCAATGCGCTCCACCCCTACCAAACACCACCTGACTCCCTATGAGGTTGTCTTTGGCCGACCCATGAATATCTGGGCCGCACCAAAGCCAACGTCCATCCATGATGTACCGGACATCCTAATGTCTGACTGTCTACATAATTTGACAAAAACGCTAACTGTTATCCACCAACAGGTGCAGCAAGCCATACCAGACGCATCCAGGGGCCCTAGACACGACATCCAGCCCGGAGAGTTCGTCTTGATTCGAAATTTCCAAAGGACAAAGAGTCTGGAACCCAGGTGGACGGGCCCCTGGCAAGTCTTGATCACCACCCGAACTGCACTCCGAGTGGAAGGGAAATGAAATTGGCTGCATGCACACCACTGTAAGCGGATATCCCCGACTCTGACAGCGACCGATGATGTGGACACCCAAGAAGAGCTCCTGAACAAAGACAGACCAGCCCTGAGTTGCTACCCTGACACAGAGACACTTGAGTTGACAGAATTCCCTGATCCCACTGTGCCATCCAGAGAAGGGTACAACTTACGTTGAAAGGAGAGCGCTTCGGCCAAGCAGACCACTGACTAAGTAAAAAATCTCAGAGCGGTAGCCTAACACTACTAAGGTTATCAGGAGAAAAGCTAGACGAAGTTTGTGGTCTTGCCCGTCACCGAGCCTCTTGAAGATGATGGAAGCGCCCGACATGAAGGTGATGGAAGCAACCGGACGTCCAAAGACCCACTGCAAAGACCCAAAGACTGACAAAATGCATAGCTCAAAGACAATTGCCCTTTTCATTGCCCTTCTCTTTTGCCTCCTGCTCATGGCCACCTTCTGGATCGTGGAAGAAAGTGCACCCGCCCATGAGACTTTGATACCCACTGTGCAACCCACCACCAAGAGGGAACACTATCTCATTTCATTTTCACCCCAACTCCGAGAAAGATGCAAGGAATTCTGGAACAATTCATTCATGCAGTTGCTGCACCAACACAACCTTGCTACCAATGCCACGAACTGCTGGATCTGTGGGTTGCTACCACATGCAACTGAACATTCTATCCCTTTCATCCCCTCGCCTTTTTCCGTTCACGGCTCCTGCCTTGCCTGGCTGATACTCTTGCAAGAGAGTTACAAGGACAATACAACATTTGGCGAAACCATTTCGCACTTCTACAATGAGTTCTGGCTGAACAAAACTGGAAAAACTTCTGCTCCCTTTTGCCCTTTGACATCCAACACCACCTTTCAAATGAACATCCCTGCAAAAGGAACGAATTGAAATGTAGGTGTTCAACAATCCAGCCAGACCCACCTTCTCTTATCTCCGGAAGCGAACTGCAGCCACACTGACTGTGGCCTTATCTGTGGTGAACGTCTCAGGCCTTGTCTGCAACGAAGGTCATGGAACAAAATCAGTGGGTCACAGCTCCTGCCACATCACAAAAACCTTGCACACGACTGATCCACCCTATTTTGTTGCCTCCCCAAATATGTACTTCGTCTGTGGATCAAAGCCTACACCTGGCTCATAAAGGGCTGGGAAGGCACCTGCTACATCGCTTTTGTCCTTCCTCCGACATATGTGGCACCAGCAAACCATCACCGACAAAAGCGAGCACAGGACATTGAACAAGAAGACTCCACTGGTGCGCAGTTCCTAGACGCAGTAAAGGGACTCGTTCCATTATGGGGCCCGATGGCAAACAGCCGTGCCATCCGACATTTGACCCAGGCAGTTGAAACGACTATGAACATCACAGCTGGCATCCTTACGAACAACACAGCCGAGCTTCAGGCGGTCCGCCTGGTGGCTCTTCAGAACCCCCTCGTTCTAGACGTGGTTCTAGCTGATCGTGGAGGAGCATGCCGCATCATCGGATCTAGCTGCTGCACCTACGTGCCGGACAACTCGCCCTCAGTCTACAAGGCAATTGAAAATCTCCACAGACTCTCCTCAGAGGTTCACCAAGAACAAGAAGGATGGTCGTTTGGGAGCTGGTTCTGGAGTACTGTAAAAGACTGGGGGTGGAGGTTGTTTGCAATCATATTGATACCAATTGTAATAATATGTGGATTCTGCCTGGGTATTCAATGCTTGCCGCCTCTCAGCTCACTTTCTGCGAACTGTATCTGCCCTAAGACTCTGGACTTTGAAGCTGAACGAATGAAAGCTTTTTACGACGTGGAAATTCGTAACATAATGGGGATAAATACAGACTGACAAGCTGGCTAGATATGTTAAAAAGGGAGGACTGTTGAAATCTAGTTTGCAGCGTAAACATTATCGGCGCCATCTTGTCCCTTTTCTAGGCCCATGCATGCGCGTAAGCTGCAGCCATTTTAAGTACCATGGCATCTCTGCCCATTGCCAATCGCCAGCGCATCTCTCTGACCTCGCAAGCATGCCCGCGCACTGACAGCCCCCGCACTCACATGCTCGGGCCATAAACCACCCCTTCAGCGCGGCCCTGCCTCGGAGCCACATCCCGTACCAGGCCAACACCTCCCTCCATCCCTTTCATGACCACGGATCCTTTGATAACCCCCTTCCTCCGTGCCCGATTGTCTGAACTGATCCCAGGCCATCACCTAGCCATGCAGATGTAGTTTATTGCTCCTACTGTGAAACTCACCCATCTTCAAAGGAGCTTAGATTAATCAATGCCTCCACCCCATGAGATCCGATCGATCGCACACATTCCGGGAACCGGCGGAATGTCCAGCTGCACGGTAGTCATCACCTGCTGAGATTGGGGTGGGAACTTCCGCTGTAGATATGTGTGGGAACGGGCCTGAAGCGGAGATTCCGAGGATGTCTTTCCTTACATCAAAGCATTTGTAAGAATGTCCCGTATGTAATAAACTGCAATAAAGTCATAAACCTGTGTATAAGAGGCCAGGCCTCGGAGATGCAGTTAGAGCACCTCGAGACGATACCCTGTTTGTCTGATCTGACGTGTTATGTTCCGACGGAATTAAACTTTGTTTCCCGCTTTTCCAGTTTCCAGCGCCTGCCTCTTTATTTGTTAAATCCTCGAATGGCATGAGAGGCGACTAAGGCCAAGCAGCGTCTAAAGGTTATCTATAAGAACTGCTTTTTCCACAGATGGGTCTGCAGGACGCGTATATGGGAATATGCATCCTGCAGGTCCAACTTCTCCATCCAGTCTGCAAGGTCAACTGCAGGCAAGATCTGGGCTAGGGTGAGCATTCTGATTATTTCCTTGCGAAGGAAGAAGATGCAAGGGCTTAGGTCTAAAATAGGACGAAGGCCTCTGTCCTTCTAGGGCACCAGACAGTAGCGGGAATATAAGCATTGGCAAAGCCAATAGGTCTTGCCTTTGCAAAAGGTTCTGTTTTTGTTTTCTATATTCTACAGTAGTTGTGTGGATAGTGAGTATAGATTGTTTGTGTCTGTGTCAATAAAATAGTTTTCAATGTTTTGCAGATTAAGAGATGTATGTAGGATGTTTTGTCTGCCACAGTAGACCTATTGGCTTTGCAAATGTTTTTTGCCGATGTTAGCCAGCTGAAGCATTAATTCCCTGCACTATGTCAATGTCACTGGAAACCATTACTGCTGATTACATAAGCTCCCTGTGGCATGAGTTCAGCGAGCTATAATACATGCTTTTGTTAAGCCATTTTAAAATACCACAGAGAGGCTTGGTTCTTTAACTAGGCGAGGGGGTCTTATTTTAGCCTCTATTCAGACTGTATGTATAAGGTATTTATATATAAACCTAACTGAAAGGCAGTAGAGCTCTGTATATTGTCAAGACAGAGCCCTCACAACATATGATAGAAACGGTAGATGGTTTGTGGAGTATTGCTGATGTGGTTTGACGTAAAAGTGTGAATCAATGTCTGTAAAATAATCACCTCTTGAGCTTCCATCTAAAAATGCAGATGTTTTAATAAGAATGATTTGCTGAGGTCACATTTCCAGCAGTGGCACAGCCAAAGCTTCTATTGTATATATTTCACGAATTCTGAACCAGAAGGCTTCCAATATTAATTGTCACTGAATGCGTAAAGAACAATAAAACATAACACTTGTAGCAAAACAAAACAACCTGCTACAAGTAACTAATATTGTCACGATTCTGGAAACCTCAGGATCAGGGTGATGCCAAAAGGGGTCCACCTCCTGATTTCCCCACACTCTGACTGCACATATAACACAGAGCGTAAAGGTAATCAAGCGAGGGATAAATCAGGGAAGGTAAGGAAAGGGTCTGGAACGGATGGGATAGCTGAAACGACAAGAAAGAGAAGATTATCACATCAATCCTAACTACTCTCATTCAATTCTCGCTAGTAGAATGGTACATACCAATATATCAGGAGGGGGACCTCTTTCCTCTAAAACCATAGATACTTCTCTATACCAGAGGACTCCCTGCGAAGAAACCACTTGTCAATAAAGATTCAACAGTTAGCAGCACAACACAAAAGACCTAGCATTCCCTACACATACCATATATGCTTCCCTTGATAGCAAATAGTTTTCTCCAGTAACCCAGTTGAAAATAGTTAGTGAAGCGGCCGTAGAACCAAAATCAAGAAGTTCAAAAAGTTGTGAGTTTATACTTCAAGAGCACATCCAGTTTAGTTCAGGGCAAAAGAGTTCGATTTAGTATTCCTAGCTGGGCCCAACTAATTTTGGAATACTAACAAAAAATAAACCAAGCAGTTTTTCCTCGTCCGAGGCTTACCAGTTCCCTGTTGTGAGGATTGTTCAAAGCAGCATCCTAGGCTTACCAATCCACTCTCTCATCGGATATGTCACAAAACAGGTTGCACGTTTCTTATCTTTTTTCAACAACTCAAGCACTACAGTGCCAGCTACTGTTGCCTCGCGGAATACCCTCGCGGTATAATTCACAGCACTGTCAGGGATAGGAAGCACTCTCCAGTCTTCCCGGATATTTGGCAACACAATCAGCGTCCTTGCAGCGAACCCACAGGCGCTGGAATTCTTCCCTCGCGGCAGCCGCTCGCGTCCGGGAAACCCTGCTGTCAGCTCACAATCCTTTTCTCAGCCGCCGTAGCACCAACCCGGCGTCTGATTGAGGAACAGGGACACACGTCTCTGCCTGCGCGGCAGCCGCTCGCGACCAGGTAGAGAACCGGAGGAAAAGCCTTCCCTCCCTTCGGCTTGACAGATGCGAGAGGACCTCGCCAAACAAACTTGAAAACAGTCCAAATTACAAATCCAATTCCTGGAACTAGCTCCCAACACAGGGAACGCGACCACACTTTCTCAAACACGATTCCAAGGAGTAATCATTTACAGCGCCATCTAGTGGTCATCACAAAATATAGCCTCTGTTACATTTCATCATTATGGGATTTGTAGTCCTGCAGGCGCAATTACTCGAATCCTGACAGTATGCCCTCCTCAACGGCGCCTTCTAGCACCAGGCTTCCCCGGATTCTGGGCATAGAACCGTCGAACTGCCAGAGGGGCATGTACTTCATTACAGGGTTCCCAGGAGTCATCCTCTGAGTCGTATCCTTTCCAGGATATGAGATACCACAGCTTCCCTCGTTGGTATTTAGAATCCACTATTCTACGCACCTCATATTCCAACTGGCCATCCCTCATCACTGGAGGGACCGCTTGCCGCTTCCCCGTTCTCGCGGGCTTCAACAAACTGCAATGGAAAACCGGATGGATCCGTAAGGATGCTGGCAACTTCAGTTTGTAGGCTACAGGATTCACTACCCGCAGCACCTCATAAGGTCCAATAAACTTAGGATGGAAGATACTGCGGTAGCGAAAACGAATGTTTTTGGTCGACAGCCACACCTTATCCCCCACTTGGTATTCAGGACCCTTCTGCCGACGACGATCTTCCCATTTCTTATACGTGGTTTTTGCCCTTTCCAGGTGCAGTTGTACCTGTCTATGGATCTTCAGCAAAGCCTTCATCCTAGAAGCAACAGTGGGATGGTTATGCACCTCGCTAGGGATAGTTACTGGCAAGAGATCCGCATGGTAGCCTGTATTGGCCCGAAAAGGAGATTCCCCCGTAGAACTATGCCAAGCGTTGTTGTAGGACAGTTCGGCCAACCATAACAAAGAGACCCAGGAATCCTTAGCCTCTTCGGCGTAGCACCGCAGGTATTTCTTGAGCGTTTGGTTAAGTCTCTCGGTTTGACCATCCGACTGGGGATGAAAGCTCGTAGACAATGCATCCGTTACCTGTAGCGCCTTACACCATGTATGCCAGAACCTGGCGACAAACTGTGGTCCACGATCCGAGACGATGACTTTAGGTATACCATGCAACCTTACCACCTCAGTCAACAGCAACTGCGCGGTCTGGGCAGCCGTAGGTAGATTGCGACAGGGGATAAAATGTCCCATCTTGGTCAGACTATCTACCACTACCAGAATGGCGTCGCATCCCTTGTCCATGGGTAGTCCCAGCACGAAATCCAGGCTTATCGTCTGCCAAGGTCTAGAGGGGGTAGGAAGAGGCATCAACAACCCCTTACTCCTGGTCTGTTCATTTTTAGCTCTTGCACAGATTTCACACTGCTCAATCCAGGATTTTACATCGGTCACCATTCCTTCCCACCAAAAATGTCTTTGTATCGCCTGTATTGTTTTTGTGTGTCCCGGATGACCCGCCACCATGGCGTTGTGACACCAGTTGAAGGCCATTAGACGTAATTCATGTGAGGGAAGAAACAGAGCATTGTTTCGCATTGGAAGTCCATGTTTCAGTGTTCGATGTTTTTCTTTACCCGCCCAAACCTGCCACTGTGATGCGGAACGTTGTTTACGTACTGCTTCCAGAAATGTCTCCACAGTAGTGGCACACACCACTCTCTCCGGTGGTAGAATCGACAACTGTTCACCCTTTGGTGATGCTCCGGGATCCAATTGGCGGGACAAGGAGTCTGCCTTTCGATTATCAGCACCCGGACGAAAGGTGATTGTAAAGTCGTATTCTGCGAAGAATAACATCCACCGCATTTGACGTTGCGACAGGTGCCTAGCAGTTTTCATAAATTGCAGGTTGCGGTGATCAGAGAACACAGTAACAGGATGTTGACCCCCCCACAAATAAGGCCTCCACTTTACTGAACACGGCCTGGTACTGATGGTATTCTCTTGGCAGAGTCACCTCTTTCTCGGCTGCAGTGGCTACTCTGTAGCTCTGGGCCAAAGATAGAGTATGTGATCCCTCGTTATCCTGTAAACAGTCGGCAACACAAAACTCCGAAGTGAACTGGATAGTTTTCAACTTCCAATCCATCAAAGGATTGTGTTTCCACAACCACGGCATCCCCAATATGATTTCGTATTGTGGGGCCTCAATCATGTTCAGAACAATGGATTCCACATGATCCCACGGCTGTCCACAAAGAGTCAACTCTAACGCCTCGGTATGTTCTACAATGGGACCTGACTTAAGAGGGGTGCCATCCACTGCCAACACCAACTCTGGGGATTGAGTGGGAACTTTCTTCAATCCTAGCTTCTGTACCAACCCATAGTCAATAAAATTTCCCGTGGCCCCGGAATCCACCATTGTGTTCACCGATACCTTATTCTGTCCTGACCCCAGATACATGGGCAATATCACATGGGACACTGCTTCCATTCTGTCCACTACTCCCAACGATGGAATCCTCCATTCCCTAGGAGAGGTAGGCCTACTCTCAGTCCCCTCTTCAACTTCCTGTAACGCATAGGAGTTTTCAGCAACTACTGCAACCATCTTATTGGGAGGAAAAAACAAGCCTCTTTTTTGGGGTTTTGACGGACATTCCCTCACGTAGTGCCCCTTCTTGCCGCAATACATGCATAGACCGAGGGCACGTCTGTTCTCTCTTTCTGCCTTGGTTAATGGTGGCCGTACAGCTCCTACTTCCATAGCCTCAGGACCTGAATCCCTCTTCTGATTAACGCTCTCCACCTCATACCCACTCCATGTTCGCCCACCTTTCCTCCGCTCACCTCCCCTCTCAGACAAACGGTGATCCAAACGCAGGGTCAGATTAATCAATGCTAAACAACTCGTGGGCTGGGGATCAATTTGGGCCAGGACGTCTTTCATGTCTTCGTTCAACCCCTGATAATACAATGCCATTCTTTTTTCTTCAGGCCATGCCGTTTCCCCCACCAGGCGATTGAACGTTGTCATATAAGTAATTAAATCCTTTCTCCCTTGACGCAACCCCAACAAGTCACGATCCGCACTAAGGGTGGTAGCCCTTCTATCGAACACCCTCTCAAACTCTCTTCGAAAGGCATTCCAGTCTGTCAACAACGGATCATCTTTGCGCACCAAAGGGACTGCCCAATCTGCCGCCTCCCCAGTCATGTAAGAAATCGCAAAAGCCACCCTGGAATGGTTGGTAGGGAAGGACGCTGGCCTACACGAAAAATGCAAAGTAATCTGAGTCAAGAATGTTTGGATCCTAAGAGGGTCCCCTGCATATCTCTCAGGACTAGCCAAGGGTATCGGCGGGGGCACTGTAACCTGTATTTGCGGTGCTCCTGCAGAAGCATCAAAAGGGTTTCTAGCCTGCCTATCAAGCCTTTCCTTTAGAGCAGCAGTTTCCGCCCGAGAAGTCACCAGCTCCTGCTGAACTATAACCAATGCCTGCATGACGTCTTCTAATGTGGTCATCTTTCAGCACACCCTGACCGGGAGGTTTACTATTTTCTTGGGTAAATGATTCTGTCACGATTCTGGAAACCTCAGGATCAGGGTGATGCCAAAAGGGGTCCACCTCCTGATTTCCCCACACTCTGACTGCACATATAACACAGAGCGTAAAGGTAATCAAGCGAGGGATAAATCAGGGAAGGTAAGGAAAGGGTCTGGAACGGATGGGATAGCTGAAACGACAAGAAAGAGAAGATTATCACATCAATCCTAACTACTCTCATTCAATTCTCGCTAGTAGAATGGTACATACCAATATATCAGGAGGGGGACCTCTTTCCTCTAAAACCATAGATACTTCTCTATACCAGAGGACTCCCTGCGAAGAAACCACTTGTCAATAAAGATTCAACAGTTAGCAGCACAACACAAAAGACCTAGCATTCCCTACACATACCATATATGCTTCCCTTGATAGCAAATAGTTTTCTCCAGTAACCCAGTTGAAAATAGTTAGTGAAGCGGCCGTAGAACCAAAATCAAGAAGTTCAAAAAGTTGTGAGTTTATACTTCAAGAGCACATCCAGTTTAGTTCAGGGCAAAAGAGTTCGATTTAGTATTCCTAGCTGGGCCCAACTAATTTTGGAATACTAACAAAAAATAAACCAAGCAGTTTTTCCTCGTCCGAGGCTTACCAGTTCCCTGTTGTGAGGATTGTTCAAAGCAGCATCCTAGGCTTACCAATCCACTCTCTCATCGGATATGTCACAAAACAGGTTGCACGTTTCTTATCTTTTTTCAACAACTCAAGCACTACAGTGCCAGCTACTGTTGCCTCGCGGAATACCCTCGCGGTATAATTCACAGCACTGTCAGGGATAGGAAGCACTCTCCAGTCTTCCCGGATATTTGGCAACACAATCAGCGTCCTTGCAGCGAACCCACAGGCGCTGGAATTCTTCCCTCGCGGCAGCCGCTCGCGTCCGGGAAACCCTGCTGTCAGCTCACAATCCTTTTCTCAGCCGCCGTAGCACCAACCCGGCGTCTGATTGAGGAACAGGGACACACGTCTCTGCCTGCGCGGCAGCCGCTCGCGACCAGGTAGAGAACCGGAGGAAAAGCCTTCCCTCCCTTCGGCTTGACAGATGCGAGAGGACCTCGCCAAACAAACTTGAAAACAGTCCAAATTACAAATCCAATTCCTGGAACTAGCTCCCAACACAGGGAACGCGACCACACTTTCTCAAACACGATTCCAAGGAGTAATCATTTACAGCGCCATCTAGTGGTCATCACAAAATATAGCCTCTGTTACATTTCATCATTATGGGATTTGTAGTCCTGCAGGCGCAATTACTCGAATCCTGACAAATATCAGGCAAAAAACCATAACAAGTAACAAAGCACTGTGGAGAGGTGCCTCTATAGGTGCTGCTGAACATTACAGTGTTTCATCTGGAGGACACCCCTGCTATGCCACAAACAGAAAGCTGGCACAGAGTTAATGTGCGTGTCCTTACCATGATGCACATTGTGCGGGTGCTTCTCTGTTGCAGGGGAGAGGCAGATACAGCAAGCCATGCACATGTGTATCAGGAAGAGCATGTGGGGCACAGGGCTGCTCCTGGACCAGGATCGGAGCCTAATCACTCCTGTCCACTGTGCAGTGCAATCAGAATCAGACTGGGAATGCATCCCACCCCGGGTCGGACTGGCTGCGGGGGCAGAAGGGTGCTGGTGGGAAACACTGCTGCTGCTTTTGGTACAGGGGGCGATATTGCAGCACTGTTTCTAAACTGGCCCCCTGTACCAAAACTGGCCCCCACCCTTCCGGCCCAACAAGAAAACGTCTGGTGCCCCCTATGGCCAGTCCGGTTTTGTGTGCAACAGGTCCGCCCCCTGTGATCACTTCTCAAACCAGGAAGCAGCTTAGGGATGCCGCAAGCGTCACATGATGCAAAACCGGGATAGCACACAAGCAGTGTAAATCACTACATGGCTTTCACTCCTTCCTGCTCATCCTGTGGCTGAAGTCTGTTTGAGCTCTAGTCCCTGCGACAGAGGACTGGAATATGGTGTGGTGAGAGGGCCAAGATTGCAAAGAGACAGTAAAGCTGTTGGGAGAAAAGAGTTGGTAAGGCATCAGGGAAACAAAAATGAACTGATGAAGGTAGACGTGGGGGAGCTGCCCACCTTTCAATCGAAGCTGGCCCTCATTTGGAGTCCCTTGCTCAACTACATTAACACATTGTACTGTGAATCTTCCATTTCCCCATCTCAAAAAAATGTTTTAAACAACTGCAATCTGTACGAGAACACAGCATTCAGCGTTTCAAACCAGATGTTTTAAATCTGAGATCGTAGATACCCCCGGAGCAACTAAAACAAACAAAACAAGAATCGTGTTGAAGACGCCTTCTCAAGCAGCGACTGCGGCAGACGAACAGGGCAAGCACAAATTATTTGGGACGGACAAGCAGCTACCTGGGAGGCTAGATAAGCGGTGAACAGCACTCAAAAAACGAACAAATAGCGAAGCAAGGAACATTCCAAAAGCACAGTCTGAAAGCAACACACAAAAAAGTGCGCATACACAAACTGAAATCAGAAAAGTAAAAGGATATAAGTAATAGGCCACTACTCTGTAGAAGAGAGCAAAACACAACAAGCATTTACAGTGCAATGGTTTTGGCATTGTTAAAGTTAGAGCTATTGGCATTGCTCAAGACATTTTTTTAATTTATGTTTTTGTTTTTAAAACATAAATAAATGGCATTGTCATTTACAATGCCAGTAGCTTAATGGCTCGCCAATGCGAGACCTATTGCATTTGCACCCACACAGAGCCACCCCCCCAAAAACACCCACCCACACAGAGCCACCCACACCGAGCCACCCCCACACACACAGAGCCACCTACACACACAGAGCCACCCACAGACACAGAGCCACCCACACAGACACACACAGCCACACACACAGACACACACAGCCACACACACAGACACAGAGCCACCCACACACACAGAGCCACCCACACACACAGAGCCACCCACACACACAGAGCCACCTCCAAAAAAAGCTACACACACAGAGCCACACCAAGAGTTCAACACACACAGACCCCCCCACATACAACACCACACACAGAGCCCCACACACAGACCCCAAAACACACACAGACCCCAAAACACACACAGACCCCAAAACACACACAGAGCCCAACCAGGGGGCAGAGGCAAGTAAAACGGCACAATCAGGGGGGCAGAGGCAAGAAAAACGGCACAATCAAGGGGGCAGAAGGCAAGAAAAACGGCACAATCAGGGGGGCAGAGGCAAGTAAAACCGCACAATCAAGGGGGAAGACAAGTAAAAACGCACAATCAAGGGGGCAGAGGCAAGAAAAACGGCACAACTTTAAACCCTTCGGAGACTTGACTGTAATTATATTGTTGGCCGAAATTTTACGTAAAGACTGACGCTTCTATAAAATGAAGTTATTGCGTCCCTTCCAAGTTGTTCCAACACCCCCCCCCCCCACCCTTTCTTTCTTCTCCTTCCAGCTCCTTACCCACACAGGTACCAAATCCCTCACATCACCATGGGCCGCCACAGCCTCCATCTAAACACACGGGCGAAGGCGCCCCAGAGGGCAGGGTACCAGCCTCACCTCTGTGCAGAATATTACCCTTCCTCGGAAATCAGAGTTCAGGACCAGTGTCCAGGCTCTGGCTGTCGCCCACCTGGAGGGTGGCAGTGCCCGTCCTCGCAGGAGTCCCTGCTTCTAAACTGACCTCCCAGCCACGTCACAACCTTCACTGGCTGCCCTAGGAGGACCGCACCATCGTCCAGGACTGATGCACCCCTTACAAGGCAGCAGCTACCACTGGTACCCGGGTAAACTACTGGTCTCTGTCAGCCGTCACAACACCACCAGCAGACTCAGAACCAGGAATGCAAGAAAGGTGAGCCCAGGGGGCAGAGATCAAGACACCCCCCACCATTGCAGGTGCGTCCTGCGATAGATCACTCCTGAAACTGAGAAATGAACAAAGACCCTGCAAGACCCCTCCTCAAGAACCACCTCCCACCTCTGGGGTCTGCCGGCCCCATAGCAAACGCAGTGCCCTTCCCTGCCATGCTTTTGTTTGCATTCCTCAATTGTCCAACATGGCGCCTTTTGTGGTGGCACACTAAAGCAGCTGCCTGCAATGGGCTTCATTGTTGTGTATATTGTAGCCTACTGGCGGGGGCTGTATCGGTCGTTAAAGACCTGTCGCCTCTGTAGCGCCCAGTGTGCCTTTGGTGTGTCATCGCAGCGCTGTTAGTAGTCCAGTGGTGAGTTTCCAGATGGTTCTGTATTGTCATCGCGTTGGGTTCACTCGTGAAGGTGAGTTAGTTACCAGTAGTGTGAGTGCGTGTGTGTTCTTGCGGGTACGGGGAGTGTGGCAGCTTCGGTAAGATGGGGCGAGTCACCGTGTGTGATAAACACTTTAATTAATTAGAGAAAGTTCAAAGTCGGCCACAAATCTAATCAAAGCAACAAAGTTATTATTTATGGCAGCGGCCTTCTCGGTCGGGGGCAGAGTGGATTCGATTATCGTCCATCAGGCCGTAAAATGGCCCTACGCCAACTTGGAATGGACAGGTCTCAAGCACAGCCCGCCTGGTGGGAGCTGGGTGTGCCCTGAGACTGGGGATGAGAAGCACAGAGGATCCGTGCACACAGTGTCAGCAGTTACACTGAGGAGCAGGATCAGTGCACAGGGTACACATGCAAACTGTCAGTGATTGTGACTCGCAGTCGCACGAGTTGGTGGAGAGGTGATGGAGTGCTTCGACTTGAAGATGTGCTGAAAGCACTAGAAATGGGTGACACAGGGTTCCTCTCGTGATTAGGGGTGGGGTGGGGTGGGGGGGAGCTGGGTTTTCCATTCTGTGTCTATGTAAAACGCGTTCCTACAACTTTGCCATGATGCCATGTTTCTTTTTCCTGGCTGGAACAAGGTGATAAAAGGATGCCGCTGGAATCTATTGGATGTCTTCGAGGCACCCCACCCCTCTTCGTCTGGATCTGGTATTCGGAATTAGACTTTCTCGACTGGGTAATAAAACAGCGCAGCGACTGAAGCGCTTGCTGCAACAAAACGGATCTGTATTCATCCTTCTGAGGTGCCTAAACTGAGCTCCATTGTGCTAGGTCTCAGTAACAGACCCACAGCGCCGAGATTTTTGGAATCAGGGGCGTGTTTTTTTTCTGTTTGAGTGACGGCCAAAGAAACGAAAAAACACGCCCCGAATCGGAAAAGGACGGGGCTCGAACGGAGTGATGTCCCTCTCCTCCAATGGCTGGCCTCCGTTTAGGAAGCCAGCCAATGGAGAAGAGGGGCGGGTTTAAGCACCCTACTCCAAAACATAAAATCTCGGCTGCGCAAACACTGCTGCGCAGTGTATCGCTAGGCCGAGATCTAAAAAGGGGAGACCAAAAACACAGAGTAGCCACGTAGAAGCAAGCTTTTGAAAAGAACACGCAAATAAACAAATTTATAATGGTGGACCGGCTGTAAGCCCACACAGTAGATACAGGGAGCTGCAAAGAGACTGCGCATGCACTGCTTAGACAAGACCTAACAAGCATTTGCAATGCAATAGGTCTCACATTAATAAAGTTTGAGCAATTGGTATTGTAAATGACACATTTTTTATTCATGTTTTGTTTTTGAAAATAGCGAAATTAATAGCTTTGTCATTTACAATGCCAATAGTTATAACTTTCACAAATGTGACACCTATAGCATTTGTAATGCAATATGTGTTGTATTTACGTGACTTACATGTATTGATATTACAAATAACAATGGCTTTTAATTTTTTTCAATAATTAATACTTAAATAAAAGTTATTGTAAATTATAATGGCAATAGCTTAAAGTTTTGTAAATAAACGTTGTGAAGATTATGTTCAGTGTATTTTATTGTGAAGATAATCCAAGAACAGAAGTGAAATATTAACATATTTTTGTTAAATTTGTAATGAAGCTTGAAACATTGAGAGAACATATTTGAACCAGGTGTTGTTGAATGGTTGCACAGATTGATGCTGTGGTGGAGCTGAGTGATGTTGTGATGGCGAACGAGTGATGTTGTGATGGCAAACGAGTTATGCTGTGGCTTTCAGTAATGCTGTGGTAGCGCATAGTCATGTTGTGGTGCCCCTGAGTGATGCTGTGGTGGTGCGGAGTGATGATGTATACTATGCTAGGTTTTGTTTTGCTATCCTATGTTTTGTTTTGTTATGCTATGCTCTGTTTTGCTATCCTATGCTTTGATTTGTTAAGCTATGCTATGTTGTGTTTTGTTATACTATGTTTTGTTATGCTATGCTATGTTTTGCTATGCTTTGTTATGCTATGTTTTGTTGTGTTTTATTATGCTATGCTTTCTTTTGCTATGTTTTGTTATGCTATGCTATGCTATGCTTTGTTGTGTTTGATATGCTATGCTTTGCTATGATATTATATGTTTTGTTTTGCTATGCTATGTTTCGTTGTGTTTTGTTAAGCTATGCTATGTTTTGTTGTGTTTTGCTGTTTTGTTATGCTATGTGCTGTTGTGTTTTGTTATGCTATGCTTTGTTATGTTATGCTAAGTTTTATTATGCTATGCTATGTTTTGTTTTGCCATCCTATGCTTTGTTTTGTTATGCTACGTTTAGTTTTGCTATCCTATGCTTTGTTTTGTTATGCTATGCTATGTTTTGTTGTGGTTTGTTATGCTATGTTTTGTTGTGTTTTGCTATGCTATGTTATGTTATGGTATGTTTTGTTGTGTTTTATTATGCTATGCTATGTTTTGTTATGCTATGTTTTGTTATGCTATGCTTTGTTATGCTATGCTTTGTTATGCTATGTTCTGTTATGCTATGCTAAGCTTTGTTTTGTTATGCTATGCTATGTTGTGTTTTGTTATGCTATGTTGTGTTTTGTTATGCTATGCTATGTTTTGTTGTGTTTTGTTATGCTATGCTATGTTTTGCTATGCTTTGCAATGCTATGTTTTGTTAGGTATGCTATGTTTTGTTGTGTTTTGTTATGCCATGCTATGTTTTGTTGTGTTTCGCTATGTTTTGTTATGCTATGTTTTGTTATGCTATGCTTTGTTTTATGTTATGTTATGCAATGTTGTGTTGTTATGCTATGTTTTGTTCTGCTATGTGTTGTTGTGCTATGTTTTGTTATTTATGCTTTGTTTTGTTATGCTATGCTGTGTTTTGTTTTGCTACCCTATGCTTGGTTTTGTTATGCTATGCTATGTTTAGTTTTGCTATCCTATGCTTTGTTTTGTTATGCTATGCTATGTTTTGTTGTGTTTTGTTTTGTTATGCTATGCTATGTTTTGTTGTGTTTTGCTATGCTTTGTTATGCTATGCTATGTTTTGTTGTGTTTTATTATGCTACGCTTTGTTTTGCTATGCTTTGCTATGTTGTGTTTTGTTATGCTAAGTTTTGTTATGCTAAGCTTTGTTTTGTTATGCTTTGCTATGTTGTGTTTTGTTATGCTATGTTTTGGTGTGTTTTGTTATGCTATGCAATGTTTTGTTGAGTTTTGCTATGTTTTGTTATGCTATGTTTTGTTATGCTATGCTTTGTTTTATGTTATGCTATGCTATGTTTTGTTAAAGTATGCTATGTTTTGTTCTGCTATTTTTTTGTGTTATGTTATGCTATGTTTTGTTTTACTATGCTATGTTTTGTTTTGCTATGCTTTGTTATGTTATGCTATGCTTTGTTATGCTGTTTTGTTATGCTATGCTATGTTTTATTTTGTTATGCTATGCTTTATTGTGTTGTGTTTTGCTATGCTATGTTTTGTTATGCTATGTTTTGTTTTGCTATCCTATGCTTTGTTTTGTTATGCTATGCTATGCTATGTTTGCTATCCTATGCTTTTTTATGCTATGCTGTGTTTTGTTATGCTATGTTTTGTTATGCTATGCTGGTGAGGGTGTGTGAGTGTGTGTGAAAGTGTGTGAGGGTGGGTGAGGGTGTGTGAGGGGGTGTGAAGGTAAGGGTGTGTGAGGGTGATGGTGTGTGAGGGTGATGGGGTGTGAGGGTGAGGGGGTGTGAGGGTGAGGGGGTGTGAGGGTGAGGGGGTGTGAGGGTGAGGGGGTGTGAGGGTGAGGGGTGTGAGGGTGTGTGAGGGTGAGTGAGAGGGGGTGAGGGTGTGTGAGGGTGAGAGGGGGTTAGGGTGTGTGAGGGTGAGGGTGTGTGAGAGTGAGGGAGAGTGAGGGTGAGGGGGTGTGAGGGTGAGAGGGTGAGGGGGTGTGAGGGTGAGGGGGTGTGAGGGTGAGGGGGTGTGAGGGTGTGGGTGTGTGAGGGTGAGGGTGTGTGAGGGTGAGGGGGGTGAGGGTGTGTGAGGGTGAGGGGGGTGAGGGTGTGTGAGGGTGAGGGGGGGTGAGAGTGAGGGTGTGTGAAGGTGAGGGGGTGTGAAGGTGAGGGGGTGTGAGGGTGAGTGAGGGGGTGTGAGGGTGAGGGTGAGTGAGGGTGGGTGAGGGGGTGTGAGGGGGGGTGAGGGGGAGTGAGGGGGAGGGGTGTGAGGGTGAGGGGTGTGAGGGTGAGGGGTGAGAGGGTGAGGGGTGTGTGAGGGTGTGAGGGGGTTAGGGTGTTAGGGTGTGAGGGGTGTAAGGGTGGGGGTGAGTGAGGGTGAAGGTTGTGAGGGTGAGCGGGTGTGTGAGGGTGAGAGGGTGTGTGAGGGTTAGAGGGTGGGTGAGGGTGTTTGAGGGTGTGTGAGGGTGAGTGAGAGAGGGGGTGTGAGAGTGAAGGGGTGTGAGGGTGAGGAGGTGTGTGAGGGTGAGGGGGTGTGAGGGTGAGGGGGTGTGAGAGTGAGGGGGTGTGAGGGTGTGTGAGGGTGAGTGAGGGTGTGTGAGGGTGAGAGGGGGTGAGGGTGCGTGAGGGTGAGGGGGTGTGAGGGTGAGGGGGTGTGAGTGAGGGTGTGTGAAGGTGAGGGGGTGTGAGGGTGAGTGAGGGTGTGTGAGGGTGAGGGGGTGTGAGGGTGAGTGGGGGTGGGTGAGGGGTGTGAGGTTGGGTGAGGGGGAGGGGTGTGAGGGTGAGGGGTGTGAGGGTGAGGGGTGAGAGGGTGAGGTGTGTGGGGGTGTGTGAGGGTGTGAGGGTGTTAGGGTGTGAGGGGTGTAAGGGTGGGGGTGAGTGGTGTGAGGGTGAGAGGGGGTGAGAGGGTGTGTGAGGATTAGAGGGTGGGTGAGGGTGTGTGAGGGCGAGTGAGGGGGTGTGAGAGTGAGGGGGTGTGAGAGTGAGGGGGTGTGAGGGTGAGGGGGTGTGAGGGTGAGGAGGTGTGTGAGGGTGAGGGGGTGAGGGTGAGTGAGGGGTGTGAGGGTGAGTGAGGGGTGTGAGGGTGAGTGAGGGTGAGTGAGGGTGGGTGAGGGACAGTGTGTGAGAGTATGATGGTGTGTGAGGGTGTGGGGCTGTGAGGGTGAGGGGGTGAGGGTGAGGGTGTGTGAGAGGGAGGGGTTTGAGGGTGAGGGGGGTGAGGGTGTGTGGGCATGCGAGGCGGTGAGTGAGGGTGAGAGGGTGTGAGGGTGAGTGAGGGTGTGTGAGTGTGTGAGGGTGAGTGAGGGTGAGTGATGGTGTGTGAGGGTGTGAGGGTGGGTGAGGGTGAGTGAGGGTGAGTGAGGGTGGGTGAGGATGGGTGACGGTGGGTGAGAGGGTGAGTGAGGGGAGGGGGTGTGAGGGTGAGGGGTGTGAGGGTGAGGGGGTGTGGGTGAGTGGGTTGTGAGGGTGAGGGGTGATGGTGGGTGAGGGTGTGTGAGGGTGAGTGAGGGTGTGTGAGGGTGAGAGGGTGTGTGAGGGTGAGAGGGTGTGAGGGGGTGTGAGGGGGTGAGAGGGTGTGAGGGGGTGTGAGGGGTGTGAGCGGGTGTGAGGGTGAGGGGGTGTGAGGGTGAGGTGAGAGGGTTGTGAGGGTGAGGGGGGTGATGGTGTGAGGGTGAGAGGGTTGTGAGGGTGAGGGGGTGAGGTTGTGAGGGTGTGTGAGGGTGTGTGAGGGTGTGTGAGGGTGTGTGAGGGTGAGTGAGGGTGTGTGAGGGTGGGTGAGGGGTGAGAGGGTGAGTGAGGGTGAGTGATGGTGTGTGAGGGTGTGAGGGTGTGTGAGAGTGAGGAGGTGTGAGGGCGAGGGTCCGAAGTAAATGGTGGCAGGGCAGACATCATAAGACAGAGAGAAGAGACTGGTGGTGACTGCGTTGGTCAGTTTCAGAATCAGGAAGGGCAGAGTCAGCACAGTCTGCGAGAGATCAACATGTCTAGAGGCAAAGCATAGCCGATGTAGCATTGCAGCTAGCAAGTCGAGTCTTTTCAAGCTGCGTGTCCCTAGAGAGATGGCAACACAGCAACAGCATTTGAGGAGCAAGGCTACTGTAAACAAGCACGGTAGGCTTTCACTTTCGTCCAGAAACAAGCTCTCGGCATTGCTGTGGCGGGTGGGGGGGGCGGGGGAGCGGGAGCACATTCCTTTGAAGTCTGATGTGGGGGAGGGGCAGTCTTTGAAGTCTGATTGGGGGGGGAGCGGCAGCCTTTGAAGTCTGATGCGAGGCACTGTGTGTGACGTGGCTGGCGGGCACGCGCATAGATCACATGAACTGTGTCTAATCCGAAGTTTTGGCAGACTTTTCGTACTGCTTACTAGAATCTCGCTGCTTTGCTTAGGCATTGCTTCAGCGAGACCTAAAAAGGAACTTCACATTCAGTTTACTAGGAGGAAAACTATGCCGTACTGTCCTTTAAGTCACTGATAACATCCTCATCAGTCATTAAGTTTGTATCTTGTGTATTCATACCTCTACTTTAACGGTCCTCAATTAGTGCAGGACTGAAATCAGGCTGTCAAAAAAAAAAAATGAGTTTTATAATGTGTCATAGTTGATCAATCATTTACTGTGGGTTTCACTTAGGAAAACTAAAATGGCACATAATGTATCTAGTTTTTAGGACTACTCTAATCTGAACAATATTATTTGGACACAGCCTTAATTCATGCCTATGAAAGCCAAATGACCATCAAGCAGGAGAGAGCGTTACATCAGGTTGTCCGTTAACGGTAGTCCCAAACCTTTGAGTTTACTGTTCAGATTAGAACCCACTCACACCTAAGATCTAGCTAGGCAGGTCATCTGTGGACACTTCACGACTGCACCACCAAGATGGAGGAGGGAGTTTTCTTGCAATCTGTCCAGAGCCCATGCTCAGGGAAACCAACCAAAAGCCTGTAGACTTTCTGCACTGCGTTACTCAAACTTCATCACTAGCATGCCATCTGAGCTCCTCTATAATTGATCACTTTTCTACGAGATGCAGCTTCAGCGCAGAGTCAATAAGGTGCATTAGAAACTGTCCCAACCAGTCTACATGAAAAAGGCCTGCAAATTTAGTTTAAAACCCAAACTATTCAATACAGATACAAAACACAAATAACTGCGTGTCTATGTATATACAAGAAGAGGGGGGGGGGGGTTGAACAAGAATAAAAAAGGTTTACCAGTTATACGGATTGAGAACATTTTACCTCTCTTTTTTTGATGGGCACTGTCCTCACTGTCATATCATTAAGGATGCTGTAACACGAGCTCAAAGAAACAACCACCAGGTGTTACTGAGAAAAAAAACACCTCACCCAAGCCAACAAAACAAAAGAATGAGATTCTCACACAGGAAGGATGTCGCAGGCATTCAATGACTACTTTGTTCGTAAGTTGTTTGTGTGCGGACCATTTTCTCATAGCGCAAACATTCTTCTAAAGAATAACATTTCAGTCGCTCACGCGTACACACTATTTTTATTTACAGAGCATGATACCGCGTACACAGGGTCTGAAGGTTTGAATGCTTACACGAATGGGTGCCATACCCATATCATACATATCTACAGCTCACATTTGAATTCGGTAAGAGCGTGGCTAGCAGATTTTATATCGGAGGGCTTTTATGAATACACCTGCGCAAGGAACATTGTTCCAACAAGTTACGAAGAGTTAACAGACACGCAGAGAGAAATTATGTTTGAGTGATATTTTAACATCCATCAAATTAAGTTCATTATTCAACACAAGTTATATACACATTAATGATGTATAGTTTGGTCACAAACTACTTGCGCTGGTTGTTATCGGGTTACTTTTCATCTGAAGATTGGTTTTAAGTTAGATATGAAAGCGATTGACGGGGGATCTAAGCATCGAGTGAAATATGAATAAGATAGAATACGTCATTTGGAAATTGCCATTTGACACATTAATTGATACAGAGTTAAACATTTTGATTTGATAGGTGAACTGCATTACCATTTTGAATATTTGACATTTGAATATTCATTTTCTTTCATTCCACAGTATACATTTACCTCCAGATAAAGGACTTTCTGGTCGAAATGCACTAAGGATTGTTTTCAAGTATTTTTTGGGATTAACATTATGATTTGTTAATATAAACCAATGAACAAGGTCAATTGATGAAGAGAATAACATAAATACCATGAGCAAATAGACTTTACGAAAGACTTTCTTTGTTTTGATAGCTGAAATGATACACTTCTTGTTTAAACTGTAGAACCCCATTTCGGGACCCAAAGGAGTGCCAGAGGGACACTGCACCAGCCATGGTGCAGTGAACAAGTAGCGAAAACAGCAGGCTACTCATTTTGTCAACTGCCAAACCAAAGGTTGGCCACACCATGACAGTAGATTAAAACCTGCTTACAGAGCTCAACAGTGAGCTGTGACTGAGTTATGTCCATGCCCGTGGCCTCCAATTTGTCCAGAAGGAAGATACATGTGACATTACTATTCATGTACTGAATTCCTGGCTTCTGCCACATCTACACCCAGTGGGGAGAGCTCACGGTTCTTCTTACTCGTTAAACATAGCCCTTGTGATTCTGGGCTCAGGCCACTGTAGGAGAGTAGTATCTGCTTACTATGTTTACCCCCACTTTTAGCTGGTTTTTCACTGTTTTTCAACTTTAGTCTGGCTGGGGCCCTGCTATTCAGGACCCCATCTAGCTGCTTCCTCTCTAAATTGACCGAATGTACTTTAGGTACACTCGAGATTGGTTACTGGGTTACCCTTGTGAGTCCCTAGTATATGGTACCTTAGGTACCAAGGGCATAGGTACCCCAGAGTCCTACCAGGGAATGAAGCATGTATTATGCCACCCCTGGGAAGCATTCCAAAATGGCACCACAGGTCTGCTACTGCAGCCTGGGTAAGGTTACCTATATCTTCCTTTAATGACAGACATATATAAACCTATACGTCACTCCTATGGCAGGCCTTAACAATTCTGAAGGCAGAGTTCCTGGTTTTGTGGGAGAGGGTGCCCATGCATGAGCAGGGCCCCTCTGCAGCTTTCGGAATCTATTCTCTGAGGCTGTTCTGTGATACAGCCATACCATATACTCTTAAGTGCATTATAACCTCGCGGTAAATGCTAATTTTGGAATGGCTGTATCAAAACATGTTGTGTTTGGTGTCACACACTTTGGAATCCTAACCCCCACCCCGCCAGCCCTGGCGGCGGGGGTAGAATTCCACCCTTCTAGAGGGAGAAGACATGTACACACTTACCTGGCCGGTAATAGTTTAAAAGAGCCCCAGCATCACAAAATGGATGCTGCAGCCACAGACACAAGTCTGACCTCCTACTGCTGGACGAAATTCCGGCAGGGGAGGCCTGGACAATATGTTTCCTGTCACAGGGAGGTGTAACCACCTCCCCAAACAGGCTTTAGTGTATTGGGGCTGGGTGGGTGCATTCAGTGAATGCTTTTCAGACAGTGCTGGGGGCACACTTGGTGTCCCTGTGCATACCCCAGTTCAAACCGGTTGCAGGGTCACTCAGCCCCTGCTCTGGCGCAAAACTGGATAAAGGGAAAGGGGTATAACCACCCCCACCCCAGGTCCTCCCATAGATGGGACCCTAGAGTAAGTCCAACCCTCAAACTTAGTAGAAGTATAGGAACCCAGTCCTTAGGACTTTAGATTATACCTGGACGAAACTTTTCAACATATAGCCTGGAACTTCGACATTCTATTTTGACAAGAAGATGGAAGAATCTCCCTTGGGGTCAAGGAGTGACTCCAATGTTCAAACAGGCACCAAAGAAGCATCTTGCCGGTCTGCATTTCCAAGGCTCCCACCGGATCCCAAGGATTAGTGACACAGGACACGGACTTCCAGACATTTCCGAGGTCGACCCGAGATCCCAGCAAAGCTGAGACCCGCAGCCATCACGAGAGACGTGGAACCGGAACTCCTGGACACCATGGACATTTGCTAGTACACCTACTTCCTGAGCTTTCCCGAAGTTTTGCATTGGGCTACTCGTAGTCCAAGCCCTGAGCACCATCTGCACCCAAGATTGTGGGCATACACTCCACGAGTGTTCCGTGGGCCTGCTTCTAGCATTTCTGCTCTAAGCCCCTTCGCGATCCCTGGTCCGTCGACTGGTGGGTCCCCACAAAGGTAACTCTTTTGTTTCTTGGGCTTCCCTGGTTGCTCCACACGTGCTGTGACTCCCCTCCAAAGGGTGAGTCCCTCAGACCTTGCTGGTCTGCCCCGAAGCCAATTTTTGCATTCTGTGTGGGTTGCTGTTGCCAAGGTTTGTTGGGTCCAATCCGGATACAGACACCGCAGCACTCGACATCCGACGTGGGACAGCTCGAATCCAGCTCCTGGTTGTCGTCGACGCCTCCTAGTCCTCGTGGCTGAAGAGTCAAGCTTCACCTCCTGCACCTGAAATCACCCAACATCGGTGGGCATTCGCTCATCGCCTTCCTGGTCACTGGCTAGTGACCCAGACTCTGTCCCCTCTGCTTTCAGGTTCTTCAGATCTCCGATCCACTCTTGGATCCATCCGGACACTTTCCACTTGGACGCCTGCAGCACTTTTTCGCAGCTCACCACAGGAAACGACGACGAAACCCAACACGAAAAGACACCTATGCACCCAGCTTCCCTGGGTGAGGTAACACAAGTACTCCGGTGCTCCCATGGGTCTTGGTTCTCGAACTGTCTAGTTCTAAAGGGGTTTGCTCCAAGTCTACTCCTAAGTGTCCCTAATCTTTAAAAATCTAATCGCAACATTCTCCATAGAAGTCAATGGTGATTCGAGGCTGTGTTTAGACACTGCACGCGTCCCCGTGGGTCTCATGCGTCACTACTTTGGGTGGTTCCTGGTTGCCCCAGCAGTTCTACAGGCCCTAGGCCTTGTCTCTATGTCTGTTGTGGTTCTTATACCACTTACTTAGTATATGGTTTGTGACGCTAGGGCTAATCATATATGAACAAGTTACTTACCTTCGGTAACGATATATCTGTAAGAAACATTAGTTAGTGTTAGATTCCTTACCTTAGAATATCCCCAGGCGTCAGTCTGGATCCGGAAACTTTTGCGTAGCAGTACCCCTGCGCGTTGGTAGGCGTCGTCTGCAGGCGTCCCCTGCGGCTCCGCGTCCGTCGTCGGCGTCGTGCGCCGTGATGACGTCGCTGGAGTATATAGACGCCGCCTCCGCGCGCTGACGTCAGTTCTTTGTACACAGCTTTTCCGCGCCAGGAGACGCAGAGCCATGAGAGAACCAACACTGGTGCCATGTAAAACTAGGGCCCTGAAAGGGATGTCCTTAACCCTAGGTATCAGTTCGCAGAACGGGGAGGATGGGTGGGTTCGGTAAGGAATCTAACACTAACTAATGTTTCTTACAGATATATCGTTACCGAAGGTAAGTAACTTGTTCATCTGAAAGAAACACGTTAGTGTTAGATTCCTTACCTTAGAATAGATACCCCAGCAATACCACCCCGGTGGTGGGTCTGCGAACCAATACATTCCTACACCAGAAAGTCCTGGAGGACAGAACGGCCAATGAAGCCATCCCTCCGGACTTGACTGTCCAGGCCTCGCGAAAGTGTGCAGCGAGGCCCACGTAGCCGCCTGGCAAATGTCCTGCAAAGGGACTCCCCGGCCCAAGGCAGTAGTAGCCGCCGTGGCCCGAGTGGAATGGGCCCTCAGCCCAACAGGAGGCTCCTTCCGAGCCAAAGAGTAGCACGCTTTGATGCAGAGAACGACCCATCGAGAGATGGTCCGTTTATGGACCGCCCGTCCCTTCTTCGCACCCACGTAGCCAACAAACAGTTGGTCATCCACCCGGAACTGGCGTGTGCGATCCACATAAAATGAAAGCGCAACGTTTTGGGTCCAGACGATGGAGCCGCTCCTCATCCTTTGAAGGATGCGGAGGCGGGAAGAAGGAAGGGAGGGTGATGGACTGCCCGATGTGAAAGGCCGAAACAACCTTGGGCAGGAAAGAAGGTCTAGTCCTCAGAACCACCTTGTCAGGATGAATGGACAAGAAAGGAGGTTTGACAGAAAGAGCCTGGAGCTCACTCACCCTCCTGGCAGAGGTGATGGCAACCAGGAAAGCCGTCTTTAAAGTCAGGAAACGGAGAGGGCAAGAATGAAGGGGCTCAAAGGGAGCACACATCAGAAAGGTCAGAACCAGGTTCAAATCCCACTGAGGCATCACAAACGGAACAGGTGGAAACATGTGAGTGATGCCCTTTAAGAATCGAGTTACAATCGGGGATTTGAACAAAGAAGGCTGATCAGGAAGCCTTAAAAAGGCTGAAAGGGCAGAAAGGTAGCCCTTGATAGTGCCCAGAGCAGAGCCCTGCTGGGCAAGAGAGAGAAGAAACAGAAGAACCTCGGAAAGAGGGGCAGAGAGTGGATCCACAGCCTTTGCTGTGCACCATGCCACAAATCTGTTCCACCGACAGGCGTATACCGACTTAGTGGAGGGACGCCTGGCTGCCAGAATCACATCACAGACTTCAGGAGGCAAGTCAAATGGCCTCAACTGCCGCCGCTCAATCTCCAAGCATGGAGGTGGAGACTGGACAGGTTCGGGTGGAGAACCGTCCCCTGCTGCTGCGACAGAAGGTCCTCCTGAAGGGGCAGGCGGATCGGGGGACCGACTGACATGCTGAGTAGCTCGGGATACCAGTACCTTCGAGCCCAGTCCGGGGCCACAAGGATGACTTGGGCCCGGTCGCGCCTGATCTTCTTCAGCACTCTGGGCAGAAGTGGTATAGGCGGAAAGGCGTATAACAGACCGCAACTCCACTCGCGCCGAAAGGCGTCGCCGTGCGAGTGCCGTCTTGGAAACTCCAACGCGCAGAACTGATGACATTGCGCGTTCTCTTCTGTGGCGAATAGATCTAACCAAGGCTCTACCCATTGCAGAAAGATGCCTTGCGCCACGTCCGAGTTCAGACGCCATTCGTGATCCATCGAGCACCGACGGCTGAGTTCGTCCGCCCTGGCGTTCAGGGAACCTGCCAGGTGTTGAACCGTCAGAGTCACGCCCTGACGTTCCAGCCACTGCCAGAGGCGCAGAGCCTCCTGGCAAAGGGTCCACGACCCCACTCCGCCCTGTTTGTTGCAGTACCACATGGCGGTGGTGTTGTCGGTGAACACCTGCACCACACTCCCGTTGACAAAGGGGAGGAATGCCTTCAGTGCCAGACGAATCGCCCGCAGCTCCAACAGGTTGATATGGAGCCGGGACTCCGCCGGAGACCAGATGCCTCTGATCATCACCACCCCCTTTTCTGAATTCGTTTTTGGCCACTATAGGTGTGGCAGGGTATACTCAGACATGAGTCCCTTTCTCACTGCTCCATCAGGATTCAAGCAAGCCGGGCCGAAGACGGCTGAAATGCCAGAAACCGGTCCCCGGTAGCTTGTCTCCTTTCTGGGGAAGAATTGGCTTGGTAGTTTAGTCTGCCCTGTTCCCATGATGCACTGGGCCAGGGACAGACTGATTTGCATATAGCCAGGTTCTGAGCTGGGATGGGGCAGTGAGATAAATAACGGTGATGGATCAAGCCCTGATCTTTGGACTGGGTAAGAGTGGTCTGTTTAATTCAGACACTCTGTTCATCACCACCCCCTTTTCTGAATTCGTTTTTGGCCACTATAGGTGTGGCAGGGTATACTCAGACATGAGTCCCTTTCTCACTGCTCCATCAGGATTCAAGCAAGCCGGGCCGAAGACGGCTGAAATGCCAGAAACCGGTCCCCGGTAGCTTGTCTCCTTTCTGGTGAAGAATTGGCTTGGTAGTTTAGTCTGCCCTGTTCCCATGATGCACTGGGCCAGGGACAGACTGATTTGCATATAGCCAGGTTCTGAGCTGGGATGGGGCAGTGAGATAAATAACGGTGATGGATCAAGCCCTGATCTTTGGACTGGGTAAGAGTGGTCTGTTTAATTCAGACACTCTGTTCATCACCACCCCCTTTTCTGAATACGTTCCGATCAACAGGCGCACCTGAAGCGGGCCTGGACCACGTGCCCAACAGAACGTCTGACAAGGCTTCATTAAACGGCAGCAGTGGCTCCTGGGGGCATGACTGCGGTTTGAAGACCTCAGTGAGGATGTTAGGCCTCACGGCCGCGACGGGGAGCTCAAGGTTTAAGGCCTTGGCAGCCCTCATCAGCACCACTGAATATGCAGCTCCCTCCACCGATGCCACGGAAGGAGGAGAGATCAAACGAGGGTTAGGAGAGTCGTCCAGACCACTGGCATCCCCCAAGTCACCTGTCCAGTCCGGATCATACTGGCACTCGCGTGACAGAGGGTCCTCGGACCCCTCCCAACCTTCACCGAACTCTTCATCATCTCCGTATTCGGAGTCAACGATGTAGACCGGCTCCTCGGGGTTCATGGGCCCCACCGGCGCCGAGCCCGGCGTCGAGCGACGCCGGTCCGACTCCGCGTCCGGCGTCGGTGAAGGTAAGGGGACGGCGCCGCCCGGAGCCGGCGTCGGAGCCCCGTTGCCGGCCGGAGCCGGCACCGGAGAACCGGCGCCGTGCGGGGACGGCGTCGGGGGTAACCCCGATGGTAACGGCGCCGGAGAGGCCGGAAGACCAGCCGGCGCCGATCCCGAAGGCCCTTGCGGCGCCGGGGTCGGAGCCGTCGGCGGCGCCGGGGCCGGAGCACCCGACGGCGCCGAGGCAGGGACACCCGAACCGCTAGGGCCCCCAGACGGTGGCACTGGGCCCGAAGGCGCCGTAGGCCCCGTCGGAGAACCGAGCGCTCTCATGGCCATGAGGAACGCCTCGATCTCCTCAGGCGTCGCGCCGTGCCCAGGGACCGGAGGGTATGAGGCAGGCCGCGCCGGCGACTCTCGCGGAGCCGCGGGGTTGGGGTCACCCGAGCCCCCGGCCGCATCGCGTGAGCGTCGGGGGGAGTCGGGGGTACGATGACGACGCCCCGACTTCTTGTGCTTCTTACCTGATGAGCCCGATGAGTGGTGTCGACTTCCGGAACGCTCGGCGCGGCTCCGCGACCGCTCCCTCGAACGCTCTCTCGACCTCCGGCCGGACCGGGACCGCTCCCGGTCCCGACGTGGGGCCGACACCCGGAGCGCCAGTAGCTTGCGGGACCGCTCCCGCCTAGCCTTGTTGGTGAGGGCCCGGCAGTCGACGCAGGAGTCCACGTCGTGGTCGGGGCCCAGACACCGGAGACAGAGGCGGTGATGGTCCGTGACCGACATCGTGCGCTCACAGTCATCACAGTGCTTGAACCCAGGCATCCTATCAGGCACAAGAGTGAAATAACAATTCGAAAAACTTGGTCAAAGACCGGAGTACTGCTCTTCAGATCTGCGTCCACTGGCGCGGAAAAAAGAAGAACTGACGTCAGCGCGCGGAGGCGGCGTCTATATACTCCAGCGACGTCATCACGGCGCACGACGCCAACGACGGATGCGGTGCCGCAGGGGACGCCTGCAGACGACGCCTACCGACGCGCAGGGGTACTGCTACGCAAAAGTTTCCGGATCCAGACTGACGCCTGGGGATATTCTAAGGTAAGGAATCTAACACTAACGTGTTTCTTTCAGATTGTGCTAATTTACTGTGTGCTAAAGAAGTTTACTACGTGTACTTTTCCCTCTAGCCTCATAAAGAGACAGGCTAGAGCAGGGGTCTTCAAACTGTGGGGCGCGACCTCCCCTCCTCCCCCATCCTGTGTCTCAGCCCGGACTGCTGCAGTGCAGCTCGTGCTCCTGGGGCCTCGGCTGGGCAGTGTCTGGAGTCTTATCTCTGGCCCGAGTTTTTCACAGGTCTTTAAAGACCATTAGCATATTTACATGCCTTTGTTAACTGATTACCAAAGCTTAGTTTGTATGGTTCCAGTATCCCCTGGCCCCCCACTCTGCCTATTCCTTACATTTGTATTTTTACACTTACTGCTGTAGTGTGAGAATGCATTTAATGTAAAGAAATATAAAGTTGGGTTGCCAAAAGAAACATGCCTGCTATGTGTTGTTTAAAGATCCTGCAGAGACCTGCTCTTGACACTAAATTGAGTTATAAATAAAAAAGTATGTATTAATTAATGATGTGACTTTTCTGTCTTTATTTTCTTTAATTATTAGTCATGGATCATTGAGGCATCCCTAGCTAACAATTAAAAGTGCTTTATATTTATATTTGCTGTTCTAAGTATTCACAGATAAGTGCAAAAAATACAGCTGTAGGTGATAATGAGCTGGTAACCTTAAACCTTAGACTGGAAGTTTGTTGCAGGATCATCACATTATTTATTTCCTCCACCCTCGAACCCTGATTAATGCCATTATTGCAATAGTTGACCCCTACGCTTCAAGTTTCTGGGAATGCACCCTGCTTTCAAACTACTCACTTCTCATTCTCGCCTTCACTTTCACGTTCACCCTGCACTCCCAGCGATCACAATGCACTCCCACTGATCATCATGCACTCACACTGATCACCATGCACTCCCACTGATCACCATGCACTCACACTGATCACAATGCAGTCACAACATTCACCCGCTCACCCTGCACTCACAGTGATCACAATGCACTCACACTGATCATAATGCAGTCACAACATTCACCCACTCACCCTGCACTCACAGCGATCACAATGCACTCACACTGATCACCACGCACTCACAGTGATCACCATGCACTCACAATGATTACCATGCCCTCACACTGATCACCATGCACTCACACTGATCACCATGCACTCACACTAATCACCATGCACTCACACGAATCACCATGTACTCACACTAATCACCATGCACTCACACTGATCACCATGCACTCACACTGATCCCCATGCACTCACACTATTCACCCGCTCACCCTGCACTCACAGTGATCACAATGCACTCACACTGATTACAATGCACTCACAACATTCACCCGCTCACCCTGCACTCACAGCGATCACAATGCACTCACACTGATCACAATGCACTCACACTGATCACAATGCACTCACACTGATCACAATGCACCCACACTGATCACAATGCACCCACACTGATCACAATGCACTCACACTGAACACAATGTACTCACACTGATCACAATGCACCCACACTGATCACAATGCACTCACACTGAACACAATGTACTCACACTGATCACAATGCACTCACACTGATCACTATGCACTCACACTGATCACCATGCACTCACACTGATCACCATGCACTCACACTGATCACCATGCACTCACAGTGATCACTCTGCACTAAAAATTTGCTTGCATTGTTCACTCAGTACCTCACCCTGCAGTCACACGAGCACACTTCTCACCCTGCACTCATGTGACACTCCACTCACCTGTCCCCCCCTTACTGCTCAATCTGTAGCTCACTAAAACAAGGCATCACTAACCATGCACTAATTCGTCCCACTCTGCACTTACAGCCGAACCCAAATTCATATGGTCACCTCACTCACCCTGCAGTCACTCCTTTTACCATACTCTCACACTGTTGCATTGCTCACCGTGCAGTCACATGGGCACTCTTGTCACCCACACAGTGCAGAAGGTTAAAGTGCCTGGTACAAAGAAGATGTACCATGCACATCAGAGAACTGAGTGTGAGTAAACTATGAGTAGCGCTATAAAAAAATGAAATGTTTGTCAGACAGGTGCTATAGAGAGATGAGGTGTATTGTTGGTGATTGGTAGTGAGGGAATTCATGGAGAAGGTGGGAAGACTGTTGCACCGTGTGCGACCAGTGCTTGGACAATCCCTGGCTGGGAGTGTTAACCCACCCCCCACCCGACGTTTCGGGTCTAGTGGATGCCCTGCTTCTGCCTATTATTTAAATTTGTAGTGCGCTACTGTTACCAAAAGGTGTCCTGGGGCTAATAACCATCTGCCTGTAATGTGAGAGAGGGATCCGGGGTTGGGAGAGGAGAGAAGAGAGGGATGGAAGGAAGGGGGTGAGAGGAAAGGGGCATGGGTAAACTGCTTAACTCTGCACAAGACCACCACGGTTTGAATGCACCTTGCTGCTCCCGGCCATGGCCAGGTGAGCTTCTAATGTGGCAGCGCGTATTCCTGCGGATTGGGAGGCCCTTCACAGAGGTTGACTAGACATCTTTCTGATGTTAATTGCTGTATTTTGGTTATAAACTGGTACTGATGGGGTGAAATCTTTCCTCAGTATTACTGTGTTAAAAAAATTCTAAATAATAAAGCAATGCTACCCCAAAATACGCAGCATCACAGAACATTATTTACATTTTCTACTCACACAATTTAGTGAAGCCTGTCGCATAATTTGGTCCTCACCTTCCTCATAACCTAGAGGTTTAGACATTTTTGTCAGGAGCGGGACCTTATGCTAGAAAATGTTGAGAGGGGGGTCTCGGCAACCAAAAGTTTGAAGACCTCTGGACTAGAGGGATGTGTTTAGACTAAATACATATATTTTATATATATACCTGGTGTGGTTCTCCTTTGATTGGTCATTCAAGAGATTATAGACTAGTAAAACAAGCTGCTTTACATTCCTTCAAAACTTAGCCTGAAGGCTGCTCTCCACAGCTACCACTAGGATAGCTTTCTATATAGGTTTTCTTTAAACCTACCACCAATAAGGGTCGTTTTGACTGGTACAAGGTGCCCACTAGAATAGTGGACAGCATATGCCAGGCCAACTTCGCACAGTCACTTCCACAGCTCTAAGTGACAAGTTATCCCAACTCTTCCATGAGATGCATGCCCCGCCATTGCTGTAACTTAGGCCAGGCAATGTTACTAGACATCTGCAATATTTGGTTTCTTACACTTTAAGGGTCTTAAAGCCCATAGCACTGTGTCCAACAAAGTGAATGTGACAAAACAGTTGCACGTATCGCCCCTATCTTATCACTGCCATAACAATAGTAAGGGAACTAGCTCCTCATCTGTATTTTCTTGGACAGACTTCACCATGCACAGTGCCTCAGCAGAGTAGACTGAGCTCCACGAGAGGGGTGACTAAAGCTTATCACTGTAATGAAGGGAAGACTACTTGTTGTAGGTCCAACTGTGCCTGTCAATGGCTGAAAGACAGACAGCAGCAAGTCAGTTTGAGAATCAACACAAAGTATAGTGAAGAAGGTATAGTGAAGAAAAAAAACACCACTTTGGAACTTGGCTTTTAGGATTGCAGTCCAACAGAGGTATGCAAGTCAGATCTGAGATGTGAAGACAGATTTGCCTCCGACAACTTATGCAAGTTCCTGTATTTAAGGAGTATACAAAGGCTCTTGCTCTCCTCAAAATATGACCACGGTAATGAAGAATATGTATATGTGTAGGAAAGAGCTCCTTTTTGACATGATCATCCCCACTTTTTACCTGGTACATAATGTGATTTCGACTGAAAGTGCACTGGGTTCCTGCTAACCAGGTCCCCAGTGGAGGAGCTCTTTCCCAAAACTGTATACTTGTTGCCCCAATAGGCCAAACCTTTGGCACCCTCTGTAAGTCCCTAATAAATTATACCCTGCTACCTAGGGCCTGATGTACTAAAGAGGGTCTCCGAAGGGCTGCAGCACGAATTATGCCACCCTAAGGGACCCCTCACCAGGCACATGCAGTACTGTCATTGCCGGCTACTTGTCCTGGTGAAGACAAACGTTAAAGTACGACATGTCGCACATCCTTGTGCGTAGAAAAAACAATGTCCCAACAGGTAACAATCAAAAGGCAGTTTAGGTATGTATGCACAAAGCATTACATTGGAAGGAAACAAGGAGACTCAAGTGGTTAGTGCATGGCTTGTAATTCACCAATTTGTTGAAATATTTACACATGGAAATACAGTTGAAGGCAGCACTGTACAAGAAAATTCATGTGAAAACCCAAAGGCACTTGGTGACGGAGTGATATATACAAGTGAAGAGTGACGACGAAAGTGATAGAGGTGAACAGCAGGAACGGCGCAAGGTGACAAGATTATGTACAATGGTGGCTCAATAAATAGAAGGTTTTAGTCAATTATAATACATTCAATCGTAGTTGTGAGCCAAACGCTAAAGTGCGCTAAACAATTGCGCCGTGGTGTCGACGGCGTTTCGATCCACTTTCAATCCACCTTCCAACCTGATGCCACCAGGGATTTTGGCTTTTGAACGACTAGTGTTGAGAGACGTGCTGGACCATAAAACCACTCCACGATTCATCCCTTACAACATTCCCATGACTGAGAAAAATGCTCTCCACTCCCTTAAAAATAACAGTGAAATCATAATGAAACCCGCCGATAAGGGCGGCAGGATTGTTGTCATGGATGTCACTCAGTATGACCTGGAGATCAAACAGCAACTTTCAAACGCGGATCATTACCGTCCACTCACCAAGGATCCTCTGAATGACATCAGATCCAAAATACTGCAGGTGACTAACACGGCAAAGGACCTCGATATCATCACAAAGAAAGAGCATGCATATTTGAACAACCCCCATCCTAGGACCCCTGTTCTATATGTCCTACTGAAAATACACAAGGATGCGGCCAATCCCCCGGGATGCCCCATTGTGTCCGGATGCGGTTCGATTCTTGAACCCTTGGGTAAATTTATTGATGCAATCATCAAAGAATGTGTCCCATTAACTGACACCTACATACGGTATACTATGGATCTCATAACCACCATTGAGGACAAGGCCTTCGACACCTCCACACAACTTATGGTGAGTTTGGACATAGAATCACTCTATACCAATATACCCCATCGCGAGGGCATACAAGTGATTAATGACCTGCTACTATCCAGGCCCCAACCTACCAAAATTCCAACGTAGTTCATCATGGACCTTCTACGCATTGCATTACAAAACAATTACTTCCTTTACCGTGAGACATACTACCTACAGATCAAGGGTGTCTACATGGGGGCTTGTTTTGCCCCGAACTTTGCGATCCTCTTCGTCCATAACCTCGAGAAATCACTCATCCTCAACCCAGTCAATCCATACCTACAATACATTGATCTATGGCGACGCTATATCGATGATATTCTCCTCATCTGGCACGGCACTACCAACAATCTGGACCCTTTCATTGAGTGGCTGGACAACACCCAAGAACACCTGAAATTTACAAGTGAATGCAAGACTAACGATCTACCCTTCCTTGAAGTAACAATTCATGCAGAAGATGGTTCCCTGGGCACAGTACTATACCGCAAGCCAACAGAATGGAACACATTGCTTCAATACTCTAGCCACCACCCTAGAGGCCTAAGAGATGGATTGCCATACTGACAATTTCTACGCATCCATTGTAACTGCAAATGGCGCAAAGATTATTTTCATGAAGCCGACATCCTTGTAAATAAGTTGATACACAGAGGCTACCCACGACGTCTGGTCACCAGAGCCAAGTAACGCACTTGGTATAACCACCGCGAACACCTTCTCACCCCTAACATTAAGAAGACAATGACTAGGATTCCAATTGTATCAACCTTCAGTCCTGACAGCAACAAAATAAGTACCATCATTAAAAAGAACTGGTCCGTGCTACGCCCTCACAAACAGTTCCATGATCCTCTGTTATTCTCTTACCAACGAGGAAACAACATAGCCAGTCACCTTGTCCATGCCATCCCGTGGCCGAATCCTCCTAAAGACAAACACACCATAACATCTGCTTGGGGTCTGGAACCAGTACTGGGCCACTACAAATGCCAGAGCTGCAGAGTCTGTGTGTGACCTAACCTTGAACACCAAAGAATTCCTCTACAATGGACGAACCCACAAACTGAACAGTCACACTAACTGCAAAACCCCATATGTGATCTACGCCATCCGCTGTCCTTGCAACCTCCTGTACATCGGCCAAACCACCCAAATGGTCAAACAGCGGATAATTCAGCATAAGAGCAGGATAAACTGTCAGGTTCTTTCTGCCCCGTTGGTGACACATTTTATTGAACACAAACATCGGACACAGACCTACGCTGGCAAGTTATTGAGCATCTCAAACTTCCTATTAGAGGAGGCAATATCACCAGCCTACTAAACCGAGCAGAGTGTAAATGGATTTCCCTTGCTGATTCTGTCAATCACGGTCTGAACACACTCGATGAGTGCAACAGTACAGTTACCTCCTGTTCCTTTCCACACATCCTTGCTTCCCTACCTACTGAACGTAACTGTCTCTAATCCCATTGGGCCTACTACTACTGACTATATGACCCGACATGCCAGACCGGTTGTATTCATGTTAATATAACCTTGCCAGTTCAACCCAGTGGAACCCGGGTGTATATGTGCACCACTATGCAACAATGACAATTTTTTATGACAATACTATAATGAGTAATTATGCGCCTATATTAATTTACACAGTAATTTTGTTATTGCATTTCTGTACATGTTTTTAAATTTCAAGTGTGTATATTTGCTTTTTCATCCTACAATTTGCTCCTCGGTGTCCACCCGATTGTAAACATCTCCAGGGATGCGCGCAGTTACCCTCCCTCTTTTCTCTTTCTATGCCCCATCACAGGCCTAACCCGCCCCTTCCCCACGTCACCCGCCTACTTCGCCCACTCCGTGTTTACTAAGTACGAGGCCACTGCTCCGGCTTGAAGTTTATCTCGCCGCAGATTGGAACTATACCGTGTGATTCAGGTCCTCGTAGCAGCTCAGATTTATTCAGGTACGCTGTTCCGACTTTCTCCCTTCAGTTACCACTGCCCTGCCTCGGCGCTTGACGATTACTTATACTTCGTTCCACTTGTCATTTCAGACGCTGCTCGGTCGTCCACTTCAATACAGACGCCATTCCACTCTTAACTAAGGTAACACATGTTCCCCAGGCACCCGCGCCACGCAACCCCCCCCCTCTACCCCACCGCCACGCAGATGGTGAGACCCCTGTATTCACACGGTCTCTTTTTTATCTCTAGATACGCCCACTCTAAGGCTTTGTCCAGCTTTCAGAGACCCGCGCCATTGATAATTCAACAGTAAGTCTCGCCCTTCTTTCACCATCCCTTGGCTCCAGCCCTCCCCCCTCCTAATTCTCCCCTTTTCTCCCCCGCTAGCATCTGTGGATTCCATCACGTATTGACGCTCTCAGGGCCAATTATACCAACATCGGCCCCCTCCTAACCTCATCAGGTATGCCGGGCCATTTCCTTCATGATCAGTTTTCTATCGCCCTCCCCCTCCCCCCCCCTCCCTCTTTTCAGACTACACTACGACGCTCCTTATTTTTCACGCGCCATGCAATGCATGTACCTACCACTTGACTCTCACAGGCTTGTTCCCCTAGCCTTACTTCCCTACCCGACTGGCTCTCCCTGGCTTAACATTCTGGCATCTACCGCGTTCCTAGTAGTGTCCACACGGCTCACACCTTCGTGTAGGTTTGCCCTTCCCTCCCCTTCTCCTGTCCTTCATACCTATTCTTTTTCCCCCCGCAGCATCATACCAACTCGACAACCCTGTCCTGAAGAAGATCCCAAACAACTGTGGATCGAAACGCCGTCGACACTAGAGCGCAATTGTTAAAGCGCACTTTAGCGTTTGGCTCACAACTATGATTGAATGTATTATAATTGACTAAAACCTTCTATTTATTGAGCCACCATTGTACATAATCTTGTCACCTTACGCTGTTCACCTCTATCACTTGCGTTGTCACTCTTCACTTGTATATATTACTCCGTCACCAAGTGCCTTTGGGTTGTCACACGAATTTTCTTGTACAGTGCTGCCTTCAACTGTATTTCCATGCGTAAATATTTCAACAAATTGGTGAATTACAAGCCCTGCACTAACCACTTGAGTCTCCTTGTTTCCTTCCAATGTAAGGCTTTGTGCATACATACCTAAACTGCCTTTTGATTGTTACCTGTTGGGACATCGTTTTTTCTACATACTTTATACCCAGTCCCAGTGTGGTCTATGGGTCTTACTCCTGTTCGATATCACTACACATCCTTGTGCAGCATATGCCCCTAACACTGCATGTAATATTTGTTAGTCGCCCCTACGCAGGCCTGACAGCCCTACTGCAGGGTGCTGAATATTACTTGTGAAGGCACACCTGTATGTACAGTCGTGCCCCATAGCTGGTGAGTCCTATTAACGCCAGTAAAAGTGACCATGGAAGCCATTTTGAAACATGTGCTGGACACTGGTGAAAACGCGCTCCCCCGCTACATTATGGCGGCACTGAAAATAGGGATATTTGGTATTAAACATCTCGTATTGGTAAACCCACACTGATGCCAGTGTTGGATTTACCAATATATACATCCAGAGGGAAGAGGTGCCCCATAAAACCTACCAGCCTCTTGTGTCTTTGCTGACTGGTTTCTGCCAGCCTGCCACCCAAGGCGCTGTCCTGGCCTCTTAGGGTGAGAGCCTTTGCTCCCAAGAGACCCAGAACAAAGGCCTGTCCGGGAAGAGGGTATAACACCCACTTCCCCCCTCAGGATGACCTGACAAAGAAGCTGCAGCCTTTGGAATGCGAATATGGCTCCCTTCACAGGAGAGGAAGCCACTACCCCTGTTGAGATCCTCTTTGGCACCTGGACAGGCGGGAAAATTAGCTAGTTAGGTAGGCGTGTCACCTCCAGGCTAGTATCACCTATAAGGTGGGCAGCTATGAGGTGGACATGGGTTTTCAGAAGTAGCCATCTTTGTGATGGCATACTTCAGGAATTCTGGGACGGGGTTATGCACACTTCCCACAGGAAGTGGTCATATAAGTGGCATAGTGACACCAAGTGTCAGTAGCACATTGGCTACTACCCTACACTCCCCAAACACTCCTAAATTCAGTATTTAGGGAAGCCCCCGGCACCAGAGAAGCAGATCCTAATGACCGACGAAGAAAGAGGACACCAAGAGCTGCAAAAACAGAGTACTCAAGAGAGCACCTGACTTGGCCCCAACCCAGCTGATCTGTCTGCTGTTCTCTGCTTTATCTGTGCCGAAGATGGCTTGTCTTGCAGATGTGTGCCTCCAAAATCCTGGAAAGACTGCTTGCCTTAAAAAATGACTTGAGCCCTGCCGTGAACAGTGAACCTGATCTAAAGAAATCCAAAGAAGAAGACTTTGAGGCCTCTGGAACCACCAAAACACGACACCTGAAGCAGCCACTGCATCAGTCACTTCCGGCCTGAGTTGAAGTGGGCCAACAGTGCCAACAAGGTTCCCTAGCCCATCGTGGTTTTACCCCTCCTGGACTCCTTGACGCGCTTACAGCCTCTACACGCAGGTCCCCTCTTCCGCGACTGCTCCGGTAAGGAAAAACACTACGCCTAAAGACACCTCTTCACCAGTAGTCCCAGGGCCATGGAGAAGAAGCCCAAAGGTGTCTTCCCATTCGCGGGCATCGCAAGGCCTGAGCCTACTTGCTGGTTCAGCCAGACTGGCTTCCTAACCAGAGCCTGCAGTCTCTTTTTACTGTGACCGATCTCCATTGAAATGCATTGGGCTCCCAACGCTGATTTGCACTCTCCCTGCACATGGCGGACCTCGTGTCGCTGGTGGTGTACTACTGGTGCCGCCTTGGACCTTGTCAACCACTTACCTGAACTCCTGGACATTGGTCCTGTAAGTCGATGTACTGTACCTGTTTGCAGAACGTATTCTCCTTTCCATTGGATAATATTGCAGAACTCAGTAATTGCCCCTTTTTAAAGTGAAAATAATTCATATTTAAAAACGTACTTTTCTGAATGTTTTTCTCTGATGCATAAACATATTTAAAGATACTTGTTTTTTTTATAAATTGGTGTGGATCTCCTTCTTGAGTCGGATGTGTCATTTATTGATCATTGTGTACATTTGGCAAATGCTTCAAAATTTAGGTTGCGGTCGTGCACTGATTAAGTTGGCTTATCCTTTAGGGAAATTGTTTACTGTGCTCCTGGAGATCACTCCCCACCGGGTGCTTCAGCCTGTGAGTAGCATTACTACACCATGTAGTGTTGTCTCCCTAGGGCACTAGATTTGCTGCTTCTGTAGCTATTACTTTTGAAAAAACGTTACTTGACACATTTCTTCCAATGTTAAACACAAGTGTCTTTATTAGCTCAGTTCATTTCCGATGTTTAAATCATATCTATGTATCATGAGTTCATTTCATCCTTCAATGTGTGAATACTTCCATATTGAAATAGTCTTTCTATCTTATATCCAATGCATTTCAGCATTAAATGCCTTCATCAGGGATATTTCTATAAACATAAACAAATCAAACGTATACATTAGTTCATTATTTCAGGGGGTAACCCTCTATGTATCATATTACCATAAGACTCTCTTTAAATACCTTTTAAATATGCATTCCTAATTGTTAAATTGTCGTATTACACAATCTTGCTGAACATAACTCTGTGTGCTACGTGTTGTTCATTCCAGTACCTCGGTGCATTCTGGTATGTGATGCTGTTGATGCTTTATGTGTGATGGCTTATGGTGCTTGTTTGTACTCTATACGCGTGTTCTTACAAGTGTCTAAGGCATTACTTCAAATGATTCTACATAAAATGCGTTCGCGGGTGCCGACCCGTTTGGATATGGTGATTCCGAGAAACACATATATCACTGTTAGAATTTGCTTCTACTGTAACGGATAGTTTACGTCATTATTAGGATCTTATCTGATGTTAAAGCACATTGTTACTTTTACCGCTGATAACCATTGTTCGCCTTTCTAAAGTACTCTATGAGTCTCTTTTCTTTGTGTGCTTTGTGGCAAATGCTACTGTTTCGTCCCTGCTGACTGCTGAAAGCTGCTCACCATATTTAAAAGTGTCTCGTGTCTTACCGCGTTGTGTGCTCGCGCTGTTTCTACATCTGTCCTTGCTGATGCTGTCCGTTCGGTGCGTATAGATTCAATGACGCTACCTCTGCTGTGTTATCTGCTTTTTTGCACATGCGCGTAACTTCTTCTCCCTGTCAAAGGAGAAGCGTGCTCAAAAGAATATCAACTAAAACTTTATTAAACATGCCTTATCCTCGTGTGCAACCCCTAGGTAAATGATTGCTGCCTGCACCTGGTGGAATGTGTTTGTATAGTATTGTGTACAGAATGAATGATGTGCTTAACGATCTATGAATTTGAAAGGGCTTCTCAGTACCTACATGTGTCCATGATTAATACTGCTATTATGCTTATGTGTTGTTCTACTGACACTGAACAAAAGTTATTTAATGATAACATGTAAATTCTGTCCTTTCATTTAAGCCATGTGGCTTCAAAGCGTTTAAAAAATATATTAAATGATTTTCCCGTTTCAACAGATTCTTCCTGTTGTCTGTGCCATCTTTCTTCTGAACCACCTCCAGAATGAGGCTTTAAGTTAACTAACAACTCACTTTCTAGAGGCTAAAAATCATGTAACAACGTATTTCATCATCTTTGTTCTGATATTACTCTTATGTTCATTTAGTCTGATTTTTAATTTTCTTTCTGTTTGCCCACATAGATTGAGCCGCATGGGCACTTCAACATATAAACCACCTTCATACTATCGCATGTTGTGTTCACTTTTAATGGCATTTTATGTCCTTTCATTGGGTGAGTGATTTGATTGCCTCTTATGATATTATGACAATTACTGCAGTTCATGCATGGTACAGTGCCTTTATACGTTGTCTGTGTTCTGGTCTCCACTGGTCGTTTCAAAATTTCTCCTAAATTTTTGGCTCTTGTATGTGTGCGAACAATGGCTCTGAAATAAATATGTTGTTGAAATCCAGATCCATTTTTAGTATAGTCCAGTGTCTTTTTATTATGGCTTTGAACTGTGTGCTCATATTCGAGTATTTACTAACACATGTTATCCTCTTTTCTGTCTTGCGTGGCTTAGGTTTCAAAAGTTGTTCTCTAGTTATATCTTGACTCCTGCTAGTTGCTTGTTGAAGAATTTGTTTTGGGTATCCCCTCTTTTTGAAACGACGAGTCATAAGTGTTATTTGTTGTTGCTGTTGTACCAGTTCCGAGACCACTTGTTTTACCCTGAGTATTTGCGAGTAGGGGAGATGCTGTTTTAATGTGAGTGGATGATAACTTTCATATCTCAGGAAATTGTTCCTGTCAGTAGCTTTTCTAAAAAGATTTGTTGAGAACCCTGTTGGTGTCCTTGTAATTTCCACATCCAAAAAATGTATCTGTTCTTCATGAATTTCCCACGTAAATTGTAATCTTTCATCAATGGTGTTCAGTCTTTCGATTTGTCTCTGCAATATTTCCTTTGTGCCCTACCACATGATAAATATGTCATCTATAAACCTAACATACATTTCTGTATTGCTCCTCCATTCTTCCTGGTTATGGATGTTTTCTTCCTCAAAATTTGCCATAAACAGATTTGCGTATGTTGGGGCCCCGCAATTCCCCATAGAGGTCCCACTCTTCTGTAAATACCACTTTCCATTATGTGTGAAGTAGCTGTGCATAAGCATGAACTCCAGTAATTCCATTAAAAAAGATTTTAAGGTCCTCTGTGTATTCACTGTCAAAGTAAGAATTTTTCCACTGCTTCTAGACCCTGCCGGTGTGGTATTGATGTGTAAAGAGCCTATGCATCCACAGTTGCCATTACGATAGTTTGATCCTCTATAGTTTTTATGGTCATCAGTTTGTTGAGAAAATCTGTTGTGTCCTTTATGTAAGATCTGGTATTGGTGACTAGTGGCTGGAGGTATTAGTCTAGATTTTTTCCGACTTGTTCGTGTAAGCTTTTCTTTGTAGAAATAATAGGGCGACACAGTGGTTTGTTGAGGTCCTTATGTACCTTGGGTACCATGTAGAAACTGGGACTAGCTGGATTTTCTTGAGTAAGGTATTTTCTGACCTTTTCATTAATAGTGCCTTGATCAAGCGCTTTTTGTAAGATCTGTTGAAGGGGCTTTTTGATTTCATTTGTGGGATTGAAGAAGCAGCAAATCTAGTGCCCTAGGGAGACAGCACTACATGGTGTAGTACTGCTACTCACAGGCATTTGGCAAATGTCTCACACTCCTCTGTCTTAAGCCTAAGGCTACTCAACCACACTACCCCATAATAGAGCACTTTGGGATTGCATAGCAAGCCCCTGTCCACTAGTATGGGAAACCCTGAACTCTTTACATGTTACCACCTATTGATATATCACATAAAGAGCCAGCTTCCTACAATACTGCACTCTGAAGAAGGATACGCACAAATACCATACTCATTTGTTGGTTGTGTCAAAATCAGTCACCTTATAACGTTTAGGGCCAAATCAAATAAGTACAAGTCCTAGAAAATACAAGAAGATGTAATACTTTGCTCTAGTCTCTGTCAGGTTCCTGCAGCACCGCGCCTACCCAATCTTTAGAAAACTACATCTCCCATGATCCTTGTAGGGGGAAGTATAAGGGTGGTGTACACAGGAAGAGAGTTGCTCGTAATTTTGTGTCCTTTCTTTGTGTTTCCGTGTTGCTGGGAGAAGACGGCATCTATCGAGCTGCTGCCGCGTTTGGGAATCGAGAGCGCTGATCCAGCTTCTCTCGGCGTTAAGGTACTGTAACAAAGTATCCGCTGGGAGCCCTGTTCACGGGCGCTTGCCGGCATTTTAGGAATTGCAACTTTGTTTCCTTGTCAAAGTAACGCACCGCCTTGTGCGTGTCACTTTCAAACCCGGCTCCTCTGGGTTATCTGTTCCCGGAGCTTGGCGGCGGCTGCTGCAAGTTACCGTGGAAAGTTTAATTCGAATGGTATTTTCTTGTCCTGCATTCCGGAGTAGAGTGGAGTTGCATTCTACCTACTGCCGGTTAGAAATATCTTCATTTCCTGCAATGTCCGGAGTAGAGTGGTAATCCACTACCTACTGCCGGCTAGTCGTTTTTGTTTGTCTGATCAGATTCTAATAGCGGAGCGTGGTGGTGGTCGCAACCACACGTTGCCGTTATATGGTTTAAAGACTCTTTGTTAATGCAGAAGTGTACACCAACGTATCGCATCTTTTTGGCTTAAAGATATTCCATGCGACTTTAAGGGACAGTACAGTGCTTGATGGAGTGACAACGTGGGGGATTATACCACAAACTCTTTTAGAATAAATCCGGATGATAGACTTGTGAATTATCTCAAAGACTAATTTAGAGGAACAAGTCATTTTACCCGGGGGGGTCTATTAATAAGGTTCATTCTCCGCATAATACGGTGTGTATTCACAAAGGGTTCACTGTTTCTAGATCTTACACCTGTGTGTTAAATGTTATGATAACCATTGTGTTTCCTTTCAGGAAGCTGAACCGATATCTCATTTAAACTTGTTGGAGGAATGTGCACAGCCCCTCAAGGTATTCAGAGTTTGAGAGAGTATTACTGAGAGTAGCCTTAACATTTGATTGGTGTTATAAAACGTATGCTCTGTCGTTTCAGATCCCTTGTCCCTGCTGACCCCTTCCCGTCCCCGGTCTCTTTTCATTATTTATCCCTCGCCTGATGGTTCGAACCCCCTGTGTACTTATTCAGGGTGTTGGTAACATCAGGAGGTGGACCCCTTTGTTCATCGATCGGATCCTGTGGAGCAGGCCCTGACAGAATTACGAGCCCACAATATATGCTCCACCTGATACGATTGTTGAACAAACATGGCTACCCTAGAGGAAGTGTTGCAAGCGCTAGTATTAGTTCAACAAGAGTTGGTGGCCTCTAGAGCTGAGGCTACGGCTTCTAGAGCAGAGGCTACCGCCTTAAGAGAAAGAGTGGATAGGTTAGCTGGCAACCCTTTTGATGCTGCTACACTCAATCCCCGTATCCAAGTAACGGTACCTCCCCCTATACCGTTGGCAAGTCCTGAGAGGTACTTGGGGGATTCGTCCAAGACGCAGATATTTCTTACACAGATCATGATGCATTTTTCTTGCAAACCCGCGTCCTTTCCCAACCACCATTCAAGAGTAGCGTTCGCCATATCTTACATGATAGGGGATGCAGCAAGTTGGGCTGTCCCACTGGTAAGGAGAGATGATGCTATTCTTTCAGACTGGGGGGCCTTCAGGAACGAGTTTGAGAGGGTGTTTGATAGACGGGCCACCACATTCAGGGCTGACAGGGAATTGATGGAGTTAAGACAGGGACGTAATGAATTGATTACATACTTAACGTCCTTTAACAGATTGGTGGCAGAGTCTTCCTGGCCTGAAGAGAAACAGATGTCCATTTATTATCAAGGGCTGCGGGATGGGATGAAAGATGTCATAGCGCAAATAGATCCCCAGCCTACTACCTGTGCCGGTATGATTAACCTTTCCTTACGACTCGATGGTAGAATGTCAGAAAGATCAGGGGACAGGAGAAAATGGGACAGGGGTTCCCCTAGGCCGGAGTATTTCAGTAAAAAGGGGCCATCATCAATAGGGGAAAGCCATGAACCTATGGAGATAGGAGCAGTGAGAGCACCTTTAACTAGAGAAGAAAAGGAAACCCGTAGAACCCAGGGGCTGTGCATGTATTGCGGAAGGAAAGGACATTACGTGAGAGAATGTCCCTCCAAGCCAAAGACTACAGGGAGTTGGGTTAAGAAAAGGTTAGCCATATCTAGCACCGAGTCATACGACAAAGATAATGAAGGAAGGGGTGATCAGACTCCCTTAAAGCTTCCTTCTCTGGTTTGCGAGGTTCTTCAGGATTCAGTATCCCACATCGTGTTGTCCATGTGTCTGGTGAGTCAGCTAGGGGGCCATCAAGTTCTGGTGATGATTGACTCTGGGGCCACGGGCAATTTCATAGACAGCGGACTGGTAACATCTTTGAACTTGAGACGCATACCCCGGATGCACCCAGAAGAAGTGTGGGCGGTGGATGGGAAACCCTTAAAATCTGGGATGATCACTGAACAAACAGAAGAAGTGTTGTTGGTGATAGACTTGCCCGAAGGGGAACATCAGGACAGGTTAACCCTCAACATAATCGAGGCTCCACAATATGAGGTGATTCTGGGTATGCCCTGGCTTTCCTATCATAACCCTGATATTGATTGGAAGGAGAAGAAATTGAGGTTTCCTTCACCTGTATGTCAGGAACATATGTCAGCACATCCGGTTACTCAGGCTAGAGAGCTGTCTATTCCTTTTCAGGTGGCTACTGCGGCCGAAAAGGAGGTATCATTACCTAGTGCATATCAGTCGTTTGCGGATGTATTTAGCGAACAGTTGGCTAATGAACTACCACCTCATCGTTCATACGACTGTTGCATTGATATGGTGGAAGGAGCCCTGATGCCCTCTTGTCGTGTGTATGCTTTATCTGTGCCCGAAACTACTCACCTCAAAGAGTATCTAACTCATTATCAAGCTATAGGCTTCATCCGCCCTTCCAAGTCCCCTGCAGCCTCTCCTTTATTTTTCATAGCGAAAGCTAAGGGTGAATTGAGGGCTTGTGTTGATTACAGAATGCTGAACAAAAACACTATCCGTAACAGGTACCCTCTTCCCCTTATTCCGGTGCTGCTAGATCAAGTAAGGAAGGCCTGCATCTACACAAAGTTAGATCTTCGGGGGGCTTATCACCTTGTGCGAATGAGGAAGGGCGATGAATGGAAGACGGCCTTTAAAACATGCTACGGGTTGTTTGAATATACTGTTATGCCTTTTGGATTGTGTAACGCCCCGGCCGCTTTCCAATACTTCCTGAATGATGTGTTGAGGGATCTGGTAGACATCAGTGTGGTTGTTTACATTGATGATATCCTGATATATTCTTGTAATGTAGGGATTCACCACGACCATGTGACACAGGTCTTACAGAGATTGAGAGAGAACAATCTGTTTTGCAAGCTTAGTAAATGCGAGTTTGGAGTAACCACTGTGGAGTTCCTGGGGGTCATGCTATGTCCAGAGGGGTTGCAAATGGCAGAGAGAAAGGTGCAAGCAGTTCAATCCTGGCCCACACCGAAAACCGTGAAAGAAGTCCAATGTTTCCTGGGTTTTGCGAACTATTACAGGAGGTTTATTGATGGCTTTTCGCACATCGCTGCACCTCTTTCTCGATTACTAAGAAAAGGGGTGGTGTACGGTTGGTCACAAGAAGCAGAGCATGCTTTCACTCATCTCAAGAGGGCGTTTGTCACCGCGCCCATATTGGCTCATCCACAACCTGAATTGCCATATATTGTAGAGGCTGATGCCTCGGATGAGGCAGTAGGGGCTATTTTGTCTCAGAGACATGTACAAACAGGTCAACTCCATCCGGTAGCGTACCTCTCCAAAAAACTGAGCCAAGCCGAGAAAAACTACACTATAGCAGAAAAAGAACTACTTGCTATTAAAAAGGCTTTCCAGGAATGGCGACAGTATCTATGGGGGGCCATACATCCAGTGACTGTGTTCTCTGACCACCGTAATCTGCAATACATGCGAACGGCTAGACATCTGTCACAGAGACAGATGCGGTGGATGCTGTTTTTTGCGGAGTACAATTTTCTGATAACCTTCCGTCCAGGTGCCGAAAACAAGAAGGCGGATACTTTGTCACGCTTGGGTGATACTTTGGAGGTAAAGGCTGATCCTCCAATGGATGCCATCATTGAACCTAGTAAAGTAATCTGTGTTCTCAATGCGGATGTCTTCCTAGAGACAATCAAGGGACAAAAGACCGAGGCTGCCTGGAGGTCATGGAGTAGCAAAGACACCAGACGATCCCTCGTCCGTGGTTTGCCCTTCGTAGAAAACAAATTATTCTTGCCTACCATGGAAAGCAGGAAAAAGGCTTTCGAGTGGTGTCACTCTTCGCCAATGTCAGGTCATCAAGGCATAAAGAAATCAGTGCTCTTGGTCCAAAGGCAGTTCTGGTGGGATACCTTGTCCAGAGACGTGACACTTTGGGTGGGTCAGTGTGAGGAGTGTGCACGGGCAAAGACATTGCAGAGTCAGAGCAAGGGGAAACTTATGCCATTACCCACTCCGAAGAATCCATGGCAGAGTATCAGTATGGACTTTATCACAGGGTTGCCTTCTGATCATGGACATACAGCTGTGCTGGTGGTGGTAGACAGCCTTACGAAAATGGGACATTTTATACCATGCAGGAACCTCCCCACGGCGGGTCAAACAGCACAGCTGCTTTTGTCTAATGTCTTCCGTTTCCATGGGATTCCTGAAGTCATCATTTCAGACAGGGGACCTCAGTTCATCGCGAGCTTTTGGAAGTCGTGGTGTTTGGCGTTGAAGATCAAAGCCTCTTTATCAACCAGTTTCCATCCCCAGACTGATGGTCAAACTGAAAGGCTCAATCAGACATTGAAAAAATATCTACGATGCTATGCTACTGAGGCTCATGATTCCTGGGTTTCCCTGTTGTGGCTAGCTGAATTTGCCTATAATAATGCGTGGCATAGTTCGTTGGGGGTGTCCCCTTTCTATGCCAACTACGGATTCGATGCCCGGGCTTTGCCTATCACCATTCCTGAAGAAGTGGGTAATCAACCTTCGGTGTTGGGTTCGGTCCAACGTTTGCATGCGGTCCAAAAGAAAGTGTCCAGACATTTGGTTCAAGCCAAACAAGAGTACAAGAAATGGGCTGATAAGCATCGAGGTGTGGGTCCTGTTTACCAGGTGGGGGACAGGGTGTGGTTGTCCACCAAAAACATCAGGTTCAAACTCCGTTCGGTGTTCCATCCTAAATATATTGGTCCGTACGTTGTTTTGAAACAGGTGAACCCTGTGGCGTATAATGCAAATGCTACTTATCAGTATGCATCTGTTCTTGGCATGTAGGGCTGCTGACATTCATATCTGTGCATAGTCCGCCACCTAGTGTTGGGTCCGGATGATTGCACATTGTTGTCCTGGAAGAGTCTTCGAAGTATCACGAGATAGGTGGCTCCTCCCCTGGACTACAGTGCGCATGGGCATCGCCTCCATCCCCAGATTGTTTTTAGCCATTGGCAGAGATGGAGTGAAGAAAGTGAGTGATGACCATGCTATGAGCATATGTGTATATGAATAAATACTGCAGCTGCTACAGGCGCCGGGGAGGAGGGTGGGCGATATGAATGTCAGCAGCCCTACATGCCAAGAACAGATGCATACTGGTAAGTAGCATTTGCAGTTCGAGGCATGTGGGCTGCTGAATTCATATCTGTGCATAGAATACATAGCAGTCCCTCCATTAACGGCGGCCGCCCGTGCCAGCTGCAGCAGTTTGAAAAAGCGTTTTTAGAACAGCCTGACCAACAGCTGCCTGCTGTTTGGAATGCACGTCTACACAGTAGTGCTTAGTGAAGGTATGTGTGGTAGACCATGTGGCTGCTCTACAGATGTCTTCTAAGGGAATGTTACCTAGGAAGGCCATAGAGGCCCCCAACTTCCTAGTGGAGTGGGCCCTTGGTGGGATAGTGAGAGTGCGCTTAGCTTTAGCATAACAGATCTGAATGCACTTTACTATCCATCTAGCAATCCCCGCTTTGGAGATTGCATTTCCCTTGTGTTGTGTGGCAAAAGCAACAAAGAGTTGTTTGGTTTTGCGGAAATCTTTTGTCCTGTCCACATAGTACATCAAGGCCCTTTTCACATCAAGAGTGTGGAGCATACGCTCCGCCAGCGTCTCTGGGTTTTGGAAAAACACCGGCAATTCAATTGTTTGGTTCATGTGGAACTGTGAGACAACTTTGGGTAAGAATTTAGGGTTAGTGCGGAGCACCACCCTGTTAGCATGTACCTGGAAGAAAGGTTCTTGGATGGTGAGCGCCTGCAGCTCGCTAACCCTCCGTAGCGATGTAATTGCTACTAAGAACGCAACCTTCCAAGTCAAAAACTGGAGCTCACAAGAGTGCAGTGGCTCAAAGGGAGGACCCATCAGCCTTGTAAGAACCACATTGATGTTCCATTCTGGAGCTGGTGGAGTCCTTGGTGGAATGACCCTTTTGAGTCCTTCCAGAAAGGCCTTGATAGCAGGGACCTTAAAGAGTGACAGGTGCTGCCTATTCTGGAGGTATGCTGCCATAGCAGACAGGTGAATGCGGATGGAAGAGTACGCTAGATTACATCGATACAGGTGAAAGAGGTAACATATGATGTTCTGAATGGAAGCATCTAGCGGGTCAATGCTGTGGTCCACACAGTAGATGACAAACCTCTTCCATTTAGCCGCATAACAAGCTCTAGTAGTGGGCTTCCTTGCCTCCCGAATGATGTCCATGCAATCGGGAGGAAGATTGAGGTAGCCAAACTCTAGGACTTCAGGAGCCAGATCGCCAGGTTGAGCTGTTGCGGATCTGGGTGCTGAATGTCGCCATGGCTCTGCGTCAGAAGGCTGGGAGTGAGATGAAGCCTTTGATGCGGTACCACGGAGAGTTCCAGAAACGTGGGGTACCATGGTTGGCGAGCCCACGTTGGAGCAACCAGGATGAGCGTCATCGAGTGTTGCCTGAGCTTGCGTGCCACCAGCGGTATCAGAGGTGCTGGGGGAAAAGCGTACGCAAATCTGCCTGACCAGTTCATCCACATCGCATTGCCCTGTGATTGGGGGTGTGGGAATCTGGCGGCGAAGCTTTGGCATTTTGCGTTCTCCCTTGTGGCGAACAGGTCTATCTCTGGATGACCCCACCTTTGGAAGTACGGTTGGAGTACTGATGGATGTATCTCCCACTCGTGCATCTGATGGCTGTGCCTGCTGAGCAGATCCGCCATTTGATTGTCCTTGCCCGGGAGATGCTCTGCCATGAGGAAGATGTTCCTCTGAATGGCCCACTTCCACATGCTCTGAGCCAGATGAGACAGCTGTGGAGAGTGTGTACCTCCCTGCTTCTGGATGTAGTACATGGCCGTCATGTTGTCCGTCCGGATCAACACGACCTTGTTGCACAGATGTACTTTGAACGCCTTTAAGGCCATGAAGATTGCCATCAGTTCCAACACATTGATGTGCATCTTCCTTTGCTGAAGTGTCCATAGTCCCTGCACAGTGTAGTGGAGTACATGCGCTCCCCATCCCTGGAGAGAGGCGTCCGTCGTCAGGATGATCTGTGGGACAGGCTCTTGGAATGGTCGGCCCTTGCAAAGGTTTTGTGGATTCCACCAATGCAGAGAGTTGTACGCCCGACCGCTCACCAACACTAGGTCTGTCAGTTGCCCATGAGCCTGAGTCCACTGACGTGCTAGGCACTCCTGAAGCGGACGCATATGTAGTCTCGCGTGCGGGACAATGGAGATGCAGGAGGCCATCATGCCTATCAACTGCATGAACACCTTCGCTGGAAGCGAGTGTTGGGGTCTGAATCGTTGGATCAGTGCCTGGATACTGGCGATTCTCACTGAACTCGGCTGCGCAGTGGCTGCCAGAGTGTTGATTGTCGCGCCCAGATACTGTCGCACGTGGGCGGGCTGGAGATGGGACTTTGGGTAGTTCAGAGAGAATCCCAGATCGTGCAGGAGGTGAATGGTGCGTGACACGTGGTCTACGCACTGCTGTTCCGTCTTTGCCTGAATAAGCCAGTCGTCTAGGTATGGAAAGACATGGACGTGCTGGCGACGGAGATGCGCCGCCACAGTCGCTAGGCACTTTGTAAATACTCTCGGTGCCGTGGTGACCCCGAACGGCAGGACTCTGAACTGGTAATGCTGGTCTAAGATCTTGAATCTGAGATACTTTCTGTGGGAAGGATGCAGGGGAATATGAAAATAGGCATCCTTCAGATCCAGCGTTGCTAGGAAGTCCCCCTGTTGAAGTAGGGGAAGCACCTGCTGCAATGTGAGCATATGGAAGTGCTCCGAGTTGATGTACCAGTTCAGGGGCCTGAGGTCCAGGATCGGCCTGAGTGATCCGTCCTTTTTGGGGATCAGAAAATACAGGGAGTAAACCCCCGTTCCCCGTTCTTGCAATGGAACGAGCTCTATTGCCCCTTTTTGCAGCATGACCAGAACTTCTTGCTGCAACAAGGTCAAGTGCTCGTCGGACATAGCACGGCTTCTTGGCGGTATGTCCGGTGGAATGGACGTAAGTTCTAGACAGTACCCGTACTGGATAAGAGACCTCACCCACCTGTCCGTGGTGATGGATCTCCACGCCGGCAGGAACTGCTGGAGTCTCCCCCCGACAGGTGTCGTGTGATCGGGGGGAAGTGACAAGACGTCACTGCTTGTTGGTGGTGGTGGACCTGGATGCATTGTTTCCACGTCCCCTGCCTTTGATATTGTTGCCTCTGTAGCCACCCCTGCCCTTGTTGTTGTTATACGAGGACTGGGAGTTACCCTTGTAGTATTGTGTGGATTGGGATGCCTGTCCCCTCGAGGTGCCTCTTGAATTGGAGCGGCGAAAGGAACCACCCCGAAACTGCTGACTTTGCAAAGCCCCCATAGATTTGGCAGTTTCAGTATCTTTTTTCATCTTTTCTAGGGAGGCATCCACCTCAGGGCCGAACAGATGGTCAGGATTCACTGTTTGCCCCAATATTGTGGTTTGTATGTCGGGTTTGAACCCCGAAATTCTAAGCCAGGCATGACGTCTAAGTAACACACTTGTATTGATAGCCCTGGAGGCAGTGTCTGCCACATCTAGGGCACATTTGATGGATGCATTTGTAATGAGTTTACCCTCCTGAATGAGCATCTCCCCCGCCTCCTTATATTGGTCAGGCAAGTGTTGTAGGATGGCCTCTAATGTGTCATAATGGGCCCTATCATAACGTGCAAGCAGGGCTTGAGTGTTAGAGATCCTCCAGATGTTCGCTGCCTGTGCAGCAATGTGTTTGCCTGATGCCTCAAAGATCTTGGACTCTTTGTCCGGGGGAGGAGCGTCACCAGTAGTCTGCGAATTCGCCCTCTTTCGAGCGTTGGAAACCACCAGGGAGTCCAATGGCAAGTGTCCCTTAATATACGTGGGATCCGTGGGCGCCGCTTTATATTTCCTGTCGATGCGAGGATTGACCACCCGCGCCCGGGTGGGCTCCTTGAATACCTCCTGTGCATGCTTCAGCACCCCTTTAAGCATCGGTAGCGTCTTGACTTGTTTTTCGGCTACCGAGAAGGTGTCGACTAAGAAGTCCGCATCCACGGGGTCTGAGTGCAGTTCGACGTCATGGTTCGCTGCAGCTCTCTCTATCAATGCATTGAATGCCGCCGAGTCCTCTGTCGGGGACGTCTTTGCGGCGAAAAGTTGAGTGTCCTGCCCCGACTGCGGGTCGTCTGTGTCGCCTCCTGCTGTCCAGGGCACCTGCTCCTCTTCCGGATCCGAGTACGCAGGATAGTTGTACTCTGCCTCATCCTCGTCCACATCAGGCACGGGGGAATGGGCCGGCGAGTGTTCCAGGGCTTGTGGAGACAGAGGTTCCATCAGAGCCGAAGAGTCCGCAGAGTACCTTTTGTTCTTGAGTGGAATCCTAAAAGGTTCCAAGGCCGGCTCCGACGTAATCTTTCGTTTGAGGAGCGACAATTTTCCGGTGTTGGCGTCGATGATCACCTCACGACGTTCCTCCACCGCAAGCGGCTGGAGCCGAAGCTTCGACACCACCAAGGCAGCCTTCGGCGTCAATACTTCCTGAGAGTGTCCGCTCTGCTTAGGCGCGAAGGCCTTCGGCGCCGACTTGGGAGGAAGGGTAAAACGAATGGGCGTTTGTTCCTTGGCAGGCTTCGGCGTGGGCCTAGGCACTACAGTGTCCTGGCTGGGAACCACAGTAGACTGTTGGATCCGCCTTAAGGATTCTCCCACCTTCTTTGTAAGGGATGCCGAGGGCTGAACCGTCTCGAGCGACTCTTCGTCTCCGAGAGCCCGGTCGACGGTAGGCCTCTTCTTCGGTGCCGACGCCCCATGGCCTGGCGCACCGTCGGCGTGACGCTTCTTCGAAGCCGTCTTCGGGTCCGCGACCCCTTTCGGTGCCGACGCAGCCGCGTCGGATGCCTTCACCTTCGGCGCCGACCCAGAGGGCTTCGGGTCGGCCATTTTGGCGCGGCTCTTCTGGTAGGCCATTTTGGCGTGGCTCTTCAAGTCGGCCATTTTGGGTTTCGTGGAAGTTGACGCCTCCAGAACCTTCTTCACCAACGCCACTTTCGGTTTCGGTTTCGCATCCGAGGGTGCGAGACCAGTTGGCTTCACTTTCGGTTTCTTCTTAGAAATGTCCGTGACCGGGCCCGGAGGCGGGGACGTAGGACTCATAGTTAGATCTTGGGTAAGGCCCGAAGGCGATCCCTCGACCTGGGCCGTATGATGGGGAGTAACCCCAGAGTCTGGTTGGGGATGCTCTTCCTCCGAGCTATCACCCATCGTGGCACAAGCCAGATCGTCGTCCCCTACCTCGTCGGAGGCTTCGTCGCAGGCCTCCTCATCCGCGTCGTAGGTCTCCTCCTCGGACGCGGGGCCAGGGTCCGACCCTTGTACGTCGTCTTCTCCCTCGACCGATTCCTGGAAGATGTCATCGGGTGGGGGTGCCGAAGCCGACAATTGAGCCTGGAGCCGATTAGCCCGGCGAATCTTTAAAGTCTTCTTACTTCTAAATTTTGAACACGCCATGCAGGTGTCTTCACGGTGATCCGGTGACAAGCATGTATTGCACACGGGGTGCACGTCGAGGTGCGAATATTTAGAATGACACAGCGGACACTTCTTGAACGGAGTCCGCTCCATAGCAAAGGGTGTAGTGTAGGCCCGTCCGCGTCGAAAGCACGTGGAAGGGCAGTAAGAGATAGGAGCTGAGAGTCAGTAAGAAACCCGAACGCAACTATACCGACGCCCAGCCTAAAGACCTTTTGGTCTCAAGGAAAAAGTAGAACAACTATCGGTTCCGACAGAGGGAACCGAAACACATCCGAACCCAATGGCGGAAAAAAACAATCTGGGGATGGAGGCGATGCCCATGCGCACTGTAGTCCAGGGGAGGAGCCACCTATCTCGTGATACTTTGAAGACTCTTCCAGGACAACAATGTGCAATCATCCGGACCCAACACTAGGTGGCGGACTATGCACAGATATGAATTCAGCAGCCCACATGCCTCGAACACTGAAACTTCCAGCCTCGCTTCGAATCCACCCGGTATTTCACTGTAGTTTGTTGAAACCGGCCTTGTCTGCTCGACGGAGGGCTCCTCCTCCAGTGCTGTGCGACGATGGACTGGAGTATGTGGTGCGCTGCATAAAAGACTCTAAATGTCGCAGAGGCACATTGTGGTACTTGGTGGCCTGGAAGGGTTACTCGGCTGAGGACGACTCTTGGGAGCCATCTACGAATGTGCATGCTCCTGTTGCTGTCAGGTCATTTCATCGAAGGTATCCTGCCAAGCCTGGGCCTAGGAGGCGCTAGGAGAGAGGGCATACTGTCAGGTTCCTGCAGCACCGCGCCTACCCAATCTTTAGAAAACTACATCTTCCATGATCCTTGTAGGGGGAAGTATAAGGGTGGTGTACACAGGAAGAGAGTTGCTCGTAATTTTGTGTCCTTTCTTTGTGTTTCCGTGTTGCTGGGCGAAGACGGCATCTTTCGAGCTGCTGCCGCGTTTGGGAATCGAGAGCGCTGATCCAGCTTCTCTCGGCGTTAAGGTACTGTAACAAAGTATCCGCTGGGAGCCCTGTTCACGGGCGCTTGCCGGCATTTTAGGAATTGCAACTTTGTTTCCTTGTCAAAGTAACGCACCGCCTTGTGCGTGTCACTTTCAAACCCGGCTCCTCTGGGTTATCTGTTCCAGGAGCTTGGCGGCGGCTGCTGCAAGTTACCGTGGAAAGTTTAATTCGAATGGTATTTTCTTGTCCTGCATTCCGGAGTAGAGTGGAGTTGCATTCTACCTACTGCCGGTTAGAAATATCTTCATTTCCTGCAATGTCCGGAGTAGAGTGGTAATCCACTACCTACTGCCGGCTAGTCGTTTTTGTTTGTCTGATCAGATTCTAATAGCGGAGCGTGGTGGTGGTCGCAACCACACGTTGCCGTTATATGGTTTAAAGACTCTTTGTTAATGCAGAAGTGTACACCAACGTATCGCATCTTTTTGGCTTAAAGATTTTCCATGCGACTTTAAGGGACAGTACAGTGCTTGATGGAGTGACAACGTGGGGGATTATACCACAAACTCTTTTAGAATAAATCCGGATGATAGACTTGTGAATTATCTCAAAGACTAATTTAGAGGAACAAGTCATTTTACCCGGGGGGTCTATTAATAAGGTTCATTCTACGCATAATACGGTGTGTATTCACAAAGGGTTCACTGTTTCTAGATCTTACACCTGTGTGTTAAATGTTATGATAACCATTGTGTTTCCTTTCAGGAAGCTGAACCGATATCTCATTTAAACTTGTTGGAGGAATGTGCACAGCCCCTCAAGGTATTCAGAGTTTGAGAGAGTATTACTGAGAGTAGCCTTAACATTTGATTGGTGTTATAAAACGTATGCTCTGTCGTTTCAGATCCCTTGTCCCTGCTGACCCCTTCCCGTCCCCGGTCTCTTTTCATTATTTATCCCTCGCCTGATGGTTCGAACCCCCTGTGTACTTATTCAGGGTGTTGGTAACATCAGGAGGTGGACCCCTTTGTTCATCGATCGGATCCTGTGGAGCAGGCCCTGATAGTCTCACCATCAATGACATTTTGAATATGCTGAACGGGAAGTGCACCTTAGCTGAGATCACAGAAGGTTTTACCCAGGGTTTTATGCTTTTGTTCATTGAATTATATCGCACAAACCATAAGAGAGAAGTTCAGCTTCAACCTACTGACATACAATAACATTGCAAATTGTTGCACAAATACATTTAAACTACATAAAACATGGTTCACAAAACTAATGGCTTGAAAAGTCACTTGACCGCCCTTCTTGGGTTGCACAGCATACAAAGGAGCACAACAATCACTGAGGGAGATCATTTCAAAGTAGGACGAATTAGCATCCTGGCTACTAAAATCTCTAGTTTGAAGCCAGACGTGCAAAGAATAATTGTGAAAGCACACTGCATCTCTAGGTCTAGTCACCCCATCACAACCTTTTCGAAGATGGAACAGCATTACAGCAAAAAGGAAAAATGCGCTTAAAGGGAATTCAACATTGTCGGTAACCAGGAAACAAAAAACACATTTTTTGTGATATGCAGAAATGCAAAAAATAACACCGGAAAGGCGTATCACACTTGTGATGCCGAGATTGAACACGGTGTGAATGTACATTGTACTGACACTGCACGTGCCGCCTGTGGGCCTCCTACTCCTAACCTAAGGGTCAGATAGTGTAGCCCCAGCGATTCCCTACGCCCTAGGCCTTCTCCTTTCCCGAGTCGTGGTTCTTATACCACTTACTTAGTAAATGGTTTTACGCGCCCCTAGGGCCTAACTGTAAATTGTGCTATTTACAGTATTTCTAAGTGTAACTTGTTATGTGCTTTTGCCTCTGACCTCATAAAGAGTTCAGAGGAGTGTGTTAGTAAATAAATACATCTATATTTTATATATATATCCTGTGTGGTGTGCTTTCATATGATATTCAAGGGGTTACATATGGTAAAACAGCTGGCTTTACACGCCCTCAAGAGTCTTTTAGCCTAAGACTGTTCTGTCCACGCTACCGCTAGGATAGCTGGTCTATAAGGTTGACTTTACAACCATCACCATAAGGGTTGTTTGGGCTGGTGCAAGGTGTTCACTAGAATAGTGAACATCATATACCAGGCCAACTTCTCACATTAGGGGACATGAGGCCAACATGAGAAAAGCTGCTCTTAGGATTGAAAGACAGGAACTTGAGGTTGCCCTGGCCAAAGAGAAGCTTGCTCGTGCTAGAGAGCATAGAGAGAGTGGGTTAGAACCCACTGGTGGCAGCAATATCCTGAAGGATAAAGATAGGTCCTACGATACTAGAAACCTAAGCAAGATTGTGCCCCCCTACAAAGAAGAGGATGACCTCAACAAGTGGATAACTGCTTTGGAGAGGGCCTGCAAAGTGCTGCAGGTACCCCAAAGTCAGTGGGCAGCAATCTTATGTCTCTCCTTTCAGAAAAAGGTAGAGATAAGCTCCTCAAAGTTAGTGATGGAGATGCTAACAACTACTCTGTCCTGAAGAATGCTCTGATTGATGGGTTTGGCTTAACCACTGAACAATATAGGTTGTTGTTCAGAGATACCCAAAAGACACAGACTCAGGACTGGACTGATTTTGTAGATTGTGCTACTAAGGCTCTGGAGGGCTGGTTATTGGGCAGCAAAGTACAGGACTATACGGGATTGAACAATTTGATTATGAGGGAGCAGATCCTTAGTAATTGTCAAAACCAGCTTCTACACCAGCACCTGGTGGACTCTGATCTGACCTCTCCACAAGAATTGGGTAAGAAGGCAGACAAATGGGTCAGAACCAGGATTAGGCCTAAAAATCAGGGTGGTGACCAGAAGAAAGATTCTACCAAGCCTTAAGAGAAAGGCGGGGATAAATCTAAAAACAAGACTTCCACAGGGCCCCAAAATTCCAATGATGGGGGTGGGTCCCAAAATCCTTCCTCTACAGTTAAGAAACCTTACTGCCATGCTTGTAAAAAGCCTGGCCACTTGAAGACTGACAGCAGTTGCCCCAAGGCCAGCAATAAGGAAAATATTCCTCCAAGTAATACTCCAACACCTCCTGTTACTACTAATAATAATCCCCCAGGTGGTGGGAGTGCCCCCAAGAATTTAGCTGGTTTTACTTGGGGAACTCAGGTGGACTCTGGTCTAACCAGGTCCCCTACCACAGCTACTCTTGTCTGTGAAAATGGCATGGGGTTTGCCAACTTCACTGCTTGTCCCAACACTGTGGGAATGTACAGACAGGAGCCCCTCATCAATGGCCAAAAAGTTGAAGCCTATAGAGACACAGGGGCTAGCATCACTATGGTGACTGACAGTCTAGTTCCCTCAGGACAACTTTTACCTGGGTACACCTATCAGGTGATCAACATTGATGGAGTGCAGAAAGATCATCCCATGGCAGTAGTAAATCTCAGCTGGGGATGTGTCACTGGCCCCAAGAGAGTGGCAGTGTCTACAAACTTGCCTGCAGATTGCCTACTGGGGAATGATCCAGAGATCTCAGCCTGGGCTGGGGTAGAGCAAGAAACCCATTCCAGAATGGTAGGCCTTCCAGAAAAGGTTAGTAGGGCTGTGGTAGCCACAGCCCCAACCCAGGAAAAATTCCTTCCTAAAGAGGTTGGAAGGGCTGTGATGGTCACAGCCCACACCCAAACCGATTTTAGTCTTGTGAAGCCTGAAACTATGGATCACTCCACTCAGACAGAGAGCATTGGGGAGGAAGAAAAGTCTCCCTCCCACCAGACATTAGGTGAGAGTCAGCCTCCGCAGGGACTGACCCTACCCCTTGTGAAGGAACTGCCCCAGAGGTAGTCAGGCCTAGCCTGGCAGAGCCCTTGATGTCAGTGGATCCTTCCAAGGAGGGACCCAGTATGGAGCAGGTAACCTGCCCCTCTCTAGCCTGCCTCAGTCAGCCCATGGCTGTAGAGGTCAGGAAGGCCAGTGGACCCCAAAGGGCCCCCTGTCCACAGGAACACCCCATCAGCAGATTAGGGGCACCAAAGCTAGAAACCCTAGCCAGGTGAAAATTCCAAGACCTCCTGAGGGATCTCCTTTACCCCTAGTTAGGAATCCTCCCCCAGAAGGACTCTGTTGGGCACAGCCAAACCTGGGACCTAAAGGCCCCAAACCTGACCTGTCCCTCCAGTGAGCCAACAGAAGGGACCCAGCATCCATCTGTAGGTAGCCAGAGGTTGACCCTGAGAGCACAGTGCAACTCGGTCATGGAAAGAAAGACATATATGGTGGATAGTGACTGGAGGAAGCTGAGCCCAACATTAGTGGAGCCTCACTCCAATACTCCATTCCCACACCAGCCTTTTACTTAGCCAAAACACACCACAGGTAGAGATTCCTTATGGTGGAGACCCTCTGATACCCTTAGGGTGAGGGATTGCTTAGTGGACCATGAGACAGGGGTAACCATGCCAGTGCAGGTACTTCCTTATATGGCCACTTAGGCAATATAGGCTTACCTGGTCAAGGATAGCCTTCTCTCCTTTCGTTTGGGGGGGGGGGGGGGGGGGGGGTTGTGTAGGAAGGGGGATTCCTGACTATGGTTGCCCCCAACTTTTTGCCTAGTGTTTAGCTGGTTTTTGACTTAGTTGGCCTGGGATCCGGCTGTTCAGGACCCCAGGCTATCTGCTCTCTGTAAAATGGACTCCATGTACTGTAGGTACATACCAAATTGGATATTGGGTCACCCTTGTGAGTCCCTGTGTAAGTGTACCATAAATACCCAGGGCATGGGTGCACCCAAGGCCTACCAGAGGCTGCAGCATATATTATGCCACCTCTGGCTGGCCACCTAAATTGACACAACTGGCTGATCACTCAGCTGGGGCAAGGTTGTGTAATCACCCCTTGCTTAGGTATAGTATTCCTATACCTACCTTATATATAGAAACAAAGTAACCTATAAGTCACTCCTATGGCAGGCCTTAACAATCCTGGGGGAAGAGTGCTTGGTTATTTGTGAGATGGTGCTCTAGCATGAGCTGAGCCTGTCTGCAGCTTTCGGAACCATGTCCTTATAGCTGTTCTATGATATTGCCATACCATATACTCTTAAGTGCCTTATGAACCTCGCGGTTAAATGCTAACTTTGGTTTGGCTTTATCCAAACATGTCGTGTAAGGTGTCATACACTTTGGAATACTACCCCCTTGCCAATTCTGGCGACGGGGGTAGCATTCCACCCTTCTAGAGGGAGAAGACATGTTAGATCTGACTATCCCAGGTAAAGTTAACCAGAGCCCCAGCATCACAAAATGGATGCTACTGCCACAGACACAAGTCTGACCTCCTGCTGCTGGGAGTCCTTCCAGTCACGAAGGTTTGGACAATAGGTTTCCTGCTTGAAGAAGTGCGAGCACCACCCCAGACAGGTGGATGTGTATTGGGACAGGGAGGGCTGAATTGAATCAGACACTGCCTGGAGCACTGGAGTTGCTCCATGCATACCCCAGTTCAAAACGGTTGCTGGGGCACTCCAGCCCCAGCTCTGGCGCAAAACTGCACAAAGGAAAGGGGGTGTAACCACCCCCTTCCTGGTCCCACCCATAGGAGGGACATAGTGACCAAAACAGCCCCCTTTAGTTGTATAAAGGTAGGAGCTGATCCAGGAGACTTTAGATTAATCCTGGAATCGAACTGAACCGAAACTCTGGACCCTTCGACATTCACCTGAGCTGAAGACTGAAGAAATCTCCCTTGTGGCCAAGGAGTGACCACCCTGGGAAACCAAGCACCATCCAGCAACTCGACGGCTTGCTTTGTCCCCGTTCCCGCCGGAACCCGAGCACAGAGTCTGACAAGACCCTGACAAGACCTCGACTCCCGTATCTCTCTGACCCCACTGCACGACTCCAGCACAGCTGAGCCCCGTGAAAGGCGTTGGAACCCGTGGAAGCAGGTAACTTGGAAAGTCTTCAACTTGCTAACAGCGCAGCTCCTGAGGCCTCGAAGCTGTGCACTGGGGACTGAGACACCCCGACTCCCTGACACCGAACTCCACCTGCACCGAAGACCAGCCCTCCACACTCCACGAGATCTTCATGGGGCCCTTCTGCTTGTGTTCTGCTCAACGCGTTGTACAGTTGCTGGCCCGTTGGCTAGTAGCCCTCTGACCACGATCCTTTTGAGAATCCATCGCTGGTCTGGTTGCTCCCACCTGGCACTTGCTTTCCTGAAAAGGTGAAGTACCTCAGACCCTCCTGGTCTGCACCAGAAGCTCTTTGTGTATCCTGCGTGGGTTGCCTTTGCTTAGGCTTGTCGGCTCCGATCTTGAAGCCGATCCCTCCATCTGCGAGAACCTTCGTGGGACAGCTCCTCTCCAGCACCTGGTCTTCCTCGACGCCTCCTGGTCCGCGTGGCTGCAACGACAAGCTTCAGTCCAGCACCTGATTGCTCCTCGACGACGTCTGGTTCCTTCCTGGTTCCACCCTAGACTCTGTCCCCTCTGCTTTCAGGTCTTCTTCAACTCCGATCCACCCTTGGATCCACCCGGACATCTTCCTCCTGGTCGCCTGCAGCATCTTTTTTCACAGGCTCCACAGACTTCAACGGTGAAACCCGACAAATCTTCACACCTATGCACCCGCTTCCTGTGGGTGAGGTAACGCGAGTACTTCGGTGCTCTCAAGGGTATCGACTATCCAAGTGTCTAGGTTTTTAGTTGTATCCTTCTAGCTAGACCGGAAGTGTCCTAAAACTTAATTTACTCACCTTCTAAGTTTCCATTGACCATTGACTCCGATCACAGCTGAGCCCTGTGGAAGGCGTCAGAACCCGTGGAAGGAGGTAACTTGGAAAGTCCTCAACTTGCTAACAGCGCAGCTCCTGAGGCCTCCTCGAAGCTGTGCACTGGGGACTGAGACACCCCGACACCGAGCTCCACCTGCACCGAAGACCAGCCCTCCACACTCCACGAGATCTGCGTGGGGCCCTTCTGCTTGTGTTCTGCTCGACGCGTTTTCCGGTTGCTGGCCCGTTGGCTAGTAGCCCTCTGACGACGATCCTTTTGAGAATCCATCGCTGTTCTGGTTGCTCCAGACTGGCACTTGCTTCCCTGAAAAGGTGAAGTACCTCAGACCCTCCTGGTCTGCACCAGAAGCTCTTTGTGTATCCTGCGTGGGTTGCCTTTGCTTAGGCTTGTCAGCTCCGATCTTGAAGCCGACCCCTCCATCTGCGAGAACTTTCGTGGGACAGCTCCTCTCCAGCACCTGGTCATCCTCGACGCCTCCTGGTCCACGTGGCTGCAACGACAAGCTTCACTCCAGCACCTTATTGCTCCCCGACGACGTCTGGTTCCTTCCTGGTTCCACCCGGTCACTGGCTAGTGACCTAGACTCTGTCCCCTCTGCTTTCAGGTCTTCTTCAACTCCGATCCACCCTTGGATCCACCCGGACATCTTCCTCCTGGTCACCTGCAGCATCTTTTTTCACAGGCTTCATAGACTTCAACGGCGAAACCAGACACATCTTCACACCTATGCACCCGCTTCCTGTGGGTGAGGTAACCCGAGTACTTCGGTGCTCTCAAGGGTATTGACTATCCAAGTGTCTAGGTTTTTAGTTGTATCCTTCTAGCTAGACCGGAAGTGTCCTAAAACTTCATTTACTTACCTTCTAAGTTCCCATTGACTTTCTATTGACTCTCGCGTGAGTGTAGTGACACTGCACGCGCCGCCTGTGGGCCTCCTACTCCTAACCTAAGGGTCAGATAGCGTAGCCCCAGCGATTCCCTAGGCCTTCTCCTTTCCCGAGTCGTGGTTCTTATACCACTTACTAAGTATATGGTTTTACGCGCCCCTAGGGCCTAACTGTAAATTGTGCTATTTAAAGTATTTGTAACTGTAACTTGTTATGTGATTTTGCCTCTGACCTCATAAAGAGTTCAGAGGAGTGTGTTAGTAAATAAATACATCTATATTATATATATCCTGTGTGGTGTCCTTTCATTTGATATTCAAAGGAGCGACGCTCGTGCGACATCGGAGAAGGGCGAGGACGACGACAGTGGCCATATCTTCAGTCATCTGTCGAGGCTGACCGAGGAGAGGAAGCCGACCAGGAGAGACGCGCCAAGAGTAGTTTCATAAGACAAGACACTGAAGGCAGTTCTGAAATATATTTTCACAGAACCTGGGAACCCTTGGTCAGTCACCCTTACTGCGGCGAAGGATCTCCTCAACCTCGCCATCGATCTTTGGAACCCTGAGCTAGTCAATTACACGGCAATCAAAAACGCGATAAAAAAACAAGTTTGCATCCGCTCCCAGGAACTGGATTTGGAGTCATTGGCAAAACGAGATTCCATGAATCCCCATGCCTGCCGCACACAGTGCACAATCTTAAACACCATCTCACGCAGGCCGTAGGCCGCTCAGCCCTTCACAAGATTTTAGCCTATAGACTACACCCCTTGCCCCTTAAAGAACTATATGCCCTTGAACGGGCAGGATTGGGAGCTCCTGAATGTAGGCTCTGCAACTACAAACGTGAGTCGCTGGCCCATTTTTTACTTTGCTGCCCGGCCCTGCGCATAGCACGCAGTCTTTACCTCAGGCCTAACCTAAGACAAATGGGGACACGCACCGCAAAGGAGGCGGTTCACCAATTATATACATTGACCAAAGTAAAGCAGACGGCCTCATTTGGTAAGTTCATACAAATGACACGGTCCAAGCTGATGGCCACCTAGGACACAAATGACTAGAGACTTGGCAGATGCACGCTGGGCCGCCTCATCATGGATACTATTCCTCTGAGCTTACCCGCGTCCAGGGATCCATCATATAGACTTTCTGTAGGAGAGTAGGGTCTGCAATCCTATGGTCACCCCAGATTTTTGCTTTTTGCTTCACTGGTTTACGACTTTTTCTGGCTGTGGGCCTGCTAATCAGACCCACAGCCTAGCTGTTCTCTCTCTAAATTGACATCCATGTACTTTAGGTGCATTTACCAATTGGTATTGGGTCACTCTTGTAAGTCCTTGTACAGTGTACCATAGGTACCCAGGGCATAAGTGAACCCAAGGCCTACCAGGGGCTGCAGCATGTATTATGCCACCCCTGGCTGGCCATCCAAATCTGACACAACTGGCTGATCAATCAGCTGGGGCAAGGTGGTGTAATCACCCTTTGCTTTAGATATAGTATACCTATATCTAAACCTAAAATGGACACATATACTCCTATAAGTCACTCCTATGGCAGGCCTTAACAATCCTGGAGGCAGAGTGCTTGGAATTATGTGAAATAGTGCTCTGGCATGAGCTGAGCCTGTCTGCAGCTTTCGGAACCAAGTCCTTTAGCTGTTTCGATGATAACGCGATACCATATACTCTTAAGTGCATTATAACCTTGCGGTTATTGCTAACTTTGGCATAGCATTATCAAAACATGTCGAGTAAGGTGTCATACGAATTGGAATACTACCCCCTCGCCAGATCTGGCGACGGGGGTAGCATTCTACCCTTCTAGAGGGACACAACATGTATGTAGCTGAGAACCCCGGTTAAAGTTAACTCGAGCCTCAGCATCACAAAATGGATGCTGCCACCACAGACACAAGTCTGACCTCCTGCTGCTGGGAGTCCTTCCAGCGAGGGAGGCTTGAACAAAGGGTTTCCTGCCTTGGGAGGTGCTAGCACCACCCCAGACAGGATTTTGTGTATTAGGTAGGACAGGCCTGAAAGGAATGAGACATGCCTGGGGCACACAAGTTGCCCTGTGCATACACCGGTTCAAACCAGTTGCTGGGGCACTCCAGCCCCAGCTCTGGCGCGAAACCGGACAAAGGATAGGGGGTGTAACCACCCTCCTTCCTGGTCCCACCCATAGGAGGGACCTAGTCATAGTACAGTCCCCTTTAGGAGAATAAAGGTAGGAGCTGGTCCCATTCAAAACTAGATTATCCTGATTTGAAACTCTACAAGAAGAAACTCTGGACTTCCACGTTCTTCTCCACAGAAGACTGAAGAAATCTCCCTTGTGGGCAAGGAGTGTCCACCCTGCATATGCAGGCACCATCAAGCGTCCTAGCGGTTCACTTTGTCGTCTTCCCGAGTGGATCCAGACTTCAGAGCCCGACGAGACCCGGATTCCCAGACCTCTCCGACCTCTACCTACATCTGCAGGACAGCTGAGATCCGTGGGTGCGACGAGACACGTGGGACCGGCCATCTTGGAGAAACTGCACTTCGCTTCCAGCACAACTTCAGAGGCATCCTCGACGAAGTGCTTTGGGAATTGAGAAGCCCCAGCCCCGAGCAGCTCCTGCACAGAAGATCAGCCCTCCAGCGTCCACGAGATCTGCACGGGGCCCTTTTGCTTGATTACTGCTCGACGCGTTGTCTGGTCACTTGCCGGCTGGCTAGTGGCCTACTAGGCGACGATCCTTGAAATCCACACCGCTGGTCTGGTTGCTCCAGACTGGCCCTTGCTTCCCTGCAAAGGAGAAGCACCCCGGACCCTCCTGGTCCGCACCAGACGCCTTTTCCACTCACCGCGTGGGTTGCCTTTGCCAAGGCCTGTTGACGCCGAATCCGGAACACTACCGACAGCGAGAGCCTGCGTCCACGTGGCTGTAGAGTCAAGCGTCCACCCTTCACCTGTTCGCGACAATAGCATCTGGTTCCTTCCTGGTTCCACTCCAGTCACGGGCTAGTGACTGTGAACATTGTCCCCTCTGCTTTCAGTCTTCATCTTCCTTGATCCACCCTTGGATCACTCCGGACATCTTCCTTCTGGCCGCCTGCAGCATCTTTTCTTCCAGGCTCCATAGACTTCAACGCGGAAACCCGACACACTTTGACACCTGTGCACCCGCAGCCCGTGGGTGAGGTAAAAAGAGCATTTCGGTGCTCAAGGGTAGACTGACTCTCCTAGTGTCCAGATTTCCAGTCGTTTTAGTCCTAGCTAGTCGGAACGGTCTAATACTTACCTTTTCGTAATTTGTACTGTCCATTGACTTTGTTACGCATCTCGCGTGTGAGTTCACACTGCACACGCGTTCCGTGGGCCTCCTATTACTTACCTCAGGTTAGGATAGTGTAGTCTCAGCGATCCTACAGCCTCTGGACAGCTCCATTCCTTCTATCGATTTCCTTATACCATTTACTTAGTATATGGTTTGTCGTGCCCCTAGGGCACCATTGTAATTTGTGCAACTTAACATATTTTTCTTAAGAGGCTTGTCATGTGCTTAGCTCTCTGATCTCATAAAGAGTTCAGAGGTGTTTGTTAGTTAATAAATATCTTGTTTATTTTCATAACTACCTGTGTGGTGTACTTTCATTTGGTATTCAAGGGGTTATATGTGGTTAAACAGCTGGCTTCACCTGCCAAAAGAGTTTAGCCTAAGACTGCTTTGTCCATGCTACCATTAGGATAGCTGGTCTATAAGGTTGACTTACAACCAATCACCATAAGGGTTGTTTGGACTGATACAAGGTGATCACTAGAATTAGTGAGCATCATATATCAGGCCAACTTCTCACACTTGCCAGCTGACTTACTCGTTGTTTTAATTTTTGTAACTTTGTACTTTGGTTTTAATGTAATGGTTTTGAGTAACCAAACAATAAAATTAATCAAATCAAATCAAATAGTTTCATCCGGCGCTCTTGCCGCAACTTCAACTGTTGGCACGCCACACAATCAGTGGTGCCGTGATTCTCCGCTAAACACTACATACAAATGAGGTGAGGGTCCATCGCCGACATAAGACGCCCACACGATGTGAGAAGTTGGCCTGGTATATGATGTTCACTATTATAGTGAACACCTTGTCCCAGTCCAAACAACCCTTATGATGATGGTTGTAAAGTCAACCTTATAGACCAGCTATCCTAGAGGCAGCGTGGACAGAACAGTCTTAGGCTAAAAGACTCTTGAGGGCATGTAAAGTCAGCTGTTTTACCATATGTAACCCCTCGAATACCACATGAAAGGGCACCACATAGGATATATATAAAATATATATGTATTTATTTACCAACACACTCCTCTGAACTCTTTATGAGATCAGAGGCAAAAGCACATAACAAGTTATTCTCAGAAATACTTTAAATAGCACAATTTACAGTTAGGCCCTAGGGGCGCGTAAAACCAGATACAAAGTAAGTGGTATAAGAACCACGACTAGGGAAAGGAAAAGGCCTAGGACCTAGAGAATCGCTGAGCTACACTATCTGACCCATAGGGTAGGAGTAGGAGGCCCACAGGCGGCGCGTGCAGTGTCAGTACACTAACGCGAGAGTCAATAGAAAGTCAATGGGTACTTAAAAGGTAAGAAAAAGCAAAGGGGATGATGGACGGAGCGTTGACAATACAAACACTCACCCCCAGTCAACTGATCTGGGTTTAATCCATCACCGTTCTTTAGCTCACTCCGCCACCCCAGTACAGACATGGCCATATGCAAATCAGTCTGACCCTGTGCCTCATGGGAACAGTCCAGCTCGAACTGCCAAGCCATGTCTTCCCTGGACCGGAATCAAGCTTCCCAGGACCGGTTAAAAGATAAGTAAATGGAGATTTAGATCACTTCCGGTCTAACTAGGAAGATACAACTAACAAACCTAGACACTAGGATAGTCAATCCCTACAGGAGCACCGAAGTACTCGCGTTACCTCACCCACGGGCAGCGGGTGCATAGGTGTCAAAGTGTGTTGGGTTTTCTTGTCGATTCCTATGGAGCCTTGGAAGAAGATACTGCAGGCGACCAGGAGGAAGATGTCCGGGTGGATCCAAGGGTGGATCGGAGTTGAAGAAGACCTGAAAGCAGAGGGGACAGAGTCTAGGGTGGAACCAGGAAGGAACCAGACGTCGTCGAGGAGCCATCAGGTGCTGTCGTGAAGCTTGTCTTTGCAGCCACGCGGACCAGGAGGCGTCGAGGACGACCAGGTGCTGGAGAGGAGCTGTCCCACGAAGGTTCTCGCGGATGGAGGGTCGACTTCAAGATCGGAGCCAACAAGCCTAAGCAAAGGCAACCCACGCAGGATACACAAAAGGCTTCTGGTGCAGACCAGGTGGGTCTGAGGTACTTCACCTTTTCAGGAAAGCAAGAGCCAGTCTGGAGCAACCAGACCAGCGATGGATTTTCAAAAGGATCGTCGCTACAGGGCTACTAGCCAACGGGCCAGCAACCGGACAACGCGTCGAGCAAAACACAAGCAGAAGGGCCCCACGCACGTCTCATGGAGTGTGGAGGGCTGGTCTTCGGTGCAGGTGGAGCTCGGTGTAGGGGTGTCTCAGTCTCCAGTGCATAGCTTCGAAGAGGCCTCAAGAGCTGCGCTGTTAGCAAGTTGCAGGCTTTCCAAGATGTCCGGTCCCACGTGTCTCAACGCCTTCCACGGTGCTCAGCTGTGCTTGAGTCGTGCAGTGGGGTCAGAGAGGTCTGGAAGTCGGGGTCTTGTCAGGCTCTGTGCTCGGGTTCCGGCGGGAAAGGGGACAAAGCTAGCCGTCGAGTTGCTGGTTGGTGCCTGGTTGCCCAGGGTGGTCACTCCTTGGCCACAAGGGAGATTCTTCAGTCTTCAGCTCAGGTGAATGTCGAAGGGTCCTGAGTTTCATTTCAAGTCGATTTCAGGATTAATCTAATGTCTAAGGACACAGCTCCTACCTTTATACAACTAAAAGGGGCTGGATTAGTTTCTAGGTCCCTCCTATGGGTGGGACCAAGAAGGGGGGTGGTTACACCCCCTATCCTTTGTTCAGTTTCACGCCAGAGCTGGGGCTGGAGTGCCTCAGCAACCGGTTTGAACTGGGGTATGCATGAAGCACCTAGTGTGCTCCAGGCAGTGTCTCAATCTATTCAGCCCTCCCTGTCCCAATACACATCCTCCTGTCTGGGGTGCTCAATTCTCACAAACAAAGGCAGAATGTCCAGTGAGGGACTTGCTGGCCCAGGTTCCCACCAGTCTGCTAAACCCACCAATAAAATGCAGCTATTTTAGCTCCAAAATTATTTGGAAATCCAGATACCATATACCACATTAGGTGTCAGTAGTGCCATTTGTTTTGCAATAAAGCGGCTCTTTGGTGACTTCATGCCTCAATCTTGAAAGTAATTTGAGACAGGCTTCCTCAGAGCGAAACTACTAGTCAACATAGCTCAAGAAATGGGCCAGTTATATACAGAATATGCATATGCCATACCACAGGATCAAGGTCCTTAAAAATGTCGATAACTGTAAGGAGGCATCTCGTACCCATGCAGAAAAGACACAGCTTTAGCTCATAACAGGAGGGGCTTCATGCCGCTTCTAGTCGCATCAGAGGCAGCAAGATACTATATAAAGACAAATACGACACAATAATGCTGGCCTCACCTCACCTTGGAAGATATAATGGCATATCAGAGATATTGCTGCATGGGTTAAAAGAACGCTACAGGCCATGAAATGATTTGCCTTGTTCGGGCGCAGTACTATTAGAATAAACCAAGAGGAGGAACTGAGAGGTCTGGATCTAGGGCCCACCCTAGGAAGAGACGATGCTGTGTGTGATACACACTGTGCCTAGTTAGAATGAGATGGTTACATGTGCAGACTGCCTTCATTCAACTTCCTTTCGTTGTGTGATTCCTTGAGGTCTCTGACATTAACATGCTGTATCAAAAAATACTATATAAGGGTCTCTGTATGCTGCCTTTTGGCTTATGTATTTGATTACTGCATAAAAATCAATAAAAAGATTAAAATAAAAAAGAGGAGGCACTGCCCCTTCAGGATGATGCACTTGGGAGATCTCACTCAGAACTGACAACTCTAGGAGGAAGACACTTCTGACCCCACTCTGATGGTATGATCTGCTGCAAGGTCGTGCACAGCGGCACCGTCAAACAAGTTACTTACCTTCGGTAACGATATATCTGTAAGAGACATATATTAGTTATGGATTCCTCACCTTAGAATTACCCCCACGCGTCAGATGATCCGAAGAAATTTTTCTTCAGCAGTACCACTGAGTGTCGGTAGGTGGCATCGGTCGACTCGCGTTTGCTGTTGGCGTCGTGGTCACCGGAATGACGTTGCAGTATCTAATTAGACACCACCCCTGCGCGATGGTGTCAGTTCTTTACACTACATTCCACGCCAGAAGCGCAGAGCTATGCAAGACACTGACCCCTGGTGCACAAAAACTAGGGCCCTGAAAGGGAGTCCCTTACCCTAGAAGTCAGTTCTCAGAAGGGGGAGGATAGGTGGGGTGGTGGGGAATCCATAACTAATATATGTCTCTTACAGATATATCGGTACCGAAGGTAAGTACGTTTTTCATCTGAAAGAGACTATTAGTTATGGATTCCTCACCTTAGAATAGATATACCAGCAACACCAACCGCGGAGTTGGTTCTGTGAACTAAGTTCACACCAGAAAGTCCTGGAGAACTGAACGGCGAAAGAAGCTGTCTTTCCGGACTTGGTTGTCCAGGCAGTAATGTTTGGTGAATGTGGGCAATGAAGCACACGTGGCTGCGTGGCAGATGTCATGAAGAGGGACTCCATGTCCCAAAGCAGTAGTGGGTGCCGTCGCCCTGGGGGAAAGGGCATGCAGCCCCATCGGAGGTGCCTTCTTTGCCAAGGTGCAAAAAACACAGTTGATGGACAGAATGTAGAACAATGTCATACATTCAACCCAGTACAAGGATCTGGGCCTAAATCCATCGTTTTTTTGCACTCCACACCACCCTGGGTTAGACACTGGCTATATGCAAATCAGCTCTGACTCTGTGCCTCATGGGAACAGTCCAGTCCGAACTACCAAGCCATGTCTTTCCCAGACCGGAATCAAGCATCCAAGGACCGGTTTCTGGCTATCAGCCTGGATAGCTTGACTCCAGTGGTGTGAAGAGCCTGGGACTCACGTCTGAGTATACCCAGCACACTCGGGTGAAAATTGCAAAAAACACAGTTGATGGACAGAATGTAGAACAATGTCATACATTCAACCCAGTACAAGGATCTGGGCCTAAATCCATCGTTTTTTTGCACTCCACACCACCCTGGGTTAGACACTGGCTATATGCAAATCAGCTCTGACCCTGTGCCTCATGGGAACAGTCCAGTCCGAACTACCAAGCCATGTCTTTCCCAGACCGGAATCAAGCATCCAAGGACCGGTTTCTGGCTATCAGCCTTCATCAGCCTGGATAGCTTGCCAAGGTATCACAGATTTTGGTGCATAGAACGACTCACCGAAAGATAATCCCATTTTGCACAACCCAACCTTTGTTGGTGCCCACATTGCCAACAAAGAGCTAGTCATCCACCCGAAAGTGCTTTGTGCGATCCAGATAAAATGAAAGCGCACGTTTTGCATCCACACAGTGGAGCCTCTCCTCCTCTTTAGAAGGATACAGGGGCGGGAAGAAGGTGAGCCAAGTGATGGTCGTTCCTATGTGGAAAGAGGTAACCGCTTTGGGAAGGAAAGAAGTCTTAGTGTGAAGGACAACTTTGTCCGGATGAACAGCCAGGAAAGGAGGTTTTGAAGAAAGAGCCTGAAGTTCACTCAACCTGAAAGCAGAGGTGATGGCAACCAAACAGGCAGTTTTAAGCATCAAAAGTGTGGAAGGACAGTTATGTAGTGGCTCGAAAGGAGCGCACATAAAGTAGGCTAGAACCAGGTTTAAGTCCCACTGGGGCATTACGAAAGGAATGGGAGAAAACAAATGATTAATCCCCTTAAGTAAGCGATTTACAATAGGAATCTTGAAAAGAGAAGGCTGATCAGGAAGCCGAAGGAAGGCCGAAATGGCAAAAAGATAGCCTTTTTGAGTGCCCAGAGCAGAGCTCTGTTGGGCAAAGAAAGAATGAAGAGGTGAACCTCTGAAAGGGAAGCAGAAAGGGGATCCACAGCCTTTGTGGCGCACACTGCCACAAATTTGTTCCATCTACAGGCTTATACCATTTTGGTGGAGGGACGCATAGCTGCCAAAATAACATTACAGATTTCGGGAGGAAGGTTGAAAGCTGTCAACTTTCGCCGCTCAATTTCCACGCAAGGAGGTGGAGGCTGGAGATGTTCGGGTGGAGGACCGTCCCCTGCTGCTGTGATAGAAGATCCTCCTGAAGGGGCAGGCTGATCAGAGGATTGATGGCCATGTGTAGATGCTCGGGATACCAGAATCTTCATGCCCAGTCCGAGGCCACAAGAATGACTTGAGCTCGGGCGCACCATATCTTCTTTAGCACTCTGGGCAGAAGTGGTATAGGCAAAAAGGCATTAAAAAGACAGCAACTCCACTCGCGACGAAAAGCGCCACCTAGCAAGTGCCACCTTGGAAATTCCAACGCGTAGAACTGCTGACATTGCAAGTTCTCTTCAGTGGCGAATAGATCTAATCAAGGCTCTCCCCACCGCTAAAAGAGACCTTGCACCACCTCCGAGTGAAGACGTCATTCGTGATCCATCATGCACCGGCGGCTGAGTTCGTCCAATCTGGCGTTCAGAGAACCTGCCAGGTGTTGAACCACCAGGGACATGCCCTGATATTCCAGCTACTTCCAGAGACGAAGTGCCTCCTGACATAGGGTCCATGACCCCACACCGCCCTGTTTGCAGCAGTATCACATGGTTCTGGTGTTGTCTGTGAACACCTGCACTAATCTCCCTTTCACAGAAGGAAGGAATGCCGTCAGTGCAAGACGGATAGCCCAAAGCTCCAGAAGGTAGATGTGGAACCTGGACTCCGCCGGAGACCAGAGGCCTCTGATCGCCGCCTCTCCCATGTGGCCACCCCACCCCAGAAGTGATGCATTTGTCACCACTGTGGGAAGGGAGAGGGACCTGCAGTTGACCCAATCTTGGTTTGTTAGCCACTACTGCCATTGGTGTGCAGAGCCCTCCGAGATCTGGACACAATCGAAAAGATTGCCCTGATGCTGTGCTCAATGGAACTTCAAGTCCCACTGCAGAGCCCGCATATGCCACCTGGCATGATCCACCAGCAGGATGAAAGAGGCCGTGAGGTCCAGCAGCCTCAGGGTCATTCTGACAGAAACCCGGGATAGAGGCTGAAAGATCGGAATTATAGCCCAAATATCCCGGGCTCGCTGCCCAGGAGGATAAGCCAGAAACTGAGCTGTGTCCAAAACCGGACACAGAGGGAATCAGGTGCGACTTCGGCACATATATGATGAACCCTAGCAAACGCAAGAGGTCGGCTGTAGTCTGGAGGTGCGAAATGACTGCTGGGGGCGAGCCCGGCTTCAACAGCCAGTTGTCAAGATAGGGGAAGACTGGAACCCCTGATCTGCGCAGATGAGCTGCGACTATTATTACATTTCTTATATAGCGCCAGAATCGACCCCCGAAGGGGTATCTCCGCGCTTGCCTTGGGAACCCGTCCTGGTTTTTCCCTGTGAGATAGCCCCTACAGGGCATCCCCAAGGTGAAAGCCAGGCATCCCGCCGCTGGGGGGCCGTTGTGGAGATTAAGCAAGCTTAATGCCCAGAGTTGCAGAGTGTGAACCCATGATTAGGTCAGGCACCGAAGCGAGAATTATCGAGTCAGTGGACATATGAGCTCAACACCCTGCCGCGTCGGGAATCGAACCCTGGTCCGGGGTCTGACCTCTGCTTCAGGGTCTGCCTGCTCTAACCAGTGAGCCACTATCCCCATCACTTTCGTGAACACCCGAGGGGCACTGGTAAGGCCAAAGGGGAGCACGGTAAACTGAACGTGCTCGTGGCCTACAGTGAACCACAGGTAACGCCGTGCGCCAGCAGGGCGGGGATATGAAAGTAAGCGTCCTGCAAGTTCAATGCTACCATCCAGTCTCCAAGGTCGAGGGCAGAAAAGACCTGAGCGAGAGTCAACATTTTGAACTTCTCCTTCCTGAGGGAGCGGTTGACATTTCTGAGATCCAAGATGGGAAGCAGGCCTTTATCCTTCTTGGGAACAAGAAAGTAGTGGGAATAGCAACCACGACCTACTTCTGGGACAGGAACGTGCTCAATGGCTCCCTTGGCCAAGCGTACCGAAACCTCCGGTTGGAGAGGGGCCAGATGAGCCTCTGACATGCGATGGTACTGAGGTGGCGTCGATGGAGGAGGAGTCTCGAAGGGGAGGGAGTAGCCTCTTCGGACTATCTGCAAGACCCACCTGTCCGCCGTGATGGTGCACCAGTGGGAGAGGTCATGGTGAATCCTGCTTCCCAATGGCATTTGGTGGCCCTGAAAGGTAGGACTAGGAGGGTTTGAAGACTGCTGCCGAGGGGGCTGTGGTGGACTGGCCTGCCCGCTGGCCCCCAGAACCACGGCGCTGGTTCCCACATCCCCGGCGGCGCAGAGGCTGAACTGCTTACGCCGGCCTGTGGCTCTGTGCAGGACGTGTTGGGGCACCCATTCCTTAGTCACAAAACCGGCGAAAGGCAGACTGCGCAGGGTGGGAGGTGGAGAGGCCTAAGGACCTGGCTGTAGCCCGAGAGTCCTTAAAGCGCTCCAGGACGTTGTCTGCCTTGTCGCCGAAAAGGCGACGGGCATCAAAGGGCATGTCCATAAGAATGGATTAGACATCCCCGGAAAAACCATTCTACCTCAACCAGGTATAGCGTCGAAGGGCTACTGAAGTGGGAATCACCCTGTCCAGTGAGTCGGCGATATCCAGCCCACAGCAGATGGTAAACTTCATTGCATCTCTCCCTTTGGCAACTGCCCGAGAGAGTACAGCCCGGGCCTCCTCCAGGCACTGAGGCAGCACTTGCGCAACTATATCCCACATGGAGTGGGTGTAACGGCCCAAAAGACATGCAGTGTTTACCAACCACAGTCCCAAGCTGGAGGAAGAAAACATCTTCCCAAGATGATCCAGCTTTTTGGATTCCCTGTCCGGGGGAGCGGTAGGGAATGCACCCTTGGAAGTGGAGGCTTGGACTATCAAGCTCTCAGGGGTGGGGTGATGGGAGAGGAAAGTGGGGTCGCCCTGGACCGGGCAGTGGCGTCGGGCAATCATCCTGTCCACAGAAGCCCCTGTGTTGCTGTTAGAAATGGGTATTTCTGATTGGCTGAGGCTTGCGCCAAAGCCAGGCAGAAAACACCATTCTAAGTCAGGGAAAGGAAGTCACCCGCCAAGATAACCCCTGCTCACCCTCTTGGTAGCTTGGCACGAGCAGTCAGGCTTATCTCAGAGGCGATGTGTAAAGCATTTGCGCACGCACCCACCAGCAACAACATCCCAGGCCCCCTACAAAAGGAACTCCACACAAGGTTATATAAAAATAACCTTTGTATTATCAGAACACATCAGAATCAGAATCACAGGATGTACATTGTGCCAACTGGCACGGGCAATATTTGCAAGGGATTATGTACATGGGACAGGGCCACATGGACCACTGACAGGAATAAGCACTTTTAGAACTAGCACTTAGAACATAGTAATTGTAGCACCAAATTCTTATGGTAGAACACAACCAGTAACCACTGGTAAAAGGTAAGTACCACCTACGCAACCCTAAACACCTTAGGAAAATATCACGCAGGGAACCATGAACTCACTAGCATAACTATACTAGGAAAACAACCACCTAAGCATAAAAATACATTTAGGGGTATAGGCTAGAAGCTTTACACATGATGCATAAAAACACATTCAGAGGTGTCAGACCACAGGGTGCGCAAAACATAGTACACACAGTACATTTCCTAACACCCAAAAAGCAATAGCACCTGAATCATAACAGCACATAAATCACATTTAGCGCAGAAATCACATTTAGCACATAACTCACATCAAAGTCCAGGTTGCACCACTGCGCCACTACCTAAACAGAGCAGCTGCCCACTACTTGCTGGGCACCTGCGGACAGGGACAGAACAGGGCCTAAACGCTGCAGCTGGCACTAAGTGCTCCGCAGCTGGGGAAGGCCAAGGTAGGGATGAAGGAGTGCGTCTCACTCCTAAGTCCACAGAACAAGTCCCCTAGAAAGAAAAAACCTAAACGGTGCAGCTGCCCACTACTTGCTGGGCAGCTGGAAACATAACTGTGACAGGGGCTCTCGCTAGCCATCCAGAACAAAGACTGCGCCAACTGCTAGAGCCATCTGGCTCTCGAAATACCTGTAGTGCTCAGGGGAGCCCTTTAGGCTCTCAAATAAAAAACGGTGCCCTTAGGAGCCTCTTGGGTTCGAGACCAAGTATGGGGCCACACTGGGGGAGCGGCCCGCTGCCAACCGGGGCCGCTCTACCCTCTGAAATGCCCTCAATGCGCGTGGGAGCCTCTTGTGGGCTTTCAACATCTGTGGGCCTTCGTTGGAGTCCCGCTCGGGGGACTCTAAGCACAAGTTACTACTTGTGTAACGATATATCTGTAAGAGACATTCGTTAGTGATAGATTCCTTACCTTAGAATATCCCCAGGCATCAGACTGGATCCGGAAACCTTTGCGTAGCAATACCCCTGCGCGTCAGTAGGCGTCGTCCGCGGCTCCGCGTCCGTCGTCGGCGCCGTTAGCGCCGGAATGACGTGGTCGGAGTACTTAGACGCCGCCCATGCGCGCTGACGTCAGTTCGGAAACACAGCTTTTCCGCAACAGATACGCAGAGCCATGATAGAACCAACACTGGTGCCATGAAACTAGGCCCCTGAAAGGGGATGACCTTAACCCTAGATATCGGTTCGCAGAACGGGGAGGATGAGTGGGTCGGTAAGGAATCTATCACACACTAATGTCTCTTACAGATATATCGTTACACAAGTAGTAACTTGTGCATCTGAAAGAGACACGTTAGTGATGGATTCCTTACCTTAGACTAGATACCCCAGCAATACCAACCAGCAATACCAACCCCGGTGGTGGGTCTGCGAACCAATAATCACACCAGAAATTCCTGGAGGACGGAACGGCCAAAGAAGCCATCCCTCCGGACTTGACTGTCCAGGCAGTAGTGTCTTGCAAACGTGTGCAGCGAGGCCCACGTAGCTGCCTGACAAATGTCCTGCAAGGGGACTCCTCGGCCCAGGGCAGTAGTAGTCGCCGTGGCCAGAGTGGAGTGGGCCCTCAGCCCAACAGGAGGTTCCTTCCTAGCCAGGGAGTAACAAGCTTGGATGCACAACACCGAGAGATGGTCCGCTTGTGCACAGCCCGTCCTTTCTTAGCGTCCACGTAACCAACAAAGAGTTGGTCATCCACCCGGAACTGGCGTGTGCGATCCACATAGTAAGAGAGCGCACGTTTTGGGTCCAGATGGTGGAGCCTCTCTTCCTCTTTCGAGGGATGCGGAGGTGGAAAGAAGGTGGGCAAGGTGATGGACTGCCCAATGTTGAAGGCTGTGACTACCTTGGGCAGGAAAGAGGGTTTTGTCCGCAACCCAACCTTGTCCGGATGGACAGAAAGGAAAGGAGGTTTAGAGGAAAGAGCCTGGAGCTCACTCACTCTCCTGGCAGAGGTGATGGCAACCAGGAAAGCAGTCTTAAGGGTAAGAAGACGTAGAGGACAATTATGAAGCGGCTCAAAGGGAGCGCACATCAAGTAAGTTAGAACCGGGTTCAAGTCCCACTGGGGCATCACAAAAGGAACAGGAGGGAACATATGAGTGATGCCCTTTAAGAATCTGTTTACAATGGGGGACTTGAATAAAGAAGGCTGATCAGGTAGCCTTAAGAAGGCTGAAACGGCAGAAAGGTAGCCCTTAAAAGTGCCCAGAGCAGAGCCCTGCTGGGCAAGAGAAAGAAGGAAGAGGAGAACCTCAGAAAGAGGGGCATTGAAAGGATCCACAGCCTTTGCTGTGCACCATGCCACAAATCTGTTCCACCTGCAGGCGTATACCGACTTTGTGGAGGGATGCCTGGCTGCCAGAATGACATCACATACTTCAGGAGGCAAGTCAAATGGCCTCAACTGTCGCCGCTCAATCTGCAAGCATGGAGGTGAAGACTGGACAGGTTCGGATGGAGGACCGTCCCCTGCTGCTGCGACAGAAGGTCCTCCTGAAGAGGCAGACGAATCGGGGGATCGACTGACATACTGAGTAGCTCGGGACACCAGTACCTTCGCGCCCAGTCCGGAGCCACCAGGATGACTTGGGGCCGGTCGTGCTTGATTTTCTTCAGCACTCTGGGCAGAAGTGGTATAGGCGGAAAGGCGTACAACGGACCGCAACTCCACTCGCGACGAAAGGCGTCCCCGAGCGAGTGCCTTGTCTTGAATTCCGACGCGCAGAACTGATGACATTGGGCGATCTCTTCGGTGGCGAATAGATCTAACCAAGGCTCTCCCCACTGCAGAAAGAGGCCTTGCGCCATGTCCGAGTTCAGACGCCATTCGTGATCCATCAAGCCCCTTCGGCTGAGCTCGTCCGCCCTGGCGTTCAGAGAACCTGCCAGGTGTTGAACCACCAGGGTCACGCCCTGATGTGCCAGCCACTCCCAGAGGCGCAGAGCCTCCTGGCAGAGGGTCCACGACCCCACCCCGCCCTGTTTGTTGCAGTACTACATGGCGGTGGTGTTGTCCGTGAACACCTGCACTACACTCTTCCGGACAGAGGGGAGGAATGCTTTCAGTGCTAGACGAATCGCCCGCAGCTCCAGAAGGTTGATATGGAGCTGGGACTCCGCCAGGGACCAGAGGCCTCTGATCTCCGCCTCTCCGATGTGGCCTCCCCAGCCCTGGAGGGACGCGTCCATCACAACTACGTGCTCCGGCTGGGGAAGGGAGAGGGATCTGCCGCTGACCCAATCTCGGTCCGTGAGCCACCACTGCAGTTGTGAGAATAAAAATGAAAGTAGAAACGGGGTGGGCATCCGTTAAGGCATATAAAAAGGGGTGGCACCCATTATATAAATATATCATGTGCGGGCATAATGCAGGGTGGGCACCTGCGATGAAGGGGCCACAGGGGGAATACCTACGCTCTGGATTTCCTCTCACAGGGCCACAGGGGACAGGAGCCCAGCGGTCATAGGGCCCTAAAAGGAGCAGCAAGGTCCTGTAGTACAGCAGACAGGGTTTCAGGGCAAGGAAAGGGAGCAGGCAACTCCCAGCAAAGCAAGTCCCCCAGTCATCCAGCATTTAGGGCATCCAGGGGCTGGGCAGGGCCCAGGGAGGCAAGCCTTCCCCTGGACCCCAGCAGCAGCACGCCCCTGGTAGATTCTAGTCAGGAAAACAAGAACCTTTTACAAGAGGTCACAGCCTCTTTTTATACACAAAATCCCTTTGTTGTCAAAGGTGCAGGCAAAGGGCGAACCAGATGAAACTGGTTCCTGAGCACTTTGTTTTGCTCAGCCCCTCTGCCTATTCACAGGATGGGTACGGTCATCAGTCGCATCACAGGAGGCGGAGCCAGCATTGTGTGGGGGAAAGCCCAGCCCTATTCAGGTCCCAGGTGCACTCCTCCCCAGCCATCAACATGCAGATCTACCATTCACCACCGGGGCAGACCCATTCTGATTCCAGGAGCCTGGCACACCAGCCAGCCCCAGCCAATCACAAGCCAGCACATTCACTGCACAGACAGGCCAACTTCTAGAAGTGGCACTTCCACACTAGACACAACAACGCCGCACACATCATCGCGCAGCATTTAATCACACGAGTTTGCACATACCAAACTCAACCTTGCACTCCCCACGCATCAGGAATTACCATGGACACACACATTCCCCATGCATTCCTATGGGAGGGCAGGCTAATCTCACACACGCACTCAGAGAGCGCACACACTTTACACTGCGCCACAGTGCTAAAGAATGCAAACATTCAAACTCTAACAAAACAACATTTTATCAGGCCTGCAAGAGAAGCGCCGACGCGCGTTTCGGAACAAAGGCAATTGAGAATTCCTTCATCAGGGCGCATAAATAGGATTACATAATCAGCACGGTCTTTAATGATCCGAAGTATATTTAAAATGTGTCCTAATCTTAGTCAGGGCTGGCGAAGCATGTCAATGAGTACGTGTAAGGGGACTCCCTACAAGACTTGAAAGAGAATATACAAGCAGGGAGGACCGCGAAGCACCGTGGTATAAAAAGTAGGGATGTCGGTCATCAGATTCCGCAACTGATGCTGTAATAATGGGTGGGAAACAATGTATGAGTCCGACCTATCCCGCATTCCAAAATTCGTAGGGCACGGAGGAGAACCCAGGAGCTCAGTCAGGAAACAAAATGTCTGGCGGCATCACGAGGAGCAGATAACTCGCTCAAGTACATCAGAAGGATAGAAGTATATGGCCAGGATAAAAGCGTTTTCTGGTCTGTCACGTCCTGATAATGAGACTAGCACGTATCCATAAGATGTCAACCGGCAAGCGACCTCAGGCTTCAAGGAGCAAGGTGCAGCAAAGAGGCTGTGAACTCATGTTAAATGTTCTTGTGCTCAACTTGAATCTACCAGGGGCGTGCTGCTGCTAGGGCCCAGGGGAAGGCTTGCCTCCTTGGGCCCTGCCCAGCCCCTGGATGCCCTGGCTACTGGAGGACTTCTTTTGGACCCTTATGCCTTGCTGGAGTATTTCCAGGACCTTGAAGAGACTCTGGGGGCTGCCCCAGCACCTTGGGTGTGCTGGCTTTCATTTTCCATGCCCCTAGCTCTCCCTGCACTTTGTCCCCCACTGGGAGCGCTTTATTTGAGCTTTGCAGTGTGGAGCTGCTCTCTGTCCTGCTCGTGTTTATAGAAGGTGCCCACCCCGTTTTTATGTTAGGGTCCAATTCCGGGTGCCCACCCCGCTGATGGCCGTCTCCTGATAGTTATTTTTAAAACCGAGGGTGCCCACCCCTCATTTTGCCATTGTTAATTCATCGCCGCGGCCCCCGCGCCGCAAACAGGAAGTCAGGCACCTTAGTGCCTGATGAGGGGCGGGACTTCCGGTTTTAGAGGGAAGTCCCACCCGCCACCGCACTGGGATTGGTCAAAAGTCCTGCGCTGGCCAGAGAAGAAGAAAAGGCCGGCGAGAGCTTTCACGGGGCTCCCATGTCGAAGGGAGAGCCCAGCGGTGATGGCAGCAAGCCCCGGGTCCCAGGAGGGGGCCCGGGTGAATCCACATGGCGGCAAGGCCGCCGACGGCAGCGCGGGGCTCCCAGGAGCCATGGGGAGCCCCGCAGGAGAAAGGCTGCCGCACCTCCAGAAAAAAGGAAGTTCCCCGCCCGGAGGAGCCGGTGAGTGGGGCTTTGTGGGGCGTCAGAGCACATTGCCGGTGCCCCCCCCCCCAGTGGTGCTAGCTTTCTTTGGTGCTCAGTCTCTGTAGGGGTAGAGCAGCCCCGGTTGGCAGCGGGCCGCTCCCCCAGGTTGGGGGCATTTGTATTTCGAGCCCGAGAGGCTCCTACATCGACGGGGCCTTTTGTATTTAGAGCCCCCGAGGCTTCCCGCCCATGGGGGGCATTTTAGAGGGTAGAGCGGACCCGTTGGACAGCGGGCCGCTCCCACGTTCCCCGAGCCCAGACGGCTTCCACAAGGCCCCATTATTGTTTTAGAGCCTAGAGGGCTCCAACGATGGGCAAGTGTTTGTTCCAGAGCCTAAAGGGGTCCAACTTTTTGTACAGTATTTGTCCTAGGGCCAGTGAGAGCCCATGTTGCAGTTTCGACCTACAGCTGCCCAGAAAGTAGTGGGCAGCTGCACCGTTTAGGTTTTGCTTTCTAGGGACATGTCTTGGACTCCGGAGTGACTCGCACTCATTCGCCCCTACTTTGGCCTTCCCCAGCTGCGGAGCACTTAGTGCCAGCTGCAGCGTTTAGGCCCTGTTCTTGTCCCTCAGCTGCCCAGCAAGTAGTGGGCAGCTGCTACGTTTAGGCTTTGGCGCAGTGGCGCAACCTGGACCTTGATGTGAGTTATGTGCTAATGCTTTGGGTGTTAGGAAATGTACTGTGTGTAGTATGTTTTGCGCACCCTGTGTTCCGATACCCCTAAATGTGTTTATGCTTAGGAGGTTGTTTTACCTAGTATAGTTATGCTAGTGAGTGCATGGTTCCCTGCTTGATATATGCCTAAGGTGGTTAGGATTGCGTAGGATGTACTTACCTTTTACCAATGGTTACTGGTTGTGTGCTACATTTGCTATTTGGTGCTACAAGTATTATATGTTCTAAAAGTGCTAGTTCTAAAAAGTTATTATTTCTGACAGTGGTCCACGTGGCCCTGTCCCGTGTATATAATCCCTTGTAAATATTGCCCATGCCAGTTGGCACAATGTACATCCTGTGATTATGATTCTGATGTGTTTGGAGAAAACAAAGGCTATTTTTGATATATAACCTTGTGTGGAGTTCCTTTTGCAGAGGGCCTTGGATGTTGTTGCTGGTGGTTGCGTGCGCAAATGCTTTACACATCGCCTCCGGGATAAGCCTGACTGCTTGTGCCAAGCTACCAAGGGGGTGAGCAGGGGTTATCTTTGGCGGGTGACTTCCTTGCCCTGACGTAGAATGGTGGTTTCTGCCTGGCTTTGGCGCAAGCCTCAGCCAACCGGAAATCACCATTTCTAACAAGACCCCTCACAGTCCTCCTCACCCTCCTCTGCCTGCCAATCTGGTCTCAAAGAGCCGGAGTAGAACAGGGGCACGAAATTACACATTGGCGTCGGATCCGGCGTCGGTCAACGCCGGTCCGACTCCTTGTCTACCTCGAGGATGGGGTCGACGTCGGCTGGGGACACAGGCGATGCCGGTGGTGGATGTGGTGCCGGTAGAATCGGCGCCGGGGGAGGCGTGACAAGGTCAACCAGCGTCGATACGGATCCATGTGTTTCATTTGACCGCTTTGATGGACTTATTATTTTGTAAATAGATGAATTTGTTCCTCCCCCTTTCTCCCTTCTCTTCCTTTTCTTCCTTTTGAATATCTGTGTTGGGTATGGGTCCAACCCGTAGATAATAATAAATGCAAATGAAATGGGATGTGATTGTAAAAAGCCTATCCCATAAAGAAACAAGTTTTGTAATATCAGAAATCTAATTGATATCTCTGTAAAAGTCGATGTGTGTGTTTTGCTTCAATACTGTTATGGATGAATTGTAAATAGTTTTTTTATATGTACTTTTGTAGCCTGAAGAAGTCCCTGGATGGGACGAAATGCGTTGGCGGTTTCAAAAGTGGTGCTCTCAAAAGTTTTTAAAGAATGAAAAATAAAGAATAAGTTGAAATTGAACATCGACTCGTCTATGGAACAAAATCCTTTGAATTGTTTTCTGAATCTACCACAAGTTGTGTATAAAGTGTGCCGGGCTATCATATATTCATATATTGTTGAATGCTAGGTTCTTTGAATCAGCTTCTACATTGAGGAAGTATAGGGAATTGTGCTTCCAGCCTGTGGTCTGCACCTTTTCTTGCCACTAACACTGATAGGGATTACAAGACTAGTGCAGGCAAATTATGCTTTGATTCCCATTTCTTTGTCCTTTTGCATCTTTGTGAGCTGCCGAGCACAGTCTGTACCCTTCAACTTTCAAATTAGTTTGACATACTAGTGTGACCCATACCATGAATTTTGAAGATAATAGGGAGGAATTGTTGGATGACCTTTTTAATAAGAATGATGGTAGTAATGCGCAGGCCCCAATGCCAAAGACAAAAAAAGATGGTCTTAAAGACAAATTTGTAAGATTGGAAAAACTAAAAAAACAAGAACTCACTAAATGGTGGGATGGCGCAACACTAAAAAAATACCTGGAGAATAGACGCATCCCTTAAGGATCTTGAGCCAGAATTGCTGGGAGAGTGGGAAGAAGGTTTACATGCCGCTTCCTACAAGATGATGGATATATTAATTTGAAACTCTGAGTGTAGAGTAAAAAAGATTAGAGAAGAAATTTTGATTCTCGAGAAAGAAATACTTGATATGAATTTACCTGATGCCACACACAAAAAAGTATGTGATTCTCAAGAAAGAACTGGGTACATATCAATTATATCTAAAAGGCAAAAAACAACTAAAAATAGACAGAGACCAGAAAGATTATGAGCGTTGTCGTATCTTCACCTTCTCACGCAAATATGATGATGTAGTGACTAAAGGTAAAGAAGCTCCACCAATAGCAAAAAAAGCCACTCGCATAGTAACCCAGGAGAAGGACCTAGTACAGCAAGTCCTAGCTCAAATCAAGGGTCCGATTTTTTAAGGGAAGTTCAAAGATACCGTCTTGGAAACAAAAGGAAAAATGTAGGAGAAGAACAAGACGGGGTGGCAAGAAACACCAGATCCATAACAAAGGCCAAATTAGGAAACAAACAATAGAAATTGGCTCTGAGATTGTGAACCACAATATGGACAGAAATATGGAAAATATAGAGTCTAACGCAGTAAATGTTGTCAATCTATCATCAAAGGAGTTTGATACAGAGCAATTAAAATTTTTGAGTAAAGGCTTAAATTATTGTTTAACTGGAAGTCAATCATTGGAAAATGTACATGTTGACCTTTTTCGTTTTGTACGAAAGTTGAAATTAAAACAATTTTTTGCTGACCATCCAAATGTCCGTCCTCCTACTGTAAATGTTTCATGTGTGTCTGAATTTGAAATATCAGAAATTGCTACTTCACATATTATTGCCACTCTAGAAGAAGATAATACATGTGATCTATTTGAACATGCTAGAAATCTTGATATTATAGAAGACACTAGTATAAACAGTGGTTTAAAAAAATCCTCAAAATTTATGCCACCGGTTCCGACAAAGTCAGCAATAGATAACTTCTCTATGTTGGTTACACAGGAACTTTATAAGTTAGAGGATAAACAGGATATCAACTCAAAATGTTTTCATCAGCAGAATATCACAAAAAAAGTAAGAGCCTTTCTTCAGTCCTTACGTGATGACGCTGATCTTGTCATCCATGAGGCTGATAAATGAGGCAATATTGTGATTATGAATCTCACAGATTATACGGCAAAGATTGATAGACAACTAAAAAATGAGGAGTGTTATGTGAAGTTGCAGTCAAATCCCACTAAGATCATTGAGAGACAGATCAATAGGAGATTGACAGAATGGCACGAATCCGGTCTTATATCAGATTCTGAGTATAAATATCTTCTAGCAGACAATTCAAGAAATCCCTGTATCTATCTAGTGCCCAAAATCCATAAAGGTTTTTTTTTCCCCTCGGGCCGACCAATAATATCAGGGAATGGTGGCCCCACAGAACACCTGGCAGAATATGTCGATACCTTCTTACAACCGATTGTCTATAATCTTCCATCATACTTGAAAGATAGTAGAGACTTACTCTGTAAATTAGAGGATTTCACTTGGGAGGATGACATATTCACGTTCGTTACGATGGACGTTGAAAGCCTTTATACGAGCATTGGTTTGGAGGATGGACTCAGAGCTTTAAAACACTTCTTGTACAAACGCAATGCGTGTCATTTAGAACACACGCATATGCTTTTGACAATGGCAGAGATGATTTTAACCCAGAATGCTTTCCTACATGGAGAGGACTGGTACGTGCAAAGACAAGGGACGGCCATGGGCTCCAGGTTTGCTCCATCTTATGCTAACCTCTTCATGGGGATGTATGAGGTGGAGCATGCCTGGGGTCCAGGAGCCAAAAACTGGATGAAGAGTATTTTGTTTTATACAAGATACATTGACGACATCTTCCTGATCTGGAAGGGCAGCTCAGAAGATCTAGACGCATACTTCCTATATTTAAATAACAATAGGAGGAATGCTAAGCTGACAATAAATATCTCTAGACAGGAGATCACGTTTCTAGACCTGAGATTATACATCAAAAATCACAGAATTCAAAGTGATCTTTTTAAAAAAAACACTGCATGCAACAGCGTGTTACATGCATCCAGTTGTTATCCGAAATCAACGCTCACTGCAATACCATACGGCGAAATGGTTAGAACTCGTCGTAATTGCAGTGAGGACTATAATTTTGATTCAAATCTAAACAAACTCAGGAGTGATTTCAAGAATAGAGGATATGATGAAACATGTTTGAACAAGGCAGAAAATAAGATCAGGAAATGCAACAGAAAGGATACTTTAGTACAACAACAAAAGAAAACCGCTAAAGGTAAAAACAACCAAGACCAGTGTGTGTTTATCACTGAATATGGGACCTACAGTAACCATATCTATAACATTCTAAGAAAGAAATGGCATTTACTAAAATCCGAGACCTTACCACACGATCTAGTATCTGAAAAACCAAAGGTGGTGTATCGAAGGGGATGCACTATAAAAAATCTACGGTGTCCCAGTCATTTAACCAGACCCAAATTGAAGCCGGTGATATGGCTTCCTGAAAAACCTTGTGGCTTCTACACCTGTGGGACATGTTCAGTTTGCCAATTTGGCCAAAAAAAAATAAAAACCTTTAAGGATAATGGCCCTAAGGAATACCATATAAAAACATTTATCAATTGTAATACCACAATTTTCCTGTTCATATGTTATCATCTGAGCTTGCAATAAAATCTATGTGGGAAGCAGCATCAGATGTCTTAAAGTGCGGATACAAGAACATCTGAGGAACATTAGACATGGTGATGTGTCAAACCCAATAGTACAACATATACTAGAAAATCACCCAGAACATCAGAACATTACCTTTCACGCGATTGATCATATAAAGGATAGTGTGAGGGGTGATGATAGGACTTTACATTTGATAAAGACTGAATCCCTTTGGATTTGTAAACTTAGATGTGTGACCTCTGGCCTCAATAATAATAATGAGTTCCATTATTTTCTGTAAAGGCATTACATGCATGGTCTTCCTGTCATGATTAATACCTACAGAGGGATGATGTATATATCTTTCTGTAAACCGAGCTCAGCAACAGAAAGAACTATAGTGCGATAAACTGTGCATCATAACTGTGACCATCTGATAACATGAGAATGCGCTCATGCACATGAGCACAGTCTTCTTTCCATCAAATGTCTCGCACGAGTAGAGAAAAAAATTGTTCAACTTCAGACAGATGTAATAGAATAGTGAAATATACTTCTGTAACAAGACAGTTTAAGATAATATTCAAAAGATCTTTTTGTGGTTTTTAGGATATACAAATATGTCCCCAGGTTTAAAATGTTTCAGTACACAATAAGGCACATTTATTGCTTTGTTCTCTTCCTTGATCTTAGTATTTGGGGTTTGTTTCGTTTTCGAGTTTGATATATCTAATATCAAGGGGTTGCGAGTTAAAAAACAAATGACTGTTGTGTCCATTTAAAGATGCTGTATTTTAAACAACAATTTTCCTGTTCAAATGTGGCGGAGTCTTAACAAGAAGTTGCCCGTCTTTAGGTGGTGAACGGCTATGCGAGCATATCTTTAGTATGAACGTAGAGAATTCATAGCTGCTATTGTGTGTATTTAAAACAATTTAATTAGCAACGCACATTAGAAACTGATCAATGCTTACGATAAAAGTAGTGCGATATTTTAAATAAGGGAAGTTATTAATATGTTTCCCTTTAAATTCAAACATTGCCTAATAAAAGTTAAAAGTTATAATAACACATGAGACTTGTAATAAGCCCCATGTCGTTATTTTACGTGTCCATTTAAAGATGCTGCAGTTTCAAACAACAAATTGCCTGTACAAAGATGGAGGAGCTTTAACAATCAGTTGCCCGTCTTTGGGTGATGGACGCATATGCAAGTTCACATTCTGTATTAACATATAGAATCCATAGTTTCTATCGTTTGCACTTAAAATAAAATAATTTAACTAATAATGCGCAATAAAACTCGACCAATTCCCAAATAAAACGAATGCAGTAATTTTTACATACTGTAAGCCATTAATGGGTTTCCTTTTAATTCTTAAATCGCCTAGTTAAAATTAAAAGTTAAAATAATACATGGGACTATTGAAAAGATATAAAATACTAGCTTTTAAACGTTTCGAACAAGCTTACAAACAAAACGGCTCCACTCCAAGATAGCGCCCATTTTTCCCTGCGGGATTTCATTAAACATTTTACTTTTAAAAGAGCGCTGAAATTTCGCCAATTTAAACTAATTAATTGGTTATATTGCCAATTAGCAACAGTATTTAAGGAGCATGGCTTTTAACCACCGCACATGCACCTTGACGAACCATGTGAGGCGGACACGATCGAGGACCTCCACTACGGGACCGAAATTACTGCATCCGGGTGAGTTTGACTACGCAAAACCCCTTGATACTTGTTGCTAGTGTGTGGGATTCTCTCACTCAGTCAAAACGGCTTTATAATTAAAATATTGGTATGCCAAAATTATTTTGTAATTCATAACCCCATCTTAGTTCATGTTTAGCTGCACCCTTACCATGCTTATTATATATGGGCTATCTTTGTCTGTATATTTTAAACAAATTCGGTAGGAGATTGTATACTTTAACATCTCTACATAAATGACAAGCTTTCTATGACACATATGCATCTGGACATTCTATGACTCATAAATAGGTTTTCACTCCTATTTGAAACCAATGCCACTATTGGTCCATCCATATCTGTGACTACCAGAGTGCCTATTGTTGACAATTTGGATGTTGTCAATTGATAAAGTAGATAACATCTCCCCGGTTTAATAGGTTCTCACTCATATTTGAAACTGACGCCATTGTTGGTCCATCCATATTTGTGACCACTAGAGTGCCCATTATTAAAAATTTGGGTGTTGTCAATTGATTATTAGATAACATCTCCTCGGTTTCTGAGTTTGGATTCCAATAAATTGATCCATCTATTGGAATCGATGTTGCATCTTTCTGGAACATGGTGTTTATAAACTTAAATGTTAGTTTCCTCATTGTTAAAGGACAGGTATTCCTGGTTCAATTAATGTACTTACAACATACATCTGAGAATTAAATAAATCTGAAACTAAAATTGGATTCTTCTGTTTAACCTTTTTAAAATTGATGTTGGCCATGACCAATGTTTACAATATCATTTTGGCCGATATAGCTCTGTTCAATATACTAATATGAATTACACTTTACTTCATTCTAGGACACTGTTCCCTTCCAAAGATTCTTTACCTGCCTAATACTATGTTCAATATATGAGGAAGTGCATTAAACTAAGATTCAAAGTAAGTAACTCATAACCTAGATGTATAGGTGTAAACACCTCCAATAAAGTCTTAACTTAAATTAATTGGCTGCATATATACTTTTCCATCATCTTACAGAATTACCTGTTGCGAACATATGAAAGATTATCAAATTGAACACTCTCTATTAACTTTACGAGGTATATGTTTCATTTGACCGCTTTGATGGACTTATTATTTTGTAAATAGATGAATATGTTCCTCCCCCTTTCTCCTTTCTCTTCTTTTTGAATATCTGTGTTGGGTATGGGTCCAACCCGTAGATAATAATAAATGCAAATTGTGAGAAGTTGGCCTGATATGCAGTGCTCACTATTCTAGTGATCACTATGTATCAGTCCAAACAACCCTTATTGATGATTGGTTGTAAGTCAACCGATAGACCAGCTATCCTAGTAGCATGAACACAGAGCAGTCTTTAGGCTAGACTCTAGAGGGCGTGTTAAGCCAGCTGTTATACCATCACATATACCCCTTGAACACCAAGTGAAAGGACACCACACAAGTTGTTATGAAAATAAATTATATTTATTTAGAACACAACACCCTGGACTCTTTATGAGGACAGGGTGCTAAGCACAATACAAAGCTCTTAGGAAAATACTCAAATCGCACAATTTACACAAATGCCCGAGGGGCACGAAAAACCATATACTCTAAAAGTGGAATGCGAAATTACTAGCAGGTAAGTACTACTCTAATAGGCTTTGGGATCGCTAGGACTTGACTACTGAACCTTCAGATCACTAGCAGGAGGCCTAGGGAGATCGGGTGCAGAGTGTGCACTCTCACGCGGGATGCGGAACCAAGTCTATGGTTGCTAGGAATTACAAAGTTAGTGTTATCGGACGAATCCGACTAGGTAGAGCTGAAACGAAAAAGGATCTGGACCCTTGGATAGTGAGGCTATGCTGGGGCACCGAAATGCCGAAGTTACCTAGCCCAAGGGCTGCGGCTGCATAGGTCTGGAAAGACGTCGGGAATCCTCGTTGCAGTCTATGGAGCCTGAAAGAAGAAGTTGCTGGCAGGAGACCAGTGAAGAGATTCGGATGAATCCAAGCCTGGATCGAAGATGGAAGACACCTGTAAGCAGAGGGGACCAAGTTCTGAATCACTAGCCCGTGATTAGAGGGGCACCAGGATGGCACAGGATGGAGTCACCTCGACCAGGTGAGTGGGCGACGCTGGGCTCTGCAGTCTCACGGACCAGGAGGCGGTGTCGGCGACCAGGATGGAGGTGCGAGCTGTCCCACGATGGTATCTGCTGTCGACGTCGCTGGACCCAGGATTGGGGCAACAAGTCTTGGCAAATGCAAGCCCACGCGGTGGACTCAAAATGGCGTCTGGAGTGGACCAGGAGGGTCCGGGGTGCTCCTCTTTTGGAGGGGAGCTAGGGCCAGTCTGGAGCAACCAGACCAGCGGTGTTAATGTCGTCGTTCGTCGTCGGGAAGGCCACAAGCCAGCGGGCTAGTAGCCAGACAACGCAGTGAGCAGCAAACAGGCAGAAGGGCCCCACGCAGATCTCGTGGAGGCTGGGAGGCTGAACTTCGGTGCTGGAGCTGTTCAGGGTTGGGGCTTCTCGGACCCCAAAGCACTCACTCGAGGATCCCTCGGCGGTCGTGCTGGGCAAGCAACGTGCAGTCCTGAAGATGGCCGGTCCCTCGAGGTCTCGTCACACCCACGAATCTCAGCTGGGCTGATGATGCAGGTTAAGGTCAGAGGTGCCAGGGAAGCCGGTTCTCGTCGAGCTGGGCAGTCTTGATCCGGAGGAGAGACTTACAGCAGACCGCGATGCTTGGATGGTGCCTGCGGATGCAGGGTGACTACTCCTTAGTCACAAGGGAGAAATCTTGAGAAGAAGTCGAGAGTTCCTTTCGTAGAAAGTAGTTTCAGGATTCAAAGATGATCTAATTTGGAAGGGGGCCCGCTCCTATCTTTATACTAGGAAAAGGGGCTGGCACGCGACTAGGTCCTGCCCATGGGTGGGACCAGGAAGGGGGGTGGTTACACCCCTCTCCCATGCCGGACTTTCCCCAGCTCAGGGGCTGGTGTGCCCCTGGAACTGGTTTTAGCCGGCAGATGCATAGTGAGCACTGGAGTGTCACTTGCAGTCACCTTCCTCTAAAGCCCTGCCTACCCAGGATACACAAAACCCTGTATGGGATGGTGCTAGCCCCTGACAGGAAATCCTTTGTCCAAGCCTCCCTCGCTGGAAGGACTCCCAGCAGCAGGAGGTCAGACTTGTGTCTGTGGTGGCAGCATCCATTTTGTGATGCTGAGGCTTGAGTTAACTTTAACCGGGGTTCACAGTTACATACATGTCGTGTCCCTCTAGAAGGGTGGAATGCTAACCCCGTCGCCAGAATTGGCGAGAGGTTAGTATTCCAATTCGTATGACACCTTACTCGACATGTTTTGATAAAGCGATACCAGAGTTGGCATTTAACCGCGAGGATTATAATGCACTTAAGAGTATATGGTATGCGTTATCATGGAACAGCTTTTAGGACTTGGTTCCGCAAGCTGCAAATGGGCTCAGCTCATGCCAGAGCACCATCTCACACGATTCCAAGCACTCTGCCTTCAGGATTGTTAAGGCCTGCCATAGGAATGACTGATAGGAATACGGGTGTCCATTTTAGGGTTAGATATAGGTATACTATATCTAAAGCAAAGGGTGATTACACCACCTTGCCCCAGCTGTCCTGCAGCCAGTTGTGTCAGATTTCGATGGCCAGTCAGGGGTGGCATAATACATGCTGCAGCCCCTGGTAGGCCCTGGGTACACCTATGCCCTGAGTTACAGGGTCTGATAAGGTGGCCCAGTACCAATTGGATAATGCACCTAAGGTACACGTGTCAATTTAGTGAGAGAACAGCAAGGCTGTGGGTCTGATTAGCAGGCCCACAGCCAGAGAAGTCGTAAACCAGTGAAGCAAAAAGCAAAAATCTGGGGTGATCATAGGATTGCAGACCCTACTCTCCTACATGACCCCCCCCCCCCCCAAACTTTGGGACAATAAACTAACCTTGACCAGGTGAGTCTTCTTGCTCTAAGTGGAAATACCTTGAGAGCCCATCTGCATTGCCATGATCAGTGCCAGGTCTATGCTCCACTGTAAAATCTATCCCCTGTAGGGAAATGGACCACCTAAGCAGTTTGGGGTTTTCACCCTTCATCTGATTTAGCCACAAGAGGGGCTTATGGTCGGTCTGAATCTTGAAATGAGTGCCAAACAAGTATGGCCTCAGTTTCTTCAGGGCCCAAACCACAGCAAAGGCCTCCCTCTCAATAGCTGACCAATTTTTCTCTCTGGGGGTCAGCCTTCTGCTTATAAAAGCAATGGGCTGGTCATGACCATCAAAATTCAGTTGAGATAGAACAGCTCCCACACCCAACTCAGAAGCATCTGTTTGGACAATGAATGGTTTGGAGTAGTCTGGACTCTTTAGGATAGGTGCTGTGCACATGGCCTGCTTTAGGTCATCAAATGCTTTTTGACAGCTTGCTGTCCACTGAACTTTCTTTGGCATCTTTTTACTTGTCAGTTCATTAAGTGGAGTCACAATTGATCCATAATTTCTGACAAATTTCCTGTAATAACCAGTCAGGCCCAAGAAAGCTCGAAGCTGAGTCTGGGTGGTTGGAGGAGCCCAGTCCCTGATGGACTGTATCTTGCTCTCCAGTGGCTGAACTTGGCCTCCACCTACAAGGTGGCCCAAGTATATAACCTGTGTCTGCCATATCTGGCACTTTGTGGCCTTGATAGTGAGACCTGCTGCTTGCAGTGGCTCTAACACTTTCCTCAGGTGGACCAGGTGATCCTCCCAGGTGGAACTAAAGACAGCTATATCATCAAGATATGCTGCACAGAAGTCATCCAGCCCAGTGAGAACTTGATTCACCAGCCTTTGGAAGGTGGCAGGTGCATTTTTCAGACCAAAGGGCATTACCACAAATTGATAATGTCCACCAGGGGTTGAAAATGCTATCTTGGGCTTGGCATCCTCAGCTAACCTGATTTGCCAATACCCAGCTTTCAGGTCAAATGTACTTAAGTAGTTGGCAGAAGCCAATCTATCTATAAGCTCATCTGCCCTTGGTATTGGGTGGGCATCAGTCTTAGTGACTGCATTGAGGCCTCTGTAGTCTACGCAAAACCTCATCTCTTTCTTACCACCCTGGGTGTGAGGTTTTGGCACTAGAACTACTGGACTAGCCCAAGGGCTATCTGAGGGCTCAATGACTCCCAGCTCCAACATTTTCTGCACCTCTGTCTTGATGCAGTCTCTAACATGATCAGGCTGCCTGTAGATTTTACTCTTGACTGACAGGCTGTCACCAGTGTCAACCTCATGGGTACACCAATTGGTTTGACTGGGTGTCAGAGAGAACATATGTCTGAAGGATTGAAGAACTTGTTTACAATCCTTCTGTTGATGGTCAGAGAGGCTGCCACAAAAGACAACACCATCTACTGATCCATCATCAGGATTCTGAGTGAGCAGGTCTGGGAGAGGGTCACTCTCTTCCTCCTGTCCCTCATCTGTGGCCATGAGCAAGCTCATGTCCTTCCTGTCAACATATGCTTTGAGCCTGTTCACATGGAGCACCCTGTGGGGGCTCCTGGGAGTTCCAAGGTCCACCAGGTAGGTGACCTCTCCCTTTTGCTCAAGGATTGTGTGGGGCCCAGACCATTTGTCTCTGAGTGCTGCTGGGGCCACTGGCTCCAACACCCACACCTTCTGTCCAGGCTTGTACACAGTCAGGACAGCCTTTTGGCCATGCCAAGCTTTTTGGAGTTTTTGGCTAGCCTCAAGGTTTTTGGAAGCCTTTTCCATATACTCAGCCATCCTGGAGCGGAGACCAAGTACATAGTCCACTATGTTGGTTGCAGGCTTTTTGAGAGGTCTCTCCCATCCTTCCTTCACCAAACACAGGGGTCCTCTTACAGGGTGCCCATACAGAAGTTCAAAAGGGCTGAAGCCAACCCCCTTCTGTGGGACCTCTCTGTAAGCAAACAAAAGGCAGGGTATCAGGACATCCCATCTACGCCTGCGCTTTTCAGGTAGTCCATGAATCATCCCTTTTAGGGTCCTGTTGAACCTTTCAACAAGCCCATTGCATTGTGGATGATAGGGTGTAGTGAACTTGTAGTTGACACCACATTCCTTCCACATAGCAGTCAAATATCCTGACATGAAGTTTTCACCTCTGTCAGAGACAACCTCCTTAGGGAAGCCCACTCTGGAGAACACTCCAACTAGGGCTCTTGCCACAACAGATGCTGTAGTGGTCCTAAGGGGAATAGCTTCAGGATACCTGGTGGCATGGTCCACCACCACCAGTATAAACTTGTGCCCTGATGCTGTCTGGGGTTCCATTGGACCAACAATGTCAATCCCCACTCTTTCAAAGGGCACCCCCACCACAGGCATTGGTATAAGGGGGGCCTTTGTTGTGCCACCTGACTTACCACTGGCTTGGCAAGTGACACAGGAGCGACAATACTCCTTGGTATCTTAATTCATGTGAGGCCAGTGAAAGTGTGAGACAATTCTGTCCCAAGTCTTATTCTGGCCTAAGTGTCCTGCAAGGGGAATCTCATGGGCCAAGGTGAGAAGGAAACCTCTCAGAGACAGGGGGATGACCAGCCTCCTGGTTGCACCAGGCTTGGGGTCTCTTGACTCAGAGTATAGGAGTCCATCTTCCCAGTATACCTTGTGGGCACCTGTGGCGTTCCCTGCAGCCTCAGCAGCAGCCTGCTGTCTGAGGGGTTCAAGAGAAGGGCAGGCTAACTGTTCCTTCCCCAGGTCTGCTCTGGAGGGTCCCCCTGAGCCCAGAAACTCAACCTGATCAGGTTCAAGTTCTTTAGGCTCAGTTTCCCTCAGCTCTTTGAGGTCAGCCTCCTCTGAGACTTGATCCTCCACCTGGGGCAAGGGGGAAGGCAATGCCTTAACCCTCCTGATCTTCTTCTTGGAAGGTGTCTGGTCCATTGTTCCAGGATCCAGCACCTGTTCAGTGGGGCATCTTCTGGCCTGTGACCCAGTCACAGCAAGCACATGTCCTGGCAAGCCAAACATTTCCATGTGAGTCCTCTGCTCCACTTCTGACCATAAGGATGACTCCAAATCATTGCCCAACAAACATTCAACTGGGAGGTCTAAACTAACAACAACCTTCTTTTGGCCACTTACCCCTCCCCAGGAGAAATCAACAATTGCCATACTATGGTGGGTAGTGACATTGCTGGCATTGGTCACTAGGTACTCTGGTCCTAGCATGATCTGACCAGGGTCCACAAAGTTAGGTGTCACCATTGTGACACTGGCACAAGTGTCCCTGTAGGCCTGAGCCATCTTGCCATTGATAAAAGGTGTCTGTCTGTATTTGCCCAAAGTATTGGGACTGGCATCAGGGGATATATCCACATCCCCTGTACAGACAAGGACAGCCTGAGTGAGTGTGCCAACTAAGTTGTCATACCCCTCAGAACCCAAGGTTAACCCAACTAATCCCTTGGGAGGTGCACTACCACTGCTGACTGTACTAGGGGGTGCAGGTGCCTTAGGGGCTGCAGTGGCAGGAGTTTGCCCGCCTTTCTTGGTGCACTCACTAAACCAGTGAGTTTTACTTTTACAGTATTGGCACCACCTTTTAGACTGGCCTTCCTGAGTCTTCTTCTTCTGGGAAGCCTGACCCCCACCCTCTTTGGTTTGTTGGGGACCTGTCGAAGACTTCTGGTCATTTTGTTCACCTTTGGTATTATTACCCTTCTGGTCTGCTTTCTTCTGACCACCCTGGTTCTGGCCCTGGTTCTGCTTAACCCTTGTTCTGACCCATCTGTCTGCCTTCTTTCCCAATTCTTGGGGAGAGGTCAGATCTGAATCAACAAGGTGCTGATGCAACAAATGGTTCTGACAATTGTTTAAAATCTGTTCCCTCATGATCAGATTGTACAATCCTGTATAATCAGTAACCTTACTGCCCAGCAACTAGCCCTCCAAAGCCTTAGTGGCACAATCCACAAAATCAGACCAATCCTGAGACTGAGTTTTCTGGGTATCCCTGAACAGCAACCTGTACTGCTCAGTGGTTAGGCCAAACCCATCTATCAGTGTATTTTTCAGGACTTGGTAATTGTTAGCATCCTCAGCTCTAGTAGTGAGGAGCTTATCTCTACCTTTGCCTTCAAAGGAGAGCCACAAGACTGCTGCCCACTGACTCTGGGGGACGCACTGGACAGTGCAGGCCCTATCCAAAGCAGTTATCCATTTGTGGATATCATCCCCTTGTTTAAAGGGGGCACTATCTTACTCAGGTGTCTAGTGTCTAAACTCCTGTCCTTTTCTCTAGGTAAAATGCTGCCACCAGTGAGATCTAGCCCACTTAACTTTTGCTCTCTAGCAAAGGCAAGCCTCTCTTTGGCCAGGGCAAGTTCTTCCCTTTCAATCCTCAGATTGGCTTCCCTCATCTTAGCTTCATGCTCCCTTCTCTTAGGGGATGACATCCCTCTATGAGAAGAGGTCTGAGAGCCATTGGTTCGAATGGATCTGTTAGAGCCTCTAGATAGAGACCTAACTCGTCCATTCCCAATGTTAAGTCCGCCTGAGAGTAGCCCTGGGGGTCCCCCAAGTCCATTCTCATGCCTACTTAAGTTGTTCCTAGTGAGTCTACTGAATTCTACCTGACCTTTGTCTGCCTCGTCCTCTGACAACTCCTGTTCCTCCTCCTCCTCTTCACTACCAGTGCCATTGAGGAGGCGGTCAGGGTCCCCAAGGGTTCCCTCTAAGGGGGGCATGTTCCCATCTGGCTGACAAGGATCTGTGTTGGCAGTCCTCCTGGCATCATAAGTCTCTAAGAAACCAATCACAAAAGGAATGGTAGGGTTAGAACCCTGTTTTAGCTTCCTGGATGTACAGATCTGTCTCATCTCCTGGAAGCTAAGAGCAGCATATCGTGAAGTGACCTGTGGAGGGTCCACTGACACAAGGGGGGCTTCTGAGTTTCCTCCTTTGTCCGACATGCTTCTAGTGTGGTGTAAGTGATGCACCTACCTACACTATTTGTTTGCCTACTGATCCCTTGCTAAGAGTTGTAGTCAGGGTGTGCTAGGCCCTGTTGAACTACAACAGCTGGTTCAGTAGAACTCAGAGTATTCTAAGCTAAGTTATATGTACCTTAATACTTATGTGATCTTTCACAATGATATTCTTAGGATACGTGTGGTAAAACAACAGCAAGCTCAAATCCCAAGCGCTGCTCACCAATGTGAGAAGTTGGCGTGATATGCAGTGCTCACTATTCTAGTGATCACTATGTATCAGTCCAAACAACCCTTATTGATGATTGGTTGTAAGTCAACCGATAGACCAGCTATCCTAGTAGCATGGACAAGAGCACTCTTTAGGCTAGACTCTAGAGGGCGTGTTAAGCCAGCTGTTATACCATCACATATACCCCTTGAACACCAAGTGAAAGGACACCACACAGGTTGTTATGAAAATAAAGTATATTTATTTAGAACACAACAACCCTGGACTCTTTGTGAGGACCGGGTGCTAAGCACAATACAAAGCTCTTAGGAAAATACTCAAATCGCACAATTTACACAAATGCCCGAGGGGCACGAAAAACCATATACTCTAAAAGTGGAATGCGAAATTACTAGCAGGTAAGTACTACTCTAATAGGCTTTGGGATCGCTAGGACTTGACTACTGAACCTTCAGATTACTAGCAGGAGGCCTAGGGAGATCGGGTGCAGAATGTGCACTCTCACGCAGGATGCGGAACAAAGTCTATGGTTGCTAGGAATTACAAAGTTAGTGTTATCAGACGAATCCGACTAGGTAGAGCTGAAACGAAAAAGGATCTGGACCCTTGGATAGTGAGGCTATGCTGGGGCACCGAAATGCCGAAGTTACCTAACCCAGGGGCTGCGGCTGCATAGGTCTGGAAAGACGTCGGGAATCCTCGTTGCAGTCTATGGAGCCTGAAAGAAGAAGTTGCTGGCAGGCGACCAGTGAAGAGATTCGGATGGATCCAAGCCTGGATCGAAGATGGAAGACACCTGTAAGCAGAGGGGACCAAGTTCTGAATGACTAGCCCGTGATTAGAGGGGCACCAGGATGGCACCGGATCGAGTCACCTCGACCAGGTGAGTGGGCGACACTGGGCTCTGCAGTCTCACGGACCAGGAGGCGGTGTCGGCGACCAGGATGGAGGTGCGAGCTGTCCCACGATGGTATCTGCTGTCGACGTTGCTGGACCCAGGATTGGGGCAACAAGTCTTGGCAAATGCAAGCCCACGCGGTGGACTCAAAATGGCGTCTGGAGTGGACCAGGAGGGTCCGGGGTGCTCCTCTTTTGGAGGGGAGCTAGGGCCAGTCTGGAGCAACCAGACCAGCGGTGTTGATGTTGTCGTTCGTCGTCGGGAAGGCCACAAGCCAGCGGGCTAGTAGCCAGACAACGCGGTGAGCAGCAAACAGGCAGAAGGGCCCCACGCAGATCTCGTGGAGGCTGGGAGGCTGAACTTCGGTGCTGGAGCTGTTCAGGGTTGGGGCTTCTCGGACCCCAAAGCACTCACTCGAGGATCCCTCGGCGGTCGTGCTGGGCAAGCGTCGTGCAGTCCTGAAGATGGCCGGTCCCTCGAGGTCTCGTCACACCCACGAATCTCAGCTGGGCTGATGATGCAGGTTAAGGTCAGAGGTGCCAGGGAAGCCGGTTCTCGTCGAGCTGAGCAGTCTTGATCCGGAGGAGAGACTTACAGCAGACCGCGATGCTTGGATGGTGCCTGCGGATGCAGGGTGACTACTCCTTAGTCACAAGGGAGAAATCTTGAGAAGAAGTCGAGAGTTCCTTTCGTAGAAAGTAGTTTCAGGATTCAAAGATGATCTAATTTGGAAGGGGGCCCGCTCCTATCTTTATACTAGGAAAAGGGGCTGGCACGCGACTAGGTCCTGCCCATGGGTGGGACCAGGAAGGGGGGTGGTTACACCCCTCTCCCATGCCGGACTTTCCCCAGCTCAAGGGCTGGTGTGCCCCTGGAACTGGTTCTAGCCGGCAGATGCATAGTGAGCACCGGGGTGCCACTTGCAGTCACCTTCCTCTAAAGCCCTGCCTACCCAGGATACACAAAACCCTGTCTGGGATGGTGCTAGCACCGCCCCTGACAGGAAACCCTTTGTCCAAGCCTCCCTCGCTGGAAGGACTCCCAGCAGCAGGAGGTCAGACTTGTGTCTGTGGTGGCAGCATCCATTTTGTGATGCGGAGGCTTGAGTTAACTTTAACCGGGGTTCACAGTTACATACATGTCGTGTCCCTCTAGAAGGGTGGAATGCTAACCCCGTAGCCAGAATTGGCGAGGGGTTAGTATTCCAATTCGTATGACACCTTACTCGACATGTTTTGATAAAGTGATACCAGAGTTGGCATTTAACCGCGAGGATTATAATGCACTTAAGAGTATATGGTATGCGTTATCATGGAACAGCTATTAGGACTTGGTTCCGCAAGCTGCAAACGGGCTCAGCTCATGCCAGAGCACCATCTCACACGATTCCAAGCACTCTGCCTTCAGGATTGTTAAGGCCTGCCATAGGAGTGACTGATAGGAATACGGGTGTCCATTTTAGGGTTAGATATAGGTATACTATATCTAAAGCAAAGGGTGATTACACCACCTTGCCCCAGCTGTCGTGCAGCCAGTTGTGTCAGATTTAGATGGCCAGCCAGGGGTGGCATAATACATGCTGCAGCCCCTGGTAGGCCCTGGGTACACCTATGCCCTGAGTTACAGGGTCTGATAAGGTGGCCCAGTACCAATTGGTTAATGCACCTAAGGTACACGTGTCAATTTAGTGAGAGAACAGTAAGGCTGTGGGTCTGATTAGCAGGCCCACAGCCAGAGAAGTCGTAAACCAGTGAAGCAAAAAGCAAAAATCTGGGGTGATCATAGGATTGCAGACCCTACTCTCCTACACAAATGAAATGGGATGTGATTGTAAAAAACCTATCCCATTAAGAAACAAGTTTTGTAATATCAGAAATCTAATTGATATCTCTGTAAAAGTCGATGTGTGTGTTTTGCTTCAATACTGTTATGGATGAATTGTAAATAGTTTTTTTATATGTACTTTTGTAGCCCTGAAGAAGTCCCTGGATGGGATGAAACGCGTTGGCGGTTTCAAAAGGGGTGCTCTCAAAAGTTTTTAAAGAATGAAAAATAAAGAATACGTTGAAATTGAACATCGACTCGTCTATGGAACAAAGTCCTTTGAATTGTTTTCTGAATCTACCACAAGTTGTGTATAAAGTGTGCCGGGCTACCATGTATTCATATATTGTTGAATGCTAGGTTCTTTGAATCAGCTTCTAAATTGAGGTGGTATAGGGAATTGTGCTTCCAGCCCGTGGTCTGCACCTTTTCTTGCCACTAACACGGATAGGGATTACAAGACTAGTGCAGGCAAATTATGCTTTGATTCCCATTTCTTTGTCCTTCTGGATCCAAGGGGACCCTACGGCGCCGAGGCCAAAGCCGCCAGCTTCGAAGACCCAGGGCCCCCAGCCAAGTCCTTGGGGCTTGAAGGCACGCCGGCAGAGTCGGCTGCCCAAAATGGCGTGCATCACTTCGTAAAACTGACGAAGTTGGGAAGGGGTCGCTCCCGGTCCAGGGAAGGGGGGGGGGACCTGGAGCCGACCCTACGGGCTCCAAACACGGAGCCAAGGGAGGAGCACCACCCGCATCCCTCATTGCATCAGCTGACGGACAGGGCAAAGTCGAAGAGCGACAATGCTTCTTCGACTTCTTTTTGTGCTGCGACTTACCTGACTCCGAGTGCGAAGACTTAGAGGAAGAATGGTGTTGGCTTCGCGACCGGTCCCCCGACCTCCTACGCAACTGGGGCCTCAAGCGACACGGAGCCGACTGCCGTGCCTAGAGTAGCTATCCGGACCGCTCCCGCAAGGACTTCGGGGCCATGCTCCGGCAGTCGGAGCACTACTTGGGGTCACGGTCACGCTCCAGGCAGTAGAGGCACACGCGGTACGGATCCGCCACCAACTTCAGTCGGTTACAGGAACCGGAAGCCTTAAACCGGGCATCTCTCTTACACCAGGAGTCGATCGACTCAAAAAATAACAAAGTTAACAAAAGTTGAGAAAAAGTTCAGTCAAACTGGAGGTACCGCGCCCTCTGGATCTGTGCTTGCTGGGGCGAAAAAAAAGAACTGACGTCAGAGCCCGAAGGCGGCGTCTATGTAGCTACAGCAACGTCATCCCAGCGACCACAACACCAACGCCAAACGCAGAGTCGACCGATGCCACCTCCCGACATGCAGGGGTACTGCTGACGAAAAACTTTCCGGATCCAGTCTGACGCCTGGGGGTAAATCTAAGGTAAGGAATCTATAATTAACAGTTTTTTTCAGTTACACCTGTAGACCTTATAGGATAAGATTTGATTATGGCTCTTTGCATCACTACCTTCAGACAAAAATAGGATACATTATTCCAACCATAGCTGTCCATTAACCACTGCTGAGCAGGCCACATTGGCTACTGCATTGACTTTGCAGATTTCATTTTGAATTATGTTCTTGGAGTTGCCTCATGGAAGCCACCTGCAGCACACAAATTACGGCAATAGCTGTGTTCAGCTGCTATCTTCTAGCTTGTCCTCTGGTACCTCTTGCACTGCCTTTGCCACCCCTGGTCTTAGGGTTTATGAAGGCAGGAACAGAAAGGAAACATGGTCCTAGAAATTGTGATCATTTCTGTGGTTTCCACTGCTTTCCCCTTGCCTGACCTGTGCATTAAAAACAGGATTTTGAAGAAATGCGAAACGGTGGGGTCAAGGGGTGTTGTGTTTTTCAAATTTTTCATGTTACCTTTACTGGCCAGCCATTCTGGTGAATCAACATCTGTGAACATGAGTCTCTTAATATCAAGGCAAGTTAGCAGAATTTGTAGGACTGGAATGACAAGAAGTTTATGGAAGATCACTACTCAAGCCAAAGTTAAAATGTGGGAGTGTAAACAACAGCGGGAGGCACTTTAATACTGGTGGCAAGATGATGGGTAGTCCTTTTCAGAGAGGCTGGAAAGCAGCTTGAAAGGATGAGAGACTTACATTGTGAAACAATTAAGACATTGGACCAAATCTGAGAAGAATACTGACTCTTACAGCGCCTGATATATTTCTTTATTACCGGATGTGCAGTGCCTTGGAGAGATTACTAAAGACACACAATTGATGGACGGAATGCGGAACCAAAATCAAAACATTCACCCCCAGTCAAGAGATAAGGGTTAAATCCATCATTCTTTTCTCACCCTGCCACCCCGGCCATATGCAAATCAGTCTTGACCCTGTGCCTCATGGGAACAGACAAGCCCGTACTGCCAAGCTAGGTCCTCTCTGGACCGGAAAGAAAACAAGTCCCTTAAAACTTTTCTTTTCTGCTAGTAAATTTCCGCTTTGGACCAACTGCCTTCTGCTTAATAGCGCCGGGACACCCCGCTGGGGTAGCTGCGCGCTTTATAAAATACACAAATATAAAATATAAATATAAGTTACTTACCTGTAACTTTGGTTCCCCAGTATTGGTAACTTTCATAGATTCCCATGCTTTGTATCATTCCCCGTCGTCGGAATGGGAGTCTCGGTAACAAAATAACATAGCAGTAGGTACAAAAGAGAAAGAAAAAGGCCTAGGCATCATTCCCTTTTGCAGCACATCCGCCTCTTTTTGTAAAAGAGACCAAACTAAGCATCAGCCAATCAGAAGAGCCTCACCCCATAGAACCCTCCTGAAGGAACCTCAGAGCCTCAGATTTTTGTAGCCGTTGTGTAATAGTCACCATATCTGCTGAAGGCTGAGCTTTCCTCAGGGAGGTGGGTGGGCGCATGGGAATCTATGAAAGTTACCAATACTGGGGAACCAAAGTTACAGGTAAGTAACTTGCTTTCTTGCCCCAGTATTGGAACTTTCATAGATTCCCATGCTTTTGTATCAGCAGTCAGCAATAAAACACATTTGTGGCATAAACAAACATTGCAATAGCCATCATTACATGAAGGTACAAAATATGCAGAAAAAAGGAAGGTGGGATAGAAAGGAAAGCTCACCAATTAGTGGAAGAGGTTCCTCAGGACTGCCTGGCCCACAGCCGTGTCCTCCTGTGTCAATGATTCCAAGCAGTAATGCTTTTTAAAGGTGTGCACCCTGCTCCAAGTCGCAGCCCTGCAAATATCTCTGATGTGCACTCCCGCGTAGAAGAAGCCACCGATCTTGTGAAATGCGCTCTAATTCTGCTGGTCAGCGGCTTACCCGCTGTCGAATGGCAATGGAGAATGGCACTGGAAATCCATCTCGCGATACTTTGTTTTGAAAGAGGGAGGCCTTTGCCAGGACCACCAAAAGCAATGAACAATTGGGAAGATTTACGGAATCATTTGGTGCGAACCAAATAAAAGTTTAAGCACCGTTGTACATCCAGAGATTGCAGTGACCTCTCCGCTGGTGTGGAAGGGTGAGGAAAGAAAGGTTTAAGAATAACTGGCTCATTCAAGAGAAAGTCCGAGGGCACCTTGGGTATGAACCTCGGGTTAGTTCTTAAGATTACTGTATTCCTTTTGAATTGGAGAAACGGTTCCTGAATTGTGAGAGCCTGTAACTCCCCAATGCGTCTTGACGATGTGAGGGGAAGAAGGAGAGCCAGTTTCCATGAAAGGAATTTCATGTCCGTTCGATGTATCGGTTCAAATGGGTCTTTCATGAGCTGTGTGAGGACCAAATTCAGTTGCCAAGTAGGAGGCGGAGGCCTCACCGGGGGATAAGCACGGAACAATCCTCCTTTAAGAAACTGTTTAATTATCCTCGAAGACCAAAGAGAAGGTCCAGACTCAGAACGTCTGTACCGGGAAATCGCTGCCAAGTGAACTTTTATGGATGAATGGCCAGCCCAGTCTTAGCTAAGGACAAAAGATAAGGCAGAATTTGATGAGGGTGAGAAGAGAAAGGGTCAACACCTTTCCTGCACCAAATGCAAAATCTTTTCCATTTGAAACGGTAAATCTTATTCGTGGAAGGAGCTCTAGCCTGGGAAAGAACCTCTCTTATTTCATTTGAGATGGGAAGGTTCATGAATTCTCGCTGCTCAGGAGCCATGCTGTCAGGTGCAATGAAGCTGGATCCGGATGTGCCCCTCAGACATTGTGAGAAGGTCCGGAATGGTTCGCAAGGGAAGAGGAGGAACAAGCGACAACAGATGGAGTTCCGTGAACCAGAACTGTCTCGGCCAAGCAAGCGCTATCAAGATCATCTTGCATGGCTCCACCTTGATTTTCCTGATAAGTCTCGGGATCATTGGAATGGGGGGAAAAGCGTAAACAAATGTCCCTGACCAGGCTATCAAAAGTGCATTCCCCAATGATCCTTGATGGTGAAGCCTGCTTGCATAAGACCGGCCTTTCTTGTTGGTCGGCGTGGCAAATAGATCTATTGCAGGCTTGCCCCACTGTTGGAAAACCTTGTCCAGAACTCGCTGGTTTAGTTCCCACTCGTGACTGACTTAGGATAGCCTGCTTAGTCTGTCAGCATTTTCGTTTAAGATCCCTGGCAGATGTTCCGCCTGCAGTGAAATCCTGTGAAGAATCGCCCATTACCAGATTTCTTGAGCTTCCTGAGATAACAGGAGAGACCTGGTTCCTCCTTCCTTGTTTATGTAATGCATGGCCGTGGTGTTGTCCATCCAGATGAGAACCTTCAAACCTCCTAGTCGAGGGAGAAAAGCTTGAAGAGCCAGTTTGATTGCCCTGAGTTCTAAGAGATTGATGTGAAGCCGACGGTTCTGAGGTGACCAATGACATGCAGATCCTGCAGTACTGCCCCCCAGCCGTCCAAAGACGCATCCGTCGTCACAACCTGAGGAGACGGATCGCTTACGAAGGATAGATCTTGGGACACGTTTTCCTGCCTTGTCCACCACAAGGCAGCTTTTCTCATTGCCGAGGTGATGGTCACTTTGTGGTCGAACGAACCGTGAATCTGTCTCCACTGGATGTCCAGCTGCTCCTAAAGAGGACGCATCCCCAATCTGCAGTGTGGAATTAGAGGAATGCATGACGAAATCACTCCTAGAAGAGATTTGCAACGGCGTACTGAAAGACACCTTCTTCTTCTTAAGGCAGGCGCCATGGTTTGCAGTTTCTCCTGCCTCTCCTAGGTTGGGAACGCTTTTTTAAGATTCGAGTCCAAGATTGCCCCCAGGAAGCGTGCAGTGGACGGAACCAGAGATGACTTCTCTTTGTTTAGAGTGAGGCCCAAATTCTGAAACAGGTTTGTACATGCATCGACCGCTTCCCTCGCGGCCTCCCTGGACGGAGCCTTCAGCAACCAGTCGTCCAGGTAAGGGAAGACTTGAAAGTGATTCCTCCGTAGAAACGCTGCCACTGGTGCCAGCATCTTTGTGGAGATTCTTGGGGATGAGCGAAGACCGAAGGGTAAAACCCTGAATTGAAAGGGGCTCTTGGCTCCTGTAAATCGTAGAAACCTCCTGTGTGCTGAGTGAATGGGTATGTGAAAGTACGCATCTTCGAGATCGAGCGTGGCCATGAAATCCCCTGGATTAATGAGACGTAGTATGTCTTGAAGTGAGACCATCCGGAAAGATAGGGAGATGAGATAGGTGTTGAACTCCCTGAGATCTAAAATGGGGCGCCATTTCTCTAGCGTCTTCCTTATCAGGAAGAACCTGGAATAGAATCCTTCTCCTCTTTGGGCGGAGGGACCGGCTCTATAGCACCTATCAGGAGCATCTGATGGACTTCAAGCCGCAGAAGACGCAGATGTTTCAATGGGATGGCGGCCGGGGGCTGGATGGTGGAATTTGTGTAAATTCCAAAGTATGGCCCTTTCGAATGATGTTTAGCACCCAACGGTCTGATGTTATCTTGGACCAATTCTGAGGGTATTGAGACACCCTGCCTCCTACTGATGATCCTGCGGAGGTGGGCACAGTAGGAAGAGCCAGGAGGCCGCTATTGTCTCTTGGACGTTTCACGTCCTTGGTGAGTTTGCTTTCCTCTATTATTAGATTTTAAGAAATTCGAGGACTGGCCTTGCCTTTGCTGATACGGCTGGCGGTACTGTTGCGAACCGGAGCCATACGAAGAGTACCGTTGCTGCTGGTAAGAGCCTCTGTATGTGGTACTCTTGCCTCTGGAACCTCTGAATGGAGCTTTACGGTACTGAAGCGTACCCAGAGACCTAGCTGTCTCAGTGTCCTTTTTAATATCTTGGAGAGTGTCATCTATAAACTTTCCAAACAATGCCTCTCCATCGAAAAGTAGATCCAGGATCTTATTCTGTATTTCGGGTCTGAACCAAGTCGCCTTGAGCCATCCCTGGCGACAAAGGACTGCAGCACCAGCCAATGAACGAAAGGCTGTTGTGGCGATGTCCATGGCACAGTCTATAATTTCCATTGACGTTGCTTCCCCTTCTTGTAAAATCTTGTTTGCATCTGTTTTTGATTCTGGAGGCAGTTGATCCAAATGTGGCGAAACGTCACACCATAGTTGGCGATCGTACCTGCCCAATATTGCCAAGGCATTTGCTGCCCGCACCAAAAGACTAGCCATTGAAGAGAACCTCTTCCCGGCGTTGTCTAACCTTCTACATTCCTTATCTGGAGGAGTTGTCAAAGGAGCTGAAGGGTTGCGTGACTTCCTTTGTGCCGCTTGTAAAATTACTGAGTCCGGTTTTGGGTGTCCTGTCAAAGACGCCGGACCATTGTCAGGTTCTTTGTATTTTTTATCGAGGCGCGGTAGTACCGGGACCACCGTCACTGGATTCTTCATTGCCTTAAGGCCTTCCTCCCAAACATGCTGGAAAATAGGGACAGATTTAGTAGTCTTTTTATGAGGCTCTTTAAAGTCATATAAAAAACATTTGGTGGCAACAGAAGGCATTGGTAGCTTGAATCTGCCAGCCGCTCTCTCCATCCGCTTATGGAACCCCCCTATATCCGCTGGCAGAGAGTCCACCGGATCCGAACATTGTGAAGCTGGGTCTGGGATGACATACTCGTCCCATTCCACACCTTGATCAGGTCTGCTATCAAAGTTCTGATCCTCATCCGAGGAATCATCAGGAGAGTCCAGTGGTATAGAAGGTACCTGTGGAACCAGTGTCTGCGGCTGAGATGTCACCTGAGCCGGCAATTCTGGAGAAACCACTGCAGGAGCCGCAGGGACAGGCAGGGCTTGTGTAGTCGGAACAGCAGCAGGCTGTGAACATCTAGCTTTGTAATCCTGCAGCATGTTGTGGAGATCCTGCAAGAGAGAAGATGGTACAGACACCATGTCTTGCCTCGAATACTGTTGTGGCTGGGCAGAATGATGATACCCACATTCCTGCTGGTACTCATCTTCGGAATCCGTTTCCTGGCATTTAACCAGAAGCTGAGATGGACTGTTTGCATAACCATATGAGTCCTGATCGTTATCCTCTGATTCGTCATCATCCTCCTCTAACAGCAAAGCTGGAGGCAAGGGGGTAACTTTCCTAGGAGATGTCATGTCAGGTGTAATTTGTCTCATAGAAATAGTAATTATTTCCGTCGACGACAGAATCGTTGACGATCCCGTAGACGATGGAGATGGTAATGCTGCCGTCGTCGACGGAGTAGACTTCGTCGATGAACAAACAATCGTCGACGAGATGGGTGTCGACGACGCCGTCAAGACCGTCGATGCTCATGCTGTCGTCGTCGTCAATGTTGTCGTCGTCGAAGCCCTCGACGCCGACACTGTCGTCGTCACCACCGTCGACAAACTCTTCGTCGTTGCTGCCGTCGTCGCAATCTTCGTCGACGTCGCTGACACTGTCGTTGACGACTCCGTCGTCGACGACGGGATCGTAGACGTCGATTGTACCGTGGACAGGCCCATCGACGGTACCATCTTAAGCTTAGGCTTCACCGCCTTCGTCGAAGAAGCCTTCGTCGACGAAGCCTTCATCTGCGTCGTCGACAACTTGGAACTTCTGTCAGACTTCCCAGAAGACTGAGAAGAAGATCTTTTGAAGGCTGGATTAGTCTTCATCCCAGAAGAAGGTGTAGATGGTCCTTCCCTCTCCTTTTCACCTTGGTGAGGAGATTCGACCGGACCCTGGCTCTCAGACTCTCTGGGGGTCTTTTTTGAGGCCTTAGATGGCCGCTCCATAGAAGGAGAAGGGAAAACTCTACCCCTTTTTACTGACTTTCCTGTAGATGAGGCTGAAGAAGAGTCTTCAATGTCACTGGAGACTGTGTCTTTTCTGGACTTCAACTTTTGGAGCCAGGTAAGAAGCCTACCCTCACGATCCTGGAGGGTCTTGGTAGAAAAGGTGCGGCAGATCTTGCAGTCCGCAGCCTTATGATCAGGATAGAGGCAATAAATACAATCTTTATGCTTATCCTCAACAAACAATCTTTTCTTGCCACAGGTGGAACATGGCTTGAAAAGGGCCTTCTTCTTCTCCTTATCAGACATCCTGGAAGGGACAGCCAACAATTCTGAAGAGAAATCCTGAAGAAAACTTCTGAAAAGAGTAGAGATTGAGCAGAGCTCAAATGAGACTCCCTAAGCACAACGTGCAGTAGAAAATCTGAGGCTCTGAGGTTCCTTCAGGAGGGTTCTATGGGGTGAGGCTCTTCTGATTGGCTGATGCTTAGTTTGGTCGCTTTTACAAAAAGAGGCGGAAATGCTACAAAAGGGAATCAAGCCTAGGCCTTTTTCTTTCTCTTTTGTACCTACTGCTATGTTTTTTTGTTACCGAGACTCCCATTCCGACGACGGGGATTGATACAAAAGCATGGAAATCTATGAAAGTTCCAATACTGGGGCAACAAGCATCCTAGTACTGGTTTTAGAGTTTTACCCCTCATGAGCCAGGATAGCTTGAATTCAGTGGCACAGTGAGCCTGGGACCCACTTCTGGACATACCTGGTGCACTTAGGGCAAGAAAGCAAAAGAAACCCCAAAACCAGTCCTAGGATGCTCATTACCAGTCCAGGGAGGACAAGGCCGGGCAGTTCAGGCTGGACTGTTCACATTGGGTGCAGGGTCAAGACTGATTTCCATATGGCTGGGTCCAAACTGGAATGGCGTGGTGAGCAAAAAAACGAGGGATATAGGCCCAGATCTCTTTACTGGGGTGAGCGTTTGACATTGTTCTGCATTTTGTCCATCAATTGTTCTTTTTGCATCTGTCACCCTGAGTGGGACGGGTATGCCCATTCGTGGGTCCCGTGCTCTACATGCCACTGGAGTCAAGCTATCCTCGCTGATGAGGGGTGAAACTCCGAAACCGGGCCTACGATGCTTGTTCCCAGTCTAGGGACGATCTGGCCTGGCAGTTTGTGCTGGACTGTTCCCTTAGGGTGCAGGGTTAAGACTAATTTGGATATGGCTGGGTCTAAACTGAAATGGCATGGTGAGCATGGATTTAGGAACAGATCTATGGACTGGGGTAAATGCATGGTATTGTTCTGCATTCTGTCCATCAATTGTTCTTTTTGCTTAGAGAGATTACTGACAGCCCACTTGGTGAACCTGGCTCTTCCATTGTTGACCTATCTGATACAAACTATTGGTTTAAATTACACTATTTCACAATGATATGCCCTAATTGGAAAAACTGGATCTACAGAGATTACAAAGCCCCACTGGGACTAACAAGTAGATAGCCACAAAGAGGTTTCTGACAACCAGTGTGTATTTGGTTGTGTGGCTATAAAAAATATTTCCTTACATAGTACACTTAGACTTACACAATTTAAGTATATCCTGAGGTTCTATTATACCCCACACAAGCTATATTGCTATGGCCTCAGAGAACACTCTGTTGTCCCAGATGTCATGAATAAGTATCTGAATTTATCTCATTGCTTGGCAATGTCCTGGAATACTGGTTTTTTGGCATATCATTTTGAAGAAAGTTAAATAATAGACATTAACATTGCACCCAACCCGTTGTTGCTTTACTGGGTTATGCCAAAGATATATGTGTATCAGTCAGGAAGCTTACTGCATTAGCACTTCTGTAGGCCAAGAGGTGCATAACAATGAGATGGGGCCTGGGACTGCTCCTTACCTTTACTGAATTGTTGCATGACCTTATTTTAATGTTGCATCTGATAACTTCAGCTGATTAATGTCGCCGAAATCTAGACCTCGAAATATCTGGGCACTCCACCAGGAATGCCTGACATAGCATGCTGCTGACAATAATACCACAAGTGAGACTGCTGATAATGAGTAGTTGTGGTCAGAGTCTTCACCACCACCAGTCTTCACCACTAATCCTTTGTTATGGAGTAATTGAAATAGATCTGAGAGTGCCTTGTGTCGAAGCTGTATGCTTAATATCACTTAAAAAATGTTATGTACTGTAATGTCATTTTGCAGCGATTGCATGAGCCACCTATCATTGTTGTACTCTGGATTATAATTTAAATGCATATTTGACCCTTCTCTCAATTTATAATGTTTGCCATGTTGTTGAAAAATAATAAAAATAATTTTTAAAAAAGACGCTGGGCACTCACCTCTTGTGCCTGACTCTTCATCTTCTTGTGATTCAGTAGTAGCTTATTTTTTGAGCTCTCAAGTAGGTCTATGGTTTCCTTAAGTTCCTTTTGAGTGCTTTGGTGCTTTTTCTCAAGTTCCCTTAGGCTGCCTTCTAGAGTGGAAACTTTTCTCTCGTGCTCTGCCATCTACAAATGGAAACGATGAAATGTCATCAACTGTCACTAAATAGAGGAAAAGGTACCTACATGTGATCCTAGTTGTTGATCATGGGAATTTTCACTAAACTGTCCCCCCTAAGTGAGTGATCCAGGAACTCTTCACAAAAGACAGTTCTTTCATACACACACACACACCTCTACTTTCCCTCAGTTCAGGGATCAGCCTAGGAGTCAGCTGACTCAGATGCATGTCATGAAAACGCGTGGTATTACCACGCGTGCCATTACAACGCGGGGATTACAACGAAAGTCGTTACGACTTTCGCTGGAGGGCGCTGGATAGTGGAATAGTTTAATTTTCTATTCCAACTCCAGCCCACGTTGACAGTAGGGAAGGTGTTGGATAGAAAATTAAACTATTCCCTATCCAACAGCGCCCTCCAGCGAAAGTCGTTGTAATCCCAGCGTTGTAATGGCAGTGCGGGGTAATCCCTGTGTTGTCATGGCTGTTCCCCGCTGACTCCAGGAGCCAGATGGAGCAAAGGGCAAATGAATAAACACTGACATCAGAGCACTGCTGTGGCTCTGTGACGTCACATTTCGAGACGCACCGGAGTAGAATTGGAGCTATTGCTTGCACCACCTACTGGTGCAAAAGAGAGATAGTTAATCTTTCGGGATGTAGTATGGTGCTTGGAGGAAATCCATGAGATAAGGAGTCTACAGGAAAAAGTATCCTTAAGAAATGTTTCTTTAGAAAGGAACATTATCTCTTCTCATTAAAAATCCATTTTGTATGTTTCTTGTTAAAACTAGACACCTTTGAAATTCTCCAGCCTACAGCTCAATAAATCCAAAGTTTCTTAGGTTATAGTTTGCCCGGTGGTGCAATTTAGATCTGGTGGATACCACTACAATAATGGAGCAAAGGGCCATACCTGCATACGTCAGAGTCAAGAAAGTAATGTGTCGTCAACCAAACCCCATTTCACAGCTCGACAAATATCCAGGACAGAAACGACCATGGACCAATGCTGAAGAAATGGACTTCATCATGGTGGATATGGCCCTGGTGGCCCTCAGCAGGCAACTACACTCTTGGTAAGACAGTAGCAGGTTTTGAAGCCTAGCATCATCCAACAAAAAATCTTTTTTGAGTCATATTGTCTTTCTTGGAACCAGTATAGCCAAGAAAAAGTCAATAATGCATCTAACTCAAAGGTCAAGTCAATGTAAAAGCTGAGAGTTAAGCGAGCATTTAGGCGAAACAGTCTCTGCTCCTCTTTGGTGTGATGAGGAGGTGGTTAGAAGGCTGACCCAGTGATGTAATGGCGGACTTGAAATAGAGTGAAAGCATTCCGCAATAAATAAGTCATGGGCCTAAAAACAATTTGTCTGGAAAGACTGCAGTAAAATGCAGAAAAACAAAGCATATAGCTCGCTAACAAGCTGAGCCAAGGTAATTGTCATAAAGGATACAATCATTAACCTAAGTGGCCACAAACGGCAACTGTACATTGGCTTAAATTGAGAACTCATAAGGAAAGTGAGTACCAAGTTAAAGTACTTTTGAGGCATAACAAATGGACAAGGGGAAACAAATCGGGCAGCATGTTCAGAAAATGAATACATCTAGGAGAATATTTTGAATGTAATAAAATAACATAAAACAAACCAATCACGTTGTTAGTGTCATATCTGTACTCAGGAGACGTGTACAGCATTAGGACCGTCTCTACAACAATTACAATCAGGAGATAATATAAAATGTGTGTGTGTCATTCTGTGCTTCATTATAGCCCCACTTACAGCTCCTCGAGCCTCCCTGCCTATCTGTTCTCAGGGTTACTCCACTAAGGTGCATCTCCTGTTTAGTCATTATACACACAGCTGATTGCCCCACGTAAACAGTCTGGCCTCAAGGTAAATGATGAGCATTACACCCCCTTAACCACACTTTTAGATTTTCAATTGCAGCCTTTGCTCCTATACACATCACACCCATTCAGCTGCCATGCATTAGCGTATGTTGCAATGCAAGTCCTGAAACCTGAGCAGATGTAGGTAGCCTCGTAATGTCACATTTGGCCATAGAAAAATAGTTTTTGTATTTTGAGGGTGACGGGTGCCCTCACAAGACTGGCAAGTAATAAGGAGAACAAGGGTCCAGAGCTGCCTCCGTTGAAATCTAGTCTATGATGACTCCCCAGTGTTGGGCCCACTGAAGAAAAGAAAAACAAAGTAAATTATGTGCCAATGAGCGTGGGGCACCATCAAGAGGTATGGAGGTCCAGAAAGCAAGGGGCTGTCAGAAGAGCTGCTGTGCAAAACGTCAGAATCATAACTGAAATTTCCCAAGCCCATTGGGAAGCCAGGAAAGAGTTGATGGTGACCATGTCCAGCTCATCTCTAATAAATAGTGTAGGAGAGTAGGATCTGCTTCTTATAGTTACCCCCACTTTTTGCTGATGTTTCACTGTTTTTTTACTTTAGTCTGGCTAGGACCCTCCTATCCAGGGCCCCAGCCTAACTGCTTCCTCTCTAAAATGATTGCATGTACTTTAGGCACACCACAGATTGGATTCTGGGGTACCCTTATAAGTCCCTAGTATATGGTATCCTATATACCCTGGGAATAGGTACCCCCAGAGGCCTCTCAGGGGCTGCAGCATGTATTATGCCACCCCTGAGAGACCACTCAAAACAGGTCTGCTAGAGCAGCCTGTGTAAGGTAGTGTATGCACCCCTTACTTAGATATAGGCTTCCTATATCTACCTTATATCACTACACATGTAAACCTATTAGTCACCCCTATGGCAGGCCTTATCAATTCTGAAGGCAGGGTGCTGGGTTTTGTGCGAGAGGGTGCCCATGCATGAGCAGAGCCCCTCTGCAGCCTTCGGAATCTATCCTCCGGGGTTGTTTTGTGATGCAGCCATATCATATACTCTTAAGTGCATTATAACCACGTGGTAAATGCTATCTTTGAGATGGCTGCAAGGAAACATGTTGTGTTTGCTGTCAAACACCATGGAATCATACCTCCCCGCTAATACTGGCGGGGGAGGTACGATTCCATCCTAGAGGGAGAAATATGACTACACTGGTACACCCGGTACCAGCTTAACAGAATCCTGACATCACAAAATGGATGCTGCCAGCCACAGACACGCGTCTGCCCTCCTGCTGCTGGATGAAACTCCGGCAGGGGAGGCTGGACAATAGGTTTCCTGTCACAAGGAGGCATAACCAGCTCCCAGACAGGTTTTTGTGTATTGGGGCTGGGTGGGTGCACTTCAAGAGTGCTTTGATGTCTGCACTGGGGACACATTTGGTGTCCCTGTGCATAGTCCAGCTCAAACCGGTTGCAGGGGCACTCATCCCCTGCTCTGGCGCTAAAATGGACAAAGACATGTGTGTAACCACCTCTCTGTCCTGACCCTCCCATAGGTGGGTCCTGAGAGTTTGTCCCACCCCTTCCTTGGGTATAAAATAGGAACCCCTGACTACAGGACTTTAGATGTACCTGGACAAAACTCTGCTACAGAATCCTAGAACTTCAACTATCTACACTTCGTTGGATGACCAAAGAATCTCCCTTGGAGTAAAGGAGTTACCCCCTGCAAGGCAGGCACCAAAGACACATCTGTCTTTGGTGCAACTACGCAGCTCCTGAAGGACTCCGAAGACTTTGCAACACAGGAGGTGGGTTTCCAAGCTTCCCCGCGGCAGATCCGTGGTCTCAGCAAACCTGAGATCCATAGCCCTCGTGGGGACCGTGCAACCCGAACCCCTGGACACTGACCATTTACAGCAGCATATGCTTCTTGGCGATCCCGGAGGTTGTGCTTTGGGCTACTTGTATTCCAGTCCCCGAGCAGTGATTCCCCCCCGAAGGTTACTGGCCTACACTTCACGAGTTACCCGTGGGCTGGTATGAAAACAAGTTACTTACCTGTAACTGTAGTTCTCCAGTATCGGAAGCTTTCATAGATTCACATGCCTGAATCTATGAAAGCTCCAATACTGGAGTAATTAGTGAAACCTCTCAAGGTCCCTTTGTGATCCCTTGTCTGTTGACTTGTGGGTCCCTGAGAAGGGTACTGTAACTTTGAACAGGCTTACCTGGTTGCTCCAGACGTGCCCCGACTCTCCCCAGCACTCAACATCCTTCGTGGGACAGCTCGCCTGCGGACTCTGGTCGACGTCTCCTGGTCCCTGTGGCAGCGGAGTCAAGCTTCACCTCATCGCACCTGAAACACCCAACATTGGTGGGCATTGGTCTATCGTGCCCCTGGTGATCCTGAAGTTACCCAGACTCTGTCCCCTCTGCTTTCAGATTCTTCACAGTTCTGATCCAGGCTTGGATCATACTGGACACTTTTACTTTCCACTGCAGCAGCACTTTGCAGCAACTCGCCATTGAAAACAGTGATGATTCCCGACACCATTTGGCAACTATGCACCCAGCTTCCCTGGGTGAGGTAACACGAGTACTCCAGTGCTCACATGGGTGCTGGCGTTAGAACCTTCTAAGTCTAACATGGTTTGCTCCAAGTCCACTCTGAAGTGTCCCTAATCTTTAAAATTCTTACCGCGACTTTCCCATAGGATTATACAGAGCTCACAGCTGTGTTCTCACACTGCACACCTCCCCCGTGGGTCCAGTGTCACTACCTTGTGTGGTTCCTTGGGGTCCCAGCGATTCTACGTGCTCTAGGCACTGTGTCTCGTCAAGTCGTGGTTCTTATACCACTTTCCTAATATATGGTTTGGTCTCCCCCTGGGGCCCATTGTATATTGTGCTATTGAATTGCTTTCTAGTGTGTTGATATTGTGTATCTTGCTCTCTAATCTCATTAAGAGGTTAGTAGAGAGTGTTTAGTAATAAATACATATATTTTATATATACCTTGTGTGGTTCTCCTTTCATTTGGTCATTCAAGAGGTTATAATCTGGTAAACCAATCTGCTTTACACTCCTTCAAGACTTAGCCTGACGGCTGCTCTCCATAGCTACCACTAGGATAGCTTTCAATAAAGGTTGTCTTAAACCTATTCATCAATAAGGGTTGTTTGGACTGGTGTAAGGAGCCCACTATAACTAGTGGACAGCATATACCAGGCCAACGTCTCACAAATTGGAGACACTGAGAGGGCTGTAGATGTAACTTTGGGAGGTGGTGAAAGACCTCAAGTCAAAGAACAGTGATATTGTGATCACTGTAGGAAGCTGGCTCTGTATACACTATACTAAAATGAGGTATAGGGTGCACAGAGTCCAGTGGAACCCCAAAGGTAGGCAAAGGTAAAAGTAGATAGGACCTTACTCTCTATTTGTGGTAGTGTGGGCGAGCAGTAAGGCTTTATCAGAGGGTAGTCTTAAGCATTCGTTGTACACACTCAGACAAGAAATGATGTCACACACTCAAAGACTGAACTCAGACCATCCTGTTTGTATCACAAATACTATTTAGTTATTTTATTTCTAAAGCCAAGCCTGGTGCAAGTAAGTGAAATAACACAGCAAAATCGTATGCAGTGATTTACAGTTGAATGCAGGTTCAAATGCAATTGGTTGAATGGTAAGTCAAAAATTCGAAATTGCTTTTCAGTTACTTTACAGATTACTGTGCATGTTATTTTTTAGATTACTTTTGCCAATCAGTGTGAAATGCCTAGATATCACACCCAGACATTTCTTAGACAGAAAGCAAGTTAGTCACTTTTAGTGCATTTGCAGTTTTTCAATGTTTCATACAAACTAACTCTACACTTGTAAGAATTTTCAAGGAAAAGCAGCCAATGCAATCATATGGAAGGAAATGAAGTTAACCGTTTGCAGGTAAGTAATTATTTGTGGGAGTTAGTATTCTGGGGTTAGAACCAGTGTTTCCCCAGGGTCGAGGATGAACTCTCAGAAACACCCTCAGCGGCACTAGGGCGGCTGGGTGCAGAGGGTATACAACCGTTACCACGCATCTTTTACCACGAAGTACTGTTACAACGAAACCATTACAACGCAAGGGTATTTACAACGAATGTATTTACAACGCATTACACTACAACGCAGCTACTATTACAACGCATACCATTACAACGTAAGTATAGGTAAGTTTATCTATTTTTTAATACATTTATTAGGGGTATTGGGTTATGGGGTACAGGGGTATTTTTAGGGTTCAGGGCTAGGTTTGGGTTATGGGGTACAGGGGTATTTTTAGGGTTCAGGGCTGGGTTTGGGTTATGAGGTACAGGGGTATTTTTAGGGTTCAGGGCTAGGTTTGGGTTTGGGGTACAGGTGTATTTTTAGGGTTCAGGGCTAGGTTTGGGTTTTGGGGTACAGGGGTATTTTTAGGGTTAGGTTTGGGTTTTGGAGTACAGGGGTATTTTTAGGGTTCAGGGCTGGGTTTGGGGTACAGGGGTATTTTTAGGGTTCAGGGCTGGGTTTGGGTTTTGGGGTACAGGGGTATTTTTAGGGTTCAGGGCTGGGTTTGGGTTTTGGGGTACAGGGGTATTTTTAGGGTTCAGGGCAGGGTTTGGGTTTTGGGGTACAGGGGTATTTTTAGGGTTCAGGGCTGGGTTTGGGTTTTGGGGTACAGGGGTATTTTTAGGGTTCAGGGCTAGGTTTGGATTTGGGGTACAGGGGTTTTTTAGGGTTCAGGGCTGGGTTTGGGTTTTGGGGTACAGGGGTATTTTTAGGGTTCAGGGCTAGGTTTGGGTTTTGGGGTACAGGGGTATTTTTAGGGTTCAGGGCAGGGTTTGGGTTTTGGGGTACAGGGGTACTTTTTACATATATATTTACAAATTCTTTATTAAAATTTAATTTAAATAATTAAATTATTTTAAAAATTATTAATTACATTATTTTAAAAAATTATATACTTACCTATACTTACGTTGTAATGGTATGCGTTGTAATAGTATCTGCGATGTAATGTCATGCGTTGTAAAGGTATGCGTTGTAAAGCTCTTGGTGTTAGGCTCAGGGCAAAGGGGGATCCGAGTTAGCACCCAAAGCACAAGTTACTTACCTTCGGTAACGATATAGCCGTAAGAAACATTAGTTAGTGTTAGATTCCTTACCTTAGAATATCCCCAGGCGTCAGACTGGATCCGGAAAGTTTTCGTCAGCAGTACCCCTGCGCGTCGGTAGGTGTCGTCTGCAGCTCTGCGTCCGTCGTTGGTGTCCTGGCACAGGGGCGTAGGGTGCCCTGTTGATATCAATAGGAGTGGTTGGTTTTGGATTTTAGCTGCAGGATCGGTCCAGGAAGACATCCAGGAGGAACTAACAGCTGGGCTGGTAAGTTGGAGGGTTTGGGGATGTAGGTGCGCCTCGGGTTCTCTTCTACAGGGTGCAGGGTGGCTGGATGCAGGGGTGTCTTTTGAGGTCGGATTTCACCTTACCCTGTCACACTCGGTTGGGGCATTCTCCGTGCAGAGGCTGCATGTGACGTCGGGGAATCTTGGAGGGGTCCACCCACATGGACTCGGACTCTGGAGCACTAGGGAACCTCCCAGGGACCAGTGGGTTACCCAGATTCGGGCTGTAGGCGTCTGGTGCAGTGATGGTTCCAGACTTCTGTTTTCTTTGTCTTCAGCAGGCTCAGAGTCTGTCTTGGGAGTTTCTTTTGAACAAAGCTGCTGTTCACAAGAGATCCGGTCTGGTCTTTGCTGAAGGCAGTCAGTCCGCCCATGGGTTCTGGAGGTCACTGGCTGCTGGACAAAGAGACTTTTGGTGCAGGATCTGTGGAAACTGCAGAGAGCCCGTTAAGGCTGGGGCCAAGTCAGTTCTTCTTTGCAGTCTCCGCTGCTGGGTATCTTCTTTCGTTCTTCTTAGGTTGTGGGAATCTCTCTTCTTGGTTCAGGGCTGCCCCCTAAATACTGTATGTAGGGGTATTTTATGGGGATCGAGGTCAGTAGCCAATGGGCTACTGACCTTAGAGTGGCTACACCCTTGGTGTGCTCCCTCAACGTGGGTGAGTGGGCACAATACCTAATCCTGATTGGAGAGTGCCTGCCATCTGCAAGATGGTGGGCACTGAAGAGTGGGCTTCACCTCACCTCACCTCCTCCACCTGAGGGGGGGGTTGGCAGTGGTGGGCACACCTTCTGGGCTGCTCTAATTGTTCCTGCCTGTCTTCCCACCAAAAAGGAGGGGAGACAGGAAGAGAGCCTGCTCCTGACAGCATGACAGGCTGGTGGTCGCAGTACAAAGGGGGCAAGGCCTTTCAAGTTCCCCTGCCACAGATGCCTCTTCTTGACCTGGGGGAGGTACGCCTACCTCCGCCCAGGAAAGGCTTTGTTTCTGGGCTCAGGGAGCTAGTGCTCCCAAACCCAGTCTTGTGGTGGCAGGCTGGTGTGTAGCAGTCAGGGAACCCCACCAGAGGCTGGTCGTTTTTCAGGGGACATCTCTAAGATGCCCTCTGAGTGCATTTTTCATTAAATCCCACACGGGCATCAGTGTGGGTTTAATGTACTGAGAAGTTTGATAGCAAACTTCCCAGTTTTTAGTAAAGTAATTATGGTGCTGTGGAGTTTGTAATGACAAACTCCCATCACCATATATTCTTAATGGCATTACTGCACTTACAATGTCTAATAATTGGTCTAGACACTGTTGGGGTATAGGGCTCATGCATCTGTACCCTAATCACTGGTATAGTGCACCCAGCTAGGGGGGTGGCTGACCTATGCCAGGGCAGTGGGTTGTAGGCATGGCACACAGGGATGTGCAACATAAACTAGTTAAGCTTCACTCAATAACTGGTTGCCCAGTGTAAGTTCACTTATCACATAATCAAAGTATTCCAAGCAAACAATGTGACATATTTATTGTTGACACTTTATATTTAAACCTTTACAAATTAATAACATGCATGCTCACTGCTGTTTACAGAGGCTCCTTGACCCATCACGCTACCTCTAGCTCTAATAAAAATCTAGATGCAAAGGCTACAAGGGCTGATGCTGTCAAAAGGCTGCACTACAGCAATAGTCCCTAAATTTTAGTTTGGCAGAATTGGGCAGTGACCCATCCATGCCTGAAGGGTTCTAGGGCAAGTCTATCTTGTTGGTGAAAACTAGGGCACCATTGAATGGCTTTGCCATAAGGTTCGCTTGGATATCACCAGAGAATACAAGTGGAGTGCATCCAAGCGAGGCAGCCAATGGTAATGGAGTAGCCAATGGGGCACACCACTGAATTCACAAAGTCTAAGTCAGACCATAGATTTTGTTTTGCATCATCTTCCCTGTGATAAAATGAAGTGTATTATATGGTGTGGTCGTGCGACGTCACCTTGTAATACACTCACCAACTCCTTTAGGACTCTTAGGTTTCGTTTGTCAGACCTTTAACTCGACCCTGGGTAGCTGTGGCACTGAGCAGCAGGGCTAAGACAAAAGAATAAGTGTAAAGCATTTAAACAGCATCAAAGCAATTGAAGTAGAAATCAACAAGACACCAAGGAAATCCGACACAAATTTATAAAAACAGACTGCATTTTTGGACACCAGAATGAAAAAGATGCGCCAGAGGATACTGGAAAAGATGCGCCAGGCGATTCTGGAGATATTATTTTACAGGGTACAGGAAATCAAAGCATTTCATTCAACTGGGAACATGCACTGGCAAATTCAACAAATATGACACTTAGAAACATTTTGAACAGAAAGTTGGGCAATGAGGAGGTCCTGAACAAGGGTTCTACGTCCCACGAGGTCCTCTCTGGTCTGGCTGAAGTCCAGTCGCCACTGGCCTACCTGTCGTCCAGTGTCGCTGTCACAGCCCAGTCCTTCTATGGGCTGCAGATTGCCTTCTGGGCGACCAAGCTGTAATCCGACAACTCTTCCGGGTCCAGTCGACTCAGATGCAATATCTGAGCGTCGGGTCCCGGTCTCTGGTGCTGCACGATAGCAAGGAGCGGCAGTCCGAGGATCTGGACAACCACTTGTCCTTAGCAGGCTTCTTTAGCTGTTGTGTCCCTGTGCTACGAACAGGACGTCAGTCGGCTGGTGCTTGGAGTACCTTGGCTTTGTCTTGGCTCTGGAAACAACATATTCTCGAGCAGGTCACAGCAGACACAGTCCCTATTCTTTGCTAGCCACAAGGGGCAGCATGTGCAGTCCATGTCGGTGTAGCCTCTCTTCGCCAGGAACTTGGTACAGCAAGTCAGTCCTTCTTTGGTCATTCTTCCAGTCCAGTTGAGATCTGAGTTCTGAGTGCCAGGGTTGCCCAATTTATGTTCAGAAATGCCCTAAGGGTAGGATGCAGTTGTAAGACAATGGGATACCAGGTTCCCTTTCTCCTGATGACCATTTACTGGGAAGAGTGGTATCGGGGTTTCCCAGGATGCACCATTCTGCCCACGCCAAGGTAGCAGAACTCCTCTGTCTGTGCCCAGAGCTCCCTAGCCCAACCCAGAGGTGTGGCTACCAAGTTTGCTACACACCCTAAGAAAATTGGTTTGACAAAAGTTATAACTAACTAAAAGGAGCATTACAGGGAAAAAGAACTAGGACACCCTCCACTCATAAGTTTAAAAAACAAAGGCCTGGTTATATACTAACTAATGTACGTTCAATTTTTAAATGAGCATCACAGCATTCTTCTCCGGTAAAGCAAGGCTGGCTATCTAGTCATGCCCAACCATATGCGTTATTTGAATTTTTTTTTTTTAAACAATCATCCCACATCAAGTCGGAAGCCCCCAATCTATGGTATGATTGAGAGTACTTAATTTGATTTCATGGTGGTGATGAGATTGGAAACTTGATGAGATTTGATACTGATGGGGATACATGATTGTTCACCCTCTGTTTTTTGGTCTGCCCTGGTTTAGAAACATTAACTAATTTGAGGATTTAGGAAAGTGGGTTTCTGTTGCAGAACCCCCCAAACACACACTTTTTGCCAGACTACTGATGCACTTTTACTTGGTGTGCCTCGGGTCCCAGGACCTGTGTTCTTTCCCCAAAACTAACCCAATTAGGATCTCTGGCCACAGGTCAGTCCCTGGTAAATGGTACCACAGGTACCCAGGGCACTGTGACCAGAGAAGACCTCTAAGGGCTGCAGCTCTTATTGTGCCACCCTTAGAGGTCCTGTACCATTACACTCACACACATCCTCTGCAAGGCTACGTGTTTTGGTGCAAAACAAAGTGAAGAGTTGACATGGCACACATCTCTGTGTGCCCTGCCTACAACCTACTGCCCTGGCATAGGTCAGTCACCCCTCTAGCTGGGTGCACTATAACATTGGCGAGGGTACAGGTGCATGAGTCCTGTACCCCTACAGTGTCCAAGTCCATTCTTAGACATTGTAAGTGCTGCGCTGCCATTAAGAGTATATAGTGCTGGGATATTGTCATCACGAACTCCACAGCGCCATAATGGCTAGACTGAAAACTGAGGAGTTTGGTAGCAAACCTCTCAGGACATTAACCCACACTGATGCCAGTGTGGGATTTAATGAAAAATGCACACTGAGGGCATCTTAGAGATACCCCCTGAAAACTAACACACCACTAGTGTCCAGGCTGAGTGGCTGCTTTCAGCTGCCACCACAAGACATGTTTCTGTACCCCTGGGTCAAGAGTCTGCTGCTCTCTGGGGTCTGAAACAATGCACATCCTGGGATGAGGTGCCAAGCCTCCTCCCCTAGGATGGGTAGGGTTCACAAAAGAAAAGCTTCAAAGGCTTGCCGCCTTTGTGAGCTTCCTCAAATGTGAAATGTAAATGTACAGGGATTTATATAGCGCAAATCACCAACCGGTTTCTAAGCGCTTGCTTAGGGAACCCGTCCTGGTATTCCCCTGTGAGATACCCCCGGCAGGGTATCTGCAAGGTGAAAGCCAGGCATCCCGCCGCGAGGGGCTGTTGTGGAGATTAAGCAAGCTATTGCCCAGAGTCGCAGTGTGTGAACCCGTGGATCGAGTAGGCACCGGCGCGAGAATTGTCGAGTCTATGGACATTTTAGGACTCAAGACCCCGCCGAGCCGGGAATTGAACCCTGGTCCCGGGCTGACCTCTGCTTCCAGGTCTGCCTCCTCTAACCAGTGAGCCACACTTCTCCTCAGGCCAATTGCTGCTTTCAGCAACTGGTCCCTACTGGTTCTGACCCCCACTTTGGGCGGGAGAACTGGCGTGAAAAACAAGTGAGGAAAAGACGTGTGCCCCCCCTCTGCCAACTCCACCTCTCAGGTGGGGGAGGCAAGGTGAAGCACAACTCTCACTCCACGCAATCTTGAAGATGTGGGGACTCAGCCAACCAGGGACAGGTACATGCCCCCTCCCACTGGAGGGTGGCCCCACCCCATGGAAGGGACCCATTGGTCCCTGCCTTTTACCTACCTTTACGCCTCTAAATCTAGTATTTAGGGGCATCCCTGAACCTTGCTTCCTCAGGTCCAGACAAGAAACAAGAAGAAAAGAAGAAGAAGGACCGAACAGCCATGCAGCAGCTAACAAGAGGAAGAGACGCCCACTGACTTGGCCCTAGCCCTACCAGCCTGCCTCCCCCTTGAACCTGCTCCTGCGAAATCACGTTGTGTCCTGCAGCCAGCAACCTCAAAAACCCTGGAGGACCTGCCTGCCTTCACTTCCAAAGACTACTTCTCCCGTGATCACCGGATTTGTTCAACTGCAACCTCTTGCAGCAGCCGGAAACAGCAAATCCACCCCACTCTGCACCGGCCGTCCACGGCCTGAGCTTGAGTGGGCAAACACCACCAGGAAGTCACCCCGGCAATCCTGAACCGAGATCCAGCGACCGCTGACCTGCCTCAAGCCTCCAGCCGACGCCTGCGGCCTAAATCCAGAAGGCAACCCTAACCGAGACTCAAAACTGGTAAGAAGATCCGACCCCAAAAGGCACCCCTGCACCCGATGCCCCACGGCCTTGTGTACCCAAACCAACGGAGCCTAACCAACCCCTAACTTATCAACTTACCTATAGAAGTGGTGGTCGCACCCAGAAGTCCTTTGTCTCCCTGCCTGCAGTGCTTTTGCAAACCAGAGGTTCTCCATTGGAAACAACAGGGCATCCGACCTCAAAACAGCACTCTGCACCTGCCCGCCCTAATGCTGCTGAGGTTGCAGCTTTGGTGCTAATTTGTTTCTCCATTTGCCCTGAGATAAAGTCCAGGAGCTCTGCTCCCACAGCTGTGGGGCCTGCTTGCTAGCAGCCAACAACCGGAGACTCCCTATCCTCCATAGGATATCATTGGGCCTCAACACTCTGCACCTAGCAGCCCTTGAGCCGCTGAGAGTGTAACAAGAGTGCATCACTGACTCTGGGGGACCCCTGAGTCTAACCCCAGAACCTTAACTTCAACAGTTGATAACTTACCTTTGAACCGATAACCAGTTTTTCCTCCGTAGGATAACATTGACAATTTTCTTCCAAAAAGTTTCTAAGTGTGGAGTTCTGAAATCTAAAAATCCCACTAATAACCAACACGTATTTATTTACCTGTTTGTAGGAAATGACCCAGTGCTGAATCTAGGTATCCAGCACTGAGTTAGAAAAGTAAAGTAAAAAGTAACTTACCTGTAATTTACTGAAAAAGCCTATTCATTTCAATGTACTGTATTTATTAAGTATTACAACCTACTGCATCCCCTGTAAATGAAACAAAGTACAATTCTATGTCAGGACCGGAGGCTCAGATTATGCTCATATTCTCTCTTCGCTTTATTTTACAAATTTTAACTGCACCCAATAAACAAACTTTCAGAGAAAAACAACAACTCCCATGAGTCATCTGAAGATCCGCAACATTGTAGTCCTTTTATTGTGTCCATTGTTAGCCATATAGTCCCTTCACACTGACATTGCCTCCTCTTTCTTCACTGCTTCACAGCCAGTTAAGTCTGTTTTCCTTATTCACTGTGATTTGGAGTGTTTCTGTTGTTTAACTGATGTATTTTGATTGCCAATATTGCTGTGTCGGGTGAAACCCGTTCTCAAGCGTTTTATGGCTTTTCCATTACAGATTCACTGAGCGTTCCTTATGCGGCCAAGGCCGGTTTTGGTGCGGTGCTTTGTATGTCCGCTAGGTGGACTGCTGCGTCTCGCCTCCTCGCGCTGCGTGCGTCTCTTCAGATCGAGGAGACCGCGCTGCAAGTCGCGCTGACAAAGCCTTGTCCATGCTGCCACAGCTATGCCTGGAGCTCCGGGTCTCGAATTACCTTCTAATTAACAAAATTAACGCACCGGAGGGGGTCTGTATTGTGGGGAGAAACCCATGGTGACGCCTGAAGGTGGTATTTTTTGTTGCAGATTTTATCGAGGGTGATCATCATTAGGCGCGCACGGCTGGGAAGCGTCATCCTGTCAGTTCAGCTGAGGGTTTTTCATGCGCTGGGCTCTGCAATCCCGAATGTACGCCTCCAGTCTACCTCAAAACAATTCTGGGTTTTCCACCAGCTGCCTAATAGTTTTTTTTAGCATAATTGAGAATGAATTACACTTCTTTGGGAAAAGATCATTTGCCCTGCCTTCTCATTAATTATCATGGAGTTGCAGGATTGTTCCAATGAGGAAGAGGAGTCCCAGGGGTACATGTAGTGGGACAATGACTTTTTGATACTATTGATATCTCTATTTATAGGGTTGTTAATGAGGTCATGGCACCTATGGAGCAGCTCCTCTCGGACAGGATTGTCCAAGAGTGTGCTAGATGGCAAAGGCCCGCGCTGATCTCCCTACTACCACTCCTGCCACCCCCCCCCTCCCTGCAGGAGACGAGCCCCCCCCACCCTCAACCCCCCCAGGAAAAAGTAATGTACTGAGGAGGTGGACAGGGACGCTTTTGAGTATCTTAAGAGTGCGTTTTTGGAAAAAGGGAACCCTGCGCCAGCAGTGCCTTGGGCCACTCTGGAACCGCCAGAGACTCCTGGTCCGGCTTCTCCTGAGCCTGACGTGGACTCTTCAGAGGATTCGGATGACAGGAAGGGTCTTCACTGCCCTGGCACCCTGGCGTAGCTTCAACTTCAACCCATGGGGATGACTCGGGCATGCTAGACCCGGACCAGATTATCCACCCGCAGTCCGCTGTTTGGACCCCTGGTGACGTTCGACGCAGGCCACCTTCGCAAGCCCCTATAGAAGGAGGCCCGGGGCCGCTTAAAGGAAGAATGCCCGAGGCTTTCCCTTAAAGACAAGGATGCTTGTACCCTGGAGTTTGACTAAAAAATTGCCTCTTTTTTAGCCAAATATATGAAAGGTCCACGCAAAGGGATTGAAAGATCTTGGTGTTCTTGTCAAGATAAGCTTCTTGACGCCATCTGTCCCATGACCAAGATTTTGGACATGGTGGAAGAGGCAAAAGTTTCAGGTTCCATTATATCGCCAGAAGTGCTTTCCAACTGGGCTGAGAGGGCCATCATATTTATGGGTAACGCCAACTGTGCCCTGTCAACGGAACGCTGGCTTTCCCTTTTGATTAAGTTGGACCCCAAGCTTGGGGATTTGGACTCCTCAGAGGCAGGGACAGTGGCAAAGTGGTCCTTTTCGGGGACCCCTTTGTAAAGGAGCTTGGAAAATTTATTGCGTCATTTACATCCTTGGATAATGCGCAATCCAATATCAAACGCGTTTTTAACCAGCGGGTTTTCAATGGGGCCGGCCGAGGCAGGGATTCCCCAGAAGGGACAAGGCTCTGGTCGCGGACAATATAATACCAGCGCCAACCACACCAATTTCTACCCCACCAGGGGCCAGAGCTTTAGGGGCTGTGGAGGCTTTAAGAACAATGCCGGAGGCAGAAATTCAACAGGTAAGTGTGGCACCTTCTTCTCAAGTTCTGATCGGGGGTCGGTTGGCAGGCTTTCAGAACGCATGGCTTTCTATTACCCCGGATACATGGGTCTCATAAACCATACAAGGTTTCCACATAGACTTCTACGACCACCCTCATCAGCAGTACCACCATCGGACTATTTGCTTCACAGCTCGCGATGCGGACCTTATGGACGAAGAGGTCTCCGCGCTCCTGTGCAAGGGAGCCATTTGTCAGTCAGTCCTGCATCGTGATGGGTTTTTGAGCAATATATTTCTAGTTGACAAGTCCGATGGCGGCCAGTTATCAATATCCGGGAGTTCAACGGATGGTTGGTATACTGCCACTTCAAGATGGAGGGGATCTATCTTCTTCGGGATGTCCTACTTCCTTCAGATTGCATGGTGTGTTTGGATCTAAAAGACGCCTATCTGGTGGTCCCAATACATCCCCTGCATCAGCAGTTTCTACAGTTCTGCTGGAAAGACCAGATCTATGAGTTTACCTCCCTTCCGTTTGGTCTTTCCTCAGCACCTTGGTGCTTTACCAAGGTGTTCCACCCGGAGGTGGAGTTCCTCAGAGCGCAAGGTATTCACATGATCATCTATTTGGATGATATCCTCCATTATGGCGCAGTGCCCCAAGATTTTGTCCATGCAGCTTCAGCAAGCGGTGAACCTCCTACAGGGATTGGGTTTTGTCATCAACGAGCCCAAATCGGTTCTCGTTCTGTCACAAAGAGTAACCTTTCTCGGGTTTGTCATGGACTAAGTCCAATCTTACTTGAGTCTCCCGTCACGAGCTGTAACAGACCATGGCCAAACAGCGCACAACGCTCAGGCAAATCGCCCGACTGGTGGGGCTTCTCTCCTCTTCCATCCAGGCGATTTTCCTGGGGCCCCTGTACTATCGTGCCCTCCAGCGATTGAAGGCTTACCATCTTTGGAAGGGTCTGTCTTAAGCCCGGTCAGTGCCGCTCAATGTGGAAGTAAGGGAGGAGATGGAGTGGTGGCTGTCCCACATGGAGGCATGGAACGGTAGGGCAATTTTCGGCTCTGCCCCGGACCTGATCAAAGAGTCCGAAGCCAGCTGTACAGGCTGGGGCGCCCGTTGCGGGGAATTCTCCACTGGTGGAGTCTGGTCAATAGATGAACAAGCCCTTCATATCAACTGTTTGGAGCTCCTGGCAGGGTCCATCGCCGTAAAGTGTTGGACCAAGGACAAGGTTCAGTTGTGTGCTCTTCTAAAAATGGACAAAATTTCGGCAGTTCGGAATGTCAACCACCTAAGGGGTCCCCACTCCTGCACCCTGGCAAAAGATTTTTGGGACTTTTGTCTAGTGCATCATGTCTCGGTGACAGCGGAGTACCTTCTGGGGCAAGCCAACCAAGTCGCAGATTGGCACTCGAGACATATTCTCAACTTCAGCCTGTGGTAGCTGGACACCCGGGTCTTCAGGTGGTTGGAGGACATGTGGGGGCCGTTTTTGGGTGACCTTTTTGCCTCGACCACCAAGTGCCGTGGTTTTTCAGTTGGAGACCGGATCCGTAGGCAGGAGCCACGGATGCTTTCCTACAGGATTGGAGTAAAGAGGACTGTTATGCTTCCCTCCGTTCGCGATAACGAGTTCGGCGGCCCAGATCCGTCGTCAGGAGGCAGAGGTGATAATGGTGACTCCGTTTTGTAGATCGCAAGTTTGGTTTCCGGTTCTACTGGAACTTTCTTGGGATTCTCCAATCCAAATCCACAGGTTTCCTCATCTGCTCCTGAATCTGGACCGGGTTTCCCATCACCTCATGGCTTAGGGTTTCCTCCAGCTAATGGCTTGGCAACTTTCAGGCAACCCTGGTCGCTCCCTGGCCTATCGCAACCTGATGAGCGCCTCTCATCTAAGGCGTGGGCAGACAGTACCACCAAACTTTATCAGTCCGCCTGGGCACAATGGGTTTGTTGGTGTCTTTGGAGGAACCTGGTTTCCGTGGTCACAGATGTTGTTCAGATTTTGAACTTCTTGGCTGATCTGGCTACGAACAGCTTGGCGTACCGTTCAATCAATGTGATTCGATCGGCGATTTCCGCAGGACATTCCCCGGTGGAAGGGGCTCCGGTGGGTGAACACCCCTTTGTATGCAGGGCATTTGCGTCTCCTTGCCTTTGAAACCATGATATTATGTTTTATGGGACGTTAATCAGGTCCTGGATCTTTTTCTGTCCAGGCAGAAGAACTGGTACCTTTCAGTGCAAGTGCTCTCATCTAAGCTAGCGATGCTGTTATGTTTGGTCTCCTGCAGGACAGTTTCTGATGTGCGAGCCTTGGGTATCTCAACAAGTGTGTTCTCCACTAAAGGGGTGGTTTTCACGGTGGGACTCTCACTCACACGATTTCATTTTCGGCTTTCCCGGACGTGCCGAAGCTGTGTGTCATGGGCTGTCTCAAGGCATATGAAGAAATGAGTCAAGAATTTAGTCCTTCGGGCAAACGCCAGTTACTCATTTCCCTAAAGAAGCCTAACAAGGTTGTCTCTACTCCCACCATTGCCAGGTGGGGGCGTTGGGTCATGCAGGAAGCAGGCATTGACACAAAAAGTTTCGGGCACATTCAGCAAGGGGGGGCCATGGCCTCAAAAGCTTTTTCCTTGGGGGCCCTTCTGGAGGACTTGACTCGTGCGGCAGATTGGTCCTTAGACTCGACATTCAAGAGATTTTACTTCAAGCCGGTAATAGAAATGGCTCAGCTAGTGGTAAGTAAGCTTTAAACTAGTATAATCTGGGCCTCCCCTCCTGACATAGAATCGAAATTAGCCTAGCATCGTATCAGTAAATTTGAATTTCATTAAGGACACGGAGGCCAGGATTATCCTGCCTGGAGCGCCGTAGGGCGAACCCTCCCCAAATGGTGGCTGGATTTTGGATGATTCCTCATGCTTGTCGGAGAGTAGGGTCTGCTTCCTATGGTTACCCCCACTTTTTGCTATGATTCTCTGGTTTTTCGACTTTAGTGTGGCTGTGGACCTGCTAATCAGGCCCACAGCCCAGCTGTGCTCTCTCTAAATTGATACCATGTACTTTAGGTACGTACCAGATTGGTTACTGGGTCACCCTTGTGAGCCCCTGTATAGTGTACCATAGGTACCCAGGGCATAGGTGCACCCTAGGCCTAACAGGGGCTGCAGCATGTATTGTGCCACCCCTGGTTTGCCTTCCAAACTGACACCACAGGTCTGTTCACACAGCCTGGGTAAAGAGGTGTAATCACCCCTTACTTAGATATAGTATACCTATATCCATACTAATATTATAAAGAGAGAGCCCAAACCTTTGAGGCAGGTAAGCTCCGGAACCACAGCGCCAACCAGAACACCCAATACAGCGTTGGAAAGGAGAGTATCAGCAGATGGACATAGGCTATACACCAGCCCAACATATACATTAGTAGGGAAAAAGAACGTTTGGGAAAAAGTAGTCTGTTGTTGGCGCGTGCGTTGTGCTGGGGGCGTGTGCATAGAGCGATGGGCGTGGGCATTCGTCAAAAGCCAACCCTGCTGAATTATACCGCTTGCGATGGGCGTACCATTCGTCAAAACTCAACCCTGCCAAAACCCAACCCTGCTGAATTATACCGCTTGTGATGGGCGCGGCATTCGTCAAAACCCAACCCTGCTGAATTATACAGCTTGCAAGAAGCGTTGTGCTGGGGGCATGTGCATAGAGCGATGGGGGGCGTGTGCATACAGCGGTGGGTGCGGCATTCCTCAAAACAAACATGGATTCCACCGTTTGCGAGAAGCGGAAGTTGCATTTGCCATTAGACGCGAGAGTTGCATTTGGCATTGTTGGCAGTTGACGTCATGTGGTGCGTCTAAGTGGCGCTACAGCGGACAATTTCGTTCGAGGCTGCCGCGTCGCCTGGAGCGGACACACACATTTGCATATTGCGGCAAGGACAACAAACAGAAGAGCACACGCTCACCTTCAGCGGTACCGAACGAGGGTTTCTGAGCGAATGCACAGGCAAGTTTTGAGATACATTTGCCTTGCCTATTACAACCATTGCAGAGATTCTATTTCATCCCCGGACAACGTTGGGGCGGGCAGCTAGTCTATACATACATATAGACAAATATACACCTATAAGTCACTCCTATATCAGGCCTTAACAATCCTGGAGGCAGAGTGCTTGGTTTTATGTGAGAGGGTGCCCTAGCATGAGCTGAGCCCCTCTGCAGCTTTCGGAACCATCTCCTTATAGCTGTTCTATGATATAGCCATACCATATACTCTTGAGTGCATTATAATCCTCGCGGTTAAAGCTAACTTGGTTTGGCTTTAGCAGAACATGTCGTGTAAGGTGTCAAACACTTTGGAATACTACCCGCCCCGCAAGGCCTGGCAGCGGGGTTAGCATTCCACTCTTCTAGAGGCACAAGACATGTAGTTACTGGTTTACCCGGTTAAAGTTAAACAGAGCCTCAGCATCACAAAATGGATGCTGCTGCCACAGACACAAGTCTGGCCTCCTGTTGCTGGACGCAACTCCGGCAGGGGAGGCCTGGACAATAGGTTTCCTGTCCAAGGAGGTGCTGGCACCTCCCCAGACAGGCTTTTGTGTATTGGGGCGGGGAGGGCTGCATTCAGTGAATGCGTTCATGACACTGCCTGGGGCACACTAGGTGGTCCATGCATTTCCCACTTCAAACCGGTTGCTGGGGCACTCTGCCCCAGCTCTGGCGCGAAACTGGACAAAGGGAAAGGGGTGTAACCACCCCCTTCCCAGGTCCACCCATAGGAGGGACCTTAAGGGTAGTCCAGCCCCTAAACTTAGTATAAGTATAGGAACTCAGTCACTAGGACTTTAGATTACCCTGGACGAAACTTTGAAACATAAATCCTGGACCTTCAACACTCCATTTCGACTGGAAGACAGAAGACATCTCCCTTGTGGTCAAGGAGTGACTACCTAGTTCAAACAGGCATCAACAGAAACTTTGCCGGTCTGCATTTTTTAGGCCCCGCCGGATTCCGAAGAATCTGCGTCACAGGACACGGACTTGAAGACATCTCTGACCCCAACCTTCCCTCACAGCAAAGCTGAGACCCGTGGCAGACACAAGAGACGTGGGACCGGAACTCCTGGACGTCCTGCATTTTGAAAGCTGCACTCACTTCACGAGGTAACTAAAAGTCCTGCATTGCGGTTCTTGAAGCGCCAGACCCAAGCACCATTTGCACCAAAGGTCAGAGGCCCCCACTCCACGTGTGACCCGTGGGCCCTGCTTTTGCATTTCAGCTCGACGTGTCTTCGCGGTTCCTAGTCCGTTGGCTAGTGAGCCCACCAAAGACTTTCTTTTGAATCTAAATTGCTTTCCTGGTTGCTCTAGGCTTGCTCCCAATTCCCTGCAAAGGAGAAGTTCCTCAGACCTTGCTGGTCTGCACCGAAGCCAATCTCGACATCCTGCGTGGGTTGCGTTTGCCAAAGCTTGTTGGGTCCAGTCCGGATTCCAACACCGCAGTCAGCTAGATCCTTCGTGGGACAGCTCGATTCCAGCTCCTGGTCGTCGTCGACGCCTCCTGGTCCTCGTGGCTGAAGAGACAAACTTCACATCTTCACCTGAAATCACCCGACATCTGGTAGCATCTTCCTACCGCGGCCCTGGTCATTGGCAAGTGACCCAGAATCTGTCCCTTCTGCTTTCAGGTTCTACAGATCTTCGATCCACCTGGACACTTTTCCTCTGGTCGCCTGCAGCACTTCTTTGCAGCTCTCCATTGAAAACGACGACAAAACCAGACACAAAAAGACACCTATGCACCCTGCTTCCCTGGGTGAGGTAACACAAGTACTCCAGTGCTCCCGTGGGTCTTGACTCTCGAAGTGTCCTAGTTTAAAAGGGCTCCATCGTAGTCCATCCGAAAGTGTCCTTAAATTGTACATTTGTAACTTCTTTGTTTCCCATAGAAAGTCAATGGTAACCCGCAGCTGTGTTTAGACACCGCACGCGTCTCCAGTGGGCCTCCTACTTCTAACCTTTGGTTGTTTAGAGTAGCCCCAGCGATTCCACAGGCGCCAGGCCTGCTTTCTAATTCTCTCGTGGTTCTTATACCACTATTTTAGTATATGGTTTGTGAGGCCCCTAGGGCATAACGTATACTGTGCAACTTATCGTATGCTAATTGAGTAACTTGTATTGTACTTTTACCTCTGACCTCATAAAGAGTGCAGAGGGGTTGGGTTTAGAATACATATATATTTGATATATACCTTGTGTAGTGTCCTTTCATTTGGTACTCAAGGGATTATAATTGGCTTTCACTTTTTGAAGCTGTTCAGAGTCGAAAGCAAGGCGAAGATAAATGGGCATTTCTTCCTGGCCTGAGGGCGGTCCAGACGCAGTGCGCTGCATAACGCTCTCATCCCCAGCCGAATACCCCAGGGCCCGCCTTTCACTAGCAGGGCGTTTCTTGAAGGACGCACGTGAGGCTCCTACAGCCCTTCACAGAAGACGCCAGCTCCTGAAGCGGTGAGTTGCTGAAGCGCATTGCTGGGTCGCGCTTACCTTTTGCTGGACACCGTGAGGAGGACCGCTGACGAACCTCGCCGCACCCGCTCCGCGGGTGCCGCTTCGTCGGCCACAGAGAGGAGGAGTTGAACAAGAGACCTCCCAGGGACCAGGAACCAACTTTGGCAGAGGGCTGCAGGGCTGCGAGCGTACCAGGGACTCCAATTCCCAGGAGTCCCTGATAGACCGGTGACAACTTCCGGTCCGCTCTCCCTGCCGGCCCGCCCACTGCCCACTGGAGGGCTTCTTAAAGCCCCTGCAGCAATACCCACATTGGGACACCATTTCCACAGTTGCTGAAGCGCATTGCTGGGTCGCGCTTACCTTTTGCTGGACACCGTGAGGAGGACCGCTGCCAAACCTCGCCGCACCCGCTCCGCGGGTGCCGCTTCGTCGGCCACAGAGAGGAGGAGTTGAACAAGAGACCTCCCAGGGACCAGGAACCAACTTTGGCAGAGGGCTGCAGGGCTGCGAGCGTACCAGGGACTCCAATTCCCAGGAGTCCCTGATAGACCGGTGACAACTTCCGGTCCGCTCTCCCTGCCGGCCCGCCCACTGCCCTCAGACATTGCTATATCTGGGGTTACTCCTCCCGCAGCGCGGGACGCAGCCCGGAGCAAAGACCGGGCTAAGAGCGGGCCGTTTGAGGCCGTTCGAGGACGGCAGAGGACGGCCCTGGCCCATATTCCCGAACAGTTGTGATTTAAGTAAGGTAGGCGATTCTGTGACCCAGAGTTACATTGGACATAAGAAACTTTGTACTGACTGTGCGGGCCTCTAAGTTATTACCCTATTCTGTGTAAATAGCGTGCATAGTTCTGATTATTGTAGTTGGTGTTAATTATAAACCATGGTTTTAAGATCGGGTAAAACACGAAATGTCCAAATTCAAACACCTGCAGGAGTGGTATCGGGTCCATTGGACGCTTTTATTACACGTGCCACTGGCATCCTGGAAAAGGAAATAGCAATGGTGGAAAAACGCCTTTCCATTGACCTAGTCAGCGGGAAACGCTCTTCGCTGGGTAGGTTGGCCAAGATTCCTAGCCCCGTGTCACATGTACAAGCGCATGCAGCTTTTAATTGTATACACCTAGACACTACGGATGCCATAGTCCACATAGATAGTGAGGGGGTTGATCTTCCTGTACATACTTCACCCCATCTTGAACATCTTTTGGATGACCATGAAGTAACTAGGGAAACTGAAACTCAGGATAGTCAAAACTCCGAATATAGTTCGGAATCTGCTGACACATCCCCTGACTCACCCAATATAGTCAATGAGCTAATCCATATAGATCCCTCAGGTATAGACAAGGTTTCGAGGAAGAGAAAGCAAGATATGGGCCACAAGGGAGAGAGAGAACGCAAGATGCCTAAACTAAAAGACACTACTGGTAGCCCTACATCGGCATTGGCATCTGGCCATTCCAGCGGAAAACAATGTCTTAGCACACATCCTAATGTTTTATGCCCCTCCCTTGTCTCCCTAGGTTCCTCGAACCCATGCCCAACGTGCCTAAGCAGCGATGATTCCCTGTTGGCAAAAATCGAGGCTTTGATGAAAAATCTCTTATTACCAGTCTTGGAGCGGACTAGATTAATGACTTTAAAAATAGATTCACTGGAGGCTGTAGTAAATACGAACTCTGCCCTGTTATCATCTATACCCGGCATAAACCCTGGGGGGGTCAAATCCTCACTTCTGGCCCCAAAAACATCAAATATTCCAAATACTCATAAACCCCCAGGGCTAGTAACCGATAGACCAAAGAGGGGTGGTGATTCTAAAAACATTCCAAGCAAGGTACCTGAGGCCCCGTCCCAACGCTCTCATATGACAAAGCCCATGATTAAACCGGATAGACCATCCCCGGCTAGACGCCATACTACCAAACCACCTTCTTTGGCAAAACCAAGCACAGTCACCCATAGCCTTCCTTCCCACGGGCCCCCAGACAATCATCATAGTATTTTAAAACCTATGTTAGGAAAACACCCCAGGCACCCAATACCCCGGGTTGACATCCCTATAGAGGCTACACCTTATACTATGGTACTGACTGGTGTGGCACCCCTTCAATCTGGCAAAAGGGAGACTCATGGGGACCTCCGTAACAAGGTGATTTTCTGGCTGAATAAAAACAGACCCCTACCCCCTTCTTCGCCAACAGAAATTCTATTTGTAAGAAGGGTTGATTGGGTGGGCCAGGGCACCAAAGATCTGGAGGGCGACTGCATCTTAATATCGTTCAGGGACCCCTGGGTGGTGGAAACAATTTGCAGAGAAGCTAGGTTTGCTAGGCAGGGGGACGTCCAGACCCTGGACTTATCATACTTTTACCCACACAGACAGGCTTATACTCTGAAGGCCCCTAAACAGGGACGACCCACCATTAGGAGTTACCCTATGATAAGGACACCACAACTACCGCAATTCCCACCCCTATTCAATCATTTTGGCCCCTTGTCTGATCTCGAGGCCATTGATTGACTTCAAAAACCTTCTTGTTCACCTGAACCTGTGGTAAATCCTGACCTTGGGGTAGAGAGGCAGAGGAAGGGTCAGGAGTCCCCACAGTTCACAATTATGGCAGAAGAGTGTAAGGGGGTCCCAGTACCAACAGGGATGGATATAACACCTTTGAGGGCAGGGGGAACCCCCATGATGACTGGGATTAATCAGAACATCGTTGGGAGAACTGAAAATGGGTGGGATGTTAGGGCTGGACAGGATAAGTCCGCAGTTTCAGTTGTGGTGGCCCCCACTGTGGTACCCTCATCAGAAACACTTGCCCTTGTGTCCTGGAATATTGCTGGGGTAAAAGGTCGAATCCATTCAGAAGATTGGCTGGAGTTTATGGATAAATTTGATATCATCTTACTCCAGGAAACCTGGGCTGTTGATCCAATATTTAGGCAGGGTTATGTAAATTTTTACAAAGCTGCCACTCGAAGTGCCATTAGAAATGCCAAAGGGCGAGCCTCAGGGGGGCTATTGATCTGGGTAAAACAATCTTTGGGATATCACACTACAGAAATAAGAGTACAAAACCCGGACCTCCTTATCGTTAAGTTGAGCAGGACTGGCTACCGGGACCTGATCCTGTTTAACATATATGCACGAGGTTTGCCGGGTGGCCGTTCCCCACCCTTGTTGGAGGTATTGGATGCTAACCTGGCAACCTTAGATAGCAATAACGTTATTCTTCTTGCTGGGGACCTAAATTGTTGCTTTGAACCTTTACTTGACCCAGGGGACAGTTGGGGTTCCGCGGAGGATGCAGTATGGGGCATACCTGATCTGTTGCCCGCTAAACCGGTACCCGCAACAGAGGCAGCGGTGAACTGGACGGCCTTCTGTTTAAATAGCGGCTTTCGGGCCTGTAATGGCCGAACAAAATCAGACCAGGAAGCCAACTGCACATTTGATAACGGGTTAAGAAGAAGCCGCATTGATTATATATTGTTGAAAGTAGGAGATTGGCCCCTGTTGGTGGATATGGAGGTATCTTCCCGTCCAGAAAGTGACCATAACCCTTTGACCTTGCAACTAAGGTTGCCAGGACTTGTGAGACTAGTGGAACCCGGTAGTTCACAGACAGGGGACACTTATCTTACAAACGATAGGAAGAGGTTAAAATGGTCAAAAATCAAGGAGGACGAAATATTGAGGGATAAGGTTACTAGCGTGGTTAATAATATATATAACGAAATGTTGATCCATGCCCAGTCGGGGGATAACCCCGAAACAGCTAACCTTATTATAAACCTTCATAATCGTTGTTTCGACGATTTAAAATCCCTGCTTTCCCAACCACGTCGGCAAGGAAATACCAAAGCACCTATTCGCCCCCAGAAATGGTATAATAAAAAGTGTAGGGAAGCCCACACTGACCTGATCAAAGCTGTTAAGTCCCGGAATATGGGTATAGTGAAAGCGGCTAGACTAACCTACAGGAAAATACAGGGGGAAGCCAAATTGGAGTGGGAGGACAAGTACTGGTTAGACCTACTTGAAGCTTCCACATCCAATAACCCCATTAAATTCTGGGAAATAGTTAAGTGGGGGAAGGATCCGGATGCACGCATTCCCGTAAACCATGTGTCCCCCACCGAGTGGGTGACCTTTTACTCATCCCAGTTCTGTGCTGTGAATCCCATGCCACCCAGTACTCTGGGAATGGCATCCCATCTCTCTATCCAAAGCGAGACCATCATCTTCACAGAAGGTGAGGTCGAGCTGGCATTAAATCTCACTATGCGAGGGAAAGCGCCAGGCATGGACCTCATACCCGCCGACTTGTTCAAAGCCAACCCCACTCTGTGGACACCATATATCACCAAGGTGGCAAATTCCATAGCTGCAGGGGCAAGAATACCCAAATCTTGGAAGGGGGCGGAGATTTTACCGATTTATAAAAAGGGCAGTAGGTCAAACCCAGGTAATTACCGCCCGATTAGTCTTATAGACTCCATGCAAAAACTCATCGCTCGCATGGTTCTGGGTAGGGTCCAAGGCTGGATCGAAATGGAGGACATTCTATCTCCAATGCAGGCGGGCTTCAGATCGGGAACCAGTACCATCGATCAGGTGTTCAGATTTTGCCTGATCTACTGGAAGGTGGTACAGCTTGGCGGCGGTACCATCTTCGCAGCGTTCATTGATCTGAAGTCCGCCTTCGATCTAGTCCCGAGGGACAAACTGTGGGCAGTTTTGAGGAGTTTGGGAATGCCCGTAGAACTGCTTGATTTGATAATCAAATTGCATGAGGAGAATTTTGCGAGGGTAAGGTGGGGAGGACAGGGTCAAGTGACAGAACCTTTTCCAGTCACCCGAGGTGTTCGCCAGGGGTGCGTACTGGCACCCACCCTTTTCTTATTGTTCATCGACCAAGTGGTCAAATTCTTCGAATCGACCCCAACTGATGCCCCAATGCTGGCAGGACAGCGTTTCCCAATGCTCATCTTTGCTGATGACACTTTACTCCTCTCCAGAACTCGTGGCGGACTACAGCGGGCTTTGGACCGCTTTGAGGAGTTCTGTGCCATCAGCGACCTCAAGGTGAACGTGGGAAAAACCAAATTTATGGTGTTAACAAAGAACTGCCCTGTCCAGAGTTCAGTTAGTATGGGTGGTGTCAATTTGGACCAAGTAGAGAATATGATATATCTGGGGGTCACGTTAGATAGTTGTCTGAAATGGAAAGCCCAAGTTGGTGCTCAACATCTCAAGCTTGCCCGACTGACCGGCTGCCTCCTTAGTGAGCAAAGGAAATCTATCACTAAGCGGGTCACCCCAGCACTCAAAATCTATGATGTAAAAATCAATCCCGCGATTTTATATGGTGCAGATTTGTGGGGCCATATGGATCTTACGGGTCTGTTCAAAATACAATGTAAATTTCTCCGAAATGTGGTGGGTTTGCCACAGTCGTCCCCCTCTATTCCCCTCTGCCTGGATTTGGGTTGTCCTCCGATTAATGAGATGGCCAGATTTAGACTGGTTGCCTTCTGGAGGCGCCTATGGACCTCCCCTGACCTTACCTTATTTGCAAATGGGGTAGCAGAAGTTAGGTCAATCATGGGATCGGGGAAAATCCCCTGGTTCCAAATGGTAAAATCCATCCTGATGGACATGGGTTTAGAGCAGCTCTGGTTATCCCCTGCCACCAGTACCTTTCCATCTAAACTGGCACTTAAGGAATTGTATTGGGCTACGCTCCGTCTGAATAGAATCAATGCCTCAAGCTCCACTAATCTCACGGGTAGGTTCCTTACCTTCAAACTGGACCCATCTCGCGAAAAATATTGGGACATGGTTTCTAAATCCTTAGATAGGAAACTTTATCACCAGTTCCGGGTGGGAACATTACCACTGAACACCTTTACGAAAAACTGGCCATCAAGCACCACGGACCATTGTAAATGGTGCCCAGGCCATAAGGAAACTGTGGGTCATTTTCTGTTTGCTTGCCCCAGATATCAGGCACCAAGGGCCAAATGGTTAAAACCACTGTTTCAGTGCCTGCCCATTAGGAAATCTGAAGAGGCCATTCATGTATTAAAAACTAATACATTACAAATTATCACAGTGTGTACGGCCAAATACCTGGGCTGGGCCTGGATACTCAGGGCAAAACAATAGATCAACCTCGGATTGTTATTAACGTACTGATGGTCAGAGAATTCTTTTCGTAAAGTTTGCTTATTTGCTCCTGTTAATGATCTCTTCCTATTTGATCTATATTGTCCCTTTTTCTTTTTCCTACAAATTACTGTTTGATATTTATTTGTAAACCCTTCTCCCTATAAGGAGAACTTGTTTTAGGACTGTCTTTAAACTGTTTAATGCTCATTTTATGGTTAATGAATATATATTTATCGTCAATTAATGTTTGTAATTATTTGTCTTTTATGATTGTTTTAATCGAAATAAAGACTTTAAAACCTAATTGGTAAAACATCTTGCTTAATACGCTCTCTGAAGTCTTAGCCTGATGACTGCTGGTCCATGCTACCACTAGAATAGCTTACTGTAAGGTTGACTTTAAAACCATTATAACCAACAAAATGAGCATCACCATTGGACCAAATCTCAGCATTGGTCTCAAAAGGAAAGGGGGAAATGGAGAAAAAAACCAAAATAAAAAGTTTATCTTTTGTTAAAAGACCCCTCACTCACCAACCTGGTTGGTGACATGCTTCATCATAGGGGTCCCACCCGGACAGCCGAATGCCATCCGGGTGTGCTGCGACACCTGATTACAGTGGAGCGGTTTTTTTGTGAGTGTAGTGCAATAAATAGTGATGTTAAAAATTATCCTGGTATAGCTTCTTTGCAAAAAATGTATTCTGAAGTTACTGGATCAGTAGGGTCCTCTGCCTCTGCTTAAAGGAGAATGATTTCCCCTCAGAGAAGAGAGCACAAAGCTAGAATGATGAAGTCAAGCTTAGGATCAGAAGGCAAGAAATTGCCCTGGCCAAAGAGACCCTAGCTCTTGAAAGAGAGAAGAAATTGTGTGGGCTAGAGCCCACTGGTGGCAGCAATATCCCTAGTGGTAGGGAAAGGTCTCATGACCATAGAAACCTGAACAAGATTGTCCCTCCCTGTGAGAAGTTGCACAAATTACAATGGTGCCCTAGGGGCACGACAAACCATATACTAAGTAAGTGGAATGTGAAAGTTGATAAAAGGAATGGAGCTGTCCAGAGGCTGTAGGATCGCTGGGACCACGCTATACTAACTCTAGGTAGGTAATAGGAGGCCCACGGAACGCGTGTGCAGAGTGTGAACTCACTCGCGAGATCCGTAACAGTGTCTATGGACAGTACAGTTCAAGAAAAAGGTGAGTACGGACAATCCTGATTAGGTAGAACTAAAACGACTGTGGAACTGGACACTAGGAGAGTCAAGTTACCCTTGAGCACTGAAATGCTCGTGTTACCTCACCCACGGGCTGCGGGTGCATAGGTGCCAAGTCGTGTCGGGTTCCGGCGTTGAAGTCTATGGAGCCTGGAGGAAAAGATGCTGCAGGCGGTCAGGAGGGAGATGTCCGGTGTGATCCAAGGGTGGATCAGTGAAGAGAAGAACTTGAAAGCAGAGGGGACAATGTTCAAAGTCACTAGCCAGTGACTGGAGTGGAACCAGGAGTAGAACCAGATGTCGTTGTCGCGATCAGGTGAGAGTGGACGCTTGTCTCTGCAGCCATGTGGACCAGGTGGTGTCTTCGACGACCAGGATGGAGGCACGAGCTGTACCACGCAGGCTCTCGCTGTCGGCGGTGTCGGCTTCGGAGTCAACAGGCCTTGGCAAAGGCAACCCACGCGGTGAGTGGAAACGGCGTCTGGAGTGGACCAGGAGGGTCCGGGGTGCTCCTCTTTTGGAAGGGAGCAAGGGCCAGTCTGGAGCAACCAGACCAGCAGTGAAGATTTCGGAGTTCGTCGTCTAGGAAGTCACTAGCCAGCCGGCAAGTGACCAGACAACGCGTCGAGCAGCAAACAGGCAGAAGGACCCCACGCAGATCTCGTGGATGCTGGAGGGCTGGTCTTCGGTGCAGGAGCTGCTCGGGGTCGGGGCTTCTCAGTCCCCAAAGCACTTGGACGATGTTACCTCAGAAGTCGTGCTGGAGCGAAGTGCTGCTTCTTTCAAGATGGCCGGTCCCACGTGTCTCGTCGCACCCACGGATCTCAGCTGTGCTGCAGATGTAGGTAGAGGTCGGAGAGGTCTGGGAATCCGGGTCTCGTCGGGCTCTGAAGTCTGGATCCTTGACGGAAGACGACAAAGGGAAGCCGCTGGACACTGCTGGTGCCTGCTTGTGCAGGGGGGACACTCCTTGCCCACAAGGGAGATTTCTTCAGTCTTCTGTGTAGCAGAACGTCGAAGTCCAGAGTTTCTTCTTGTAAAGTTGTTCAGGATAATCTAATTTGGAATGGGACCAGCTCCTACTTTTATCCGGCTAAATGGGGCTGTACTACAACTAGGTCCCTCCTCTGGGTGGGACCAGGAAGGGGGGTGGTTAAACCCCCTATCCTTTGTCCGGTCTTGCGCCAGCTCTGGGGCTGGAGTGCCCCAGGAACTGGTTTAGACCGGTGTATGCACAGGGACACCTTGTGTGCCCCAGGCATGTCTCATTCCTTTCAGCCCTGTCCTACCTAATACACAAAATCCTGTCTGGGGTGGTGCTAGCACCTCCCAAGGCAGGAAACCCTTTGTCCAAGCCTCCCTCGCTGGAAGGACTCCCAGCAGCAGGAGGTCAGACTTGTGTCTGTGGTGGCAGCATACATTTTGTGATGCTGAGGCTCGAGTTAACTTTAACCGGGGTTCACAGTTACATACATGTCGTGTCCCTCTAGAAGGGTGGAATGCTACCCCAGTCGCCAGAATTGGCGAGGGGGTAGTATTCCAATTCGTATGACACCTTACTCAACATGTTTTGATAATGCTATACCAAAGTTGGCAATAACCGCGAGGATTATAATGCACTTAAGAGTATATGGTATAGCGTTATCATGGAAACCGCTAAAGGACTTGGTTCCGAAAGCTGCAGACAGGCTCAGCTCTTGCTAGAGCACCATCTCACATAATTCCAAGCACTCTGCCTTCAGGATTGATAAGGCCTGCCATAGGAGTGACTGATAGGAGGATATGTGTCCATTTTAGGGTTAGATATAGGGATACAATATCTAAAGCAAAGGGTGATTACACCACCTTGCCCCAGCAGATTGATCAGCCAGTTGTGTCAGATTTGGATGGCCAGCCAGGGGTGGCATAATACATGCTGCAGCCCCTGGTAGGCCCTGGGTGCACCTATGCCCTGGGTACCTAAGGTACATTGTACAAAACAAGTGTCCGGGGACACGGAAAGTTTAGAGGTCTCGGGCGGACCCGATAAGGCAAGTCGGAAGCGAGGGACTCGGGACCCTAGAGTAAAGAGGCTATGCAGGCACCGAAATACAGAGTTACCTAGCCACGAGGGCTGCGGCTGCACAAGTCTTACAGGCGTCGGGGTCTTCGCTGACGAGCCAGGAGCCGGAAGGAAAGGAGTTGCTGGCCGGCGACCAGTGATGAATAGTTCGTAGAGATCCAAGCCTGGATCAGAGATTGATGATACCTGAAAGCAGAGGGGACCAAGTTCGTACTACTAGCCAGTAGTCAGAGGGTACCAGGAGGGCACCGGTTGGCCGTCACCTCGACCAGGTGAGTGGGCGACGCTAGGCTCTGCAGTCTCACGGACCAGGAGGCGTTGTCGGCGACCACGGTGGAGGTGCGAGCTGTCCCACGAAGGATGATGCTGTCGACGTCGCTGGGCCCAGGATGGGGCAACAAGCCTTGGCAGATCTCAGGGCCACGTGGTGGGCCTAAGATGGCGTCTTGAGTGGACCAGGAGGGTCCGGGGTGCTTCTCGCAAAGATGGAAGCAAGGGCCAGTCTGGAGCAACCAGACCAGCAGTGTTGATTGTCGGATGTCGTCACAGAAGGGCACAAGCCAGCGGCTAGTGACCAGACAACGGGCTGAGCAGCGAGCAGAAGGGCCCCACGCAGATCGTGGAGATGCTGGGAGACTGCACTTTGGTGCTGGAGCGGCTCAGGGTCGGGGCTTCTCGGACCCCAGAGCACTCACCAGAGAATTACTTCGATGGTCGTGCTGGTTAAGAAAGCGTGCAGGTCTTGATGATGGCCGGTCCCTCGAGGTCTTGTCGCACCCACAGATCACAGCTGAGCTGATGACGTGGGTAGAGGTCAGAGGTGCCAGGGAAGCCGGTTCTCGTCGAGCTGGGCCGTCGGATTCCTTGAGGAAGGACTTACAGCAAACCGCAGAGTTCTTAGATGGTGCCCGCTGATGCAGGGTGACTACTCCTTAGTCACAAGGGAGAAATCTTGAGAAGAGTCTCGAATGTCCTTTCGTAGAAAGTAGTTCTTGATTCAAAGATGATCTAATTTGGAAGGGTCCCCGCTCCCGTCTTTATCCTAAAGAAAGGGGTGGGTACATGACTAGGTCCTGCCCTAAGGGTGGGACCAGGAAGGGGGGTAGTTACACCCCTCTCCCCTGCCGGACTTTCCCCAGGCCAGGGCTGGCGCCCCTGGAACTGGTTCTGACCGGCAGATGCGTAGTGAGCACCGGGGTGCCACTCCGCAGTCACCTTCTCGCAAAAGCCCTACCTACCCAGAGTACACAAACCCTGTCTGGGACGGTGCGAACACCGCCCTTGACAGGAAACCCTTTGTCCAAGCTCTCCTCGCTGGAAGGACTCCCAGCAGCAGGGGGTCAGACTCGTGTCTGTGGTGGCAGCATCCATTTTGTGGAGCTGAGGCTTTAGTTAACTTTAACCGGGGTTCACAGTTACGTACATGTCGTGTCCCTCTAAAAGGGCGGAATGCTAACCTCGTCGCCAGAATTGGTGAGGGGGCAGCATCCCGATTCGTATGACACCTTACTCGACATGCCGTGATAACGCGACACCGAAGTTACCGATGTGGTACGCGTTATCATGGAACAGCCATTGGGTCTTGATTCCGCAAGCTGCAACCGGGCTTGGCTCGGGCCAGAACCTAGTTCACACGAGCCCACGCACTCTGCCTTCAGGATTGTCAAGGCCTGCCATAGGAGTGACTGATAGGAACTCGGGTGTCCATTGTATGGTTAGATATAGAGCTACTATACCTAAAGCAAAGGGTGATTACACGACTTTGCCCCAGCTGTCATGCAGCCAGTTGTGTCAAATTTAGGCGGCCAGCCAGGGGTGGCATAATACATGCTGCAGCCCCTGGCGGCCCTGGGTACACCTATGCCCTGCGTTACGGGGTCTGATAAGGTGGCCCAGTACCAATTGGTGAATGCACCTAGGGTACATATCGTAATTTAGAAAGAGAACAGCCAGGCTGTGGGTCTGATTGGCAGGCCCACAGCCAGAGAAAGTCGTAAACCAGTGAAACAAAAGCAAAAAATCTGGGTGATCATAGGATTGCAGACCCTACTCTCCTACAGTTGTCAATTTAGAGAGAGCACAGCTAGGCTGTGGGTCTGATTAGCAGGCCCACAGCCAGGGAAAGTCGTAAACCAGTGAAGCAAAAAGCAAAAATCGGGGGTGACCATAGGATTGCAGACCCTACTCTCCTACATAACCACCCCCAAACATAGGGACATTAAACCAACATTGACCAGGTGAGTCTTCTTGTTCTAAGTGGAAGTACCTGGAAAGACCATCTGCATTGCCATGGCCAGTCCCTGGTCTGTGCTCCACTGTAAAATCCATCCCCTGTAGGGAAATGGACCACCTAAAAAGTTTGGGGTTTTCACCCTTCATTTGATTTAGCCATAAGAGGGGCTTATGGTCGGTCTGAATCTTGAAGTGAGTTCCAAACAAGTATGGCCTCAACTTATTCAGGGCCCAAACCACAGCAAAGGCCTCCCTCTCAATAGCTGACCAACGTTTCTCTCTAGGGGTCAGCCTTCTACTTATAAAAGCAATGGGCTGGTCATGACCATCAATATTCAGTTGAGGTAGAACAGCTCCCACACCCAACTCAGAAGCATCTGTTTGGACAATGAAAGGTTTGGAGTAGTCTGGACTCTTGAGAATAGGTGCAGTGCACATGGCCTGCTTTAGGTCATCAAATGCCTTTTGACAGCTAACTGTCCACTGAACTTTCTTTGGCATTTTCTTACTTGTCAGGTCATTAAGTGGAGTCACAATGGTTCCATAATTTCTGACAAATTTCCTATAGTAACCAGACAGGCCCAAGAAAGCTCTGACCTGTGTCTGGGTGGTTGGAGGAGCCCAGTCCTTTATGGCCTGTATCTTGCTCTCCAAAGGTTGAACCTGGCCTCCACCTACAAGGTGGCCCAGATATACAACTTGACTCTGCCCTATCTGGCACTTAGTAGCCTTGATAGTGAGGCCTGCCTTTTGCAGGGCCTCCAAAACTTTCCTCAGGTGGATCAGGTGATCCTCCCAGGTGGAGCTAAAGACAGCAATATCATCTAGATATGCTGCACAGAAGTCATCCAGCCCAGAGAGAACTTGGTTCACCAACCTTTGAAAAGTGGCAGGTGCATTTTTCAAACCAAAGGGCATTACCACAAACTGGTAAGGACCTCCTGGGGTAGAAAATGCTGTTTTGGCCTTGGAATCCTCAGCTAACCTGATTTGCTAATAACCAGCTGTCAGGTCAAATGTACTCAAGAATTTGGCAGAAGCCAATTTATCTATGAGTTCATCTGCTCTTGGTATTGGATGGGCATCTGTCTTAGTGACAGCATTGAGACCCCTGTAGTCTACACAAAACCTCATCTCTCTCTTACCATCCTGGGTGTGAGGTGTAGGCACTAGAAGTACAGGACTAGCCCAAGGGCTCTCTGAGGGTTCAATGACTCCCAATTCCAACATCTTTTGTACTTCTTGTTTTATGCAGTCCCTTACGAGGTCAGGTTGCCTGTAGATTTTACTCTTTATAGGCAGGCTGTCACCAGTGTCCACCTCATGGGTGCACCAGTTTGTCTGACTGGATGTCAGAGAGAACATTTGTCTAAAGGACTGAAGAACTTGTTTGCAATCCTTTTGCTGATGTTCAGAGAGGCTGTCAGAAAAGACTACACCACCTACTGACACATCATCAGGGTTCTGAGTGAGCAGGTCTGGGAGAGGGTCACTCTCTTCCTCCTGTCCCTCATCTGTAGCCATGAGCAAGCCCATGTCTTCCCTGTTGACAAATGCCTTGACACTGTTCACATGAAGTACTCTGTGAGGGCTCCTGGGAGTTCCAAGGTCTACCAGGTTTGTGACCTCTCCCTTCTGTTCAATGATAGTATGGGGTCCAGACCATTTGTCTTGGAGAGCTGCTGGGGCCACTGGCTCCAACACCGACACCTTCTGTCCAGGCTGGTAAACAGTAAGGACAGCCTTTTGGTCATGCCAAGCTTTTTGTAGCTCTTGGCTGGCCTCAAGGTTTTTAGATGCCTTCTCCATGTACTCTGCCATTCTGGAGCGGAGACCAAGTACATAGTCCACTATGTCTTGCTTAGGCTTTTTGAGAGGTAACTCCCATCCTTCCTTCACAAGACACAGGGGTCCTCTTATAGGATGCCCAAATAGAAGCTCAAAAGGGCTGTAGCCAACCCCCTTCTGTGGGACCTCTCTGTAAGCAAACAGAAGGCAGGGTAAAAGGATGTCCCATCTTCGCCTAAGCTTTTCTGGTAACCCTTTTATCATCCCTTTGAGGGTCTTGTTGAATCTCTCCACAAGCCCATTGCACTGTGGGTGATAGGGGGTGGTGAATTTGTAATTAACACCACACTCCTTCCACATTGCAGTCAAGTATCCTGACATAAAGTTTGCACCTCTGTCACCTCCTTAGGAAACCCCACTCTGGAGAAAACTCCCAGCAGGGCCCTGGCCACAACAGGAGCTGTAGTGGTCCTAAGGGGAATAGCTTCTGGTGGCATGATCCACTACCACCAGTATACATCTGTGCCCAGATGCTGTTGGGGGTGTCCATGGGTCCAACAATGTCAATCCCCACTCTTTCAAAGGGTACCCCCACCACAGGTAGTGGTATAAGGGGGGCCTTTGTGGTGCCACCTGATTTGCCACTGGCTTGGCAGGTGACACATGAGCGACAAAACTATTTTGTGTCTTCAGACATATAAGGCCAGTGAAAGTGAGGGACAAGCTTGTCCCAAGTCTTGTTCTGGCCTAAGTGACCTGCAAGGGGAATTTCATGGGCCAAGGTAAGAAGGAAACCTCTCAGAGACAAGGGGATGACCAGCCTCCTGGTAGCACCAGGCTTGGGGTCTCTTGCCTCAGAGTAAAGGAGTCCATCATCCCAGTATATCTTGTGGGTACCTGTGGCATTCCCTGCAGCCTCAGCAGCAGCCTGCTGTCTGAGGGGTTCAAGAGAGGAACAGTCTAACTGTGCCTGCCTCAAGTCTGCCCTGGAAGGTCCCCCTGTCCCAAGAAACTCAACCTGTTCAGGCTCAAGCTCTTCTAGGACAGTTCCTTCTGGGGTCTTTGGGTCAGCCTCCTGAGAGGGCTGATCCTCACCTTGAGGCAGGGGGAAGGCACTGCCTTAACCCTACTGCTCTTTCTCTTGGGAAGTGTCTGGTCCATTGTTCCAGGATCCAGCACTTGTTCAGCTGGGCATTTTTTGGCTTGTGACCTAGTCACAGCAAGGACATGTGCTGACAAACCTAACATTTCTACATGAGTCCTATACTCCACATCTGACCATAAGGAGGATTCCAAATCATTGCCCAAAAGACAGTCCACTGGGAGGTCTGAACTAACTACAACCCTTTTGAGGCCAGTTACCCCTCCCCAAGAGAAATTAACAAGTGCCATACTATGGTTGGTAGTGACATTGCTAGCATTGGTCACTAGGTAGTCTGAACCTAGTATTACCTGTCCAGGGTCCACAAATGCTGGTGTCACCATAGTGACACTGGCACAGGTGTCCCTGTAGGCCTGAGCCATTTTTCCATTAATTAAAGGCGTTTGGCTGTACTTGCCCAGAATACTGGGACTTATTGTAGGGGTCATATCCATGTCCCCAGTACAAACAAGATCAGCCTGAGTAGGTACCCTGACTAAGTCAGAGCCCGCCTCAGATACCAAGGTTAACCCCACTATAGCCTTGGGAAGAGCACTACCACTACTAACTGTACTAGGGGGTGCAGGTGCCTTAGGGGCAGTAGTGGTAGGAGCTGTGCTTTTCTTGGTGCACTCACTAAACCAGTGAGTTTTACTTTTACAGTATTGGCACCATGGTTTCCTCTGACCATCATTCTTCTTCTTTTGGGAATTCTGGGACCCACCCTCCTTAGATTGTTGGGGCCCTGTTGAAGACTTCTGGTCATTTTGCTTATTCACATTACCCTTCTGGTCTGCTTTCTTCTGGCCACCACCCTGGTTCTGGTTCTGCTGCTTGACCCTTGTCCTGACCCATCTGTCTGCCTTCTTTCCCAATTCTTGGGGAGAGGTCAGATCTGAGTCAATAAGGTGCTGATGCAACAACTAATTCTGACAATTACTTAAGATTTGCACTCTCATAATTAGATTATACAATCCTGTGTAATCAGTAACTTTACTTCCCAGTAACCAGCCTTCAAAAGCCTTAGTGGCACAATCAACAAAGTCAGCCCAATCCTGAGACTGAATTTTCTGGGTGTCTCTGAACAGCAACCTGTACTGCTCAGTTGTTAAGCCAAACCCATCAATCAGTGTATTCTTCAGGACTTGGTAATTGTTAGCATCCTCAGCTCTAGTAGTGAGGAGCTTATCTCTACCTTTACCTTCAAAGGAGAGCCACAATATAGCTGCCCACTGACTCTGGGGGATGCACTGGACAGTGCAGGCCCTCTCCAAAGCAGTCATCCATTTGTGGATGTCATCCCCTAGTTTAAAGGGGGACACTATTTTACTCAGGTGTCTAGTATCAAAACTCCTGTCTTTATCTCTAATGATAATGCTGCCACCAGTGGGGTCTGCCCCACTCAATTTCTGCTCTCTGGCAAAGGCAAGTCTTTCCTTGGCAAGGGCAAGTTCTTCCCTCTCAATCCTCAGATTGACTTCCCTCATCTTAGCTTCATGCTCTCTTCTCTGAGGGGATGTCATCCCTCTCTGAGAAGATGCCTGAGAGACATGGGTATGAACAGATCTGTTAGAGCCTCTGGAGTGAGACCTAACTCGTCTATTCCCAAGGTTAAGCCTGCCTGAGGATAGGCCTGGGGGTCCCCCAGTTCCATTCTCATGTATGCTTAAGTTGGTCCTGGTGAGCCTACTGACTACTACTGGACCTTTGTCTGCCTCATCCCCTGATAACTCCTCTTCCTCCTCTTCACTTTCTGCTCCATGGAGGTTAAGGTCAGGATCACCAAGGGTTCCCTCTAAGGGGGGCATGCTCCCATCTGGATTAGAGGGGCCAGTGTTAGAAGCCCTTCTGGCATCATATGTGTGAGAAGTTGGCCAGGCCCTCTCCAGAGCAGTCATCCATTTGTGGATGTCATCCCCTTGCTTAAAGGGGGGCACTATTTTACTCAGGTGTCTAGTATCAAAACTCCTGTCTTTATCTCTAGGGATAATGCTGCCACCAGTGGGGTCTGCCCCACTCAATTTCTGCTCTCTGGCAAAGGCAAGTCTTTCTTTGGCAAGGGCAAGTTCTTCCCTCTCAATCCTCAGATTGACTTCCCCCATCTTAGCAGCTTCATGCTCTCTTCTCTGAGGGGATGTCATCCCTCTCTGAGAAGATGCCTGAGAGACATGGGTGTGAATAGATCTGTTAGAGCCTCTGGAGTGAGACCTAACTCGTCTATTCCCATGGTTAAGCCTGCTTGAGGATAGGCCTGGGGTTCCCCCAGTTCCATTCTCATGTATGCTTAAGTTGGCCCTGGTAAGTCTGCTGACTCCTCCCTGACCATGGTTTACCTCATCTTCCTCCACTTCATCAGTTTCAGGGAGATTAGAGTCCTCCTCTACTGGGGGTATGGTTCCCTCTGTAGGGTCAGATTGGCCTGGATTAGAAGCCCTTCTGGCATCACATGTCTCTAAGAGACCTATCAGAAAAGGAATTGTAGGGTTAGAACCCTGTTTTAGTTTCCTGGAGGTACACAATTGTCTCATCTCCTGGAAGCTAAGGGCTGCATATCTTGACATGACCTGTGGAGGGTCAATATCACCAAGGGGAGCTACTGTGTTCTCTCCTGTGATAGACATGCTTTTCTAGTGAGGTGTAAGTGGTGCACTTACCTACACTATGGGTTTTCCTACTGATCCCTTGCTAAGAGCTGTAGTCAGGGTGTGCTACTCCCTTTCTACTACAACAGCTGGTTCAGTAGAACTCAGAGTATTTCTAAGCTTGTTATATGTACCTATGGTACCTTATGTGATCTTTCAAATTATATCTCAAGATTATATTTGGTAAAAACAACAGCAAGCTCAAATCCCAACCGCTGCACCCAATGTGAGAAGTTGGCCTGATATATGATGTTCACTAGTTCTAGTGATCACCTTGTATCAGTCCAAACAACCCTTATGGTGATTGGTTGTAAGTCAACCTTATAGGCCAGCTATCCTAATGGTAGCATGGACAAAGCAGTCTTAGGCTGAACTCTTTTGGCATGTGAAGCCAGCTGTTTTACCACATATAACCCCTTGAATACCAAATGAAAGGATACCACACAGGTTGTTATGAAAATAAACAAGTATTTATTAACTAACATACACCTCTGAACTCTTTATGAGGTCAGAGGGCTAAGCACATGACAATCTCTTAGGAAAAATACGTTTAAGTTGCACATATTACAATGGTGCCCTAGGGGAACGACAAACCATATACTAAGTAAGTGGAATGTGAAAGTCGATAAAAGGAATGGAGCTGTCCAGAGGGTGTAGGATCGCTGGGACCACGCTATACTAACTCTAGGTAGGTAATAGGAGGCCCACGGAACACGTGTGCAGAGTGTGAACTCACTCGCGAGATCCGTAACATTGTCTATGGACAGTACAGTTCAAGAAAAAGGCGAGTACGGACAATCCTGACTAGGTAGAACTAAAACGACTGTGGAACTGGACACTAGGAGAGTCAAGCTACCCTTGAGCACCGAAATGCTCGTGTTACCTCACCCACGGGCTGCGGGTGCATAGGTGCCAAGTCGTGTCGGGTTCTGGCGTTGAAGTCTATGGAGCCTGGAGGAAAAGATGCTGCAGGCGGTCAGGAGGGAGATGTCCGGTGTGATCCAAGGGTGGATCAGTGAAGAGAAGAACCTGAAAGCAGAGGGGACCCTGTTCAAAGTCACTAGCCAGTGACTGGAGTGGAACCAGATGTCGTTGTCGCGATCAGGTGAGAGTGGACGCTGGTCTCTGCAGCCACGTGGACCAGGTGGTGTCTTCGACGACCAGGATGGAGGCACGAGCTGTCCCACGCAGGCTCTCGCTGTCGGCGGTGTCGGCTTCGGAGTCAACAGGCCTTGGCAAAGGCAACACACGCGGTGAGTGGAAACGGCGTCTGGAGTGGACCAGGAGGGTCCGGGGTGCTCCTCTTTTGGAAGGGAGCAAGGGCCAGTCTGGAGCAACCAGACCAGCAGTGAAGATTTCGGAGTTCGTCGTCTAGGAGGTCACTAGCCAGCCGGAAAGTGACCAGACAACGTGTCGAGCAGCAAACAGGCAGAAGGGCCCCACGCAGATCTCGTGGATGCTGGAGGGCTGGTCTTCGGTGCAGGAGCTGCTCGGGGTCGGGGCTTCTCAGTCCCCAAAGCACTTGGACGAGGTTACCTCAGAAGTCGTGCTGGAGCGAAGTGCTGCTTCTTTCAAGATCGCCGGTCCCACGTGTCTCGTCGCACCCACGGATCTCAGCTGTGCTGCAGATGTAGGTAGAGGTCGGAGAGGTCTGGGAATCCGGGTCTCGTCGGGCTCTGAAGTCCGGATCCTTGAAGGAAGACGACAAAGGGAAGCCGCTGGACGGTGATGGTGCCTGCTTGTGCAGGGTGGACACTCCTTGCCCACAAGGGAGATTTCTTCAGTCTTCTGTGGAGCAGAACGTCGAAGTCCAGAGTTTCTTCTTGTAAAGTTGTTCAGGATAATCTAATTTGGAATGGGACCAGCTCCTACCTTTATCCGGCTAAAGGGGGCTGTACTACGACTAGGTCCCTCCTCTGGGTGGGACCAGGAAGGGTGGTGGTTACACCCCCTATCCTTTGTCCGGTCTTTCACCAGTTCTGGGGATGGAGTGCCCCAGGAACTGGTTTAGACCGGTGTATGCACAGGGACACCTTGTGTGCCCCAGGCATGTCTCATTCCTTTCAGCCCTGTCCTACCTAATACACAAAATCCTGTCTGGGGTGGTGCTAGCACCTCCCAAGGCAGGAAACCCTTTGGCCAAGCCTCCCTCGCTGGAAGGACTCCCAGCAGCAGGAGGTCAGACTTGTGTCTGTGGTGGCAGCATCCATTTTGTGATGCTGAGGCTCGAGTTAACTTTAACCGGGGTTCACAGTTACATACATGTTGTGTCCCTCTAGAAGGGTGGAATGCTACCCCCGTCGCCAGAATTGGCGAGCGGGTAGTATTCCAATTCGTATGACACCTTACTCGACATGTTTTGATAATGCTATACCAAAGTTGGCAATAACCGCGAGGATTATAATGCACTTAAGAGTATATGTTATAGCGTTATCATGGAAACAGCTAAAGGACTTGGTTCCGAAAGCTGCAGACAGGCTCAGCTCATGCTAGAGCACCATCTCACATAATTCCAAGCATTCTGCCTTCAGGATTGATAAGGCCTGCCATAGGAGTGACTGATAGGAGGATATGTGCCCATTTTAGGGTTAGATATAGGGATACTATATCTAAAGCAAAAGGTGATTACACCACCTTGCCCCAGCTGATTGATCAGCCAGTTGTGTCAGATTTGGATGGCCAGCCAGGGGTGGCATAATACATGCTGCAGCCCCTAGTAGGCCCTGGGTGCACCTATGCCCTGGGTACCTAAGGTACACTGTACAGGGACTGACAAGGTGACTCAGTATCCAATTAGATATGCACCTAAGGTACATGGTTGTCAATTTAGAGAGAGCGCAGCTTGGCTGTGGGTCTGATTAGCAGGCCCACAGCTAGGGAAAGTCGTAAACCAATGAAGCAAAAAGCAAAAATCGGGGGTGACCATAGGATTGCAGACCCAACTCTCCTACACTCCCTATCAGATTGGGGATGTCATCCACAAGTGGATACCTGCTTTGGAGAGGGCCTGCAAAGTACAGCAGGTACCCCAAAGTCAGTGAGCAGCAATCCTGTGGCTCTCCTTTGCAGACAAAGGAAGAGACAATCTCCTCACTGTTAGAGAAGAGGATGCTGACAACTACAATGTCCTGCAGATTGCTCTGATAGATGGGGTTGGCCTGAGCAGTACAGGTTGCTGTTCAGGGATACCCAGAAGATACAAACTCAGGACTGGACAGATTTTGTAGATTGTGCTGCTAAGGCTCTGGAAGGTTGGTTACTTGGCAGTAAAGTAAGTGACTGTACAGGGTTGTATAACCATATAATGAGAGAACAGATTCTTAATAACTGTCAGAACCAGATATTGCACCAACACCTGGTTGACTCTGATTTGAACTCTCCCCAAGAATTGGGTAAGAAGGCAGACAAATGGGTCAGAACCAGGGTGAAGCAGAAGGTATAGAACCATGGTGGTGATCAGAAGAAGCAAGACCAAAAGGGTGGGGAGAAAGCAAAAGACCAGAAGTCTTCTCAAGGTCCCCAAAAAGCTTCTAATAGTGGGGGTTCCCAACACTCTAAATATAAAGAAGGCCAAAAGAAACCCTGGTGCAAAGTATGGTAGAGTAATGCTCGTTGGACCAGTGATTGCAACAAGAAGGAGACAGCTCCAGCCACCATTGCCCCTAAGGCAACTGTTCCCCCTAGTTCAGCTCCAAGTGGTGGTCCTCAACAGAAGGGTGTAATAGGGTTAACACTGGGAACTAAGATGGATTCTGGCCTAGTCAGAATACCAACTCAAGCTGTTTTGATCTGTGATGGGGACATAGCCATGTCCTCTACTGTGAGTCCCAATAACTTGGGCAAGTACAGACAAACTCCTTTGAATAATGATAACGTGGCTCAGGCCTACAGGGACACATGTGCTAGTGTCACAATGGTGACACCCAGCTTTGTGGACCCTAAACAGATCATACTAGGTGAAAATTACCTAGTGACCAATGCTAGCAATGTACCTACCACACACAGTATGGCAGTTGTTAATTTCTCCTGGGGAGGGGTAACTGGCCTCATGAAGGTTGTTGTTAGCTCAGACCTCCCTGTATAATGTTTGCTTGGCAATGACCTAGAGACTTCAGCCTGGTCTGAAGTGGAGTATAGGACACATGCAGAAACGCTAGGCATCTCAGCACATGTGCTTGCTGTGACTAGGTCACAGGTCAAAAATTGAAACACTGAACAGGCACTGGATTCTGGAATAATGTACCAGTTGCCTACCAGGAGGAGAAGCAGTAGGGTTAAGGCAGGGTCTTTCCCCCTGCAGAAATAACGGGACCCCCTCTGTAACACTTTTAGGTCAGGAAAAAGAGGGGAAAACAGAACAAATAAATATCACAAAATTTCCCTCATTGACCCACAACTCTTGTTTCAAAGATATACCAGTGACAAAAGATAATTCTCTAAGGTTTTTAATTTTTTAACATACCATCATTTTTTTGAAATATAAAAAATCCTTTTTTTGCCCCTTTTATGGATTCATTTTTTACATAACAAATTACATCACAAATACATATAATCCTTGGTACATTTCTTTTATAACCATGATTATTGTAAAGAAATACTAAAAAGCATTTGCAATGCAATAGGTCTCGCATTATAAAAGTTTGAGCTATTGGTCTTGTAAATGACACATTTTTTATTTATGTGTTGGTTTTGAAAATAGCGAAATTAATAGCTTTGTCATTTACAATGCCAATACTTTTATCTTTTGCAAATGTGACACCTATAGCATTTGTAATGCAACATGTTTTGTATTTACGTAACTTAGATGTATTGATATTACAAATAACAATGGCTTTTAATTTTTTTAAATACATAATACTTAAATAAAAGTTATTGTAATTTATAATGGCAATAGCTTAAACTTTTGTAAATAACTTTTGTGAGGATTATGTTCAGTGTATTTTATTGTGACGAAAATCCAAGAACAGAAGTGAAATATTAACATCTTTGTGACATTTGTAATAAAGCTTGAAACATTGAGAGAACATATTTGAACCAGTTGATGTTGAATGGTTGCACAGATTGATACTGTGGTGGTGACGAGTGATGCTGTGGCGTTCAGTGATGCTGTGGTAGCGCATATTTATGGTGTGGTGCCCCTGAGTGATGCTGTGGTGCCCCTGAGTGATGCTGTGGTGGTGCTGAGTGATGCTGTGGTACCCCTGAATGATGCTGTGGTGGTGCGCTAGATAGAGTGAGTGAGGGCGATCGATAGAGTGAGTGAAGGCGATAGATAGAGGGAGTGAGGGCGATAGATAGAGGGAGTGAGGGCTATCGATATAGAGGGAGGGCAATAGATCGAGTGAGGGAGGGCGATAGATAGATCGAGTGAGGAAGGGCGATAGATAGAGTGAGGGAGGGCGATAGATAAGATAGATAGAGCGAAGGGAGGGCGATAGATAGATAGAGCGAGGGAGGGCGATAGATAGAGCGAGGGAGGGCGATAGATAGAGCGAGGGAGGGCGATAGATAGATCGAGTGAGGGAGGGCAATAGATAGAGCGAAGGGAGGGCGATAGATAGATAGAGCGAGGGAGGGCGATAGATAGAGCGAGGGAGGGCGATAGATTGAGTGAGAGAGGGCGATAGATAGATAGGTAGAGTGAGTGAGGGCGGTAGAGTGAGTGAGGGCGGTAGAATGAGTGAGGGCAGTAGAATGAGTGAGGGCGGTAGAGTGAAGGCGGTAGAGTGGTAGAGTGAGGGCGGTAGAGTGGTAGAGTGAGGGCGGTAGAGTGGTAGAGTGAGGGCGGTAGAGTGATAGGGTGAGGGCGATAGAGTGGTAGAGGTGTGTGAGAGGGTGAGGGTGTGTGAGAGGGTGAGGGTGTGTGAGAGGGTGAGGGTGTGGGAGAGTGAGGGGGTGTGTGAGTGAGGGGGTGTGAGAGCGAGGGTGTGTGAGAGTGAGGGTGTGTGAGAGTGAGGGTGTGAGAGAGTGAGGGTGTGTGAGAGCGAGGGTGTGTGAGAGCGAGGGTGTGTGAGGGTGAGGGGGTGTGAGGGTAAGGGTGTGTGTGAGGGTGTGTGTGAGAGGGTGAGGGTGTGTGAGAGGGTGAGGGTGTGTGAGAGTGAGGGTGTGTGAGAGTGAGGGTGTGTGAGAGTTTGAGTGTGAGGGCGGTAGAGTGGTAGAGTGAGGGCGGTAGAGTGGTAGAGTGAGGGCGGTAGAGTGATAGGGTGAGGGCGATAGAGTGGTAGAGGTGTGTGAGAGGGTGAGGGTGTGTGAGAGGGTGAGGGTGTGTGAGAGTGAGGGTGTGGGAGAGTGAGGGGGTGTGTGAGTGAGGGGGTGTGAGAGTGAGGGTGTGTGAGAGTGAGGGTGTGAGAGAGTGAGGGTGTGTGAGAGCGAGGGTGTGTGAGTGAGGGGGTGTGAGGGGGTGTGGGTGAGGGTGAGTGAGAGGGTGAGGGGGTGTGAGGGTAAGGGTGTGTGTGAGGGTGTGTGTGAGAGGGTGAGGGTGTGTGAGAGGGTGAGGGTGTGTGAGAGCGAGGGTGTGTGAGTGAGGGGGTGTGAGGGTGTGTGTGAGAGGGTGAGGGTGTGTGAGAGGGTGAGGGTGTGTGAGAGGGTGAGGGGGTGTGAGAGTGAGGGTGTGTGAGAGTGAGGGTGTGTGAGAGTTTGAGTGTGTGAGTGAGGGGGTGTGAGGGTGAGGGGGTGTGGGTGAGGGTGAGTGAGAGGGTGAGGGGGTGTGAGAGGGTGAGGGGGTGTGAGGGTGAGGGGGTGTGAGGGTGAGGGGGTGTGAGGGTGTGTGTGAGAGTGAGGGTGTGTGTGAGGGTGAAGGGGTGGGTGAGAGGTTGTGTGAGGGTGAGTGAGGGTGAGGGTGAAAGGGTGGGTGAGCATGGATGAGAGGTTGAGTGGGGGTGAGGGGGGTGTGAGGGTGAGGGGGTCTGAGGGTGTGAGGGAGGATGAGGGGGTGTGAGGGTGAGGGGGTGTGAGGGTGAGGGGGCGTGAGGGTGAGGGGGTGTGGGTTGTGGGGATGAGTGAGGGTGAGTGAGGGTGAGGGTGTGTGAGGGGGTGCGAGGGGGCGTGAGGGTGTGAGTGGTGCAAGAGGGTGTGAGGGGTCCAAGGGGGTGTGTGGGGGTGTGGGGGTGTGTGAGGGTGTGGGGGTGTGAGGGTGAGGGGGTGTGAGGGTAGGTGAGGATGAGGGGGTGAGGGGGGTGTGAGGGTGAGGGGGTGTGTCAGGGTGAGGGGGTGTGTCAGGGTGAGAGGGTGTGTGAGGGTAAGAGGGTGTGTGAGGGGGTGTGTGAGGGTTAGGAGGTGTGTGAGGGTAAAAGTGTGTGTGAGGGTGAGGTGGGTGGGTGAGGGTGTGTGTTAGGGTGAGGGGGTGTGCGAGGGTGAGAGGGTGTGTGAGGGTGAGAGGGTGTGTGAGGGTGAGAGGGTGTGTGAGGGTGAGAGGCTAAGTGAGGGTGAGAGGGTAAGTCAGGGTGAGAGGGTAAGTCAGGGTGAGAGGGTAAGTGAGGGTAAGTGGGGATGAGAGGGTGTGTGAGGGGGTGTGTGAGGGTGAGGGGGTGTGTGAGGGTGAGGGGGGTGCGAGGGTGAGAGGGGGAGAGGGGGTGAGAGTGTGTGTGAGGGTGAGAGAGGGTGTGTGTTTGTGAGGGTAAGGGTGAGAGGGTGTGTGAGGGGGTTTGAGGATGAGGGTATGTAAGGGTGAGGGGGTGTGAGGTTGAGGGGTGTGAGGTTGAGGGGGTGTGAGGTTAAGGGGGTGTGAGGGTGTGTGGGGGTGAGGGGGATGAGGGGATGTGAGGGCGAGGGTGTGTGAGGGTGAGGATGAGGGGGTGTGAGGGTGAGGGTGTGATAGGGTGTGTGAGGGTGACCCAGATTGAAGAGTCAAAGATGAAGTTGTGGGTGCTTAAATTTGGCAATAAAGCAAAATTCGTGTTCATATGTGGTAATCTGCATACTAACACTGTATGCGTCACCTTGATTCTGAGGTCAACACAGCTACAATGTTGCCCAATATCACATATGAGGTTTCAGCCAGGTCTAGCTTTACAGCCAAAAGCACACTGCATGCTGGGACTTGTAGTTTCACTGTTAACAGTGTAAGTATAGGTTAATAAATCACAGCATGCAAAGAGCTGTTGTATAAAAAAAGGGCTGAACTGGCTGAACTTATCACACTTCACGTGGTCCTTCTTGGCAGCAGTAATATGAATAATTGGCAAGTGCAATAGGTTTAGCCAAAGGCACAACTCGATCTCTAGCTATGTCAATTGTTTCGCCTATGTTGTTGTGAATGAGCAAAAATAAAAAAAGTGCTCGTTTTCCAATGACGAGAGGCATTTCCAAAAAACGCCCCCAAAAAAAAGAAAATAAGCACATGCCCATCTCGCATGTGCATGTATCTGTCAAGACGCTCCAGTGACACCAGTGTGATGACGTGTACATCATGATGCAGTAGCCATTTAAAAAACAAGATGTTGAGATGACCCCGAAATGCGGACTTTGTTCCCCAGCACTAAAGTCAGCGGCTTTGGCTATTATGCCACATCCTCTACTTCAATTTCCATAACAGCAAATTGTAAACATATTTTTAAAATAAATAAATACATTTATTAAATGCACCAAAGCAAGCAAAAAAAACCAAAGCAACTCCATTGTGTCGAAAGATGTTTTAGATTATCAGAAAGGGTAAAATTGCCTTAAAGCTAATTGTAATGTATTCACGCTTTTTTTTTTATCAGAAAAAGAAGGGAGCCAAGCAGTCTGGGCGAGTATGATAAGTTTGAATAGTTTCTGGAAGTGTTGGGAAAGGAGACAGTGACGGGATAATAAAGTGCAAATTAGGCTCGTAGCAAACATTGTTATCTTTACTGCAGTGGCATATGTGGAACACACTTCTGCACCTATGCATCTAGCGCCGGAAAAGCAGAGTACAGCCCGCAGCGCTAGGAAGGCCTGTGCGGTATGCATGCAAAGCAGCAGCCCCGGGAACTTCAAGGTCGACAAGCCGCCCTGCTGCTATCTGCGAGCCAGAGTCACCCTGTATCACATCTGCTGCCAGCACGATTAGGGGGAGTCGGGGCGAAAGACAACCGGACAAAGATTTTAACGTCCAGCGGTAAGGCCCTGCGGCTGTCCCTCTGCACATGCCCCCGCAGCAACCTACCCGTGACACCCCACGCGCTGCGGAAAAATTGCTAACTGCAAACCCCGCCACTTGTGCACCTTCTCTCGGTGCCCTGCGAGGAGCGTCCTGCCAGCAGTGTCCTGAAGGAGCTAAATAAGACACTGCGTGCCCCTGTCTCTCTTCAGCGGGGAAAAGCGAGCCCAACGCCTCCTGGAGCAGCCCCCAGGACAAAGGCCATGCCCCGACCACCTGTTTGCACCGCCAGCATTATTAGGCACAGCCCGCCGTACTGAAAAAGCGGCTGTGCCTGTGTGTGCTCATGGAACGCTTACCGGAGTGCATTGTCCCGAATGAGGTCTAGAAGGGAGCCTCCCGGCACTGCGCACCTCCGTTTCCCCAAAGAAACTTCCAGGAACAGAGTGTGGCCTGCTGTTTTTGGCGGAGAGAATAACTATATTCTCAGAGAGTATCGGCAAGTCTCTCAACACTGCACCCTCGCCAGCAACTGAAGGAAAGTGCTGGGCACTAACTATGTGCTCGGTCGCGTCGCGTTGCGTCGTGCAGATGGTCAAAACGAAACTGAAACCTACGGAGCATGGCAGAGTCGGATTCTGACGCGTGCGACCCAATCCCAAGGCGCGCGTCAGATTCCGACATTCACAGCAAACAGCCAGCAGCAAAAGTGCGCTCACAAGGAAAAATCTGACACTGAAAAAGCGCGCGTCCAACTCGTGTCCACATATTCAAGTAAGCAAGAGGTATACTAAAGTATACAAGAGGTCTCGAATGCTCGACCTAAAAATGAATAAATACACACTTATACTAATTGAAGTCCTCCTGATTGCATACAAAACAGGCCATACCATTCATACAAAAACATTCACTCCCATACAACTACCAACATACAATATATGTCAATGATAGAGGTAAAGGACAGGAAAGAATTGTATCTCCTATCAACAATTCGGGTCTCAAACAGAAAGAAAAGATTCGAGACTCGGCACTGGGTCGACTCGCGTTTCGGTGGGATGCGTGTATTGAACACCACCTTCCTCAGGACCACTTCAGATACTGCAAATATCAGGGAACCTAAAATTCCAAAATCCGTTTCATGGGGCAATATTCAATCAAGCACACAGGCCGCAGTACATGTCCTTTAAATGTCCACATAAGGGTCTATCCAGTAACCCAAAGTACGATGAAGAGAATGTAACTGGGTATTTTCTCAGATTGCTCAAAAACGGCATAGGGGACGAGCTTATTGTGCAGGAAATTCACATATTCCAATTGTGGTCTCCATTCTTTCAACCAGAGCCATAAATCGATTCTAAAATAAGTAACAGTGGGATGAAGATCCCTTACTCCTATTCTTTAATGACAGGCCATACGATTCCCCCGATGTCGAAAAATACTGCAAGACCTAGTGCCTTCCCCCGTTCCCCCTGCCTCAGGAAGAGGATCAGCCTTTTGAGGAAGCGGATTGTGAGACCCAGGAAGGAACTCTCCTAGAAGAGCTTGAGCCTGATCAGGTTGAGTTTCTTGGGACAGGGGGACCTTCCAGGGCAGATCTGAGGCAGGCGCTGTTGGACTGCCCTTCTCTTGAACCCCTCAGACAGCAAGCTGCTGCTGAGGCTGCAGGGAATGCTAGTGGGACCCATAAGGTTTACTGGGATGAAGGGCTCCTGTATTCAGAGGCTAGAGATCCCAAGCCTGGTGCTTCCAGGAGGTTGGTCATACCTTTTAACACTAGCCCATGATATTCCCCTTGCAGGACATCTTGGCCAGAACAAGACTTGGGACTGGCTTGTCCCTCACTTTCACTGGCCTCACATGTCAGAAGACACCAATGAGTTTTGTCGCTCCTGTGTCACCTGCCAAGCCAGTGGCAAACCAGGTGGCACTAACAAAGTCACCCTTATACCACTACCTGTGGTGGGGGTCTTTGAAAGAGTAGGGATTGACATTGTTGGACCAATGGACCCCCAAACAGCCTCTGGGCACAGGTTTATTCTGGTGGTAGTGGATCATGCCACCCGATACCCAGACGCTATTCCTCTTAGGACCACAACAGCACCTGTTGTGGCAAGAGTCCTCCTGGGAGTTTTCTCAAGAGTGGGTTTCTCTAAGGAGGTTGTCTCGGACAGAGGTGCCAACTTCATGTCTGGATACCAGACTGCAATATGGAAGGAGTGTAGAGTGAACTACAAGTTCACCACACCCTACCACCCACAATGCAATGGTCTAGTTGAAAGATTCAACAAGACTTTAAAGAGCATGATTAAGGGTCTCCCTGAAAAGCTCAGGCGGAGATGGGACATCCTGCTGCCCTGCCTTTTGTTTGCTTACAGAGAAGTCCCACAGAAGGGGGTTGGCTACAGCCCTTTTGAACTTTTGTTTGGGCATCCTGTAAGAGGACCCCTTTGTCTGGTGAAGGAAGGATGGGATTTACCTCTCAAACTTCCCAAGCAACACATTGTGTACTATGTACTTGGTCTCCGCTCCCGGATGGCAGAGTATATGAAAAAGGCATCCAAAAACCTTGAGGCTAGTCAGGAATTGCAAACGGTCTGGCATGACCAAAAGGCTGTGCTGACTGTTTACTAGCCAGGACAGAAAGTGTGGGTGTTGGAGCCTGTGGCCCCGGAGCTCTCCAGGACAAGTGGAGTGGACCCCATACTATTGTTGAGCAAAAGGGAGAATTCATCTATTTGGTTGACCTTGGAACTCCCAGGAGTCCCCACGGGGTGCTTCATGTCAACAGACTGAAACCATATGTTGACAGGGCAGACATGGGCTAGCTCATGGCTACTGGTGAAGGACAGGAGGAAGAGAGTGACCCTCTCCCAGGCCTGCTCTCTCAGAACCTTGATGATGGTTCAGTTGATGGTGTAGCCTTGGCAGGCAGTCTCACTGACCACCAGCAGCAGGCCTACAGACATATGTTTTCTCTGACTTCAAGTCAGACTACCTGGTGCACTCAAGAAGAAGACACTGGGGACAGTCTGCCTGTTAAAAGTAAGATTTACAGGCAACCTGATCATGTCAGGGACTGTATCAGGACAGAGGTCCAAAATATGTTGGAATTGGGAGTCCTTGAACCCTCAGAGAGCCCTTGGGCCAGTCCAGTAGTCCTAGTGCCTAAACCTCACACCCAAGATGGTAAGAGAGAGATGAGGTTTTGTGTGGATTACAGAGGCCTCAATGCTGTCACTAGGACAGATGCCCATCCAATACCCAGGGCAGATGAGCTTATAGACAGATAGGCATCTGCCAAGTTTTTGAGCACATTTGACCTGACAGCTGGCTACTGGCAGATCAGACTAGCTGATGATGCAAAGCCAAATACAGCATTTTTTCAACCCCTGGTGGACATTATCAGTTTGTGGTAATGCCCTTTGGTCTGAAGAAAATGCACCTGCCACATTTCAAAGGTTGGTGAAGCAAGTCCTTTCAGGCCTGGATGACTACTGTGCAGCTTATCTAGATGATATTGCTGTCTTTAGCTCCACCTGGGAAGATCACCTGATCCACCTGAAAAATGTTTTGGAGGCCCTGCAAAATGCAGGCCTAACTATCAAGGCTACCAAGTGCCAGATAGGGCAGAGTCAGGTTGTATACCTGGGCCACCTCGTAGGTGGGGGCCAGGTTCAACCATTGCAGAGCAAAATTCAGACCATAATGGACTGGACTGCTCCAACCACCCAGACTCAGGTTAGAGCTTTCTTGGGCCTGACTGTGTATTACAGGAAATTTGTCAAGGGGTATGGTTCCAGTCAAGTCAGTCAGTCAAATTGGCTTTATTTCGCTATACAAAATATCTTAAAAAGCAGTACATACATATTACAATGATGATAAAAGAATAAAAACGTGGCATACATTACGTTTAGAGATAACAAGTAAGGTACAATTTTAAAAGAGCGGTAATAAATTATCTAAAAAACGGTCAGACCAAGTGACCTAAATTAAACAATATACAAAAGCCTTTTTGACCTAATTAGCCATGCCCAACTTAGAAACTTCGCCATGCCACATGCAAACAGGGGCCGCGTATCGATTTTTAGGATTCGCATAGCCACTCTGTGGTCTCTAGTACCCAGATCTTTGCACAGTGGTTTCAACCATCTATTTCGAGGCGCTTTGTAGGCAGGGCATTCAAATAAAAGGTGAGGTACTGACTCAATCCTAGAAGGGCAAAAACAGCAATAAGGAACAGTTTGCGATGGAATTTTCCAGCGTGCCGTCAATTCACCCACAGGGAGGACACCTAATCTAAATTTAAAATATAAGGCCCTATCTCTGGGTTTTGAAATAATGTCGAGATAGGGTTCCCGCTGAACTATATCCTTTACCAATAGAAAGTCACTGGAGGGTTTGCATAGGTTGGGGTCGTTATTTCTCTTATTCATTACCCAGTTCCAGTACACTCTTTTCAGAGACTCCTTCGGGGGAGCGGACCTAGTCTGCCACGCCACACCAAGGCCCAGCTCTTCTAGCAAGTTCTTTACATCCACTAGCCACCTTATTTTTGACCAACCGGGCGTGGATAATATTTCCTTCAACCCCTCTGCGTAGCTACCAAGTTCAGGGACCCTCCATATGCGAGCCCAAAGGAGAAGGGGTCTTAATCGGGCTAAGTCTTTAATGGGACGACAACCCATGTCCAAAAGCAAAGGAAGGGTGGGAGTACTATTGGGGAGGGACATAAGATCCTTCAGAAATTTGTTCTCTGAGCAGGATAATTGGTCTATATTCTGAGCTCCCCAGAGCTCTGCCCCGTAGAGTGCCGCGCTAACACCTCTTGCTGTATAAATATCTAGTACCGGGGCAATAGGTTTAAGGGAAGATAGCCTCTGTTCCTTAAGGAGAGCCCCCACCACCCTTTTATGGCTAAGTAGCATTTTATGGAGGTGACTATTCCACCTCATGGTGTCAGAAAGGCGGATGCCAAGATAGTCAAACTCCTGAACTCTATCCAGAGGTACCATATTTAGGGCAGGAGGTCGGCCAAGTTTTTTGGGGGGGTTTATGACCAAGTATTTAGTTTTTTCTGTATTGATCTTTAGCCCCCTGATCTCACAAAAGGTATGAAAATTGTCGAGTAGGGTCTGCAGACCATCCGGGGATTTGGAAATTAAAAGGGTATCGTCTGCAAATAATAAAGTGGGAATTCTTCTCCCCGCCAGGGATGGTGCGTCAGCTGGAATTTGTAAGAGATGCTCCACCACTCCGTTGACATATAATGAGAACAGAGTGGGGGCAAGGATGCACCCCTGACAAACTCCTCTATTTACTATTATCCGATCAGTTTTTTGGCCCTGGTTGCCCCACCGTACCTGGGCAAAGTTCCCTGAGTGGAGCTTCATTATTAGTGATAACAGATACGGAGGCATTCCCAATTCAAACAATACCCTCCATAGGAGGTCCCGGGGCACTAGGTCAAAGGCGGTTTGCAGATCGATGAAAGCAAGGTATAAACTGCCTTTGCCCAGTACCACCACCTTCCAATATAGCATCAGCAGCCGAAATGACTGCTCAATAGTCCCCATGCCGGACCTAAATCCTGTTTGCAAATCGGACAAGATCTTATTGTCTTCCGCCCACCCGAGCACCCTCCCAAGGACCACCTTCCCTGCGACTTTCTGTGATGAGTCAATTAAACTTATGGGACGATAGTTAGCTGGGTCGTCCTGATTCCCTTTTTTGAAAATCGGAACGACCTCAGCGCCCATCCAAGATTCAGGTAAAGTGGCACCAAGGTAGGTAGCGTTAAGCATGGCGGCAATGAGGATCCCCCATTCCGACAAGTTAAGGCGAAGCAAGTCCACCGGTATACCATCCGGCCCTGCAGCTTTATTAGGTACAAGGGTTTTAATGGCATTCTCTACCTCCTTGGCAGTAAATGCCATGCCCTCCCTCAACCCAGCGGGACCCGATGCTGGGGGTTCAAAGGGGTCAAGTGGCACTGGCCCATCTTCCACAATGATAGTATAGAGGCGAGCAAAATGCTCAAACCATAACCCCTCAGTAATGTTACAAGTTATGAGTGAGTCAGTGGGTCTATTCTTAGATCTCACTAAGTCCCAAAAACCCCTAGGGTCTCTCGTTGCACTTGCTACTTTCAAGTCACACCAAAACTGATTTTCCCACCCCTTCCTAGCTTCACTAATTGCGGTCCTGTACCTCTTCCTGGCTATTCCAAACGCCCCAGGCTCCTTGGTTTTAACTGCATTAATTAAATCCTTTTTTGCCTTCCTACAGGAGGTAGAGTACCATCCTGGGTTGCCCTTAGGTCGCCCCTGCTTACTTACTCCGCCCCCTCGACTATCTATAGTAAAGAGATCCCCCAGAATTTTGGTGGCAAGGCAAAAAAGAGAAGATATCTCCTGGGGATTCAAATCAGTAGACTGCAACCTGTTTGTGGTCTCAACCATAGTAGACCTTATTTCTGAGACGTTCTCCTCATCGATGGCAACCTTGGCCCATTTTAAGCGCCTTCTGCAGTTCGCGGGGGAGACAAAATTTGTCGACCTCAAAACTTGAGGCGCCTGACTGTCTTTATCAGCCCTCCATTGGGTGGTTAGGGATAAAATAAGTGGGTTATGGTCGCTGTTCACAGATGGCTGGACAACCATGTCCAGCAAGAATGTCCAAAGCTTAAAGTCCACCAGGATATAATCAATTCTGGATGAATGGGCAATCCTGTTGAACATGTGAGCGCCATCAGGGTCAGAGACTGTTCGCCCATTAGTTGCCCTTAGTCCAAATTCCAATGTGAGGGCATTTAATTGTACCGCCCTATTGGACCACCGCTTGATTGGTGCTACAGTTAGAGGAGGAATTCCTCTCCTTGCATCCTCTTAGAGGGTACCCAAGATATCATCTGCTGCCAGGGCCTCATAAGAGCAGTTAAAATCGCCGGCAAGCAAGAGATAACCATTAGGGCTACAGGTTCTGAGTTCGTCCTTGAAGACCGCTAAAGTCGGGGATGCCAAGCCCCCATTGGGGCCTCTTACATATATATTAAAAATTTCCAGGGTACGCCCCTATGGGGCCCTCTCATAACAATTCTCTGTAGGCCGGGAGACCTAGTATCTATATGCCTAATCTGGCAGCCCAGTGAGATACTCACCCAAACAAGTAGGCCACCCGAGGGACGACCCCTACCTGAGGAAGAGACAGTAGCGGGCACAAAATAGGATATATACCCAACCATATGGTGTGGCTCCAGACACCAAGTCTCCTGCAGGATACATATCCCAAAGGACTCGATGAAGGAATTCCACTCTGGTGACTCTAAGTTACGAGAAAGGCCTGCTATATTCCAACTGATAATTTTTAGCTCATTGTCACTTGCCACCTGCTCATCTGGGTGTCGGGGCAGACTCGAACTGGGTTCAGGACTAGGTTCCTTTGTTGCGACCTCCACCACTACAGTTGCATTAGGATTAATTGGACTTAGGCCAGTGGGAACAGACGTGTGTGAAGGACCAGGGGAAGGAAGAGTGAAAGTTTCGTGTGAATCGGAGGGGGCCACATTCGCAGAACTAGACATGCCATTACTCGTGGCTGGTTTGGTGTGGACACGTGAGGTTCTAATCAAATTGTGATCAACGGGTCAATAGCCCCACGATGGCCAATGGAAGCTAGGGCCTGTGTTCTGTTGCATCAAACAAAAGTGTGCAGGGTCATAAAATTGATGTCCACCTCTCTTTCCCTCCCCATAGAACCAGTTATTTGCCCAAGAATTTATTGGACGTGGATTAAAGTAACTAAGATCACGAGTGCCAATGCCAGTGTGGCCACCACTGGATTCATAATTACAAACTAAACTAGTTACCCTAGGGTCTTTGAAGTTTACCAGGATACAATCTCCTTTTAGATCTTTGGGCCTGGTGCCTACCCAGCTAATCCTTCTCACATGCATAACCCGACCATCCACAAAATTAGGTAAGGGTCTATTTTCCTTAAGCCAAAAGAGTGTTTTATTTTTCAATTCATTATAGGGCTCTTGCTTGCCTGGTAAAAGTGGAGGTACCCCCGTTAAGACAACGACAAACGGCTGGCAGTCAGGTGGTAGGTTGGCGTGTTTGCCTGAGCTTTTGACCTTTTCTCCTTCCTGCTGACCTTTTGGGGCTATATTCTGATTACCAGATCCAGTTATTCCATCTTTCTTACTATGGGCGAGGGTCCTATTCTTAGTTGGACACTCAACCATAGAGTGGGTGGGCTTTTTAGCCTTAGAGACCACTTTGCTGTTTTTCCTAGGGGCTTCCGATTGCCCTGGAGTATCCACGGCCTCTGTCTCTTCACCTGGGGAAGACTCTGAATAGACAGCCAAGTGTACCTTTGATGTATTTGTGTTTGCCTTAATCGGTCCTTGGGCTATCCCTACTGGGTTGGGATGGCAGGTGACGTCAGAGGATGTTGCCCTAGAGGTTGGGTCCACTGCCATTCCATCCTCCCTTATTTTAGTATGTAATTTAATTAAAGATTTCAGGGAAAATAAATTATCCAGGGAAGCCTGCTCGAATCTGTCCAGACGCTCACTCAGGCCTTTCAATCTTTCTGTCACAGGAAGAATTAAAGATTTCATTAATTGCTCAACCAGAGCAAATAGTGTAGTTTCTACTAGGGCGCCTACAGTGGGGACGGTTTGCAAAACACCATCTAGTTGTTCACCCTGAGTAAGAGTAATCCCACCTCCCGAGAAGATAACAAGTTGTTGTTTGCCTCCAGCCCCCTTTCCCTTCATTACTCCACCCCCCCGGCTACAATTCTTCCTTAATTTCTTGTAGGGTTTAGAACAGCTACCCTTGCGAGGGCTGACAATGCGTTTCCTTTTGGTAGGTGCCACTCCATCTCCTACCGGCATGGTCAGCACAGACTGGGAAGTAGCAATCTCGTGAGTAGTGGGTGAGGACAAAACAACTGAGGGGCAAGGAGGCTCGGCAGGCCCTAGGGCTGGAACCGAATTTCTAGCCCCGCCCTGAGCTATGGAGTATAATCTGTCCAGGCTGGCTCTAACAGTGCTAACCAGTTGTTCATCTGGGCCTGGGCAGTCATTGAGCAAGGGAATAGCAACATGCAGGGGGGAGGAGATCGATGCCAAAGGACCCTGGGAGGAACGTTTATGCGAGAGTGACTCCCGGGAAAGGCAGCGTTCTGTTAATGCAATCTCATTCTCTACTAGCGTGACTGCGCGAGTGATGAACTGATCCATGGTTCCACTCACACAACCGCCTCCCCCCTTTAAGCTCTTCCCAGACCGTGTTGACATAATGTAGGGGGAAGAAAACCTGCAGGTAGAAGACAGTGAGTATGGATAGTAATACAACTACTACGGCTATATAAGGATGGTAGAAGAGGCAGTCCACATACCCAAAGTCAGAAGTCCACCAAAGTAGGGTTCTTAGGGGATGGCCCGTCCCGTCCCCGGTTGGCCACAGACAGCCCGCCCTTTGCCCGGGCTTAGCCCGGCGTGCTTCCGCGCAGAGGTAGGATGTCACCAATTAATAGCACTTGTGACATGGCGTGGGGCGGCGGGCAGGGAGCGCAGACCAGGTGTGGCAGGTCAAGCAGGGACTCCTGGGAGAGCGAGTCCCTGCAGCGTTTCTCCACCTGCCTGCCTGGCTTCACGAACACGCAGCTCCTCCGGTCTCCTCAAAGCAAATATCCCGGGCAATCAGCGAAGCGGCACCCACGAAGCGGGTGCTGCGAGCAGTCACTGGAAATCACTCTCTCCACACGGGCAGAAACAGCAGCAAAGGTGTCCCACTGCTTAGATGGAAAGGCGGGGTTTTAAGACGCCTCAGTGTGCCGTGGGCGTGGCGGGCAGGGAGCGCAGACCAGGTGTGGCAGGTCAAGCAGGGACTCCTGGGAGAGCGAGCCCCTGCAGCGTTTCTCCACCTGCCTGCCTGGCTTCACGAACACGCAGCTCCTCCGGTCTCCTCAAAGCAAATATCCCGGGCAATCAGCGAAGCGGCAGGGCAGGGAGCGCAGACCAGGTGTGGCAGGTCAAGCAGGGACTCCTGGGAGAGCGAGTCCCTGCAGCGTTTCTCCACCTGCCTGCCTGGCTTCACGAACACGCAGCTCCTCCGGTCTCCTCAAAGCAAATATCCCGGGCAATCAGCGAAGCGGCACCCGCGAAGCGGGTGCTGCGAGCAGTCACTGGAAATCACTCTCTCCACACGGGCAGAAACGGCAGAGCAAAATCCAGACCATAATGGACTGGACTGCTCCAACCACCCAGACTCAGGTCAGAGCTTTCTTGGGCCTGACTGTGTATTACAGGACATTTGTCAAGGGGTATGGTTCCATAGTGACACCCCTTAATGACTTAACTTCCAAGAAAATGCCTAAGAAAGTTCAGTGGACAGTCAGCTATCAAAGGGCATTTATTATTATTATTATTATTATTGCATTTATTGAGCGCACAGCTACCCGGAGGTTTCCCGGCGCTTGCCTTGGGAACCCGTCCTGGCTTTTCCCTGTGAGATAGCCCCTACAGGGCATCCCCAAGGTGAAAGCCAGGCATCCCGCCGCAGGGGGGCCGTTGTGGAGATTAAGCAAGCTTAATGCCCAGAGTTGCAGAGTGAGAACCCATGATTAGAGCAGGCACCGAAGTGAGAATTATCGAGTCCGTGGACATTTGAGCTCAAGACCCTGCCGCGTCGGGAATTGAACCCTGGTTTCGGGTCTGACCTCAGCTTCCGGGTCTGCCTGCTCTACACCGTGAGCCACACTTCTCCACAATCTGCAAAGTCCAGACTACTCCAAAGAATTCATTGTTCAAACAGATGCTTCTGAGTTGGGGGTAGAGGCTGTGCTATCACAATTGAATAAAGAGGGTCAAGACCAGCCAGTAGCTTTTATTAGCAGAAGGCTGACCCCTAGGGAGATACGTTGGTCAGCTATTGAGAGGGAGGACTTTGCTGTTGTTTGGGCCCTGAAGAAGCTGAGGCCGTACTTGTTTGGTACTCACTTCGAAGTTCAGACAGACGATAAGCCCCTCTTGTGGCTAAACCAGATGAAGGGTGAAAATCCCAAATTGCTCAGGTGGTCCATTTCCCTACAGGGGATGGACTTTACAGTGGAACATAGACCTGGGAGTAACCATGCCAATGCAGATGGACTCTCCAGGTATTTCCACTTAGAACATGAACACTCAACTGGTCAAGGTTAGTTTAATGTCCCTGCGTTTGGGGGGGGGGTTTGTGTAGGAGAGTAGGGTCTGCTTCCGATGGTTATCCCCAATTTTTGCTGTGATTCTCTGGTTTTTCGAATTTAGTGTGGCTATGGGCCTGCTTATCAGGCCCACAGCCCAGCTGTTCTCTCTCTAAATTGATACCATGTACTTTAGGTACATACCAGATTGGTTACTGGGTCTCCCTTGATGAGCCCCTGTATAGTGTACCATAGGTACCCAGGGCATTGGTGCATACTAGGTCTACCAGGGGCTGCAGCATGTATTGTGCCACCCCTGGTTTGCCTTCCAAACTGACACCACAGGTCTGTTCACACAGCCTGGGTAAGGTGGTGTAATCACCCCTTACTTAGATATAGTATATACCTATATCTATATATACATATAGACACATATACGCCTATAAGTCACTCCTATGGCAGGCCTTAACAATCCTGGAGGCAAAGTGCTTGGTTTTATGTGAGAGGGTGCCCTAGCATGAGCTGAGTCCCTCTGCAGCTTTCGGAACCATCTCCTTATAGCTGTTCTATGATATAGCCATACCATATACTCTTAAGTGCATTATAATCCTTGTGGTTAATGCTAACTTTGGTTTGGCTTTATCAAAACATGTTGTGTAAGGTGTCAAACACTTTGGAGTACTACCCCCCCCCCCCTGCGCCAGTCCTGGCTGGGGTAGCATTCCACCCTTCTAGAGGGAGAAGACATGTAGTTACTGGTTTACCCGGTTAAAGGTAAACAAGCCTCAGCATCACAAATAAGATGCTGCTGCTACAGACACGAGTCTGACCTCCTGCTGCTGGACGAAACTCCGGCAGGGGAGGCCTGGACAATAGGTTTCCTGTCTAAGGAGGTGCTGGCACCTCCCCAGACAGGCTTTTGTGTATTGGGGCAGGGAGGGCTGCATTCAGTGAATGCTTTCCAGACACTGCCTGGGGAACACTATGTGCTCCATGCATTTCCCAGTTCAAACCGGTTGCTGGGGCACTCTGCCGCGAAACTGGACAAAGGGAAAGGGATGGAACCACCCCCTTCCCAGGTCTACCCATAGGAGGGACCTTATTGGTAGTCCAGCCCCTAAACCTAGTATAAGTATAGGAACCCAGTCACTAGGACTTTAGATTACCCTGGACTAAACTTTGAAACATAAATCCTGGACCTTCGACATTCCATTTAGACTGGAAGACGGAAGACATCTCCCTTGTGGTCAAGGAGTGACCACCCTGTTCAAACAGGCACCAACAGCAACTTTGCCGGTCTGCATTTTTTAGGCTCCCGCCGGATCCCAAAGAATCTGCGAAGCAGGACACGGACTTCAAGACATCTCTGACCCCGACCTTCGCTCACAGCAAAGCTGAGACCCGTAGCGGACACGAGAGACGTGGGACGGAACTCCTGGGCATCTTGCATTCTGCAAGCTGCACTCACTTCACAAGATAACTCGAAGTCGTGCATTGGGGTGCTTGAAGCCCCAGACCCGAGCACCATTTGCACCGAAGCTCAGAGGCCCCCACTCCACGAGTGACCCGTGGGCCCCGTTTTTGTATTTCAGCTCGACGTGTCATCGCGGTTCCTAGTCCGGTGGCTAATAAGCCCCCCGAAGACTTTCTTTTGAATCTAACTTGCTTTTCTGGTTGCTCCAGGCTTGCTCCAACTTCCCTGCAAAGGAGAAGTTCCTCAGACCTTGCTGGTCTGCACCGAAGGCAATCTTGACATCCTGCGTGGGGTGCGTTTGCCAAGGCTTGTTGGGTCCAGCCTGGATACTGACACCGCAGTCAACTAGATCCTTCGTGGGACAGCTCGAATGCAGCTCCTGGTCATCGTCCACGCCTCCTGGTCCTCGTGGGTGAAGAGGCAAACTTCACATCTTCACCTGAAATCACCTGACATCTGGTGGCATCTTCCTATCGCCACCCTGGTCACTGGCAAGTGACCCAGAATCTGTCCCTTCTGCTTTCAGGTTCTACAGATCTTCGATCTACCCTTGGATTCACCCGGACACTTTTCCTCTGGTCGCCTGCAGCACTTCTTTGCAGCTCTCCATTGAAAACGACGACAAAAAGACACCTATGCACCTGGCTTCCCTGGGTGAGGTAACACGAGTACTCCGGTGCTCCCGTGGGTCTTGACTCTCAAAGTGTCCTAGTTTAAAAGGGTTCCATTGTAGTCCATCCAGAAGTGTCCTTAAAGTGTACATTTGTAACTTCTTTGTTTCCCATAGAAAGTCAATGGTAACTCGCGGATGTTTAGACACTGCACGCGCCTCCCGAGGGCCTCCTACTTCCTAACCTTTGGTTGTTTAGAGTAGCCCCAGCGATTCCACAGGCCCCAGGCCTGCTTTCTAATTCTCTCGTGGTTCTTATACCACTATTTTAGTATATGGTTTGTGAGGCCCCTAGGGCATAACGTATACTGTGCAACTTATCGTATGCTAATTGAGTAACTTGTATTGTAATTTTACCTCTGACCTCATAAAGAGTGCATAGGGGTTGGGTTTAGAATAAATACATATATATTTGATATATACCTTGTGTGGTGTCCTTTTATTTGGTACTCAAGGGATTATAATTGGTAAAACAACTTGCTTAATACGCTCTGTGAAGTCTTAGCCCGATGACTGCTGGTCCATGCTACCATGTCAGGGGGTGCCTGTCAGCCAGGGCCCGGGCGAGGACTTTAATGCTTGTTCCTTTCCGCCCGAGTACAGGACGGCCAGGTCGGCCACGGTCCCTTTAACGCTGCTTGGTCCTTCCCGGAGGTGGGAACTCCACCGGTGACGTCATCAGCTGTTCTCCTATCAGGAGCACAGGAGGAGCCGAAAGAGGGATACCCAGAAGAGAAGGGCGCGCCTTTAACTGCCGAAGCAGGTCTGGAGAGGGAGTCGTCCAGCGTGGCCACGGAGGCGTCCGGCACGGAGAAGACGGAGGAGTCGAGACTCGCGCAGCCCCAGGAACAGAGAAAGCCAGGAGGCCAACGAGACCACGAGCCGCCCCGCCACGCTTCAGGAGAAGTGTGGCTCCACAAGGTATGGGCCCGCATTCGCACAGGGAGGTACTGGGTAGGGGTGGTTGAGGGAGGTCACGAAACGGGTCTGCGTGGTGAATGTCAGAAGCCGCAAACCTTCCCCTTCAAACACAACTAATAGCGTATTAGCATTGTTCAACGTGTTGTGGTGGCAGTCCCTGTGATCCCCTCACTCCCCACCCCCCTTCGTTCAGAACTGGACCTTTGGTGCAATCAGTAACCAAGGGTTTTTTGTTGTTTCTTTTCTTTTCGAGTGCCTACATGGACCCCTGACGTCAAGAACCTAAAAGGCCAGGATTCTTGAAGACAGTCGTCAGCTACCCTACCACCAGCGCTGTTACCTTGGGACAAAGATGCTTCCCTGTTTGTTATGTTTTAAGCGCTGGACTTTTTGAATCACTGAATAAAAGTGCAACCCCTTTCAAATCTTACTTGAGTGGTGGTACTTATCGTTTAAGGCTTCCCTCCCCCTCTCCCAACCATCACATACCACTAGGATAGCTTTCTACAAGGTTGACTTTACAACCACCATCAATAAGGGTCGATTAGACTGGTGCAAGGTGCCCACTATAACTAGTGGACATCATATGCCAGGCTAACTTCTCACAATGCTGTCCCTATTTTTCTTAGGAAACAACGGTTCCAAACAGAACCAGTGAAGAAGCTTTAGGGACTATATGGCTAACAATGGACACTATAAAAGGACTACAATGTTGCGGCTCTCCCGATGACTAATGGGAGTTGTTATTCTTCTCTTAAAGTTTGGTTTTTGGCTGCTGTTAAAATTTATAAAATAAAGCGAAGAGAGAATATGAGCATAATTTTCGCCTCCGTGTCCTTAATAGAATCGAAACTTACTGTTACGATGCTAGGCAAATTTCGATTCCTATTGCCTTTTCAAACTGTTCTACATTTAGCCACTTATTACTGTAAGTATTTCATGCTTGCCTGTGCCAGGCTTGCTTGGTTCTAAAAACAAAACTAAAGCATATTGTTTATCCAAAAACAATTGGTCTAGAGTTCAGTCCTTGAGTGTGTGAATTCATTTGCTGACTGAGTGTGTACATTAAATGCTTAACACTGTCCTCAGATACTGCCTTACTGCTCGACCACTCTACCACAAATAGAGAGTAAGGTTCTATCTAACTTTAATCTCTGCCTACCTCTGAGTCACCTGGACTCTATACACACTATAACTCATTTTGGTGTAGTATATATATAGAGCCAGTTACCTACAGAAGAGATATATCGCTTTTGTTACAAAATGAATAGGATAATTGAGGGTTAGAGGTCTTTCTGTATGGGCATTGTAAATGCATATAAATTCATGTGCTACATCTATCAAGGAATGATATCACTCTAAGATAGTGCCCAAGTTTAGATATACTTATCGAGTATTGACACCACTCTAACATGGCGCCCAAGATTAGATGGGACGTGACCCTGGCTTGGGTTGCATGGGTTGTTGGGAAATGCTCTCAGTGTTGCTGGGCATGCATGCAAATGCTTTCGGGTCATGATGCCTTTTAATGGACCAGATTTTCAGGCGACTACTGATCGCATGACAAAAGCGAGCGCCAGGCTCGGCGGTGAGTTTATTTTACAAACAAAATGGATGCTGATTATGAAATCGGGTTGGAACATATGGATGCATTGATAGTGGGTGTTGCCTAATTTGTTCTTTTAATTGTTGGGAGTGCAAGTTGCAGGCAGCCTCTCTTCACTCTTATAGGCCCCTATCCTGAATATATGACACAATAATGTTGCGACTAAGGGTATAAAGATGTATTCTATCAATAGTAATGTGCACATATTTACTACCAGGTCTGCATTTTTGTTTGTGGTGTGGGGGGTTTGGACCCTATGCGACCACTTCCGGTGGTTTGCTGGTAAGAGTCCACCTGGCAACTACCTAGTAACTATACTATTTACATCAAAAAATGGAGAATGGAATAGTTGCTAATATGATGTAATGCTGCACATCTACATTTTAATGTAAATGTTTCTGTCTCTGGTTCTGTCCTGTTTCTCTTCTATTTATAATCAACCCCTACAGGTCCAGTGTATTCTTGAGGTGGATTTGAGCCCCCGTGCCCTGATAAAATTGCCACCAAATTATCGGCAATAAAACATTTCGGCCATTCAGCTTAAAATGGTCTGAATATGCTATTAATATTATAACTGAGAGCGAACACTATCAAAAATTAAAGGAGAGGTTGGACAGGTGTCGGCAACTCAATTTTAACCTGGGGAGGGTATAGATAGCCTCCCTTGCACTACGGGGCGTTAAAATATGATATCACTTTCATTGATACACCTTTCTCTTTTACTTTTCACCTTATTTAGGGTCAAGTCACTTTCTTTTCTGTCAGGAAAGTGCCAATGATGACAGAGTGAGCCAACTGGTAAGTACCTATCAGTAGCTCCATGTGTGTTGCTTACGTGAGGCACTTTCTGACCCATCTCACACTATTTTAGAGATTAGTAGTCCATCCCAGGACTATAGATTGGGGGCTCCTGACTTGATGTGGGATGGTTGATACTTTAAAAAAAAATAATAACACATGTGGGTGTGCCTGTCTAGATAGCGAGCGTTGCTTCACCAGAGAAGAACGGTGTGATGCTCATTTAAAATTGTTATGTACATGTGTTAGCGCCAGGACACCTCAGGGTAACAGAGCTGTTTAGAAGTCTCATTAACATTAGCATATAACCAGATCTTTCTTTTTGAAAGGTGACAACAGTTTTACCCTCTCCTTCATGAGTGCCAACTAGCGTTCCTAAACAATGGGGCTTCCCCTCTCTCAAATGTGTCTCCCCATTTGCCCTTTAAAGGCGCCTTAAGCTTCAAAGTTCGCCTTTTGGGTCAACGCCTGTGTGGCTTCCAACAAAAGTTGGGTAACACCTCTCCCCAGAGCATGCCCCTATTGTCTCCTTTCCTGGGAGTTGTTAGCATGTCTCACAAGGAGGGCATAACGCTGTCTTGGGTTCAAGCTCCATGTGCAACCGTTAAGGGCACAGGAGATTGAAGGCAACAAAGTGGCAACTTTGTAAAATTTGCACCTAGTAATGGTTACATTAATTTTGATTGGAGAACCAAATTGGGCTTAATGTAACAAGTTGTTTGATACCTTGGGAATATCAACTTTCGTTGCGCCATTCAGGAGTTAGCACAGCTGAAGAGTTTATGAGTGCAATCTTGAACTCGCCAAAATGGCGACCAAAACTTTCCACAGTAAAAACAACAAGTTTCGTGTTTTTATTGTCAGAACATGTAAAATACATATTCTGCCCATGAAATATGATGCACCCAGCCTTGGGGCTCTGTAGGCCTGCCATAGGGATGACTTACACTTTCCAGGGGGATAGTGGACTTTCCCATGGATTTTAAATGAAATACTCAAGCTCGCTGCACAACCCTTCCACCTTCCAGTCTGCAATGGCGGACTGGGAGACTCATTTTACTTCGGTCAGCTCTAGGGTGGCACTATCAGTGCCGCAATCCCTGGGGTGAGGGGACTCCCTAACTTACAAGCCCTGGATACCATATACTAGGGACTTACAGGTAGGTTAGTCTATGCCAATTGGCTTTAGCCAATGTAACAAACATTTGGGGGCATGGAGCACTGGCGCTGAGGTCTGGTTATCAGGCCTCAGTGCACTCAGACTTGAAAAACAGGTAGCATCAGTCAAAAAACTGGGGATGAACAGACAAAAAGAGACATTCCCGGGGGAGGAGCCAAGCCGGAGACCGCGATGGCCGCTTAGGCACTCAGCTCCGCCGTCCCCGTTGCTTTGTGCACTTATCCTGAACTCTATCCTGACCCCGAGCCGCATTCCTATGAAGGGGAAGTGTGGCGGCTCTCGGTGACGTGCTCCCGAACTTTTCATCAGCTGTAGATCCGGAGAAATGCTCTCGCTACCTATTAGGCCCTCCATAGCTGTTGGTCCGGGGCTTTGCGTGCGAGGAACGGCCGGCCCCCGATACAACGATAACGATTGCCTGTGACGGGGAGGAGCCGGCTGACCGGAGTGATCCGCCTGCATTGTTTGCCTCTTGCTACGATCTCCGGCCCACCAAGCGGGTCGAGTGCCGGTGGCGCATTGAGGAACCGGGGGATTACACCTCATTTGGGATTTTTCCGCCCGTGCACTGCTCGGCTGTTCCTTGCATTTCTCCCGAAGTAAGTCTGAGCGCCATTTTGTTCGCCTCGGGATCTGTGTTTGAGACTTGGGGGCTCTGGCGTGCGATCGAGATCCAGACACCGCTGAGGCCGCCTTCGTGACATTTTCTGCAACATCATGGAGTTAGCCACTTTCGCAATTGTGACTCACTTGTGCCCTGATGGGGGGCGAGAGGACACCCGATCAGATGCGTGGGTCAGTGGCACCCTTACTAACATGGCGGAGCCTGCTGAGGAGCCTATGGTAGGGATGAGTGCCGCGGATTGTGCTCATGGGACGTCGCCAGGGGTCCGGGATGTTATGATTGCCCTTGGTGCCCTTCGTGTTGCCATGGACTGCAGTGCTCGCGACCTGGGGAGCAAATTGGAGGCCATTACTCCCGTAGCTGGACACGTTTTGCAGGACTTTCCGTCCGCTCAGGACATTATGCCACACCCTACACTTGAGCGGTGGGCTATGCTCTTCCCAGTGGATATGGTGGCTTTGGGGGGCCAGTCTCCCATGATGACTACGGAACTACTGGCTGTCGCTAAGGACTGGGGCCTGGTGCCGCTCATGGACCTCTCTCATGGCACCCTTGACTGCACACGGTTGTTTACGGCTGACGTTGGAAAACAACCCACCGGCCTCTCCTTGTCGCCCACGTTTATCATCATCGCGGCTGGTTGGATGTACTTTGCTGGTGCAATCGATTGCACGGGGCAGGGCTGAGACTGCTTCATTGATTAATGGTGTTAGTTTACCTGGTGACTAAGAGGGGCGCGCACTGTTTTGACTGCCACTGGTCTCGCTTTCGTGTTGAATTTGTGGTCCTGGGCTCGGGGGGTGGGTGACTGGGTGCTGGCATATTGATTTTTCTCCTCCTCCGCTTTCTTTCTTACTTCTTTTCTACCTTACTACATTTCGAGTCTCTCATTTAGGGCGACAGGCACACTGCTGGGGGGGGGTAAGCCATGGTCTTCTGCAGGGGTGCGGGGTGGGGGGGGGGATTTTTCTTTCTAGATCTTTGTTTCTCCCTTGGTTCTATGGCCCTCTTTTCTTTTACTTTTTCTGTATTACCGTTCCTTAGGGTCTCTGCAGTGTTTTCGGTTTTGAGGGATGGGGCGTTGGTATACTATGATACGTGACTGTGTTGGCATTCATCCTGATGTGTACGCGTAGCCCTTTTTCCCTACTGCATTCGTGTTGCTTGTTGACTTCTCCCTTTGTGCGGACTACCTGCAGGACCTGGAACGATTGCTTGATAGTGATCCTGTGATTTAAAGATTTGAAAACGAACCTTCATTACTCCTGACTGCCTACACACATGTTTGCTCATACGTTCTGTCCTGCCTTGGCGGGAACTACTGGCCGTGTGCTGCTATGTTTTCCTATTATTGCTTTGCTATTATCACGACTTCCTTAGTGGCCGGCCAGGTGGTTGTAGGCCTCTGCCTGTACTTGCTTGCACTCATAATAAAGGTTCACCAAAAAAAAAAAAAAAGAGACATTCCCTTACACTCCCCATCATGCACTACCTCTTCGAAATTCTCCCAAACATGATTGGGAAGGTTGATATGACCAACTGTGTAATCTCCGACAAGGCAAGAATGCGATGGGTTAGAAGCCAAATGCATACTGGAACAAACAGCAATGTGCCCCGGAAGACCTTGTTCCCTATGGCCACAATCATCCTCAACTCCCTGCTGGGAGATGAAGTGTGGAAAGAGTCATGGTTCTGTTTTGAGGAATCAGACACTTGAACTGCAAGATTCTAGGGAAGGGGTGATCCCTCAAGAGTTTTTGGTCCCCAGGCATTGGGAGATATCTATGGGCAACTTACAGTTCGTCACCAGAGCCAATACAAGTTTGTCCCATGCCACTGAGATGGGGTTGTTCAATACCTCATTGAATGGGAGCAACAGTTCAAACCGATAGGAATCAAAATCTTGGAGGAGGATTGCCTTGCTTTCTTCCGCAGGCACTGGCAGCTTGGGGAAACCTTTGCAGCTTCAAGCAGGACCATCGTGAATGAGGCAGCTTACTCAGTGGGAGGCCCCATAGTGCACTACAGGCAGGCCCACCTCCAAAATGATATCCAGGTCATTGGCAATCTGTAGGGATTAATACTTGCCAGCATTTGTTCCAGTGGAGTACATGTGGCTTTGAAAGGACTGGGGGTCAGAAAATGGTCTGCCTCACTACTTTCATCTTGCTACACAATGTTCAGCATTTATATGGGTTACGAGTCCGAATCTCCGAGCTTCTTAAGTCTGCTAAAATACTCACGAGGGGCCAAAGGCCTGAACAGAGCCTCCACCAGCTGACCAGGATGACATTAGTCTACATTTGCCAAAGTGTTCAAAGGTTCCAAATACGGTGCAGTTGGAGGGTAATAGGCTGGGAGGCTCAATTCAACTGGGTTGACCACTGCTGGTGTTGAAGTCACCAGTGGGTCTCTGTTCGGGAGCATTAAAGGCTCTTTGGGGAACCAAGACAAAACAGAGGAAACTGGATTTCAGTTCCTTTGGAAAAAAAACAGCACAGCCTGGGTGAAGGGTGCAATCTGTGTGGGGGAAGCATCTGGGTCTGGGAAAGCCAGTAGTGAATCATATGACTATGCGTCCGCAGCTGGGACAAAATGCAGCTTTGGTAACTTCACCACATCCTGCTTTGAAGTCGACGTAGAGGCCAGAGTTGGGGAATGGAGACATCCTGGAGAGAAAACGATGTCAAGAAGGTGAAGGGTCTTTTCCGTGCTTCTATGTGTCTTCTCTGAGGTTCCTGAAGCAGAGACAGAACCATAGAACCATGACACTTCCAGTTGGCACAACAGAGTTATAGCAGGTTTCCAAATCTAGTCTGGCACCTGGAGGGATTCAGGAGGTTAGGCACTGTACTGGTCCCAAAATCTAATACCACTCATTGTTGTTTAGCTTTGAGGAGTGAGCAAATCCCCCCCCCCCTTCTGAGTTGTACTAATAAACACTTTGGGGTTCATGATGATCATTGTTGGGACAGAAAAATCCTATGCATGGTTAAGGATGTGTACCCCTCCCCTAAGTGCCCAACTGTTCTGTTGTCTGGATCCCTAATGCTGATTTGTGTACCCCTGCCCTAAGTGCCCAACTCTTCTGTTGTGTGGATCCCTAATGCTGATTTTTGTGTTTCAGGCAAAAATGGACTATGTGTGTGAACCATGACATAGATCTGCCTCGCAGGTTGCGGTCTTGTTGGACAGAGAGGGGCACACAACACACTACGCTAATAGTGGTGATAGGCTACTGCCTTTACCAGGATTTAAGCAGCACAAGTTCGAGGGTGGCAGCATACTGTGTAGTAATCAGAAGGAGTGAACAGGTCCCTTTTTACCCTGTGTCACTGGTGTGAGGCCTACAGGCTCAATTGACTTTTTAAGGTTCCTCTGCAGTGTGCTTAACTCACCCTGGGCCTACATCAAATAGGCAGAGTGTTGGGCAGTGCAGGAGTATTGACTCCTAGCTGGATTAGCTGGACACAAGAAGGGTAGTCATGTATTACATAGAAAGAACCAAAGAATACAGAAAAATAAAACAAATCTTTGTATCATTTGCCAACCGTTTTTTCGGAAGACCAGTGACAAAGAATACCATTACAAGATGGATTGCACAAGCCATACAGATATGCCACAAACAGGCAGGTCAAACACTGCAAGGAGCACCACATGCTCACTCAACAAGAAAGAAGGGAGCAACAGTCACTTTTGTAGCAAATACGCATATTCAAGACATTTGCCAAGTAGCAACATGGTCTCAGTGCACACGTTCACAAAGCACTACTGTGTGGATATTCAAATGAATAAAAAAGCACAAGTAGGACAAAAGGTCTTCAGCATATTTTGACAAACCAGCGCTCATCTTGCACTAACCACCACAAGACTAGCAAACCACTACAGAGTCTATGCACAGCATAGTGAATCCAGAAAAGATTCATGCTGCAAAACGTATAGTTTCTTAACTGTTGGTGTAGTTTTGCAGCTTGAAGAATTTTCTGGATTCAATAGCGAACCCACCCTCATCCCCCAGAAAGATCAGACAGGAGGAAAGGAGGATATAACAAGGACTAACAATCAGAAAAAAAAAGAATCCGAAGATAGAGACCAAAGGTGGAAGCATATCGACGTCACAGTGGGACACCAAATGGTGGTATGTCGACGCCCACCAACTACAACAAAAAAAAGAGAAGAAATACTACAATTCCGTACCCAACCAGTAGTTGGCGGAATAATGCACAGCATAGTGAATGCAGAAACCATTCACCCTGGAAAACAAAGTAGATCTGGGAGCCTAGGATTAACCTTCTGATGGACATTTCACTGTGAATGACATCCAGGTGTAAACTCTGGTCACTCCCATGCATTGCGATGCAGGTCAATCAACGTTGGAGTCTGGCCTGCTGTGACAGACATCCTTTCAAGGGAAAGCAGAAAAGAAAAGTGGACACTTCAAACAACGCAGAACCCCAACATAATACTTCAAAGACTTAGACCAAAATCAAATTTTTTGTGTCTGGAAATGGACTATATGAAGGGAAGGTTTAGACCCCAAACGTTGTTATCTGTCAAGCAGTCATACAGGCTGTGTAAAGAAGGGAAGCTGTGCAAGACTTCTGCCTGTGATCAGGACTGGGGGCAAAAGCCTGCTCGTCTCCCAGCTGGGTGAGGGGGCCTTACCCAGGAAAACCAATACCACCTGCCCTGGAGCCTGGAGCACTAGCGACTGCCTGCTTGCCAAGACCAGTGTGCCCTGTGAGGAAGACAAGAGCCTTGCAGGGAGCGAGATCCAGTGGGGAGCCCTGCAAGAGGACTACCTGTGCGAGGTGTGAAGGAACGGCTGTGCATCGATCTGGTCATAGCCCATGCGCAGGAGAGTTGATTCTGTGACCTCCGTATGCCAGCAGAGGGCCGCCATGGACTGAGCTGTGAGATAGCGCCATGCAGGACTTGCCTAACCTGTACTGCTGTGCTGCGGTGACCCCAAAAGCCGGGGGTGGGGCACCGATAAAGTTGTTACTGCGAGAGCACTGAGACTGCTAATTGCTGTGGTGGAGGTCTTTGCACTAGAGCAGGCTGTGCCATTGCAGTAAAGCACCCTGGTAACCGGTATGCCAGGAGTGGCTGAGAGCACTGGCATAGCCAAGATGACCGTCACCCAAGGAAACGACTGAGGCTGTGTTTGACTTGTTGAGCCTGCACAGTGAGAGAACTGCCCCCTGATGGACCCCCAAGGACGCCACGGACAACGTCACACCCTCGCTGAGCTCCAGTCAGGAAATGAAGAAAGGATTTCCCCTTCTTGCCCCCTGCTGGGGAATGCTAACTTACCACATCTTCGAGAGCTGAGAGATACTCCAGTAACAGGAGATCTCTGGCAGCGCCGCTCAGAAGAGTGAGCCTGTGCCACATCATACCAATCAGGCAAGCACAACCAGTTGTTCTCTCCCTTCAACCAAGCTCTGGCTGGACACCATGAATGTCAACTGACCAAAATGCCAGGGGCCGCGGAAATGACATCACAGTTCCTTTGACCTTCAATTCCATTCACACAAACACACACACATGCTTACACATACACACATTCACACACTCTGTTACTTAAGCTCAAACTCACCCATAAGCTCGCATAAAACATACATTTCAAAAAGCACTTTTTATTTTTTACTTACCTCAACTGCCAGGGAATATCGTACTCCAGCTAACTGTACTCCATTTCTTATTAATCTAATAGTGAATAATGTTTCATCAATCACTATTAGTGTAATAAAAAATTGAGAGAAAACAAAACAAGTAGAGCCCCAACCAGTTGGCACTGATTTAGGGTCACAAAGGCAGTGCCGACTGTTGCAAGAGGCAAGAAGGAGGTCACAGCTACGACCCTTGGTGACTTCTAAATGACGTCCATGCTGGACACCAATCAGGGGGATGCTTCCTAAACTGCATGTCTTGAAGATATTGTGTACAATTACTAAGCAATCTCATCTAGTACAAATTATTAAGCCTACCTTTAAAAATAGTGAAATTCATAGGACACTCACCGTTCGTTCATTGCTTTGCTGTCTTATCCTCAGATCCTCGTTATCTCGCTCTAGTGTGCTTTCCTTGTCTTTTGCTCTCTGTAGTTGTCTCTGATGCTCTTCGTGTCTAGTGTGCTGCTGTGACAATTCTTCACGAAGGCCTCGACTCACCAACTCCTGTTCATTAAGCTTAGGAAATATAAAATAAGTGTGATCTCAGCCTCTGTACTTCTCTTTAAGTAGGTGCATTGGTGATACATTACTTGCTCTTGAATAGCCCTCTGGAGCTTCTTCAATCAAGTATTCAAAAAATCTTTATTCACGTGTGTCAATCGAATAAAAGTACAGCATAGCAAAACCTTAAGCTCAGACATTGTACAATTTAAATCCATAAGCAGTGAAAAATATAAAACAGTTAAAATTGTTTGTGCATATTTTTCTGTGAATAAACTGCATATTTAAAAAAGCAGTAACTTTAAAACAAACCTCTTAGTTTTTGAGTAGTTGAAGATGCCGATTGGGTGTTCTACAATGTGAAAAAAACAAGTTACTTACCTGTACACTGTGGTTCTTCAGCATTGATATATTTTATAGATTCACCTGCTTCTATCTTCACCATTGTCATGGTGGCAACCCCACAGTAACAGCAGAAATAGCAGTATTAAAATTTCACCATAGAACAGAAAACTCACTTAAGTAACCTTTCAACCTTATTTCAAAACATCCTTAAATGAAACAGTCACTCAAGGTGTGTCTAAGTAAACAATTGCAGAATCCATTTCGCCTCCTCTGACTATCGTTATGTCTCTTGTGAGACTTATACATTACTAACACTAGGCTTCCCTTAATGAAATTTAAACTAGCTATTGTCAGGTTCTGAGTATGTCCAGCGGTCTCACAATGATCCTGCCTTATATCTGCTTTATACCTTAGAATCTGTTATTGTGCATAAAACCAGCCATGGGTCTCATTCTCTTAACATTATAGACCTCCCGTCGAATTATAATTCAACTGTACTCATCATCTGATCCTACACTCAATACCGGTCAGCTTTGGCGAACTTGGGAGTCTACCTTAGGATTCCAACTGGACCTATCTCACTCAGTGAGGACACCGTCTCTACAGGTACACCTATAGACTTAATTTAAATAACTATAGAGTTGATTGTATTGTACATTCTTTACATTACATTATAAATTATAGATACTTTTGCTTTTTCACTTTAGATCATACTACTTTGACCCACTATTGGTAACCAATCCTTTGATCCTCACATCTTTGTTTAACCTTGTTGACAGCACTGAACTATACTTTTTTTGGTAAGTTTACATCTCTTACTGAATAGCTATGAACATCTTACCATTTTAATGGATGGTCTCTTGATAGCCACTTTCTTTTGAGCTCTTGTCCACGCCATTCCCTTGAGATGATTCTGACATGAGCAAACTTGGCAATGTGATTTTCTGTTTTCCTGGGAATATTATCTTATCCTAGGAGCTTTCTTTTCTTTCCTTACTGAACTTTTTCCTATAAATGGATATGATCTTACCATTGACAGAAATCTACTATAGGTGGCAATGCTTGTAAATAAGTTTGTAAATAATGCTATTTTCATATAAGTGTTTGTGCACTTTTTTAACAAATGTATAAGAACTTTATACAGCCAGTGTAGTTGCTGTATATTTTAAATTGGGATTAGCTGTGGTTCAAGAATGTTTGTTGTCTCCTTTTTGTCTCTAACAATAGGTTTTGTAAATATGTGTATTTGGGCTTGGTTTCTTTTAGTCTAGTGTGAAATCAATTAACTTTTTGTCTTATGTGTCTATATAAATGTATATTTATGTATATATATGTTTGTCACTTTTTACAGCCCTGACGAAGTTCCTTAAGGCAAATGGAACGAAACGCGTTGGCTGTGCCTATGTCCAATGAATACCACTAAATAAAGAAGAAGATATTCAATACTTTACTGCCTTTTTTGACTTTAATTGTGTGCACCTTCCATTTTATGTTTTCATCTCTGATTCATACACCTATTGGTAGCAGGTGTAGGAAGTAGTTTGCACCACCCTAAATTCAGAACTATAGGATCTGGAGTGCTTGACCTGGTCGGCTGCCTTGGTCTTTTTGAATGTTGTTATTTCAAAACATCCAAAGTTTAGCAAATCACAGCAGAGACCCACAGAGTTCCCTTCCACTTCAAAGCCGCCATACCTCAGTTTTTCGAGCCCAAGTCTATAGGTATACAAAACTCTGAGGCAACCAGTGAGCCTAATCGGGGAGTAGGGAGGATCGCATGTGAATCTATAAAAGATCAATGCTGGAGAACCCCAGTATACAGGTAAGTAACTTGTTTTTTCTCCAGTATTGTAACTTTTATAGACTCAAATGCTTGATTCCGACTAGTAAGCAGTATAACCACATAAGAGAAAAAGAAAGGTGGCGGGCAGGCGAACTATACCACCATGATGTAAAATTGGAATGCCAGAGAACCAAGAAGAAAAGAAAGAAGAAAAATAAGTCAGCAGTCAGGATATGCGTACAGTTTTACAACCATATGGAAGTGTAAAATAACCAATCAGTATGCAAATAACAAAAATGGCTAAAAGCTGCCTACCTTAAGCAAAGAGGAGTTGAAGTGGAGATTGTCCAACAGCAATATCTGCCTTCTTCCAACAATCGAGGCAGTAATGCTTCGTGAATGTGTGTGCATTCGCCCACGTTCCCGCCCTGCATATGTCAGGAAGGGATGCTCCTGCAAACAGTCGCAACTTTTCTAGTTGAGTGAGCTTGCTCTCTCATAGGAAGTGGGCAGCCAGCCTTTTCATGACAGAAGGCAATCATTGAGGTGACCCAATGAGCAATGCCGGCCCCTGTTAAGTGCTGAGAAAGATCAGTAATTGAGAGGATTTACGGAAGATCTTCGTTCTTTGTAGATAAAATTGTTAATAACATTTAGGGGCCGATTCCGATGCGGGCAGGAAGGGCTCCATGTGCCGTTTGGATTTCTTTCTGACCAAGCCATTCTGATGGGCTTGGTCGGCAAGGAATACGACTCTGTTTTACAGATGGCTTACGACGGGCTCTTCAGTACTCTCCCAGACGGCTCTTTCTGGCCATGCTAGTACGATGGCAGTTTCACACTGCCTTTTTGTGCCTGTATTTCCGGTACAAAAAGGCAGTAATAAACTGTCTTTGGGGGGCCCCCAGCAGAGGCCCCATGGGTGCGTGGCAGCCGAATTGCAGCATAGGGGGCACCTATGGGGCCCCCCTGTAGCAGGTACCTTGAGATGCCTGCCACGTGGTGCAGGGATGAAATGTACCCCTGCTCTTTCAATGAGAGCATGCATTCCATTCGGAATGCATGCTCTCTTTGAAAGGTATGAGCATGCGACAAAACATGGTTCGGTCGCATCCTACTTGTACGTCCTGAACGACAGGAGGTCGTTCGGTTACAGTTCCTGACCAATGTCTGACGGTCTGCAGTCTGTTCCACATCGAAATCAGGCCCTTAATATCCCGTCAATGTAGCGCCCTTACCGCTGCGGAGGATGGATTAGAAAAGAACGTTGGTAAGACAATCAGCTCATTGAGGTGGAAAGTTGAAGGCACCTTAGGTATAAAAGAAGGGTTAGTGCGTACGATAACCCTGTCCGGCAAACATTGAAGACATGTTTTTTTTGGAAAGCTTGCATTTTACTGATACGTCTGGCAGATGTAATGGCCAAGAGAAAAGCCTCCTTCCAAGAAAGAAACTTCAATTTGCATTTGTGTACTGGCTCAAATGGAGGACACATCACCTGTGACAGGACTGTATTTAATACCCACAGTACAGGAGGAGGTTTAGCAGGCGGAAAAGCTCTAAAAAGTCCCTTTATAAATTCTTTGACGAGTCGATTAGACCACAGGGAAGCTTGATCGGAACGTCTTCCATATCGACAAATTGAAGCAAGATGAACCTTTATGGAAGAGTGAGAAAGTCCTTACTTGGCTAGGTACAAGAGATCAGGCAGCAGCTGCTTCGGAGATGATGAAAATGGATGCAATGCTTGAGAGATACACCAAGCACAGAATCTCTTTCATTTAGCTGTGTAACATTTCAGCATGGAAGGAGCTCGAGACGTTGCATGAGGATTCCTGATTGCGAAAAGAGGACACTTTTTGTTGAGGAACGTAGGGAACAGATATAATGATGGGTAACACCAGGATTGGAAGGCCACCTGCAAGTGTCGATCGTTGAGCATCCATTCATGACATTGTTTGGAGACCCTGCTGAGCGAGTTGGCCTTCTCGTTGTGGACAACCGCACATGCGCCTCTTGCAAGGAGAGGTGATTGGCAAGGAGCCATTCCCATATCTGTTCAGCAAGAAGGGAAAGTGTTCAAGATTTTGTGCCACCTGACTTTCTGAGGTAGAACATTGTTGTAGTATTGTCCCTCCTGCCCAGTACTGACAAACGTTTGATCTGAGGCAGGAAGGCTTTTAGTCCCAGGAATACTGCCTTGGGTTCCAGAATGTTAATGCGGCACTCCGAGTCCTGTTTGGACCACTTGCTGTGAACCTGTAATTGTTGTAGGTGAGCCTCCCATCCATTTGACACATCCGAGGTCATAACCAGATGCGGCACAGCGTGAATTGAAGAGAGACCTTGCAAAAGGTTTTCCTTGACCATCCACCAGGCCACTGCAGCTCTCATAGCGGCTGAAACGTGAACCGTGTCGCTGAATAAACCTTGAGACTGAATCCACTTTAGGTCCCGCTGCACCTGCAGCGGTCGCATGCGGAGACAGCAATTGGGGATTAGCGGGATGCAAGAGGACACCATTCCCAGCATTGACTTGTACTGTCTCAACGAAACAAACTTTTTTGTTGAAAGAAGCTTTGTTGTACCCTGAATACACAATATTCTTTCTTGAGTGGTAAAGGCACTGCCAAGATCCGAGACGAGACGAGATTGATGCCAACCTGGAGACTGGAAGAGATTCCAACAGGCTCTTGTTGAATTTTCTGCCTCCTGAAAAGTCTGAGCTTTTACGAGACAATTGTCCAGGTAGGGAAAGACCAGGTGACCTGAACTTTTTTAAAAACCTTCTATCGGTGCCATGCATTTGGTACATACCCTGGGAGCGGATTTCAAACCGAATGAAAGCACTTGGGACTATGGTAGCAGGGTCCTGATGAACTTCATTGTCACCTTTTGTAGTCTTGGAACTTTCCAACAGATTGCTGCATCTTGTGCCCTGCTGGTTTTGAATAAGACTGAGAAGCGTTGGATTGAAAAGACCGGTTGTTTGGCTGGTAGGTATTCTGTGGATATGGCTGATACTGCTGTTGAAATTGCAGACAGGATAATTGCTGCCCCGCACTCTACCCCGAAAAGAATGAAAACAGCACTGCTGGAGACTGCCTAAAGCCTTGAACGTGTCTGTGTCCATTTTATGGATTGTAACGCTTCATCTAGGTGTTTACCAAACAAGCACTCTCCATCAAATGGCATGTCGAGAACTTTGGCCAGACAAAAGGTGGTTGCCCTTAGCCATCCCAGGAGAGGCAGAACCACTGTTCCTGCCATTTGACGAAACACAGTCGAGGAAACATCCCTGGCGATTTCAACAAAATGTCTTTAGCCTCTTCCTTTTTATCATCTGGGAGATACTCCAACAGAGCAAAGACGTCGGACCACATCTGTTGGTCATATCTTCCTAGAATGGCCATGGCATTTGAGGCTCTAATGGAGTAGGCCGCCAATGCAGAGAACCTCTTACCAATATTGTAGAGGCGGTGCCCCTCCGGGAGGTCAAAAGTTGAAGATAAAATACTGTAAATGAGCAGAGATCCCTATCACACGACGTGATGTACGCAATCAGAGGTAACAGTAAGCATAATAAAGAAGACAACAAACCCAGCCCGCAACCTAAATAGAGTGACCTTTCCTAGTTACCTTAGAACAGCCTCTGATAAAACACCACACCGTTGTCTGATCTTAAAATAGAAAATTCAGTCACAGTGGGTTTCAGCATTTTAACATCTTCCCTCTTTATACGTGCACTTCTTAGGAACTTGGGCTTCACAACTTACTTATCCTGAGGGCGTATTAAAGAAGGATTAAGAAATAGTTGAGAAAAACCCAGACTGGTTAGGGCTCCCAGAACATATGCCAGCCATGGGATGCAGTAAGCCATATCAATGTTTAAACAGTCTTTAATGATAGCAAGAGTAAGGGCAGCCTCCAGGTCAGACCGCACCAAGAGCAATACAGCAATAGGAGCCCATTTAATCCCGTCTTCCAGGTATCCAAAGCCCAGTTCCTCATGTACAATATATGAGAGGCATGGAATACAAACCACCCCTTTATGGCCTTCAAAAAATAGCCAACAGTACAGCAAAACAAAAATCCAGGATTGTCGACAAAGCCGCCCTCGCAAAGAAAACACATGGTTGGACGGTGCTAGCCACGTATGAGAGAAGTGCCCCACAACCATACCTAGTCAACTATATAACACCGTCCACACAACAAATGCTCCTACGCATACGTTTGGGCACCTACACCACAAATGATCAGACCCCAGCATGGAAGCAAACATGGCCAACATTGCTATGCAGACTGTGTGGCCGTTCGGAAGAAACACGGACTCGCATTCTATGCATTTGTCCATCATTGGCTAGTCTGAGACGTTACTACCCATTACAAATATTTCGTTTTTATCAAATCAGAACATGTAGGCCTGCTGTTATGCTAGCACTGAACAGTTTCCAGTTGCAAACGGCCTGCAGGGCCTCCAAATTCTTACAGAAGGCGAGCCTCCTAATCCAGAAAACTGAAAAAATGGTGAGGATCTAGTCCGAAGGACTGATATGTTAGGAGAGGTTCAGGCCGCAGACGATGTAATACTGTTTTTAAAAAGAACTTGTTTTTTGAAAGAGTGTAAATGCATTTAACAAAGGCAAGTTCGTATACTGTTTTGTACTCAATTTTGTAAAGGTTTTAACTAACCATATGCAATAAATATTACTTACTTATAAGAGGAAGAGGTAGGTGAGATACATATTTCCTTCCTAAGGGAAAGGTTTTTCTTGATCTGTAAGATGCTTCAATCAGTGCACCCTCACACCCTAGCACCGTAAGCAGCTTTAGACATGCATGTACTGTTAGACACCTCAAAACGAAGGGTAAGTCCCATCCGCCCAGGAGGGAGTGGCATGGCAAGCAAGAGCCCAATGATCTGGTAAACTTGAGCCAGATATTCAAGGTGTGAGAGGACTAGAACCCCCTGGAGTCAAAACAGATACCTAGATACTAAAATGTGTTAACAACTATAAGACGGTTTTACCCAAGAGAAATTGCAGGGATTCTCTTTTTTTGCTGTCACATTCATGATATGGGACTAGCTAAAGTTAATTACAATATCCATACTGGACATAAGATCAAGAAAAGCAGTAAATAACAACCGTAGCACATTTGGTGTATGCGCAATCAGTACAGCATCATCAGCAGATAGCAGCACTGGCAATGAGGGTGTTATCAATTTACGGAACATCTCTAGTGGAACAAGACAGAGAAAGGGACAAGCTGCAAATAGACATAATGAATAGGAGTGGGGCCAGCACACAACCATGATGCACAACTTTTGACAAAAGGAAAGGTTCAGAGCGCTCTCTGGAACTTCCAAATCACATCCTGGCGTTTAGATGGGTATGGAGTTCATGAGTGGCGCTGACACATATATGCACTGATAGGACTGGCGGGCAACTAAGTAGTGGGTGGGTGGCTGGGTGTATGCATGCAGGCAAGTTGAGGGGCAAATAATAAAAAATAAAGTCACTTACCTTGCCTGCTGAAAGTCTGTTGGCTCCGCGGGCTCCAGCCTCCAGGAAATTCCACTAACAAATCCAGGCGCTACTCTCACCAGCATGAGAGCAGCACCAGGATTGGATGGGGCATCCAGACTGGAAACTCCTTCAAGCCCTTTATACACATGCCTGGACTCCACCGAGCTGTCTAAGACAGCTGAGATGAGAGATGAAAAGTGCACATTTCACTTTGGCCGGTTTAAGAGGGCCGGCCAAACGGACATGTGTACATTGCAGGGTCCATTTTGCTCCTCCAGTCCTTAATGCTGCCCATCGGCAGCAGAGGAGGACATGCCCTCTTTATTCCAGCTTGAGGCTGCTGCGTGCTAAATGTGAAAAATAAAATGGCAATGAAATAATTTAATTGTCATTTTATTTTCCACGTTTAGCGCCACGGCAGCGGATGGGCGGGCGATGCCCGCTCACCCTCACAAACAAACTGCAGCCGGAGAACATGCAAAAAATGAGCAAGAAGGAGATCCAGGCCCAATTTAACCAGAGATATCAACAGCTTAGAATGATTAACTAAATAAAAGGCTGTTCATATATATTCTTAAAGGTAAGGTACAGAGGACAGTGCCTAGCTATGGTACACTTGCCTAACAGTAAATGCAGGTTTAGACACTGCTATCCTATACCTAGCCACTCCCTAAAACAGTGTTGTTTACGGTGTAAAACGTTGCTACTACTCGCCCAAAAACACATTCTGTTTCAGATTAATTTACCAATTATTTAGACAGATGTGTCTATGAGAGCAATAGGGTGGTAGCATTTAGGTTCCCTTCAGTCACCCTTCATGAAGATGGGTACGATGATAAACAAAGCCCATTAACTCGGGAGGTTACCACTGTCTAGAATAGTGGTTCTTAACCTGTGGTCTGAGGACCCTGGTGTTCCACAGGGCCTACTCAGGTGGTCCGCGACAATTTCACATTAAATAATATTAAAATTAATAAAAGTATAAATAAAAATTAACATTTTTAAAACAGTTTCTATATATACAAGTGTATACTTGTTTATGTACTTTTGTGCATTTTTTTAAGGTTTAAATCATAGAAATTCCTCAGGCCAGGGGTCCCTCGCTTCCAATAAGGACTTAGTGAGTAGTCCATGGATTCCAGTAGTGGTTCAGGGGGGTCCATAGACGTCAAACGGATTAAGAACTACTGGTCTAGATTAATAAAAAGGTTTGCCAGCAAGGGCGGCCAGATATCAGTACTGCATTTAACCAAATTACTCAGCATGCCATCTGGACAGGGTGCCTTGTGCCCCAGGCTCTAGTATCACCGCCGTTACTTTTTCTACCATGAAGGTTAGCTTGAATTCCGAGACTACTACACCTTACAAGGTCAGGCCGAGATCTCACCCACTTCTAACCAATATAGTGCTGAAAAATGGGAATCAAAACAGCTGAGGTAATCTGACAACAAAGGAGGGGGACTTGGTTACAGGAAGCAAAGCAGACACAAACCACAGCGCAAAACTCTCTTGGATTTTTAGGTCTCGCCTATGCAGTGAATTTGCTGTCTCTTCAAGAAAGCTGTATCTCCTCTGTGGGCTTACAGCCTGCCCCCTGCTTCTCATTGGATTATGTCAGTGTCATTAAAAAACTACTGACTAAGTGGTTAATGCTTATGGCATGTCCAACCTTTTTCTGAAAAGTTAACTAACATGGAGTATTGCACCAGGACTTGTCCTCTTCCACTTTTGTTATTGAATTTCGTGCCTGTGGCACTTTTTTTTCTATGTAGAACAAGTACTTCTTTAAATGCCAACGCATTTACCCATCTCAGGCGCGTGAGCGTCACCTTCCGCTTTTACCCACTTGGTGATTAACCAGAGCCCGCAGCTCCTTTTCACCTCGGCTGCCGTGACAGAAATGGTCAGTTACGCAAAAAACTCCACTGACCCCTCTGGTGGTGCCCTTCATCGATGATTTTGCGTACGGATCATACATAAAATCCAACCAAAACTAGGAGGATGACGGTTTAAGGGAGAGGGGCAAGCATAACTGCACTAGAGGTAGTCTTTTTTTTCACAGTCTTGGGCTGAGCACACCTTGCAGAGAAGCAAGAACCAGGTGAAACATTTCCACAAATGGGCTTACTTCAGAGGCATCCTTCAGCCCTTGAACGAACTGCGCCCAGCACTTAAGGATAGGAGCTGGGCTGCTGCTGCCTTCCACAGCTCCCGGTAAGTGCAGGATGTGAGAAGTTGGCCTGCTATATGATGTCAACCTTATAGACCAGCTATCCTAGTCGTAGCATGGATAAAACATCAGAGGGCTTGTACAGCCAGCTGTTTTACCAATAATAATCCCTTGAATATCAAATGAAAGGACACCACACAAAGTATATATCAAATATATATGTATTTATTACTAACACAACCTCTCTGCACTCTTTATGAGGTCAGAGTACGAGATACAGCACAAGTTACTCAATAAGAATACTATAAGTTGTACAAATACAATTCTGCCCTAGGGGCCTCATGAACCATATACTAAGTAAGTGGTATAGGAACCACTTCAGGAAAGGTGAATAGGCCTAGGGCCTAGAGAATCGCTGGGGCTACACCGGACAACCAAAGGTTAGGAAGTAGGAGTCCCACAGGATGCGTGTGCAATGTCTAAGCACACACGCGAGTTACCATAGAGTTATAATGGGAACGTAAAAGTTACAAAGTAGTAGATTTCAGACACTTCCGGATGGACTACGGGAAAGCCCTGTTAAACTAGGACACTTGGATAGTTAATACCCACGGGAGCACCGGAGTACTCGAGTTACCTCACCCAGGGAAGCCGGGTGCATAGGTGTTCTTTTGTCTCGGGTTTTGTCGCTGAATCCTATGGAGAGCTGCAAGAAAGTGCTGCAGGCGAAAAGGAGGAAAGTGTCGGGGTGGATCCAAGGGTGGATCGGAGTCGAGAAGAACCTGAAAGCAGAGGGGACAGAGTCTGGGTCACTAGCCAGTGACCAGGAAGGAACCAGGCGATGTCGAGATGCAATCATGTGAAGAGGTGAAGCTTCTCTCCGCAGCCACGAGGTCCCGGAGGCGTCGACGGCGACCAGGAGCTGGAGTCGAGCTGTCCCACGACGGATCTAGCTGTTGGTGGTGTCGGTATCCGGATTGGACCCAAAAAACCTTGGCAAATGCAATCCACGCAGGATTGGAAGATAGGCTTCTGTTCAGACCAGCAAGGTCTGGGGAGCTTCTCCTTTGCAGGGAAGCTGGAGCAAGACTGGACTAACCAGGCAAGCGGTGTTGATTCAAAGAGTTGTCTTCGTAGGGCTCACTAGCCAACAGGCTAGCAACCGGGAAGACGTGTCGAGCTGAAATGCAGGAGTGGGCCCCACGCGGCACTCGTGGAGTGTGGAGGGCTGAGCTTCGGTGCAAATGCTGCTCTGGTCTGGGGCTTCTCAAACCCCAATGCACAACTTCGAGGGTACCTCTGAAGCTGCACAGTTAGCAAAAAGCAAGTAGTCCAGGATGTCCGGTCCCACGTCTCTTGTGTCCGCCACGGGTCTCAGCTTTGCTGTGGATGTGGAGCCGAGTTGGAGAAGTCTGGAAGTCCAGTTCCTGAGTGGCTGAGTCTTCGGGTTCCGGCGGGAGCGTCGACAAAGCAAACCGGCAAGTTACTGATGGTGCCAGTTTGCACAGGGTGGTCACTCCTTGACCACAAGGTAGATGTCTTCAGTCTTCCAGTCGAAATGGAACATCGAAGGTCCAGGAGTTTGTTTCAGAGTTTCTTTCCAGGATAATCTAATGTCTCTAGACACAGCTCCTATCTTTATACTAAACTAAGGGGCTGGATTACCTGCTAGGTCCCTCCTATGGGTGGAACTTGAGAAGGGGTGGTTACACCCCTTTCTCTTTGTCCAGTTTCGCGCCAGAGCTGGGGCTGGAGTGCCCCAGCAACTGGTTTGAACCGGGCTATGCATGGAGCACCTTGTGTGCCCCAGGCAGTGTCTGGAAAAGCATCTTTCCATTGAACCCACCCTGCCCCAATCCACTACAGGCTGTCTGGGGAGGTGCCAGCACCTCCATCGACAGGAAACCTATTGTCCAGGCCTCCCCTGCCGGAGTTTCGTCCATAAGCAGAAGGTCAGACTCGTGTCTGTGGCAGCAGCATCCATTTTGTGATGCTGAGGCTCTGTTTAACTTTAACCGGGTAAAGCAGTAACTACATGTCTTCTCCCTCTAGAAGGGTGGAATGCTACCTTTGCCGCCAGGACTGGCGGGGGGGGGGGGGGTGGATAGTGTTCCAAAGTGTTTGACACCTTACACGACATGGTTTGATAAAGCCAAACCAAAGTTAGCATTAACCGTGAGGATTATAATGCACTTAAGAGTATATGGTATGTCTATATCATAGAACAGCTATAAGGACATGGTTCCGAAAGCTGCAGACAGGCTCAGCTCATGCTAGAGCACCATCTCACATAAAACCAAGCACTCTGCCTTCAGGATTGTCAAGGCCTGCCATAGGAGTGACTTATAGGTATATATGTGTCTATATATAAGGGTAGATATAGGAATACTATATCTAAGCAAGGGGTGATTACACCACCTTGCCCAAACTGAGTGTTCAGCCTGTGGTGTCAGTTTGGATGGCCAGCCAGTAGTGGCATAATTCATGCTGCAGCCCCTGGTAGGCCTTGGATGCACCTATGCCCTGGGTACCTATGCTACACTATACAGGGGCTCACAAAGGTGACCCAATACCCAATTAGGTATGTACCTAAAGTACATGGTATGAATTTAGAGAGAGAACAGATGGGCTGTGGGTCTGATTAGCAGGCCCACAGACACACTATAGTCGAAAAACCTGAGTATCACAGCAAAAAGTGGGGGTGACCATAGGAAGCAGACCCTACTCTCCTTCACAACCCCCCCCCCCCAAAAACGCAGGGACATTAAACTAACCTTGACCAGTTGAGTCTTCATGTTTTAAGTAGAAATATCTGGAGAGTCCATCTGCATTGCCATGTTCAGTTCCAGGTCTATGTTCCACTGTAAAGTCCATACCCTGTAGGGAAATGGACCACCTGAGTAGTTTGGGATTTTCACCCTTTATCTGATATAGCCACAAGAGGGGCTTATGGACTGTCTGAATCTTGAAGTGAGTACCAAACAAGTATGGCCTCAGCTTCTTCAGGGCCCAAACCACAGCAAAGGCCTCCCTATCAATAGCTGACCAACGTTTCTCTCTAGGGGTCAGCCTTCTGCTAATAAAAGCAATGGGCTGGTCTTGACCATCTTTATTCAATTGTGAGAGAACAGCTCCCACACCCAACTCAGAAGCATCTGGTTGGACAATTAATTTCTTGGAGTAATCTGGACTTTTTAGAATAGGTGCAGAGCACATGGCCTGCTTCAGGTCATCAAATGCCTTTTGACAGCTTACTGTCCACTGAATCTTTTTTGGCATTTTCTTAGAGGTTAAGTCATTAAGTGGTGTCACAATGGACCCATAGTTCTTAACAAACTTTCTGTAGTAACCAGACAGGCCAAGAAACTCTGACCTGTGTCTGGGTGGTTGGAGGAGTCCAGTCCTTTATGGTCTGGATCTTGCTCTCCAGTGGTTGAACCGGACTTCCACCTACAAGGTGGCCCAGGTACACAACCTTATTCTGCCCTATCTGGCACTTAGTAGCCTTGATAGTTAGGCCTGCCTTTTGCAGGGCCTCCAAAAAATTCTTCGGGTGGATCAGGTGATCCTCCCAAGTAGAGCTAAAGACACCAATATCATCCAGATAAGCTGCACAATAGTCATCCAGACCTGAGAGGACTTGGTTCACCAACCTTTGGAAAGTGGCAGGTGCATTCCTCAAGCCAAAGGGCATCACCACAAATTGGTAATGACCTCCTGGGGTGAAAATGCTGTTTTGGCTTTTGCATCTTCAGCTAGTCTGATTTTCCAGTAGCCTCTTTCAAGTCAAATGTGCTCAAAAACTTGGCAGAAGCCAATCTGTCAATGAGCTCATCTGCCCTGGGTATTGGGTGGGTATCTGTCCTAGTGACAGCATTGAGACTTCTGTAGTCCACACAAAACCTGATCTCTCTTACCATCTTGGGTGTGAGGCTTTGGCACAAGGACTACTGGACTGGCCCAAGGGCTCTCTGAGGGCTAAATAACTCCCAACTCTAACATCTTTTGCACCTCTGTCCTGATACAGTCCCTGACATGGTCAGGTTGCCTGTACATTTTACTCTTCACAGGCAGACTGTCACCAGTGTCCGCCTCATGGGTGCACCAGTTTGTCTGACTTGGGGTCAGGGAAAACATATGTCTATAGGCCTGTAGAACTTGTCTACAGTCCTGTTGCTGCTGGTCAGTGAGGATGCCTGCCCAGGCTACTCTATCAACTGAACCATCATCAGGGTTCTGAGAAAGCAGGTCTGGGAGAGGGTCACTCTCCTCCTCCTCCTGTCCATCTGTAGCCATAAGCAAGCCCATGTCTGCCCTGTCAACTTATGCCTTCAGTCTGTTGACATGGAGCACCCTGTGGGGGCTCCTGGGAGTTCCCAGGTCAACCAAGTAGGTTACCTCTCCCTTTTGCTCAACAATAGTGTGGGGTCCAGACCATTTGTCTTGGAGTGCTGCTGGAGCCACTGGCTCCAACACCCACACTTTCTGTCCTGGCTGGTACACAGTCAGCACAGCCTTTTGGTCATGCCAGGCTTTTTGAAGTTCCTGGCTAACCTCAAGGTTTTTTAGAAGCCTTTTTCATGTATTCGGCCATCCTGGAGCAGAGACCAAGTACATAGTCCACTATGTCTTGCTAGGCTTTTTGAGAGGTAACTCCCATTCTTCCTTGACCAGACATAGGGGTCCCCTTACAGGATGCCCAAACAGAAGTTCAAAAGGGCTGTAGCCAACCCCCTTCTGTCGGACCTCTCTGTAAGCAAACAAAAGGCAGGGAAGAAGGATGTCCCATCTTCGCCTAAGCTTTTCAGGTAAACCCTTGATCATGCCCTTTAAGGTCTTGTTAAATCTTTCAACCAGACCATTGCACTGTGGATGTTAGGGTGTGGTGAACTTGTAGTTCACTCCACGCTCTTTCCACATAGCAGTTAAGTACCCAGACATGAACTTTGCACCTCTATCTGAGACAACCTCCTTCGGAAAACCCACTCTTGAGAAAACTCCCAGGAGGGCTCTTGCCACAACAGGTGCTTTTGTGGTCCTTAGGGGAATAGCTTCTGGGTATCTGGTGGCATGATCCACTACCACCAGAATAAACTTGTGCCCAGAGGCTGTTTGGGGATCCATTGGTCCAATAGTGTCTATCCCAACTCTTTCAAAGGGGACCCCCACCACAGGTAGTGGTATAAGGGGTACCTTTGTGGTGCTACCTGATTTGCCACTGGCTTGGCAGGTGACAGAGGAGCGACAAAACTCCTTGGTATCTTCTGACATGTGGGGCCAGTGAAAGCGAGGGACAAGCCTGTCCCAAGTCTTTTTCTGGCCAAGATGTCCTGCTAGGGGAATATCATGGGCTAAGGTAAGAAGGAAACTCCTGAATGCCAAAGGTATGACCAACCTCCTGGAAGCACCAGGCTTGGGGTGGTCTCTAGCCTCTGAATAAAGGAGCCCTTCATCCCAATACACTCTGTGGGTAACTGTAGCATTTCCAGCAGCAGCTTGCTGTCTGAGGGGTTCAAGTTCTTCTAGGACAGTTCCCTCTTGTGTCCCACACTCAGCTTCATGGGAAGACTGATCCTCGTCCTGAGGCAAGGGGGAAGGCACTGCCTTAACCCTTCTGCTCTTTTTCTAGGAAGGCAACTGGTCCATAGTTTCAGGATCCAGTGCCTGTTCAGTTTGGCACTTTTTAGCCTGTGACCTGGTCACAGCAAGGACATGTGCTGATATGCCCAGCATCTCTGCATGAGTCCGATATTCCACTTCAGACCAGACTGAAGATTCTAGATCATTGCCCAACAGACATTCTACAGGGAAGTCTTAACTTACAACAACTCTGTTGAGGCCAGTTACCCCTCCCCAGGAGAAATTAACAATTGCCATACTATGGGTGGTAGTGACATTGCTAGCATTGGTCACTAGGTAATTATCACCTAGTATGATCTGTCCAGGGTCCACAAAGTTAGGTGTCACCATGGTGACACTGGCACATGTGTCCCTGTAGGCCTGAGCCACTTTATTATTGATTAAAGGTGTCTTTCTGTACTTGCCCAGGTTACTGGGGCTCACAGTAGAGGACATAGCCATGTCCACATCACAGACAAGGACAGCTTGAGTTGGTACTCTGACTAGGCCAGAGTCCATCTCAGTTCCCAGGGTTAACCCTACTACACCCTTCTGTTGAGAACCACCACTATTAGCTGCACGAGGGGGAACAGCTGCCTTAGGGGCAATGGGGGCTGGAGCTGTCTCCTTTTTGGTGCAATCACTGGTCCAGTGAGTATTACTTTTTACAAAAATTGCACCGTGGTTTTCTTGGACCTTCTTTCTTCTTGGATTACTTGGAACCCCTCTCATTAGAAGCTTTTTAGGGACCTGGTGAAGACTTCTGGTCTTTTGCTTTCTGATCCCTACCCTTTTGGTCTTGCTTCTTCTGATCACCACCTTGGTTCTGGACCTTCTGCCTCACCCTGGTTCTGACCCATTTGTCTGCCTTTTTTCCCAATTCTTGGGGAGAGGTCAGATCAGAGTCAATCAGGTGTTGATGCAATAACTGGTTCTGACAGTTGTTAAGTATTTGCTCTCTCATGATCAAATTATACAATCCTGTATAGTCATTAACTTTACTGCCCAGCAACCAGCCTTCCAGAGCCTTAGTGGCACAATCAACAAAGTCAGTCCAGTCTTGAGTCTGTGTCTTCTGGTTGTCTCTGAACAACAACCTATATTGCTCAGTGGTTAAGCCAAACCCATCTATCAGAGCGCTCTTCAGGGCTTTGTAGTTGTTAGCATCCTCATCACTAACTGTGAGGTGCTTGTCTCTTCCTTTTTCTGAAAAGGAGAGCCATAAGATTGCTGCCCACTGACTTTGGGGGACCTGCTGTACTTTGCAGGCCCTCTCCAAAGCAGTTATCCACTTGTGGATGTTATCCCCACTCTTGTATGGAGGGACGATATTACTTAGGTTTCTATGGTCATATGACCCTTCCCTACTTCTAGGGGTATTGCTGCCACCAGTGGATTCTAACCCACTTAACTGTTGCTCTCTTGCGAAAGCCAGGGTCTCTTTGGCCAGGGCAAGTTCTTGCCTCTGGGTCCTAAGCTTGACTTATCTCATCCTTGCTTCATGCTCTCTTCTCCGAGGGGAAGTCATTCTCCTGAGAGCAGAGGCATCTGACCTTACTGAGTCACCAGAGTGGTGAGATTCCCTGGAAAGGGATCTCCTCCTTATGTGCTCAGAGTTAAGCCTGCTTGGGGGTCTGTATGGGGCTCTGCCCCTCCAGCCCCATGTAGGCTTAGGTTGACCTGGTTAAGTTCTGCTACTTGGACCTGATCAGTGTCATCATCATCATCATCCCCTTGATTTTCATCAGGGACATCTTTTGTTGATGGGTGGCCCTCCCCTGTACCACCTGTATGACCTGGGTTAGGTGCTCTCTTAGCATCATACTCCTCTAGGATTTCTATCAGGTGCTTAAGGGTAGGGTTTGAGCCTTGGCTCAACTTCCTAGTCCTGCATAAGCGTCTCAGCTCATGGAAGGTAAATGTATCATATCTAGAAGGTGCCCTGGGAGGGTCAACTTCTACTGGCAGAGATCCACAAGGTTCTGCTCTCAGAGACATGATCTAGTGAGGTGTGGTGTGTGCAGCTACCTACACTAGGTGTTATCTACTACACCTCTCTAGGAGTTGTAGTCAGGGTGTGCTAGGCCCTTTGCTCTGCAACAACTAAGTTCAGTAGAACTTAAGTATTTAAGACTTGATTTATATGTACCTCTAGGTACCTTAATGTGATCTTTCAAATGATATCTTAAGATTATATGGTAAAACAAACAGCAAGCTCTTATCCCAACCGCTGCACACCAATGTGAGAAGTTGGCCTGGTATATGATGTCCATTATTCTAGTGGGCACCCTGTATCAGTCCAAACAACCCTTATAGTGATGGTTGTAAAGTCAACCTTATAGAGACCAGCTATCCTAGTTGTAGCATGGACAAAGCAGTCTTAGGCTAAAACATCAGAGGGCATGTAAAGCCAGCTGTTTTACCAATAATAATCCCTTGAATATCAAATGAAAGGACACCACACAAGGTATATATCAAATATATATGTATTTATTACTAACACAACCCCTCTGCGCTCTTTATGAGGTCAGAGTTCGAGATACAGCACAAGTTACTCAATAAGCATACTATAAGTTACACAAATACAATTCTGCCCTAGGGGCCTCACGAACCATATACTAAGTAAGTGGTATAATAACCACTTCAGGAAAGGTGAATAGGCCTAGGGCCTAGAGAATCGCTGGGGCTACACTGGACAACCAAAGATTAGAAAGTAGGAGTCCCACAGGATGCGTGTGCAGTGTCTAAGCACACATGCGAGTTACCATAGAGTTATAAGGGGAATGTAAAACTTACAAAGTAGTAGACTTCGGACACTTCTGGATGGACTACCGGAAAGCCTTGTTAAACTAGGACACTTGGATAGTTAATACCCACCGGAGCACCGGGGTACTCGAGTTACCTCACCCAGTGAAGCCGGATGCATAGGTGTTCTTTCGTGTCGGGTTTCGTCGCTGAATCCTATGGAGAGCTGCAAGAAAGTGTTGCAGGCGACCAGGAGGAAAGTGTCCGGGTGGATCCAAGGGTGGATTGGAGTCGAGAAGAACCTGAAAGCAGAGGGGACAGAGTCTGGGTCACTAGCCAGTGACTAGGAAGGAACCAGGAAGGAATCAGGCGATGTCGAGATGCAATCAGGTGAAGAGGTGAAGCCGGTCTCCGCAGCCACGAGGTCCAGGAGGCGTCGACGACGACAATGAGCTGGAGTCGAGCTGTCTCACGACGGACCTAGCTGTTGGCGGTGTCGGTATCCGGATTGGACCCAACAACCCTTGGCAAATGCAATCCACGCAGGATTGGAAGATTGGCTTTTGTTCAGAGCACCAAGGTCTGGGGAGCTTCTCCTTTGCAGGGAAGCTGGAGCAAGACTGGAGCAACCAGGCAAGTGGTGTTGATTCAAAGAGTCGTCTTCGTAGGGCTCACTAGCCAACGGGCTAGCAACCGGGAAGACGTGTCAAGCTGAAATGCAGGAGCGGGCCCCACGCGGCACTTGTGGAGTGTGGAGGGCTGAGCTTCGGTGCAAATGCTGCTCGGGTCTGGGGCTTCTCAAACCCCAATGCACACCTTCGAGGGTACCTCTGAAGCTGCACGGTTAGCAAAAAGCAAGTAGTCTAGGGTGTCCGGTCCCACGTCTCTCGTGTCCGCCACGGGTCTCAGCTTTGCTGTGGATGTGGATCGGAGTCGGAGAAGTCTGGAAGTCCAGTTCCTGAGTCGCTGAGGCTTCGGGTTCCGGCGGGAGCGTCGACAAAGCAACCCGGCAAATTACTGATGGTGCTTGTTTGCACAGGGTGGTCACTCCTTGACCACAAGGGAGATGTCTTCAGTCTTCCAGTCGAAATGGAACGTCGAAGGTCCAAGAGTTCGTTTCAGAGTTTCTTTCCAGGATAATCTAATGTCTCTAGACACAGCTCCTATCTTTATACTAAACTAAGGGGCTGGATGGAACCTGCGAAGGGGGTGGTTACACCACTTTCTCTTTGTCCAGTTTCGCGCCAGAGCTGGGGCTGGAGTGCCCCAGCAACTGGTTTGAACCAGGCTATGCATGGAGCACCTTGTGTGCCCCAGGCAGTGTCTGGAAAAGCATATTTCCATTGAATCCACTCTGTTCCAATCCACTACAGGCTGTCCTCGACAGGAAACTTATTGTCCAGGCCTCCCCTGCCAGAGTTTTATCCAGCAGCAGGAGCTCAGACTCGTGTCTGTGGCAGCAGCATCCATTTTGTGATGCTGAGGCTCTGTTTAACTTAAACTGGGTAAACCAGTAACTACATGTCTTCTCCCTCTAGAAGGGTCGAATGCTACCCCCGCCGGGTAGTATTCCAAAGTGTTTGACACCTTACACAACATGTTTTGATAAAGTCAAACCAAAGTTAGCATTACCCGCGAGGATTATAATGCACTTAAGAGTATATGGTATGGCTATATCATAGAACAGCTATAAGGACATGATTCCGAAAGCTGCAGACAGGCTCAGCTCATGCTAGAGCACCATTTCAAATAAAACAAAGCACTCTGCCTTCAGGATTGTCAAGGCCTGCCATAGGAGTGACTTATAGGTATATATGTGTCTATATATAAGGGTAGATATAGGAATACTATATCAAAGCAAGGGGTGATTACAGCACCTTGCCCAAGCTGAGTTTTCAGCCTGTGGTGTCAGTTTGGATGGCCAGCCAGGGGTGGCATAATTCATGCTGCAGCCCCTGGTAGGCCTTGGAGGCACCTATGCCCTGGGTACCTATGGTACACTATACAGGGTCTCACAAAGGTGACCCAATACCCAATTAGGTATTACCTAAAGTACATTGCATGAATTTAGAGAGAGAACAGCTGGGCTGGGGGTCTGATTAGCAGGCCCACAGCCACACTAAAGTCGAAAAACCAGAGTATCACAGCAAAAAGTGGGGGTGACCATAGGAAGCAAACCCTAATCTCCTACACAGGACGCCCAACTACCACGGGACCCCATTACCCCCTGTGAGCTGCCCCCACCTCTACATTTATAGTGTGTGCATCCCGGCAGTGCTGTTTGCTGCCCTGTTTGGTGCCCCCAGTATGGACAAAGCAGCCTCGCACATCCAACACTGGAATCATTTTGCCATTCACGACGGTGCAAACAGCTCTAACTTTGGTTGTGTTTCAGACAGACCCTTAGTTTAATGCTTTATGTAGAACACATACAAACGCGGGGGTAGTCTTTCTACACCACCCACTGCTGATCGGCTTTAAACCTCTATTTTCTCTAAGTTTTAGTTGAATTTGAAACATTAATAACTTTGTATGTACACCATAGCTTTCGTCCCAGTGTCTGAGTCACTATCACACCGGTCTGGTTTTACAGACCTTTCAATTCCCATGAAGGCTGCTTGTCTCACTACTATCTGAATACTTAAGCTTTGCCTAAGGAGAGCACGATGTGTATAGGCTCAAAAGCACTGTGTTAAAGATATCTCGACTGCAGAAAGAAGGCATGCTCTCAGTGAAGCTTTAAGTGCTATGCATACATATGATCCACAGAATGCTGAATGAATCATACATTCACCCCCAGTCAAGAGATCTGGGTTAAATCCATCGTTCTTTTGCTCACCATGCCAGTTGAGACCCAGTCATATGCAAATCAGTCTTGACCCTGTGCCTCATGGAAACAGTCCAGACTGAACTGCCAGCCAGGTCCTCCCTGGACCGGAAACAAGCATCCTGGGACCTGTTTCAGGGTATGTCACCCTTCTTCAGCCAGGCTAGCTTAAATCCATTGGCACAGTGAGCAAGGGACCCACGTCTGGGCATACCCATCCCACATAGGGCGAAAAGTGCTACTCAAACAATTGAAGGATGGAATGCTGAATGAATCATACATTCACTCCCCCAGTCAAGAGATCTGGGTTAAATCCATTGTTCTTTTGCTCACCATGCCACCTCAGTTTAGACCTAGCCATATGCAAATCAGTCTTGACCCTGTGCCTCATAGGAACAGTCCAGACAGAACTGCCAAGCCAGGTCCTCCCTGGAACCGAAACAAGCATCGTGGTACCGGTTTCAGGGTATGTCACCCTTCTTCAGCCAGGCTAGCTTGAATCCAGTGGCAGAGTGGGCAAACCTTTGGTATGTGGAAGGGCCATTCTTTTAACCAAAGGACATTACACTAAACTGACCATGTCCATCTGGGGTCAAGGATACAGATTATTCTTTTGTTCCTAAGATCAGGCAAATATGCCAGTGCCCTGAGGTTGAATCAAAAGTACTGAGAAAGTGGCTGCCCGTAACCTGTTAATGAGTTCATCTATCATTGGAATAGGGTGGGCATCTGTCTTAGTGACAGCATTGAGACCTCTATAGTCCACACAAAACCTCAGCTCTGGTTTACCACCATTGAAATGAGGTTTGAGCTGGTCAAGGGACTTTCAGAGGGTTCAATCACCGCTAACCCTTGCATCTTGTTGACTTCGGCTCTGATGAACAAGTTACTTATCTTCGGTAACGATATATCTGTAAGAAACAGTAGTTAGTATTAGATTCCTTAACATATAATATCCCCAGGCGTCAGACTGGATCTGGAAATTTTTGCGTAGCAATACCCCTGCGCGTCGTTAGGCGTCTTCTCTGGCTCCGCGTCCGTCGTCGGCGTCGTCTGCGCCGGAATGACGTCGTCGGAGTACTTAGACGCCGCCCATGCGCGCTGACGTCAGTTCTTAGACACAGCTTTTCCGCGCCAGATACGCAGAGCCATGCTAGAACCAACACTGGTGCCAAGAAACTAGGGCCCTGAAATGGGATGACCTTAACCCTAGGTATCAGTTCGCAGAACGGGGAGGATGGGTGGGGCAGTAAGGAATCTAATACTAACTACTGTTTCTTACAGATATATTGTTACCGAAGGTAAGTAACTTGTTCATCTGAAAGAAACAGGTTAGTATTAGATTCCTTACCTTAGAATAGATACCCCAGCAATACCAACCCCGGTGGTGGGTCTGCGAAGCAATACTTACACCAGAAAGTCCTGGAGGACGGAACGGCCAAAGAAGCCATCCCTCCGGACTTGACCGTCCAGGCAGTAGTGCCTCGCAAAGGTGTGCAGCGAGGCCCACGTAGCCGCCTGGCAAATGTCCTGCAGGGGGACTCCCCATCCCAGGGCAGTAGTAGCTGCCGTGGCCCGAGTGGAATGGGCCCTCAGCCCAACTGAGGCTCCTTTCTAGCCAAGGAGTAGCACGCCTTGATGCATAAGACGACCCACCGAGAGATGGTCCGCTTATTCACCGCCCGTCCCTTCTTCGCACCCACGTAACCAACAAAGAGTTGGTCATCCACCCGGAACTGGCGTGTGCGATCCAAATAGAATGAAAGCGCACGTTTTGGGTCCAGACGATGGAGCCGCTCTTCATCCTTTGAAGGATGCGGAAAGAAGGAGGGCAAGGTGATGGACTGCCCGATGTGAAAAGCAGAGACTACCTTGGGCAGGAAAGAGGGTCTTGTACGCAACACTACTTTGTCCGGATGTACAGACAGGAAAGGAGGTTTGCAAGATAGAGCCTGGAGCTCACTCACTCTCCTGGCAGAGGTGATGGCAACCTGGAAAGCTGTCTTCAAAGTGAGAAGACAGAGAGGACAAGAATGAAGTGGCTCAAAGGGAGCGCACATCAGGAAGGTAAGAACCAGGTTCAAGTCCCACTGAGGCATCACAAAGGGAACAGGTGGAAACATGTGTGTGATGCCCTTCAGAAAACGAGTTACTATAGTGGACTTGAACAAAGAAGGTTGATCAGGCCGCCTTAGAAAGGCCGAAAGGGCAGAAAGGTAGCCCTTGATAGTGCCCAGAGCAGAGCCCTGCTGGGCAAGAGAAAGAAGGAAGAGAAGAACCTCAGAAAGAGGGGCAGAAAGAGGCCTCAAATCTGTTCCACCGGCAGGCGTATACCGACTTTGTGGAGGGACGCCTGGCTGCCAGAATAACATTACAGACTTCAGGAGGCAAGTCAAATGGCCTCAACTGTCGCCGCTCAATCTCCAAGCATGGAGGTGGAGACAGGACAGGTTTGGGTGGAGGACCGTCCCCTAATGCTGCGACAGAAGGTCCTCCTGAAGAGGCAGACGGATTGGGGGACCGACTGACATATTGAGTTGCTCGGGATACCAGTATCTTCGAGCCCAGTCCGGAGCCACAAGGATGACATGGGCCCCGTCGCGCCTGATTTTCTTCAGCACTCTGGGCAGAAGTGGTATAGGCGGAAAGGCGTATAACAGACCGCAACTCCACTCGCGACGAAATGCGTCGCCGAGCGAGTGCCGCCTTGGAAATTCCAACGCGCAGAACTGATGACATTGCGCGTTCTCTTCGGTGGCGAATAGATCTAACCAAGGTTCTCCCCATTGCAGAAAGATGCCTTGCGCCACGTCCGAGTTCAGACGCCATTCGTGATCCATCGAGCACCATCGGCTGAGTTTGTCCGCCCTGGCGTTCAGAGAACCTGCCAGGTGGTGAACCACCAGGGTCACGCCATGATGTTCCAGCCACTGCCAGAGGCGCAGAGCCTCTTGACAGAGGGTCCAGGACCCCACACCGCCCTGTTTGTTGCAGTGCCACATGGCGGTGGTGTTGTCCGTGAACACCTGCACTGCACTCCCTCGGACAGAGGGGAGGAATGCCTTCAGTGCCAGACGAATCGCCCGCAGCTCCAGAAGGTTGATATGGAGCTGGGACTCCGCCGGAGACCAGAGGCCTCTGATCTCCACCTCTCCCATGTGGCCTTCCCAGCCCTGGAGGGACGCGTACGTCACAACTACGTGCTCCGGTTGGGGAAGGGAGAGGGATCTGCTGCTGACCCAATCGCGGTCCGTGAGCCACCACTGCAGCTGTCTCGCAGTGCCCTCCGAGATCAGGTCATGGTCGGACAGGTTGCCCTGATGCTGGGCCCACTGAAACTTCAGGTTCCACTGCAGAGCCCGCATCCGCCACCGGGCGTAGTGCACCAGAAGGATGCAGGAGGCCATCAGCCCCAGAAGCCACAGCGTCAACCTGACCAAAACCCGGGATAAAGGCTGAAAGATCAGGATCAGAGCCTGAATATCCCGGACTCGCTGCTCGGGAGGATAGACCCGAAACTGCGCCGAGTCGAAACCAGCTCTGATGAAGAGGAGCTTTTGGGAGGGACACAGGTGTGATTTCGGCACGTTGATGGAAAACCCCAGCAGGTGCAGGAGATCCGCCGTCATCTGGAGGTGGTTGACGACTGCCTGGGGTGAGCCCGCCTTCAACAACCAGTCGTCGAGGTAGGGGAAGACTGAAACCCCTAACCTACGCAGATGAGCTGCGACCACCGCCATCACTTTCGTGAACACCAGTGGGGTGCTGGTAAGGCCAAAGGGGAGCACGGTGAACTGAAAGTTCTCGAGGCCTACCGTGAACCGCAGGTAACGCCGTTGGGCCGGCAGGACGGGGATGTGAAAGTAAGCGTCCTGCAAGTCCTACGCCACCATCCAGTCTTGCGGGTCTAGGGCAGTCAAGACCTGAGCCAAAGTCAACATCTTGAACTTCTCCTTCCGGACTAAGCCGTTGACGTTCCGTAGGTCCAAGAAAGGGCGTAGGCCCCCTTTGCCCTTCTTGGGAACCAGAAAGTAGTGGGAGTAACAACCACACCCTACTTCTGGCCCAGGAACGCGCTCGATGGCCCCCTTGGCCAAGAGGGCCGTAACTTCCTCCTGCAGAAGTCGCAAGTGGTCCCCCGACACGCGGTGGTACTGCGGTGGCATGGCTGGGTTGCCTCAAAGGGGAGGGAGTAGCCCCTTCGGACGATTTGCAGCACCCACCTGTCCGATGTGACGTGCGCCAGTGGGAGAGGTGATGGCGAACCCTGCCCCCCACGGGCGCCACATGGGCCTGAAAACTCAGACTAGGAAGGTTTGAGGCAGATGCAGCGGGAGCGGGTGCGGACTGGCCTCGCCGTTGTCCCCGACCGCCTCCTCGGCGGTTTCCACGGCCGCCACCGCGCTGAAGATGCTGTTGTGGCGGCGTGTGGCTGGCGGCACGTGTGGGGGCGCCCCTTCCTTGGCCACGAAAGGAGCGAAAAGCACCCGACTGCTGGTGCGGGCCGAGAGGCCCAAGGACTTGGCCGTAGCCCTGGAGTCCTTAAAGCGCTCAAGCGTGTGGTCTGCCTGGTCGCCAAATAGGCGACGACCATCAAACGGCATGTCCAGAAGAGTAGCCTGGACATCAGCCGAAAAATTGGCGCACCTCAACCAGGCGTGGCGTCGAACCGCCACTGTCGTAGCCATCGCTCTGCCCAGTGTATCAGTGGTATCCAGTCCGAACCGGATAGAGTACCGTGCCGCATCTCGACCCTCCACTAGGGCTTGGGCGAGTTTAGCCCTGACCTCCTCAGGGCATTGTGGCAGCACGTCCGCAACCGTTTCCCACAGGGTGTGGGTGTAGCGGCCCAAGAGGCATGCAGTATTGACTGACCGCAGTCCCAAACTAAGCGACGAGAACACTTTCTTGCCAAACTTTTCAAACCTCTTGGATTCCCTGTCGGGAGGAGCCGACGGGACGCGGTCTGGGAGTTAGAGGCCTGGATAACCAGGCTCTCGGGGTGGGGTGGGTCGACAGGAAGCTAGGGTCACCCGGAGCCGGGCGGTAGCGTCTGGCCACGTTCCCGTCCACAGGCTGTCCTGAGGCGGGCTTGGACCAAGTGCCCAGCAGAACGTCACATAAGGCCTCATTGAACGGCAGCAGAGGCTCGACCGAGCTTGACTGCGGTTTGAGGACCTTGGTGAGGAGATTGGTCCTCACGGCCGCTGAGGGGAGCATAAGGTTTAAGGCCTTAGCCGCCCGCATCAACACTACGCTGTAGGCTGCCCCCTCCTCCGTAGCCACGGTAGACAAAACCAGTGTCTGGAGAAAGGTCCAGGCCACTGGCTTCCCCAAGCTCCACTGTCCAGTCCGCTTGGTCCTGACATTCCCATGTCAGAGGGCCCTCAGACGCCTCCCAGTCCTCTTCGTCACCCAATTCCTGGTAGCCAGGATCAACAATCGGGGCCTGTTCGTTAAAGTGGAATGTACCTATTGCCTTCTCATACGGCTCCCAACGGGGCCGTGTCGATGGCTGAACAGGAGCGACAGAAGGACTGGGGCCGGCGTCGACCGAAGTCGGCGACGGTGGTGACACCCTCGGGGACGGCGCCGGCGAGGTCCTAAGGTCGACCGGCGTCGACCCGGATCCAGGTCCGGATCCAGTCGGGGCCTGGGGCGCCGGGACCGAAGTCACCGGTGGCGTCGGGGCCGAAGCCGCCGACGGCGTCGGTGCCGGAGCACTCGACCCGCTAGGCCCCGGGGCCGGGCCCACTGGGCCCGAAGGCGCCGTGGGGCCCAGTGGAGAAGAGAGCGACCTCATGGCCATGAGGTACTGCTCGATCTCCTCCCGCGTCGCATCGTGCTCAAGGACCCGTAGTTATGGGGCAGGATGCAACGCTTGCAACTTCGGAGGAGCCGCGTGAGTGGTGCCACCCAAAACCCCGGCCGCGTCGGGAGAGCGTCGGGGACGGTCGGAGGAGCGATGACGCCGCTCCGACCTCTCATGCCTCTTACCTGAGGAGGAACCAGAAGACCGATGCCGACTTCCGGAGCTCCCTCGACCTCCCGTGGGACCGGGACCTCGAATGGCGCGGGGCCGACTGCCGGAGCTCGAGCCACTTGCGGGACCGCTCCCGCCTAGCCTTCGACGTCAGGGCTCGACAGTCGGAACAGGATCGGTCATCGTGGTCGAGGCCTAGGCACTGCAGACACCGGCGATGGGGGTCGGTATTCGACATCAGTCGACTACACTTTGAGCAGGGTTTGAACCCGGGCATCCCTACCAGCACCTGAAGAGTCGAGAACGACTAGAAGAGGATAAAAAATGATCAAAAAAGTTTTAGTCAAAAAGTGACTAAGGGGTAGAGCTTCTCCGGATCTGCGCTAGCTGGCGCGGAAAAAAGAATAACTGACGTCAGCGCGCATGGGCGGCGTCTAAGTACTCCGACGACGTCATTCCGGCGCAGACGACGCCAACGATGGACGCGGAGCCAGAGACGACGCCTAACGACGCGCAGGGGTATTGCTACGCAAAAATTTCCGGATCCAGTCTGACGCCTGGAGATATTCTAAAGTAAGGAATGTAGGAGAGTAGGGTCTGCAATCCTATGATCACCCAGATTTTTTGCTTTTGTTTCGCTGGTTTACGACTTTCTCTGGCTGTGGGCCTGCCAATCAGACCCACAGCCTGGCTGTTCTCTCTCTAAATTACGACATGTACCCTAGGTGCATTACCAATTGGTACTGGGCCACCCTGTCAGACCCTGTAACTCAGGGCATAGGTGTACCCAGGGCCTACCAGGGGCTGAAGCATGTATTATGCCACCCCTGGCTGGCCTCCTAAATTTGACACAACTGGCTGCATGACAGCTGGGGCAAAGTCGTGTAATCACCCTTTGCTGTAGATATAGTATACCTATATCTAACCCTAAAATGGACACACAGATTCCTATCAGTCACTCCTATGGCAGGCCTTGACAATCCTGAAGGCAGAGTGCTTGGAATCGTGTGAGATGGTGCTCTGGCATGAGCTGAGCCCGTCTGCAGCTTGCGGAACCAAGTCCTAATAGCTGTTTCATGATATCGCATACCATATACTCTTAAGTGCATTATAATCCTCGCGGTTAAATGCTATCTTTGGTATTGCTTTATCAAAACATGTCGAGTAAGGTGTCATACGAATTGGAATACCAACCCCTCGCCAATTCTGGCGACGGGGTTAGCATTCCACCCTTCTAGAGGGACACGACATGTATGTAACTGTGAACCCCGGTTAAAGTTAAACGAAGCCTCAGCTCCACAAAATGGATGCTGCCACCACAGACACGAGTCTGACCCCCTGCAGCTGGGAGTCCTTCCAGCGAGGGGAGCCTGGACAAAGGGTTTCCTGTCGAGGGCGGTGCTAGCACCGTCCCAGACAGGGTTTTGTGTATCCTGGGTAGGCAGGGCTTTACAGGAAGGTGACTGCTGAGTGGCACCCCGGTGCTCACTACGCATCTGCCGGTCAGAACCAGTTCCAGGGGCACACCAGCCCCTGGCCTGGGGAAAGTCCGGCATGGGAGAGGGGTGTAACCACCCCCCTCCTAGCCCCACCCATAGGCAGGACCTAGTCACCGGGTCAGCCCCCTTTTTTAGTATAAAGATAGGAGCGGGCCCCCTGTTCAAATTAGATCATCTTTGGAATCAAGACACGACTTTCTGCGAAAGGACATCAAGATTTCCTTCTTCAAGATTCTCCCTTGTGGCTAAGGAGTAGTCACCCTGCATCCGCAGGCACCATCCTAAGAACACTGCGGTCTGCTGCAAGTCCTTCCTCCGGAATCCGACTGCCCAGCTCGACGAGACCCGGCTTCCCTGGCACCTCTGACCTCTACTCACCTCTACAGCCAAGCTGAGAACCGTGAGTGCGACGAGACCTCGAGGGACCGACGATCGCCAAGACTGCACGACTTCTTTGCAACAAGCCCACCGTGTGCTCCACTGGTGAGTGCTTTGGGGTCCGAGGAGCCCCAACCCTGAGCAGCTCCAGCACCGAAGATCAGCCCTCCAGCATCTCCACGATCTGCGTGGGGCCCTTCTGCTTTTGCCTGCTCACCGCGCTGTGTGGCTACTAGCCGGCTGGCTTGTGGCCTTCTTCACGACGCCCGACGACATCACTGCTGCTGGTCTGGTTGCTCCAGACTGGCCCTTGCTTCCTTCTTCAAGAGAGGCACCCCGGACCCTCCTGGTCCACTCCAGACGCCATTTTGAGTCCACCGCGTGGTGGGCTTGAATTTGCCAAGGCTTTGTTGCCCAATCCTGGGTCCAGCGACGCCGACAGCTTCATCCATCGTGGGACAGCTCGCTCCTCCATCCTGGTCGCCGACAACGCCTCCTGGTCCGTGAGATCTGCGAGGTCGAGGTGACTACCATCCGGTGCCCTCCTGGTGCCACCTGACTACTGGCTAGTAGTCTCGAACTTGGTCCCCTCTGCTTTCAGGTGTCATCCATCTTCAAGATCCAGGCTTGGATCACTTCGAACTCTCTTCACTGGTCGCCTGCCAGCATCTTTCTTCCAGGCTCCTGGTCCGTCTACGAGGATTCCCGACGTCTTTTGAGACCTATGCAGCTGCAGCCCCTGGGCTAGGTAACTTCGGCATTTCGGTGCCCCAGCATAGCCTCACTATCCAAGGGTCCGAATCCACTTTCGTTTTCCTCCTACCAGGTCGGGTTCGCCCGAGAACACTAACTTTGTCTTTACTAGCTACCATAGACTTTGTCCCGCATCACGCGTGAGAGTGCACACTCTGCACCCGAGTCCCCTAGGCCTCCTATAAGTAATCTGAAGGTTCTATAGTCAAGTCCTAGCGATTCCTAAGCCTATTAGTACTGTACTTACCTGCTAGTAATTTCGCATTCCACTTTCAGAGTATATGGTTTTCCGTGCCCCTCGGGCATTTGTATATACTGTGCTAACTTAAGTATTTTCGTAAGAGTTTTGTTTTGTGCTTAGTACCCTGTCCTCATAAAGAGTACAGGGCTGTTGTGATTTAAATAAATACACTGTTTATTTTCATAACACTTGTGTGGTGTCCTTTCACTTGGTGTTCAAGGGGTATATGTGTGGTATAACAGCTGGCTTAACACGCCCTCTCGAGTCTTTAGCCTTAGACTGCTCGTATCCACGCTACTAGGATAGCTGGTCTATAAGGTTGACTTACAACCAATCATCAATAAGGGTTGCTGGACTGATACATAGTGTTCACTAGAATAGTGAGCACTGCATATCAGGCCACCTTCTCACAAGGAATCTAATACTAACCTGTTTCTTTCAGATGCTTTCTTTGACTTGATCAGACTGCGTGTAAATTACATTTTTGAGAGGTAGGCTTTCCCTAGTGTCCTCACCATGTGTACACCAGGTTGTTGGACCAGGGATGAAAGAAAGTTAAGCATAATGCCCCAAAATTTGCCTGCAGTCAGTCTGCTCAACAGACCTATCTTTAGGGTTGTTGGAGAGGATGTCAGGGTGAGGTTCCTTCCTCTTCTTACTGATCTTCGTCAGTGACCGTCCGCAAGGTCATATCAGCCCTGTCATGAAAAGTTTTTAGATGGTTGACATGGATTTATTTAGTGTGTTTTATATAGCGCACAGCTACCCCAACGGGGTGTCCTTGCGCTCCTGAGAGTGTAAATGAATCTTACTCCTGAGGGAATTAGCAAAAGAGGAATGTTTTTAATGCCTTACGAAAAGGAAGCTCGTCCTGGATCATATAGATGGCAAGAGGGAGTTTGTTCAAGAGGGATGCGGAACAAGCTTGGAAGGTTTTTCCCCCAGAACGTATCTTTTTTAATCTAGGGATGGTGAGAAGATTTTTGGAACTGGAAGGAAGAGATCTGGTATTCTTGTAAGGGCGCAGACAGGAGGAGAGGTAAGCAAAGCCCTTCCCCTTAATTGCTCTGTGAGCCAGTGTGAGGGCTTTGAATTCAGCCCTCTTCTGTATTGGCAGCCAATGGAGCGCTCGCTGGTGTGGAGAGATGTGCTCTCTGAGGGAGACGCCGCAAACTAGTCGGACTGCTGCGTTCTGAACTGTTTGTAGTCGATAGCAGAGGCCGGCGGCCAGACCAATATACAGACCATTGGCATAGTCCAGGTGGGATGTAATCAGCGCCTGGACTATGGTTTTCCCGGTGTTATTAGGGAGAAAATTGATAAAAATGTTTGCCATCCTAATTTTGGAAAAGCAGGCTGCTGAAACTGTCTGTATTTGGTTGTGAAAGGAAAGGTTGGAGTCCCATCTGACTCCAAGGTTTTTTACGGATTCCTTAGGAGAAGGGGGGGGTACTCAGATCAAGTGGCCACCAAAGGTTTGAGTCTAGGGGGGACGGCTGGTGGAAGAAGAGGACCTCAGTGTAGGAGAGTAGGGTCTGCAATCCTATGGTCACCTCCGATTTTTGCTTTTTGCTTTTTGCTTCACTGGTTTACGACTTTCCCTGGCTGTGGGCCTGCTAATCAGACCCACAGCCTAGCTGTTCTCTCTTTAAATTGACAAGCATGTACCTTAGGTGCATTTACCAATTGGTACTGGGCTACCTTATCAGTCACTGTACAGCATACCTTAGGTATCCAGGGCATAGGTGTACCCAGGCCCTACCAGGGGCTGAAGCATGTATTATGCCACCCCTGGCTGGCCATCTAAACAGACGCAACTGGCTGCACGACAGCTGGGGCAAGGTGGTGTAATCACCCTTTGCTTTAGGTATAGTATCTCTATATCTAACCCTAAAATGGACACATATATTCCTATCAGTCACTCCTATGGCAGGCCTTATCAATCCTGAAGGCAGAGTGCTTGGAATTATGTGAGATGGTGCTCTGGCATGAGCTGAGCCCGTTTGCAGCTTGCGGAACCAAGTCCTAATAGCTGTTCCATGATAACGCTATACCATATACTCTTAAGTGCATTATGAACCTCGCGGTCAAATGCTAACTTTGGTATAGCATTATCAAAACATGTTGAGTACGGTGTCATACGAATTGGAATACTACCCCCTCGCCAATTCTGGCGACGGGGGTAGCATTCCACCCTTCTAGAGGGACACGATGTATGTAACTGTGAACCCTGGTTAAAGTTAACTCGAGCCTCAGCATCACAAAATGGATGCTGCCACCACAGACACAAGTCTGACCTCCTGCTGCTGGGAGTCTTTCCAGCGAGGGAGGCTCGGACATAGGGTTTCCTGCCTTGGGAGGTGCTTGCACCACCCCAGACAGGATTTTGTGTATTAGGTAGGACAGTGCTGAAAGGAATGAGACATGCCTGGGGCACACAAGGTGTCCCTGTGCATACACCGGTCAGAACCAGTTCCTGGGGCACTCCAGCCCCAGAGCTGGCGCAAGACCGGACAAAAGAAAGGGGGTGTAACCACCCCCTTCCTGGTCCCACCCAGAGGAGGGACCTAGTCGTAGTGCAGCCCCCTCTAGCAGAATAAAGGTAGGAGCTGGTCCCATTCCCAGTTAGATTAATCTTGACAACTTCTCAAAGAACTCTTGACCTTCTCCCTCCTGAACCATCAGAAGACTGAAGAATCTCGAAGATCAAGAGAATCGAGCAAGAAGAAATAATCTCCGATTTCTTGGAATTCCCGAGGGCTCAGAAGGAAGCGACCCAAGAGGCTTCATGTCCAATCTCTTAAAATCATCTTTTCCGGAACTTAAATCTTGGGATATGGACAAGGAAGTGTGTCGTGCACACCGCTTCCCTTTGTCATTACCTAAACGTTTGGATAAATCACCTCAATACCCCAGAGCATTTCTAGTCAATTTCGGAAATTATCTAGTACGCGATACTATATATGACCTGGCTAGACCCACAGCTCAAAGAGAATACAAGGGATTCAAATTTTTCACAAGACCGGATTTTGCGCACGCTACTGTAGAACGACGATGGAAAATGAGACAACTGTTCGCTCCCTTTGAAAAACTAGGAGCGACGGTCTTTTTGCAAAATCCGGCACGATTAAAAGTAATTTATAAAAGTATAACAAAGAGCTTTACAAGCGAAATCCAGGCAGAGGCCTACCTCAAGGATGTCACAGAGAAAGCGAAACAAAATAATGGCAAATAAATGGAAGAAGAGGATTAGAACGGATTGGATATGATTCAAACTATCTAGTAAAAAACATATATGAACACTTTATAGATCAAATATGACTTAAATAATTGACAAAATGAATATAAAGTATATGATAGTACTGATAAGTTATTCTTATTTGCTATATGGTTGACTCTTTCTAGGATTGTAAAATAACAGGCAAGGTTCAAGCTCAGGCGTACGGACCACACTGCCATCAGCAACTGGGTGAGGCAAAACCCAGGTTGCCTCTAAGGGTGGTAAGGGGGGGGGTTAGGGGTTGGGCTCAAGAGGTAGGGTGGGGGGAGAAAATGCAGAAATATGGTGATTACAGTTCCAGATGCATTATGAAGAACATAAATGATGACACAAATGTCAATGATGTTAAGGATTTGTCTGATTTACTTCTATTTTCTTTTTCGTATAACAAATGTGTCAATGATGTTAAGGAGTTGATTGATCTGTTTTCACTCTTCTATATGCATAATAGATGTGGATCTAAATATAATAACACACTGATATGGCTAAGATAAAAATGTGCTCCTGGAATGTGGCAGGACTTAATGATAGGAGCAAAAGGGAAAGAATGTGGGGACTAATAAGGGCAAATGCATTCGATATAGTATGTCTTCAGGAGACCCACATCCCATGGGCAGAGCGGGATGTATTGAAGATCTCAGGGTTTAATTTACTGGTATGTACTAGCCAAACTACGAGGACAAGGGGGGTCGCTATAGTAGCAAGATCCTTTTTGGGGGAGGCAACTCGTAAACTAGCTGATCCACTAGGCAGGTGGGCGATTGTGGAGCTCAAGTGTGGAATTACTATATGTTCCATCTACGCCCCTAATCAAGATGACCCCGCAATCTTTAACGACTTGGAGATAGAATTAGCATCCTGGCCTCAGGTAATGATCCTATGTGGGGACTTGAATATTTCTCTACCCAGAGCTTGTGCACCACAAAAACAAGTGCGATTTAAATATACTGGTCGCAAGCCTAAAGTTTTTAATGCTGTCTCCCAATTAAAAGAAAGTTTAGGTCTGGTTGACTTATGGGATCTAAAACAGGGTCAAGACCCTGGCTATACATATTTTTCCCACCCTCACAATAAATATGTCCGTATCGATTATATTCTAATGTCGAATAATCGGGCAAGTTTGGCTCAAATAAGTAAACTACCAAAAATTATATCGGACCATAATCCTCTATCTCTCACTCTTCACTTAAATGACATGGCCAGACCTCGCTCTAGTTGGTCTTTCGACAAAAGACTGCTTGTAAATAATGAATACATAGAACATATGAAAAAATGGTCACAGGATTTTTTTGACTCTAACCGATATAGCACTTCCAGAAATATGGTATGGGATTGCTTTAAAGCTGCAGCCCGTGGGGAGACAATCAGTTACGTAGCCAGACAGAGGAAGGAGGTGACAAGGCTTAATGAACTACAACTACAAAAATTAGCTGAACTAGAAGAGAAGCATACTAGGCTAATAGCACAAAATGCGGATGGTGGCTCAATTTTAAGAGATATGGCGATACTAAAAGCAGAGATAAACAGTAAAATTTCCCAAAGTACGGCCGAATTATATCAATCCCACCGGAACAAGATCTACGAAATGGGAGATAGAGTGGGTAAACAATTGGCCCTTCGAACTCGCCAAAGTCAATCTCTTAACTCAATTACGCGCATTGAATCAGGAGGCCAAGTATTTACAACACCTGAAACTATCTTAGAAGTGTTTCAAAATTATTATGGGAAATTGTACAAAAATGAGGACTCTCTAAAATCAAATGTAATCGAAGAAACACTATCAAAATGGGCAAGCGAGCACGAAGACGGTCTAGGATTGGATAATGCTACTAGGTTTGATCTAGAAAGAGAAATAACTCAAATAGAAGTGGAAACTGCTCTCGCAGAGTTAGCTGCGGGAAAAGCAGCAGGGCCTGATAAAATACCACTCGAGTTTTATAAAATATTGGGTAATATAGTAACGCCTCTACTCCACGATTTATTTGTTGGGATCCAATCTAGTGGCATCCCACCAAGGTCTTGGCAGGAAACTAATATTGTAATTTTTCAAAAGAAAGATAAACCTCCTCAGCTGCCCTCATCTTATCGACCTATCTCTCTAATAAATTCTGACTCAAAACTGTACTCAAAGATTTTGGCTAATCTTCTCAGGGGGATCATCGAACGTTTGGTCTCCCCCTGGCAACATGGTTTTATTCCAGGTAAGGATACTACGGACCATACCCGACGCGCTATTGCACTATTTGATGCCGCAAATACAACGGGGGGCCAGTTGTCAATGGTCCTCCTGGATGCCGAGAAGGCTTTCGATAGGGTTTCATGGGCATTCCTATGGGCAATATTAGATCAGAATAATGTTGGACCTTGCCTTATGAGATCAATTAAAGCAATGTATTTCTCACCCAAGGCTAAGGTGTTGGTAATGGGCCAAGAATCTGGATTTTTTAACATATCTCGGGGGACTAGGCAGGGATGCCCTTGCTCCCCAATTCTCTTCGCCCTCTACATAAATCCCCTTATTCTTAAACTTTTACAGGCTGAGGCAATTAAACCAGCTATACTGGGCCCCTACAAAACCAAAATATTAGCTTACGCAGACGATGTGGCTATAATAACACCACAGCCAACGGAGGCTATATCAGAAATAGAACTAATTACTCAAGCCTTTGGCCAATTATCAGGATATTCCTTAAACAGGGATAAAACGATGGTAATTTGCACCAATAATACCCACTTTACTGATCCTAGAAGGGTAGAATCTGCTATGTATCTGGGAGTTCGAATATTGGCCAAAATAGAGGAGATTGTAAAAATTAACTACGAACCACTGCTCCAAAAGATAAAGAAGGAACTCAAAAGGATTGATGGACTACATCTCTCAGTCATCGGAAGAGGCAATTTTCTCAAAATGAATGTTCTACCCCGGGTTCTATATCTGTTTCGAGCGATTCCTCTTCTTGTAGAAGACAGTATTCTAAGGGGATTAGAATGTCAAATGGGTAAATTTGTGTGGGGATATGGTAAGATTCGGAGATCTATCCGGAAGCTCTCCCTACCCACCACTAGAGGAGGTTTGGCTTTACCTGACTTAGGATTTTATTCATGGGCTGCCTTTCTGCAACAGATGTTGGTATTATTTCATGTTAAACCACTGGGATATGAGGTGGGGGGTAATCACATACCTTCAATCTACGAGTTGTCTATCGGCGATATTGCTAATGGCTTGCTACTGAAACAGATTGAACCCTCATATTATAAGAAAATTAAAAATTTAAGGTTATAACAAACGCTTGGGTAGCGTGGAAGAAAATCTCGAGATATATGAACATTCCCAAATACAACAGATATATCTCATTATGGCACTCCTTAATACTACCACCTCAAACATATGACGCTACTTCCAGACGGTGGGAAACTTTAGGAGTATTAACAGTAGGAGATTTTATGCTCCCCAATAATGGTAGTAGATTCCAACAACTTCAATCTAAATTTGCTATCCCCAATAACAGTGTATTCAAATTTATACAAATTAACACAATCATAAATTCAAAACTTGTTAATATCTGTCTGGATAATATTCCTCTAATCGATCATCTGTCTAATGCCTCAACTAGGATAGGTACCATCTACGACACATTAATTGAAAACCAAAAAGATGACTTAGAATCTACCGAAGTGGGCTGGTCAATGAAACTAAATAATCCCAATGTAGACATCGACATGTCTCTTATACTATCGTCACAGCTATTTATGTCCTCCAATTTGAAAGCCCAACTATATAAAACTATTTTTGATTTGTATTTCACTCCCGCTAAACTTTTTGCTTGGGGGATAAGGCCTACTTCAGAGTGTCCAAGGTGCGGCAAAGCAGCGGCAAATCTATTACATATGCTTTATGACTGTGATAAATTGCTAGCACTGCGAACAATGATTGCTGAGTTTTGGCAGGAGGTGTTTGGGCATCCAGTAGCCGAATCTCCAACCCTCTATATTTTGGGCTACGATAACACTCTGAAACATACGAAGGCGGAAGAAGTATCACTCTTCTTAAGTACAGCTGTATATAGAATCATATTAACAGCCCGCTGGAAGGATGTTGATCCCCCTAATTTTCAGATTTGGTTGTCTAGGCTTTTAGGTATGTACAATCAGGAAAAGGCGATTTTTGCATGTAAAGGGATAAAGCTTAGAGCACGTGGTATCGAGATTTGGAAACCAATTGAAAATTGGAGTAATGATAATAGTGATTGTGGCTAAAAGTATGTAATCAAGATTATACTGCCTTAATTATCTGTTGTTTATTCTTTATGTATTATCCTTAACATCTCTCTTTCTTTGAAATGTGTATGATTTTTTTTTTTTTTTTTTATGAACCCTCGTTATAATACTGTTGTATTTTTTTTCTTTTACTTGTTGTTGTTTTTTATCTAAATCGTTGTTCTCTCTCTCTTTATGTATCTGCAATTGTAAATCACCAAATAAAAATTAAAAAAAAAAAAAGAATCTCCCCTATGGTCAGGGAGTGACCATCCTGCTTCGCAGGCACCATCAAGCTCCTGTGCGGTTTGCTGCAAGTCCTTCCATCCCGGAATCCGACGACTCAGCTCAACAAGACCCGGACCTGCAGACCTCTCTGACCTCTACCCACATCCACAGCACAGCTGGGACCCGTGGGTGCAACGAGCAACGTGGAGATGGCCATCTTGAGAAACCTGCACAGCGATTCCAGCACGACCGCCGAGGGATCCTCGAGTGAGTGCACTGGGGTTTGAGAAGCCCCCCACCGACGCAGCTCCTGCACCAAAGACCAGCCCCCCAGCATCCACGAGATCTGCGTGGGGCCCTTTTGCCTGGTTGCTGCATCTCCTGTTGTCTGGTCACTTGCCGTCTGGCCAGTGACCTCTGAGACGACGACCTGAAGAATCCAACACTGCTGGTCTGACCCCCCAGACTGGCCCTTGCTTCCCTGTGAACGAGAAGCACCCCGGACCCTCCTGGTCCGCACCAGACGCCATCTTTGTTCCACCGCGTGGCTTGCATTAGCCAAGGCCTGTTGTCCTGATCGACGATCCGACACCGCCAACAGCAGCAGACTACGTGGGAAAGCTCGTGCCTCCAGCCTGGTCGTGAAGAACAGCTCCTGGTCTGCGCAGCTACAGAGAGAAGCGACCCTTCTTCCACCTGAACGCGGCGACAGCATCTGGTTCCCTCCTGGTTCCAGCACCGTCACTGGCTAGTGACCGAGACTCTGTCCCCTTCCCTTTCAGGACTTCTTCTCCTAGTTCCATCCTTGGAACCACCGGACTCCTCCATCTGGCTGCCTGCCAGCAACTCCTTGTTTCAGGCATCACCGGGGTCAACGCAGCAAACCCGACGCAAATTTAGCCCTATGCACCCGCAGCCTGTGGGTTAGGTAACTAAAGCTTCTAGGTGCTGAAGTCTGTGTACACTATCCTAGTGTCCAGGTCCACTGTTGTTTTCCCTCCATCCAGCCATGTTCGTCCGGAATCCGTAACTTTCTAAACTGTAGCATCCATAGACGTTGATACGCATCCCGCATGAGAGTTTCCACTCTGCACGTGAGTCCCGTGGGCATCCTGCTCCTTACTTACCTAGTTTGTAGCGTAGTCCCAGCGATCCTCCAGCCTCTGGATCTCCTTACAGTACTTTCCTTCCTCGCATTCCATTGTTTCGAATATATGGTTTGTCGTGCCCCTAAGGCGCACTTGTAAATATTGTGCGAACTCGTATTTCCTTTTTAGTATTGTCATGTGCTTAGCCCTCTGACCTCATAAAAAGTTCAGAGGTGTATTTTAGTTAACAAATATCTGTTTATTTTCATAACAACCTGTGTGGTGTCCTTTCACTTGGTATTCAAGGGGTTATATGTGGTAAAACAGCTGGCTTCACATGTCATTCAGAGTTTAGCCTAAAGACTGCTTTTGTCCACGCTACTAGGATAGCTGGTCTATAAGGTTGACTTACAACCAATCACCATAAGGGTTGTTTGGATTGATACAAGGTGATCACTAGAACTAGTGAGCATCATATATCAGGTCAACTTCTCACATTGGTATGCAGCGGTTGGGATTTGAGCTTGCTGTTGTTTTTACCAAATATAATCTTGAGATATCATTAGAAAGATCACATAAGGTACTATAGGTGTGAGAAGTTGGTCTGATATGCAGTGCTCACTATTCTAGTGATCACTATGCATCAGTCCAAACGACCCTTATGGTGATTGGTTGTAAGTCGACCTTAGACCAGCTATCCTAGTAGCGTGGATACGAGCAGCCTTGGGCTAAACTCTAGAGGGCGTGTTAAGCCAGCTGTTATACCATCACATATACCCCTTGAACACCAAGTGAAAGGACACCACACAAGTGTTATGAAAATAAACAGTGTATTTATTTTAAGTCACAACAGCCCTGTACTCTTTATGAGGACAGGGTACTAAGCACACAACAAAACTCTTAGGAAAATACTTCAAGTGCACAATCAACACAAATGCCCGAGGGGACGGAAAGTTTAGTGTTCTCGGGCGAACCCGATAAGGTAAGTCGGAAGCGACAGTGACTCTGGACCCTTAGATAATGAGGCTATGCGGGCACCGAAATGCCGAAGTTACCTAGCCCAGGGGCTGCGGCTGCATAAGTCTTTACAGACGTCTGGAATCCTCGCTGACGAACCAGGAGCCGGAAGGAAGGAGTTGCTGGCCGGCGACCAGTGGAGATAGTTCGTAGAGATCCAAGCCTGGATCAGAGATGGATGACACCTGAAAGCAGAGGGGACCAAGTTCATAACTACTAGCCAGTAGTCAGAGGGTACCAGGAGGGCACCGGATGATCGTCACCTCGACTAGGTGGGTGGGCGACGCTAGGCTCTGCAGTCTCACGGACCAGGAGGCGTTTTCGGCGACCAAGATGGAGGTGCGAGCTGTCCCACGAAGGTTGATGCTGTCGGCGTCGCTGGGCCCAGGATTGGGGCAACAAGTCTTGGCAAATTCAGGGCCACGTGGTGGACCTAAAATGGCGTCTTGAGTGGACCAGGAGGGTCCGTGATGCTCCTCTTTCAGAAGGGAGCAAAGGCCAGTCTGGAGCAACCAGACCAGCAGCGTTGTTGTCGGGCGTCGTCGAGAAGGCCACAAGCCAGCGGGCTAGTAACCAGACAACGTGGTGAGCAGCAAAGAGCAGAAGGGCCCCACGCAGATCGTGGAGATGCTGGGAGGCTGAACTTCGGTGCTGGAGCTGCTCAGGGTCGGGGCTTCTCGGACCCCAAAGCACTCACCAGAGGATCCCTCGGCGGTCGTGCTGGTTTAGAAGTCGTGCAGGTTCTGATGATGGCCGGTCCCTCGAGGTCTCGTCGCAGCCACGGATCTCAGCTGAGCTGATGATGTGGGTAGAGGTCAGAGGTGCCAGGGAAGCCGGTTCTTGTCGAGCTGGGCAGTCGGATTCCTGAGGAAGGACGTGCAGCAAACCGCAGAGTTCTTAGATGGTGCCTGCGGATGCAGGGTGACTACTCCTTAGCCACAAGGGAGAAATCTTGAGAAGAGTCGAGAGTTCCTTTCGTAGAAAGTAGTTTCTTGATTCAAAGATGATCTAATTTGGAAGGGTCCCCGCTCCTGCCTTTATCCTAAAGAAAGGGGTGGGTACACGACTAGGTCCTGCCCTGGGGGTGGGACCAGGAAGGGGGGTGGTTACACCCCTCTCCCATGCCGGACTTTCCCCAGGTCAGGGGCTGGGGTGCCCCTGGAATTGGTTCTAGCTGGCAGATGCGTAGTGAGCACCGGGGTGCCACTCCGCAGTCACCTTCCTGTAAAGCCCTGCCTACCCAGGATACACAAAACCCTGTCTGGGATGGTGCGAGCACCGCCCCGGACAGGAAACCCTTTGTCCAAGCTCTCCTCGCTGGAAGGACTCCCAGCAGCAGGAGGTCAGACTCGTGTCTGTGGTGGCAGCATCCATTTTGTAGAGCTGAGGCTTCAGTTAACTTTAACCGGGGTTCACAGTTACGTACATGTCGTGTCCCTCTAGAAGGGTGGAATGCTAACCCCGTCGCCAGCATTGATGAGGGGTCAGTATCCCAATTCGTATGACACCTTACTCGACATGTTTTGATAACGCGATACCGAAGTTAGCATTAAAGAGTATATGGTACGCGTTATCATGGAACAGCCATTGGGACTTGGTTCCGCAAGCTGCAACCGGGCTCGGCTCATGCCAGAGCGCCAATTCACACGATTCAACGCACTCTGCCTTCAGGATTGTCAAGGCCTGCCATAGGAGTGACTGATGGGAATCTGGGTGTCCATTCTAGGGTTAGATATAGGTATACTATATCTAAAGCAAAGGGTGATTACACCACCTTGCCCCAGCTGTCGTGCAGCCAGTTGTGTCAGATTTAGATGGCCATCCAGGGGTGGCATAATACATGCTTCAGCCCCTGGTAGGCCCTGGGTACACCAATGCCCTGAGTTACAGGGTCTGACAAGGTGGCCCAGTTCCAATTGGGTAATGCACCTAAGGTACACATGTCAATTTAGCGAGAGAACAGCTAGGCTGTGGGTCTGATTGGCAGGCCCACAGCCAGAGAAAGTCGTAAACCAGTGAAACAAAAGCAAAAAAATCTGGGTGATCATAGGATTGCAGACCCTACTCTCCTACATGACCCCCCCCCCCCCCCCAAACGTTGGGACAATAAACTAACCTTGACCAGGTGAGTCTTCTTGTTCTAAGTGGAAATACCTGGAGAGCCCATCTGCATTGCCATGATCAGTGCCAGGTCTATGCTCCACTGTGAAGTCCATCCCCTGTAGGGAAATGGACCACCTAAGCAGTTTGGGGTTTTCACCCTTCATCTGATTTAGCCATAAGAGGGGCTTATGGTCGGTCTGAATCTTGAAATGAGTGCCAAACAAGTATGGCCTCAGTTTCTTCAGGGCCCAAACCACAGCAAAGGCCTCCCTCTCAATAGCTGACCAATTTTTCTCTCTGGGGGTCAGCCTTCTGCTTATAAAAGCAATGGGCTGGTCATTACCATCAAAATTCAGTTGAGATAGAACAGCTCCCACACCCAACTCAGAAGCATCTGTTTGGACAATGAATGGTTTGGAGTAGTCTGGACTCTTGAGGATAGGTGCTGTGCACATGGCCTGTTTTAGGTCATCGAATGCTTTTTGACAGCTTGCTGTCCACTGAACCTTTTTTGGCATTTTCTTACTTGTCAGTTCATTAAGTGGAGTCACAATCGATCCATAATTTCTGACAAACTTTCGGTAGTAACCAGTCAGGCCCAAGAAAGCTCGAACCTGAGTCTGGGTGGTTGGAGGAGCCCAGTCCTTGATTGACTGTATTTTGCTCTCCAGTGGTTGAACTTGGCCTCCACCTACAAGGTGGCCCATGTATACAGCCTGTGTCTGCCCTATCTGGCACTTGGTGGCCTTGATAGTGAGACCTGCTGCTTGCAGATTCTCTAACACTTTCCTCAGGTGGACCAGGTGATCCTCCCAGGTGGAGCTAAAGACAGCAATATCGTCAAGATACGCTGCACAGAAGTCATCCAGCCCAGTGAGAACGTGATTCACCAGCCTTTGGAAGGTGGCAGGTGCATTTTTCAAACCAAAGGGCATTACCACAAATTGATAATGCCCACCAGGGGTAGAAAATGCTGTCTTGGGCTTGGCGTCCTCAGCTAACCTGATTTGCCAATACCCAGCTGTCAGGTCAAATGTACTTAAGTAGTTGGCAGAAGCCAATCTATCTATAAGCTCATCTGCCCTTGGTATTGGGTGGGCATCAGTCTTAGTGTCTGCATTGAGACCCCTGTAGTCTACGCAGAACCTCATCTCTTTCTTACCACCCTGGGTGTGAGGTTTCGGCACTCGAACTACGGGACTAGCCCAAGGGCTATCCGAGGGTTCAATGACTCCCAACTCCAACATTTTCTGCACTTCAGTTTTGATGCAGTCTCTAACGTGATCGGGCTGCCTGTAGATTTTACTCTTGACGGGCAAGCTGTCACCAGTGTCAACCTCATGGGTACACCAATTGGTCTGACTGGGTGTTAGAGACAACATATGCCGGAAGGATTGAAGAACCTGTTTACAATCCTTCTGTTGATGTTCAGAGAGGCTGCCACAAAAGACAAACCGTCCACTGATCCATCATCAGGATTCTGAGTGAGCAGGTCTGGGAGAGGGTCACTCTCTTCCTCCTGTCCCTCATCTATGGCCATGAGCAAGCTCATGTCCTTCCTGTCGACATATGCTTTGAGCCTGTTAACATGGAGCACCCTGTGGGGGCTCCGGGGAGTTCCAAGGTCCACCAGGTAGGTGACCTCTCCCTTTTGCTCAAGAATCGTGTGGGGCCCAGACCATTTGTCTTTGAGTGCTGCTGGGGCCACTGGCTCCAACACCCACACGTTCTGTCCAGGCTGGTAAACAGTCAGGACAGCCTTTTGGTCATGCCAAGCTTTTTGGAGTTCTTGGCTGGCCTTAAGGTTTTCAGATGCCTTTTCCATGTACTCAGCCATCCGAGAGCGGAGACCAAGCACATAGTCCACTATGTTGGTTGCAGGCTTTTTGAGAGGTCTCTCCCATCCTTCCTTCACCAAACACAGGGGTCCTCTTACAGGATGCCCGTACAAAAGTTCAAAAGGGCTGTAGCCAACCCCCTTCTGTGGGACTTCTCTATAAGCGAATAAAAGGCAGGGAATCAGGACATCCCATCTACGCCTGAGCTTTTCAGGTAGTCCATGAATCATCCCTTTTAGGGTCCTGTTGAACCTTTCAACAAGCCCATTGCATTGTGGATGATAGGGTGTAGTGAACTTGTAGTTGACACCACATTCCTTCCACATAGCAGTCAAGTAGCTCAACATGAAGTTTGCACCTCTGTCAGAGACAACCTCCTTAGGGAAGCCCACTCTGGAGAACACTCCAACTAGGGCTCTTGCCACAACAGGTGCTGTAGTGGTCCTAAGGGGAATAGCTTCAGGATACCTGGTGGCATGATCCACTACCACCAGTATAAACTTGTGCCCTGATGCTGTCTGGGGTTCCACTGGACCGACAATGTCAATCCCCACTCTTTCAAAGGGCACCCCCACCACAGGCATTGGTATAAGGGGGGCCTTTGTTGTGCCACCTGACTTACCACTGGCTTGGCAAGTGACACAGGAGCGACAAAACTCCTTGGTATCCTCGTTCATGTGAGGCAAGTGAAAGTGTGAGACAAGCCTGTCCCACGTCTTCGTCTGGCCTAAGTGTCCTGCTAAGGGAATCTCGTGGGCAAAGGTAAGAAGGAAACCACGCTGAGACAAGGGGATAACCAGCCTCCTGGTCATGCCAGGCTTGGGGTCTCTTGCCTCAGTGTACAGGAGTCCCTCCTCCCAGTATACCTTGTGGGTACCTGTGGCGTTCCCAGCAGCCTCAGCAGCAGCCTGCTGTCTGAGGGGTTCAAGGGAAGGGCAGTCTAACTGGTCCTTCCCCAGGTCTTCTCGTGAGGGTCCCCCTGAGCCCAGAAACTCAACTTGATCAAGTTCGAGTTCTTTAGGTTCAGTTTCCCGCAATTCCTGGAGGTCAGCCTCCTCTGAGACTTGATCCTCGACCTGGGGCAAGGGGGAAGGCGCTGCCTTAACCCTACTGCTCTTCTTCTTGGGAGGTGTCTGGTCCATTGTTCCAGGATCCAGCACCTGTTCAGTGGGGCATCGTCTGACCTGTGACCTAGTCACAGCAAGCACATGTGCTGGCAAGCCTAACATCTCCATGTGAGTCCTCTGCTCCACTTCTGACCATTGTGATGACTCCAAATCATTGCCCAACAAACAATCCACTGGGAGGTCTGAACTAACAACAACCTTTTTCTGGCCATTTACCCCTCCCCAGGAGAAAGCAACAATCGCCATACTATGACTGGTAGTGACGTTGCTGGCATTGGTCACCAGGAAATCTGTACCTGGCATGATCTGTCCCGGGTCCACAAAGTTAGGTGTCACCATGGTGACACTGGCACAAGTGTCCCTATAGGCCTGAGCCATTCTTCCATTGATTAAAGGCGTCTGTCGGTATTTGCCCAAAGTATTGGGACTGACGTCAGGGGACATATCCACATCCCCTGTACAGACAAGGACAGCCTGAGTGAGTGTGCCAACTAAGTTGTCACACCCCTCAGAACCCAAGGTTAACCCAACTAGTCCCTTGGGAGGTGCACTACTACTGCTGGCTGTACTAGGGGGCACAGGTGCCTTAGGGGCTGCAGTAGCAGGAGTCTGCCCTCCTTTCTTGGTTACACTCACTAAACCAGTGAGTTTTACTTTTACAGTATTGGCACCACCTTTTTGATTGGCCTTCTTGATTCTTCTTTTTCTGGTAAGCCTGACCCCCCCCTCTTTGGATTGTTGGGGACCTGTTGAAGACTTCTGGTCATTTTGTTCACCCTTAGAATCTTTACCCTTCTGGTCTGCTTTCTTCTGACCACCCTGGTTCTGGCCCTGGTTTTGCTTAACCCTTGTTCTGACCCATCTGTCTGCCTTCTTTCCCAATTCTTGGGGAGAGGTCAGATCCGAGTCGACAAGGTGCTGATGCAACAACTGGTTCTGACAATTGTTTAAAATCTGTTCTCGCATGATCAAATTATACAATCCTGTGTAATCAGTAACCTTACTGCCCAGCAACCAGCCCTCCAAAGCCTTAGTGGCACAATCGACAAAATCAGACCAGTCCTGAGACTGAGTTTTCTGGGTATCCCTGAACAGCAACCTGTACTGCTCAGTGGTTAGGCCGAACCCATCAATCAGTGTGTTTTTCAGGACCTGGTAATCGTTAGCGTCCTCAGCTCTAGTAGTGAGGAGCTTATCTCTACCTTTACCTTCAAAGGAGAGCCACAAGATAGCTGCCCACTGACTCTGGGGGACACACTGTACAGTGCAGGCCCTCCTCAAAGCAGTAATCCATTTGTGGATATCATCCCCTTGCTTAAAGGGGGGCACTATCTTACTCAGGTGTCTAGTGTCTAAACTCCTGTTTTCCCGTGGGGGAATGCTGCCACCAGTGGGGTTTTTCCCACTCAATTCTTGCTCTCTAGCAAAGGCGAGTCTCTCTTTGGCCAGGGCAAGTTCTTCCCTTTCGATCCTCAGATTGACTTCCCTCACTTTAGCTTCGAACACTCTCCTCTGAGGGGATGTCATCCCTCTTTGAGAAGAGCCTCGAGAGCCATTGGTTCGAACGGATCTATTAGAGCCTCTCGACAGAGACCTAACTCGTCCATTCCCAATGTTAAGCTGGCCTGAGAGGGGCCCCAGGGGTCTCCTAGTACCATTCTCGTGCCGGCTTAAGTTGTCCCTAGTTAGCTGGCTAACTACTACTGGACCTTTGTCTGCCTCGTCCTCAGATGGCTCTAGATCCTCATCCTCCTCTTCACCTTCTGCGGAGAGATGGATTAGGCCAGGGTCACCTAAGGTTCCCTCGAGGGGGGGCATATTCCCATCTGGATGAGAAGGTTCTGTGTTACCAGCCCTCCTAGCATCATAAGTCTCTAAGAGACCAATCAGAAACGGAATGGTAGGATGTGCACCCTGTTTTAGCTTCCTGGATGTACAGATCTGTCGCATCTCTTGGAAGCTAAGTGCAGCATATCTGGACATGACCTGTGGAGGGTCGACTGACACAAGGGGAGACTCAGAGTTTCCTCCTTTGTCTGACATGCTGCTTCTAGTGTGGTGTAAGAGATACACCTACCTACACTATATGTTTACCTACTGATCCCTTGCTAAGAGTTGTAGCCAAGGTGTGCTAAGCCTTGAGGAGCTACAAAAGCTGGTTCAGTAGAACTCAGAGTATTCTAAGCTAAGTTATATGTACCTGGAGTACTTATGCGATCTTTCACAAGATATTCTTAGGATACGCGTGGTAAAACAACAGCAAGCTCAAATCCCAACCGCTGCTCACCAATGTGAGAAGTTGGCCTGATATGCAGTGCTCACTATTCTAGTGATCACTATGCATCAGTCCAAACGACCCTTATGGTGATTGGTTGTAAGTCGACCTTAGACCAGCTATCCTAGTAGCGTGGATACGAGCAGTCTTCGGGCTAAACTCTAGAGGGCGTGTTAAGCCAGCTGTTATACCATCAAATATACCCCTTGAACACCAAGTGAAAGGACACCACACAAGTGTTATGAAAATAAACAGTGTATTTATTTTAAGTCACAACAGCCCTGTACTCTTTATGAGGACAGGGTACTACGCACACAACAAAACTCTTAGGAAAATACTTCAAGTGCACAATCTACACAAATGCCCGAGGGCACGGAAAGTTTAGTGTTCTCGGGCGAACCCGATAAGGTAAGTCGGAAGCGACAGTGACTCTGGACCCTTAGATAATGAGGCTATGCGGGCACCGAAATGCCGAAGTTACCTAGCCCAGGGGCTGCGGCTGCATAAGTCTTTACAGACGTCGGGAATCCTCGCTGACGAACCAGGAGCCGGAAGGAAGGAGTTGCTGGCCGGCGACCAGTGGAGATAGTTCGTAGAGATCCAAGCCTGGATCAGAGATGGATGACACCTGAAAGCAGAGGGGACCAAGTTCGTAACTACTAGCCAGTAGTCAGAGGGTACCAGGAGGGCACCGGATGATCGTCACCTCGACTAGGTGGGTGGGCGAAGCTAGGCTCTGCAGTCTCACGGACCAGGAGGCGTTGTCGGCGACCAGGATGGAGGTGCGAGCTGTCCCACAAAGGTTGATGCTGTCGGCGTCGCTGGGCCCAGGATTGGGGCAACAAGCCTTGGCAAATTCAGGGCCACGTGGTGGACCTAAAATGGCGTCTTGAGTGGACCAGGAGGGTCCGTGGTGCTCCTCTTTCAGAAGGGAGCAAAGGCCAGTCTGGAGCAACCAGACCAGCAGCGTTGTTGTCGGGCGTCGTCGAGAAGGCCACAAGCCAGCGGGCTAGTAACCAGACAACGTGGTGAGCAGCAAAGAGCAGAAGGGCCCCACGCAGATCGCGGAGATGCTGGGAGGCTGAACTTCGGTGCTGGAGCTGCTCAGGGTCGGGGCTTCTCGGACCCCAAAGCACTCACCAGAGGATCCCTCGGCGGTCGTGCTGGTTTAGAAGTCGTGCAGGTTCTGATGATGGCCGGTCCCTCGAGGTCTCGTCGCACCCACGGATCTCAGCTGAGCTGACGATGTGGGTAGAGGTCAGAGGTGCCAGGGAAGCCGGTTCTCGTCGAGCTGGGCAGTCGGATTCCTGAGGAAGGACGTGCAGCAAACCGCAGAGTTCTTAGATGGTGCCTGCGGATGCAGGGTGACTACTCCTTAGCCACAAGGGAGAAATCTTGAGAAGAGTCGAGAGTTCCTTTCGTAGAAAGTAGTTTCTTGATTCAAAGATGATCTAATTTGGAAGGGTCCCCGCTCCTGCCTTTATCCTAAAGAAAGGGGTGGGTAAGCGACTAGGTCCTGCCCTGGGGGTGGGACCAGGAAGGGGGGTGGTTACACCCCTCTCCCATGCCGGACTTTCCCCAGGTCAGGGGCTGGGGTGCCCCTGGAACTGGTTCTAGCCGGCAGATGTGTAGTGAGCACCGGGGTGCCACTCCGCAGTCACCTTCCTGTAAAGCCCTGCCTACCCAGGATACACAAAACCCTGTCTGGGATGGTGCGAGGACCGCCCCGGACAGGAAACCCTTTGTCCAAGCTCTCCTCGCTGGAAGGACTCCAAGCAGCAGGAGGTCAGACTCGTGTCTGTGGTGGCAGCATCCATTTTGTGGAGCTGAGGCTTCAGTTAACTTTAACCGGCGTTCACAGTTATGTACATGTCGTGTCCCTCTAGAAGGGTGGAATGCTAACCCCGTCGCCAGCATTGGTGAGGGGTCAGTATCCCAATTCGTATGACACCTTACTCGACATGTTTTGATAACGCGATACCGAAGTTAGCATTAAAGAGTATATGGTACGCGTTATCATGGAACAGCCATTGGGACTTGGTTCCGCAAGCTGCAACCGGGCTCGGCTCATGCCAGAGCGCCAATTCACACGATTCCACGCGCTCTGCCTTCAGGATTGTCAAGGCCTGCCATAGGAGTGACTGATAGGAATCCGGGTGTCCATTCTAGGGTTAGATATAGGTATACGATATCTAAAGCAAAGGGTGATTACACCACCTTGCCCCAGCTGTCGTGCAGCCAGTTGTGTCAGATTTAGATGGCCATCCAGGGGTGGCATAATACATGCTTCAGCCCCTGGTAGGCCCTGGGTACACCGATGCCCTGAGTTACAGGGTCTGACAAGGTGGCCCAGTTCCAATTGGGTAATGCACCTAAAGTACACATGTCAATTTAGCGAGAGAACAGCTAGGCTGTGGGTCTGATTGGCAGGCCCACAGCCAGAGAAAGCCGTAAACCAGTGAAACAAAAGCAAAAAAATCTGGGTGATCATAGGATTGCAGACCCTACTCTCCTACAATAGGTACATATAACAAGCTTAGAAATACTCTGAGTTCTACTGAACCAGCTGTTGTAGTAGAAAGGGAGTAGCACACCCTGACTACAACTCTTAGCAAGGGATCAGTAGGTAAACCCATAGTGTAGGTAAGTGCACCACTTACACCTCACTAGAAAAGCAGGTCTACCACAGGAGGGAATACAGAGGCTCCCCTTGTGGTTGATGACCCTCCACAGGTCACTTCCAGATATGCAGCCCTTAGCTTCCAGGAGATGAGACAATTGTGTACCTCCAGGAAACTAAAACAGAGTTCTAACCCTACCACTCCTTTTCTGATAGGTCTCTTAGAGACATATTGTAGGAGAGTAGGGTCTGCAATCCTATGATCACCCAGATTTTTTGCTTTTGTTTCACTGGTTTACGACTTTCTCTGGCTGTGGGCCTGCCAATCAGACCCACAGCCTAGCTGTTCTCTCACTAAATTGACATGTGTACCTTAGGTGCATTATCCAATTGGTACTGGGCCACCTTATCAGACCCTGTAACTCAGGGCATAGGTGTACCCAGGGCCTACCAGGGGCTGAAGCATGTATTATGCCACCCCTGGCTGGCCATCTAAATCTGACACAACTGGCTGCACGACAGCTGGGGCAAGGTGGTGTAATCACCCTTTGCTTTAGATATAGTATACCTATATCTAACCCTAAAGATGGACACACAGATTTCTATCAGTCACTCCTATGGCAGGCCTTGACAATCCTGAAGGCAGAGTGCTTGGAATCGTGTGAGATGGTGCTCTGGCATGAGCTGAGCCCGTTTGCAGCTTGCGGAATCAAGTCCTAATAGCTGTTCCATGATAACGCATACCATATACTCTTAAGTGCATTATAATCCTCGCGGTTAAATGCCAACTCTGGTATCGCTTTATCAAAACATGTCGAGTAAGGTGTCATACGAATTGGAATACTAACCCCTCGCCAATTCTGGCGACGGGGGTAGCATTCCACCCTTCTAGAGGGACACGACATGTATGTAACTGTGAACCCCGGTTAAAGTTAACTCGAGCCTCAGCATCACAAAATGGATGCTGCCACCACAGACACAAGTCTGACCTCCTGCTGCTGGGAGTCCTTCCAGCGAGGAGGGCTCGGACAAAGGGTTTCCTGCCTTGGGAGGTGCTAGCACCACTCCAGACAGGATTTTGTGTATTAGGTAGGACAGGGCTGAAAGGAATGAGACATGCCTGGGGCACACAAGGTGTCCCTGTGCATACACCGGTCAGAACAAGTTCCTGGGGCACTCCAGCCCCAGAGCTGGCGCAAGACCGGACAAAGGAAAGGGGGTGTAACCACCCCCCTTCCTGGTCCCACCCAGAGGAGGGACCTAGTCGTAGTGCAGCCCCATTTAGCAGAATAAAGGTAGGAGCTGGTCCCATTCCCAGTTAGATTAATCTTGACAACTTCTACGAAGAACTCTTGACCTTCTCCCTCCTGAACCATCAGAAGACTGAAGAATCTCCCCTATGGTCAGGGAGTGACCATCCTGCTTCGCAGGCACCATCAAGCTCCTGTGCGGTTTGCTGCAAGTCCTTCCATCCCGGAATCCGACGACTCAGCTCCACAAGACCCGGACCTCCAGACCTCTCTGACCTCTACCCACATCCACAGCACAGCTGGGACCCGTGGTTGCGACGAGCAACGTGAAGACGGCCATCTTGAGAAACCTGCACAGCGCTTCCAGCACGACCGCCGAGGGATCCTCGAGTGAGTGCACTGGGGTTTGAGAAGCCCCCCACCGACGCAGCTCCTGCACTAAAGACCAGCCCCCCAGCATCCACGAGATCTGCGTGGGGCCCTTTTGCCTGGTTGCTGCATCTCCTGTTGTCTGGTCACTTGCCAGCTGGCCAGTGACCTCTGAGACGACGACTCGAAGAATCCAACACTGCTGGTCTGGTCCCCCAGACTGGCCCTTGCTTCCCTGTGAACGAGAAGCACCCCGGACCCTCCTGGTCCGCACCAGACGCCATCTTTGTTCCACCGCGTGGCTTGCATTAGCCAAGGCCTGTTGTCCTGATCGACGATCCGACACCGCCAACAGCAGCAGACTACGTGGTACAGCTCGTGCCTCCAGCCTGGTCATGAAGAACAGCTCCTGGTCCGCGCAGCTACAGAGAGAAGCGACCCTTCTTCCACCTGAACGCGGCAACAGCATCTGGTTCCCTCCTGGTTCCAGCACCGTCACTGGCTAGTGACCGAGACTCTGTCCCCTTCCCTTTCAGGACTTCTTCTCCTAGTTCCATCCTAGGAACCACCGGACTCCTCCATCTGGCTGCCTGCCAGCAACTCCTTGTTTCAGGCATCACCGGGGTGAACGCAGCAAACCCGACGCAACTTCAGCCCTATGCACCCGCAGCCTGTGGTTTAGGTAACTAAAGCTTCTAGGTGCTGAAGTCTGTGTACACTATCCTAGTGTTCAGGTCCACTGTTGTTTTCCCTCCATCCAGCCGGGTTCGTCCGGAATCCGTAACTTTCTAAACTGTAGCATCCATAGACGTTGATACGCATCCCGCGTGAGAGTTTCCACTCTGCACGTGAGTCCCGTGGGCCTCCTGCTCCTTACTTACCTAGTTTGTAGCGTAGTCCCAGCGATCCTCCATCCTCTGGATCTCCTTACAGTACTTTCCTTCCTCGCATTCCATTGTTTTGAGTATATGGTTTGTCGTGCCCCTAAGGCGCACTTGTAAATATTGTGCGAACTCGTATTTCCTTTTTAGTATTGTCATGTGCTTAGCCCTCTGACCTCATAAAGAGTTCAGAGGTGTATGTTAGTTAATAAATATCTGTTTATTTTCATAACAACCTGTGTGGTGTCTTTTCACTTGGTATTCAAGGGGTTATATGTGGTAAAACAGCTGGCTTCACATGCCATTCAGAGTTTAGCCTAAAGACTGCTTTTGTCCACGCTACTAGGATAGCTGGTCTATAAGGTTGACTAACAACCAATCACCATAAGGGTTGTTTGGATTGATACAAGGTGATCACTAGAACTAGTGAGCATCATATATCAGGCCAACTTCTCACACTCAGTTTTCCCAGCGTTAAGTCGGAGGCAGTTGTTATCCATCTAGCTTGCAATTTTACGCAGACAGTCTTTTAAAGGGTCAAAGGAGGACTGAGAGGGGCTGTCATAGGAGAATAGGAGTTGGATATCATCCGCGTAAGAGGTGGCTTTAATTCCAGACTGGGCGATCATCTCAGCCAGCGGGGAGAAATAAACGTTAAAAAGGAGGGGGCTTAAGGAGGAGCCCTGGGGGACTCCCCACTTTAATGGACGGCTTTCTGAAGTATAAGGGGAGGTAAAAACCGCCCGAGTCCTGTTAGATAAAAAAGAGGACAGCCACTTGAAGGCTTGACCTTGAATGCCCTTGGAGTGAAGACGATCAAGGAGGACAGAGTGAGAGACGGTGTCGAATGCTGCAGACAAGTCCAGCAGCACCAACACCGCCCTCGATCCTCCGTCTAATTTCCACCGAACAGCGTCGGCCATCTCTATCAGGGCCGATTCCGTGCTGTAGCCTTGTCTAAATCTGTGTTGTGAGTCGTGGAATGACCCGTGGGTTTCAAAGAAGCTCGCCAGCTGTTTTTGCACAAGTTTTTCCAGTACCTTAGCTGGAGCCGGTAACAGGGAGATGGGTCTGTAGTTGGCCGGCTCATTAGGGTCAGCGTTGGTCTTTTTAAGAATAGAGACTAGTCGTGCATGCTTCCACGAGTCTGGAAAGGTACAAGTCCGGAGAGAGTCATTCCAGATACTGTTCAGGACAGGGTTAAGTAGTGGGGCCAAGGCTTTATATTGTTTAGCCGGCCATGGGTCGGTTGGCGAGCCAGATCTGCATTTAAATAGTTCTGCTAGAGAGAGATCAAGGGAAATGTCTTCAAAGTTAGATAAGACCTGGGAAGAATCTGGACCGGGTTTTGTATGAGCTGTGAGATTGTGGGTAAGGTCAGAGCAATTTTTATTAGGGAAGGAGTCGTAGATAATGGCAATTTTTTCCTCAAAGTAATCTGATAAACGATTGCAGAGGGATTGTGATACGGGGGACTGTCGTTTGAGGGCCATAGGGTCGGTAAATGATCTCACAGTGTTGAAAATTTCCCTCGCGGAGCCTTGGGCTCTGTTAATTTTTTCCTCTAAGTAGATTCATTTATGATCTATGATCTTTTTCCTATACATTTTGAGCACTGTTTTATATTCTATTTTACTATCAGGGGAGTATGAAATTCTCCAGCGTCTTTCCAAAAGTTTACAGGCAGACTTGCATTTGCGTAGTTCTTCTGAGAACCAAGGGGAGGAGGGGGCAGAACGGAATGTTTTAATGGGCCTGATGGGGGCGATTAAATCAATAGCAGGGGAAATCCAGCTGTTAAAGTTGTTCAACCTGGAGTCTAGATCGGTGGCATCCCTAGGGACAGTGGAGCCCAGATAAGCTCCAAGGCTATCTGGTGAGATATTGCTTCAGTTACGGCCGAAAGTTTTGGCCTGAACACGGGGTCTTTCTTGGTGGGATAAACAGAAAGAGAACGGGATGAAGAAATGGTCAGACCAAATCACTGGGTAAGGGTCACCAGTGACTAAGTCTGGCAGATTAGAGCATATCAGGTCAAGAGTATGTCCGGCCTTGTGGGTGGGAGTAGAGACCCATTGCTTTAGACCTCCGTCTGAGAGAGTGGAGAGAAAATTGGTGCACGTGGGATCAGAGGCGTCTTCCACATGGAGGTTAAAGTCTCCGAGTAAAGTGAAGTTCGCGTAGCGCGAGCTGGCCTGAAGGACATAATCTAGAAAATCCGGAAGGGAAGAGGTCTTGGATTTAGGGGGTCAATAAACTAGTAAACCTGAGAGGGTTATGTTTGCTGGGAAATGGATGCAGAATGGGAGAGCCTCAATGGATTCTATTTGAGTGTAGGGAAAGGAGGAGATGGTCCATACTGATCTATAAATTATGGCAATACCTTCGCCGTGATTGCGACTTTGCCTGTTCGCACAGTGAATATTGTAGCCAGAGGGGATGGCCAGGGATAGGGCGGGATTAGTTTCCTCCCCTAGCCAGGTTTCCGTCAAAAACAGAATATCCCAGTTATTATCTGATAGGGATAAAGCTATATCCAGCGAGTGTTTTACTAGAGAGCGGCAGTTTATAAGGCCCACTTTGATCGTGACATTTTTATTAGTGAGTGAAGACCGCTTAGGGTTCAGTCGGAGGGGGCAAAGAGACACACAAGAGCTATCTGCCTGATTAAGGTTACAAGGCATACACTGGAAGGAGAGGGTTGTTATGTCAGAGGGAAGAGAATACGAGAAAGCACAGTACGCTTGTCTTAGGTTAAGTAATGTCTTTCTATCGTATCTATAAATGGAAGGTGCAGCATGGTCTCTGTCCTTGGCCACGTCCTGGTTGCGGACGGGCGCAGAAGGGCAGGACTCTGGCACGACTCCGGCGCAGATCCGACGCGTCCGCTGTACGCGTCTGCTGCGCAGCGACATGCCTTTCCCTTTTTATACTCGCCGCTAGAGTGCGTGAGTAGGCTTCCCCAAACAAAGATGGCCGCAATCGAATTCAGCCCGCCCGGGACACCGCTAACTCAGCCCTGAGTCGACTGATGCAGGTCCGGGTCACAAGGGGGTGCGGGGGAGAGTCAGGTAAGCTCACCGTGCTTCTCCTAATCAAGCAGGCGGCAGCTGGAGTAAACGGTGAAACCGCTTTCAATTTAAGCGGGTAGGCGAGGGACACAGTGATATAATTAAAAGCTTAGTAATCAAACGAAAATAAAGTGCAATTTTTAAAACAAAGCTAAGAGTAAAAATACACAGAGCACAAAGTGACACAACCTCCCGGCTTCCGCCTCAGGAGGGAATAAGTACACAGCTAGGATACGTGGCTGCAGCTGGGTGCCCTTTTTATACTCTCCGCTAGAGTGCGTGAGTAGGCTTCCCCAAACAAAGATGGCTGCAATCGAATTCAGCCCGCCCGGGACACCGCCAACTCAGCCCTGAGTCGACTGATGCAGGTCCGGGTCACAAGGGGGTGAGGGGGAGAGTCAGGTAAGCTCACCGTGCTTCTTCTAATCAAGCAGTGGGCAGCTGGAGTAAACGGTGAAATTGCTTTCAATTTAAGCGGGTAGGCGAGGGACACAGTGATAGAATTAAAAGCTTAGTAATCAAGTGAAAATAAAGTGCAATTTTTAAAACAAAGCTAAGAGTTAAAATACACAGAGCACAGAGCACATGGATGACCCTTTGAGGGCTCCTGCAACTGCCAAGGTCAACCGGGTAGGTTACCGCTCCATTTCTCTCTAGGATAGGGTCGGGACCACTCTATTTGTACTGGAGGGCACTGGGTGCGACAGGCTCCAAAACCTTCTGCCCTAGCTGAAACTCAACCAGTGCAGCCTTTTGGTCAAACCATTGCTTCTACAGCTCTTGGCTTGCCTCAAGGTTTCTGTTTGCTTTCGAAAGTCATCCGGGAATAAAGGCCAAGCACGTTATCCACAAAGTCAACTTTGGGGTCTTTCAGAGACTTCTCCCAGCCTTCCCACACTAGACTCAGTAATCACCTAACAGGATGGCCAAACAGATGCTCAACGGGATTAACGCCCACTCCTTTCAGTGGCACCTCACTGTAGGCGAAAAGCAGGCATGGCAAAAGGACATCCCATCTCCTCCTGAGTTTATCAGAGAGTCCCATAATCCTCCATTTCATGGTCTTTTTGAATCGCTTAACCAGACCATTGGTTTGTGGGTGATATTTGGTAGTGAACTTATAGCACACCATATTAATTCCACATTGCTTTGAGGTAAGCCAAAATGAAGTTACTACCTCTGTCTGAAACCACATCCTTAGGGAAACCCAATCTAGTAAAAATACTCAAGAGCACTTTGGCAACTGTAGGAGAAGTAGCAATCCTAAGGGGAATTGCTTCAGTATACCCGGTGGCAGGATCCACTACCACTAGTATACATCTGTTTCCTGATGCTGATTTAGGATAAAGGGGACAAACATTGTAAATTCCTACCCTTTCAAAGGGCACCTCAACCACTGGTAGTGGGATTAAGGGGGCCTTTGGTTTGTTACCTGTCTTGCTACCGGCCAACAGTAACACATCAGCTGCAAAACGACTTCATATTTTGGGACATACCCAGCTAGTATAAGTGAGTGACAAACCTACTTCAAGTTTTAGTCTAGCCAACATGCCTAGCTAGGGGATGTCATGTGCTAAGGTGAGTAAGAACTCCCTGTACTGCCAAGGCACTACCACTCTCCTAGTGGCACCAGATTTACGGTCTCTGGCCTAACTGTAAAGGCATCCCTACTCCCAAAGGTTCCTGGTCAGCAACTTGCTGTCTCAGGCTCTCAAGAGTGGGACAGATCTCCTTTCATAGAGGGTCCCCCGGGCCTAGGAGCTCTGCGGTGTAAGGCCCAAGTTCCCGAGGCCCAGTTCCTCCCAGGGCTGACAGGTTTTCTCCCTGAGGAGAGTGAACCTGAGCTTGTCTCTCAATAGAAGTAGTTTTCCCAGCCTTCCTGCCTCGTCTCTTGGAGGACTGGCCCTTGGCCATCATTCCAGGATCCAATACCTCTTATCTATCCTTCCTTTACTTTGTGCTCTAGTTTTCAAACACACCCATTCAGGTATTCCCAGCAGGGATGCATTGGTTCTCATTTCTACATCAGCCCATGATGAGGTCTCTTGAACATTACCTAGCAGACATTCTACTGGAATTGCAGAGGACACAACCACCTTCTTTTGGCCAGTAACCCCTCCCCATTCCAAGGTCACCATATCCATGGGATGAACCTTGGCAATGTAATGAGCATAGATAACTGGATAAGTCTGTCCAGTTCTGTTCTGTTCTGGGGGTATCAGTTTTTCAGTCACAATGGTCACACTTGCACTTGTATCCCTCAGTGCTTCCACTTCAACTCCATGAATATGCAACTGTTGTCTGTACTTCTCCAGGTTACTGGGCCAGACAGCTAGGGTAACCACATCCACTCTCCCTCGGAGACTAAAGTACCTTTAGTGTGCTCTCTGACCTGGTCAGGGCACAGCAAGGATCTTATCCGGAGACTAACAACTCTTGTGGGTCCTGCACCAGTGGGAGTCTATTTGGGGCAGGAAGAGTACCTAGTTCGGGGTCCATTCTCCTTACAGTTGAAACACCAAGCCTTTTTGGAATCCCAAGTTTTTACCCTGGTACCCACCCTTTGATTGTTAAGAGTCTTGGGGCCCACCTTCCTGAACAGGTGTTTGGGGGGCTTGGAAGACTCTTTGGGGTTTTCCCCTTTGGGTCACACATCTTTGCCCTGGGGAGGATTGGTAATCCCTTTCTTCTGGTCACCCCCACCCTGGGTATTTCTGGATACCCTTGTTTTAACCCAGTGATCAGCCTTCTTCTCCAACTCAAGAGAGTCCGCTAAGTATTGATGCAATTTTTCTGAAGGATAATTACTTAACAAATGCTCCTTCATAACCAAACTAGAGTCCATCATAGTCTTGCACCTTACTTCCTTTTAACCAGACACCCATTGTTTTGACTAAGTCATCAACAAAATCAACCCAGGACTGACTCAAGGTTTTGTGAGTTTCCCTCTATATAATTTTGTACTCTTCAGTGGCGACGCAATAGCCCTCAATCAGGGTATCCTTCATGAGGTCATAGGACTCAGCATCTACCTCAACCAGTGTCTGGAGTCTATCTCTGCACTTTCTTGAGAATAGTTCCCAGAGTAGCGAGCCCCAGTGCCTCTGGTGTAACTTCCTCATTTTACAAGCCCTCTCAAAGGTTATAAACAACTTTGTGATGTCATCAACGTCAACATATTTGGAGACAATCCCTTTGGATATTTTGGGATCAAACGTTTCCATTCTCTCCCTTTTGTTTGCTGCTGCCACCATTCGTGGGTGCTACACCCATCTCAGCCTTCTTTTTCTATAGCCAGGAAATTTTCTTTAAGGGCTGCCCTTCTGGCTAGTCTCTCAAGAATTGCTTCTTCATCATCTACTTCTTCTCTGAACCTTGAATTGCCTTACCCACTCCATTAGGGTTCGCCACTTGAGGTACAGTTTTAAGGTAGATGTGAGGGATATCTCATCATCTACTCTAGTGAGTTTGGGAGGGGCAGTCTTCTGGAGTACTGTCACCATTGTCATGGTCATTGTCCACCTCCTCCTCTTCTACGGTGGTGTCAGGCCTTCTATTAAATTAGCTTCTTCAAACTCTGCAAGGAACCCCTGGAGCTTTCGCTTTGTGGGGTTTGAGCCAGTCTTAATGTTATCATCCTTGCACAGGAGCCTTAACTGCCTCACCTTAAGCTGCAGATAAGGGGTCAGGTCAAGTTCCCAAACTCTATCCTTGAGGAAGACATTACTTTAGTACAGTCGGGACCTTTTTAGAAAATGTAAGATAACATTCTAAACAGACTTTTAAGGCCTACCTGACTAGTACCATATTTGAATTTCTAATGCAGAAGCCCTGAGGGTTCTTAACGCAGGGTCCAAACAGTCAGATTAAAAATATAGAAATAAATCAAAAAGTTGTCCGGCCACCCCAACCAAACTCTAAATGAGGCTGTTCATCTTGACCTACATGTTGAAAATGTGTGCTGTAATACTAGATGTCGGTTATATCTTTGACAAACTATCAAACCTTTCTAAGCAAATTCCTATTTGGCTACCTAAAGGAGTCTGCTAGATAAGCTTCCTATCGGAGAGGCAGAGTCAAGGTCTGTTTGCTTATTACGTGCCATATGCACATGTATTCTGGTGGTGTCAATTGTGAAGTCAATATTTGTCTTCCCAGTTGCTGCCCCAATTAATTATGTAATGTGAACGGTTTGGAGATAGTGAGGAGCAACTGGGCAAATAGTAAAATGCCTTCAAGGAAAAAAGACAAGATGAGGTTAGCATTGTGAAGCACAAGGCACCAGAAAATACTCCTTGTATCTTAATGCTCTCCAAAGGCATCTTAATTCTCTCCAAAAGGAACAGAAAGGCACAATAGGGAATGAGTCAATATACACTGGAGCAATGGTTATTTCTTGTGGTGCAAGCCAGTGTAACCAAACCTGAATGGGCAGCAGAACCTCAGATTCTCTCCCTGAAACGGTTACTAGAAAGTCAAGGGTTTTGAACAAAACTGCAATACGTTTATTTCAGAAAAAGAAAAATATACATTTCCCAATTTAGTGGATCAACCTATCGATTACAAAAATCATTTAATCCAGAATTTAACTGTGTACCGCATTTTGAAACAAAACGGTATCATCTTGTAGTTCTTAGCCATCGAAAACACTTACTGGTATGCACCTTTTATCCAACCTGACCACGAAAATGTGTTGATTATAATACGCACACATTAAAAAACATGATGACAAACAGAAATGCATTGCAATATTTTTTAGGTTTTGATACATCAAACCCACTCGCCTACTCGGATGGATGCTTAAATATGTTCCCCAAGTTATAAATGGACGTATACTATTCTTGCTCCTTATTTATCATTTTGTTGTACGTTAGATTGGAATGGGAATAAGAATGGGAACCCTCTTAGGGAAGACTCTCCGCAGCAGAGGAACAAACAGAAAGGACCTGCGGAGAACATGCAGACGGCTTGCCAATCAGCCAAGAAGAACAACAGAAGGCCTAACCTCAGGGCCAAAACAGCACAGCAAAAGCCAACAAATCACAATCCAAAAGGAGCAGGCCAGCAGCCAACAGCACCATAGCCCTAACCAAGGGACATGAATGCACAGTATCACACAGAACACACAGGGGGAGACCCGTCCCAACAGGAGAACATCTCACAAAATCCAGATCAACTCCCAGGTCACTGAGGTGGAGTAGGAGGAGGAGGAGGAGTAGGAGGAGGAGGAGGAGGAGGAGGAAGAGGCCGAAGTCCAGCCAAGAACCTCTGAACAGCAGAGTCTGCAGGGGCGTGGAACAAAAGAGCGCCATCAAAAGGAAGGTCCACCAGCCGTTCTCGAACTTTCCTGGGAACACACTGTCCCAAAGCCAGGCATGCCGACGGAGGGCGACCGAAGAAGCCATGGCACGACAAAGCACCTCTGAGATGTCCATAGAGGAGCGAAGAATAAACGCCGCCAGCTACCGGCCATCCAACACATGGTGCCGCGGATCAACTAAGGCAACCTCTTGAGAAGCGGCAGACATAAGGGACTCCGCCGAGTCCCACAAGGAAGAAGTGTCCCTAGCCAAAACAGTCAGGGTGTTAAGGGCGCTCAGAGCTGCACGGGTGGAGGCGAACATTTTGCACCCCCAGAAGTCAATGCCAACGGGCCTCCCTCGACATGGGAGAGAACAGTGGCGGCAAAGAGGGGAAGGCATGCTGCAAAAGAGGGTACCTGGTAGAAGGGTGGAGAGAAAGACACACAGAATCACGCGGCACCAGATTGTGGCAGTGCAGAAGGTGTTGGGGCACCGGGTTCCCCGTGGTGGGGCGGCCCCAAGCCACCAGAAGAGAAGAATGGAGCGAACCCTCGAAAGGAAGCAGCAGCTCACTTCCACCAGAACCCTGATGGAGGACCTCCAGAAGATGATCCGCTGGAAAATTTGCAGCAGGATCACCCATGTGCAGAATTCCCACAGCTGTGGAAACAGTGCACGCAAAGGCAGCACCAGCCTTCGTATAGCTCCGCGGAGTAGAAAGCAGCTCCTCCGTAGGCGACGGCTGCAAGCTAAGGCGGATGTCCCCCAACCGGAGGAAGAAAAGGCCAGGACCGGAAAGGAGGAAGAGGGACCGAGGAGTGAGGGACCTGTGGTGCCTCCAGCGAAGACCACGGCCGCGGTGATGGCGAGGAGCCGTCCTTAGACAACGTCGGGGAAAAAGCCACGATGCGGCGGCCCGTTTCCGGCGAGTATGAAACCAGTAAGCGTCGAACCTCAGGAGAAGAGGAGGCTTCCGAAGACGAGTCAACGACCCGACGTAGGCCTGGCGCCGTAGTCTGCAATCTGAGGCAGGACATCATCGTCCGACGCCAGGGGAGATGCTGAGCGACCTCTGCCACAGCGCAAGGCGCACGGCGCTGGAGACCGGGGCTGGGCTGGAGCCAGGGCAGCAAAGCAGCGGCGCCGGAAAGGCGCGGACCCGACCTCCGAGGAGGCAGCCGCCTGCGTGGAGGGACGAGAGGGACCCGGAGAGGGGCGAGGGGTACCCCGCCAGCCTCGGCCCATGACGGGGCGAGAAGGGCCCTCGTCCAGCCCCTGTGACACCGCTAGGGCCAGCAGCCGCCGGCGCCTAAGCGGTGTCACCTCGGCCTCGGACGAGGCCAAATCCTGTCCCGAGGGCTGAGAGGGGCTCGGGGTGCGACCCGAGCCCCGGAAACCTCCCTCGACACCACAGGGACTCCCGCAGGAGTTTGCAGCAAAGCAGAGGTGCCATGGTCCGAAGAAGGGACCCCCAAAGGGCGGCACCCCAACAGCACCACATCCTCTGAACCTGGATCCGCGCCAGTCGGGCCGGAGCCACAGGCGAAGCTGCAGAGGGCCCCGCACATGGCAAGCGATCCGCATTTCCCCCGGGAGGGGTAGGAGGAGGAGAAGCCAGCGAGGCCGCCGCATATGTCCCTATTTGGGCTCTAGATGTCCCCACACCTGGAAACGGCAGATAGGGGACGACACGCGGGCCGCACCACCTGCAGAGAGCCCACACCCCCAGCAGGCCGAGAACCAGCCCTCAGAGACAAACTGCAACACTTCCCGACAGGCGAGCGACGCTCTTGCTGCCTGGGGGAAGGCCGATGTCGAAGACGGATTAGTTACTTACCTGTAATCCTAGTTCTCTTCCAGGGGTATACCCATCAAAGTCATAAGCACTGAATTATCTCCGGCCATAAGCGGGAACCAGGAACATATAGACTAATACATATATATGTGTAAAATATATAAAAAGAGTACATAGTACTAAAAGAATTATACACATATACATGTATAAACTAATAATATGCAGTCCTAACCATAACCCATAGGCAAATAAAGCCATAATTACATGCCTTCTGTAGAATTAAAATAATCTAATGCAAGAAAAGGACTTAAGCCTTAAATGCATTCCACAGAAGATAACCTTTTATTTTCATCAAAGAACAGGTAATAAAAGGCAATAACTCTCCGCCACAACTTTTCCCCATAACTCTCCGCCACAAACTTTTAGAGAGTCACAGTTCAAATGTACCTCTAACTGCGGTTAAACAGAAGCCCAAAAAATGTGGGGGGAAAGTTAATCATGTGTCTCTCAATCAGGATCATGTTCATGACATTTGCTCACTTCTGGGGGATAAAATGGAAGAATTGATTAATGCCCGATTAGAGCCAATTCTGGAGGAAATCGGCAAAGACATTGTTGACTGTTTGAACACTTGTTTGGCTGGTTTACTAAAGAGGTGTGGAAAAATAGACTCTTTTATTAACAAATTTCGTACTCTAGAGCGACTCCCTGTAATTGACCGCAAGTCTCTCGAGAACAAAGACACAGAGCTTATGGTATGTTCAGGGGCGAAAGACCTCCCTGGGAATTCACGCCCATCTGTTTCATTTAAACCTGTGTTACCAATCCCAATCCCAAAAGTAGGTAGTTCAACAATGAACACACATGAGAATAATGCTGTATGTCCTAACTCCCCTCATATTATATCTAACCCCAGTACCCCTAGGTTGCACCTTCCACCAGATGCTGCCCCCTTTGTGGCAGTATTAACTGGGGTCCCACTCTTAGAACAAAATGAGAGAGAGTCTACCAGGGACCTCCTGGACAAAACCAGGGAATGGTGCAAACACTACTCAAGTGGGGAGTGTGATATATCCCCCTCTATCATCATGGCTAGAAGGGTGGCGTGGGTAGGACACGGGGCGAAGAACATTACTGGAGACTGTATCGTTGTAAATTTTTGTGGAAGAGATATCGCCGAAAGACTATTCTGGGATGAGTCTCCCATTGCAAATACCGACATTAGACCACTTCCTCTAAGTTATTTCTATCCTCCGTGGGGGATTAAGAAGCCACGTTCCTGCCCCCAGAGGATAACAGAAAAGAGAGATATACCTACCTTACGACCCTGTGACTTTGCTATGCATCCCAAGAGTGGTGTTTCTGCTCCTCCTCCCCAGCCCCCCCCTTAATCATGATACCCACACAGATTATTGAAGATATACAGACTGGGGGCTTGCCATTGTCTAATCGTTTTACACCTCTGTCACATCTAGGGAATTCCGATTGACTACATAAACCCCGTGACATTAATCATACGTCCACACCGAATCTAATTAAAAAAAATATATGTAGAATCCTTAGTTGGAACATTGCCGGTTTTAGATCTAAGATCCAAGATGAGAAATGGGTGGGCTTTGTTTCATCATTTGATATAATTTCTTTCCAAGAAACTTGGGATACAGCTAACAGATTTGCCTTAGATGGGTATGCCCACTTTAGCATCCCTGCTAAACCAAGTGTGGCAGGGAGGGCAAAGGGAGGCCTATCCTTATTAATCTCACTTAACCTGAAAGGGACAGCCAAACAGCTAGAGTCAGGCCCCCCCCCCCCACTGCCTAGCAGTAGAACTGCTAGTCGTGAATTCCCCTGCCATTTTACTTATTAATTTTTATAACTCTCCTGATAATGTCAGTACAAACCAACATCTAGAATCCCTTGAGGAATTTTTAGATAAATATAGAACCATACACAATAGTTTTGAGGTCATCCTCATGGGTGATTTTAATATACACCCCTGCCGCTTGGATTGCATCTTGGAAGACAAAGGAGGGCCACCCTTTTCGCTCCCCACGCACCTCGAACACACTAAACATGGGGAAGCCTTGGAGAACCTTTTGGCCTCCTTTAATCTTTATGAATCAAGTTGCTGTCCAGTAGGCCCTAGACCGCCAACGTTCAAAGGGAAAGACACAGGTTCAGTCATAGATTATATTTTTTTATCATCTTTTGTTTTGTCATTTATCTTAAGCTACAGGGTAGAAGACTCCATTTTTAGCGACCATAACCCAGTGATATTAGAGGTTGCTCAGGGGGGGGTTACTAGATTTTAAAGATTTTCAGGCGCAATGCGCAACTGATCTGATAATTAAAGATCAGGGTAGAAGGTTGAAATGGTCTAAAGTGACCCCGGTCACTTTTTTAAAAGAGGTTCTAGCAAAGGTAGAAGAGGAGGTTGGTATTTGCTTAGACCCTGCTGCCCCTAACACCGGGATAGTTAAGGCTTTTAATATAATATGTCAACAAGTGAATACTGACTTAATGCTCAAAGCAAAATCAGGTGGGCAGAGAGGAAAACGGTGGTTTGACACAAACTGCACCAAGGCGCATTACGCCCTCTTAAAGGGATTAAAGGAAACACCCAGAAATAGAACACATATAGCGCTTCTTAGGAAGAATTACAAACACGCTATCCATGCTCGGAAAAATCAGATCAAAGAACAAGCCTGGAATGACCTGCAATCAGATGAAGTTCTGCGGGATAGCTCTAAATTCTGGGAGGTGATTAATCAGCCTTATTTTTCAGGGGTGGAGAATCACAGTGTGGGATGTGTCATCCCGGATGAGCAGTGGCTCGCCCACTTTGGTAACATTTATAGCCAGTCTACCTCTGGTTACACACAGGAGGTTTTTCCCCACCCTCGTTTAGAGCCAATTTTAGCCTTCAGGGAGGAAGATGTGGAAAAAGCTATAAATGAAACACTCAAGGATAAGGCCCCAGGCCCTGATGGGGTTCCCGCGGACTTATTTAAGTCTGCACCAAAATTCTGGGCCAAGATTCTGACCAATGTTTTCAATGCTGCAAGAGAAAATAACTTTCCCGAGTCCTGGGCTAGGTCCATAATTATTCCAATCTTTAAAAAGGGCCAAAGGGGTATTCCCGCCTGCTATAGGCCTATTTCCCTAATAGACTCTGCTGTCAAAATCGTGGGCAGAGTCATTCTAGGCAGGATAACAACATGGCTAGAAGGCAGAGGAACCATGTTGAATGCCCAGTACGGTTTTAGGTCCAAAAGGAGCACACTGGATCAATGTTTAAATCTGCACATGATCATCAGTAAATACACCATAGTAAAAGAGGGGGCCTTGTATATGGCCTTTATGGACCTCTCCTCAGCCTTCGATCTGGTAAACAGGTCGAGGCTGTGGGGGGTCCTTTTGGACATGGGTATTGAGCCCGCGCTGGTTGGCTTCTTAGCTGACCTCCACCGTGGACTACAGGCCTCTGTCAGAGTTACCCGGGAGGGAAGATGTACTAGTTTAAAAAAAAATAATAATAATTTCTTAGATCGCTGCTCTCAGTTCCCCAGTCCACTCCCACTTTTACCGTACACTCGGAGCTAGGCATTGGGTTTGTTACAGACCAAATAAAATCTGCCCCTGTTATCAGTTGGCTAAAAACCTGGCTTAATCAGGAAATCTCTTTGAACCATCTGATGCTCAAAGACTGTTTAGCTCTGGATAGAGCTCATAGAATCCCATGGCTGGCTTATGTAAAATCAATGCTGTCATATGTGGGGCGCATAGAGCTTTTTTACTCTCCTGATCGCATCAAAAAAGAGGATGTCACGGTGATAAAATCTACATTGATAAACTTATTTATGGCAGAGCAGGAGGAGATAGAGATGAAAAAAACGCTTGTTAGAAGAAATTACACCCCTATCACTGCTTCAGGCCTTGAACCCTACCTAGTTTTTGTAACAAGACCATTTCACCTTTTTCTTTTAACTAGATTTTGTTTAAATTTGATACACTTTTTGTTGGGCTCCTATGCTACGTGGGACACTCCTGTTAACGCAAATCCCCGTGATTGCGATCATTTTTCATTACAGGACACATTACATTTCACCATGTTTTGCGAACACTTTGCACAAATCAGAAAAAAATATTTGTTACTGTGAGAAGTTGGCCTGATATATAGTGCTCACTATTCTAGTGATCACTGTGTATCATACCAAACGACCCTTATTGATGATTGGTTGTAAGTCAACCTTATAGACCAGCTATCCTAGTAGCGTGGACAAAAGCAGTCTTTAGGCTAAACGTGTTAAGCCAGCTGTTTTACCATCACATGTACCCCTTGAACACCAAGTGAAAGGACAACACACAAGTTGTTATAAAAATAAAGGATATTTATTTATAACAAGTCTACCCTGAACTCTTTATGAGTCAGGGAGCTAAGCACAATACAAAACTCTTACGAAAATACTTCAAGTTGCACAATTTACACAAATGCCCGAGGGGCACGAAAAACCATATACACTAAAAGTGGAATGCGAAATACTAGCAGGTAAGTAACAAGATCCAGAGGCTTCAGGATCGCTAGGACTACCCTACTGAACCCTAAGGTTAGGAGCAGGGGGCCTAGGGAGATCGGGTGCAGAGTGTGCACTCTCACGCGGGATGCGGGACAAAGTCTATGGAGGCTAGTATTTCTAAAGTTACTGTTTTCGGACGAATCCGACTAGGTAGACTTAAAACGAAAAAGGATCTGGACACTTGGAGAGTGAACCTGCGTTGGAGCACTGAAATGCTTGGATTACCTAGCCCAGGGGCTGCGGGTGCATAGGGTTCAAAAGACGTCGGGAATCCTCGTTGTAGTCTATGGAGCCTGAAAGAAGAAGTTGCTGGCAGGCGACCAGTGAAGATATTCAGGGTGATCCAAGCCTGGATTGGTGATGGAGACGACCTGAAAGCAGAGGGGACTCAGTTCTTAATCACTAGCCAGTGATTGTGTGGGCACCAGGATGGCACCGGATGAGGTCACCGCGATCAGGTGAGTGGGCGACGCTGGACTCTGCAGTCACACGGGCCAGGAGGCGTTGTCTGCGACCAGGCTGGAGGTGCGAGCTGTCCCACAAGGGTGTCGGCTGTCGGCGATGCTGGAACCAGGATTGGAGCAACAAGCCTTGGCTAAGGCAAGCCCACGCGGTGGAGTCAAGATGGCGTCTGGAGTGGACCAGGAGGGTCCGGGGTGCTCCTCGTTTGGAAGGGAGCAAGGGCCAGTCCGGCGCAACCAGACCAGCGGTGAAAACGTTGTGGTACGTCGTCAGGAGGGCCACTAGCCAACGGGCAAGTGACCGGACAACGTGGCAAGCAGCAAAGAGCAGAAGGGCCCCACACAGATCTCGTGGATGCTGGGGGGCTGGACTTTGGTGCTGGAGCTGCTCTGGGTCGGGGCTTCTCAAACCCCAGTGCACTCACTCGAGGATCCCTCGGCGGTCGTGCTGGTTAAGCGTCGTGCAGGTTTAGAAGATGGCCGGTCCCTCAGGTCTCGTCGCACCCACGAATCTCAGCTGGGCTGATGATGCAGGTAGAGGTCAGAGATGCCAGGGAATCCGGGTCTCGTCGAGCTGGGCAGTCTTGATCCGGAGGATGGACGTGCAGCAAACCCCGATGCTTAGGTGGTGCCTGCGGGTGCAGGGTGGCTACTCCTTAGCCACAAGGGAGAGTCTTCAAAGAAAGTCAAGAGTTCCTTTCGAAGAAAGTCGTTCAAGATTCAAGATTATCTAATTTGGGAAGGGGGCCCGCTCCTACCTTTATCCTAAGAAAAGGGGCTAGCACGCGACTAGGTCCTGCCCATGGGTGGGACCAGGAAGCGGGTGGTTACACTCCTCTCCCTTGTCCGGACTTTCCCCAGCTCAGGGGCTGGGGTGCCCCTGGAACTGGTTTGAGCCGGCATATGCACAGTGAGCACCGGGGTGCCACTTGCAGTCAACCTTCCTCTCAGCCCTGCCTACCTGGGATACACAAAACCCTGTCTGGGATGGTGCTAGCACCGCCCCTGACAGGAAACCCTTTGTCCAAGCTCTCCTCGCTGGAAGGACTCCCAGCAGCAGGAGGTCAGACTTGTGTCTGTGGTGGCAGCATCCATTTTGTGATGCTGAGGCTCGAGTTAACTTTAACTGGGGTTCACAGTTACATACATGTCGTGTCCCTCTAGAAGGGTGGAATGCTAACCCCGTCGCCAGAATTGGCGAGGGGTTAGTATTCCAATTCGTATGACACCTTACTCGACATGTTTTGATAAAGCGATACCAAAGTTGGCAAATAACCGCGAGGATTATAATGCACTTAAGAGTATATGGTACGCGTTATCATGGAACAGCTATTAGGACTTGGTTCTGCAAGCTGCAAACGGGCTCAGCTCATGCCAGAGCACCATCTCACATAATTTCAAGCATTCTGCCTTCAGGATTGATAAGGCCTGCCATAGGAGTGACTGATAGGAATACATGTGTCCATTTTAGGGTTAGATATAGGAATACTATATCTAAAGCAAAGGGTGATTACACCACCTTGGCCCAGCTGTCGTGCAGCCAGTTGTGTCAGATTTGGATGGCCAGCCAGGGGTGGCATAATACATGCTGCAGCCCCTGGTAGGCCCTGGGTGCACCTATGCCCTGGGTACCTAAGGTACACTGCACAGGGACTGATAAGGTGACTCAGTATCCAATTAGATATGTACCTACGGTACATGGAATCCATTTTACAGTGAGAGCAGTGGGCCTGGGGCCCTGAATAGCAGGGTCCCAGGTCAACTAAGTCGAAAAACCAGCAAAACACAAGGCAAAAAGTTGGGGGCAACCATAGTCAGATATCCACCTTCCTACAGTTACCAATTCTCCGGGAGGCTGGCTTCTTACAGGTCAGGCCAGGGCTCCTGTTTTTACATTTTTTGTCTAGTGCACGAGTAACTTTTCATGTAGCAAGCTTTTTAGTGGCAGGAGTTCGTATAAACAAGAAGCGCATCAATGCACGGCACGGACATATTATAACTGAATTACTTTAGTAAGTGCCGGTGCTTCTTTTTTAAGAATCATGTAATAAATTGTCACAGGGAAATTTTTAACGAAGAAAGAAATAATTACATATATTGTTTTAATGAACATATGAAATATGCTCATTTTAAACATGACATATTATCCACATTTTTTGCTCATCATAATTGTATGTATTTTATCGCTGTATTTTATTGTTTTTTGATGATCTGTATCTTGTATCTTTTTGTGATTTTTATTAATCGAATAAAAGTGATTGACTGAATGACTGAAAATAAAAGGCAATTGGCCTAAGTAGGCTGCATAAATAAATAACATCCCTGTACAGAAAAGAAGACTATCACCTCGCCTTTAGGGCCTCAGAGAATCTGAACACTTTGCCTTTAAGGCTCCAGGAGAACCCTGCTCCCATCATGCCCCACAGGTGACAGTTATGTCAGTTCTTTTGTACGGGTCAGGAAACCTGGCAGGAACCTACATACAGAATGCAATGATAACATATCAAAACACAATGCTACTGCTCGTTCTGAGAGGCGGGAGGGTGCTTATGACTTTGATGAGTATACCCCTGGAAGAGAACTAGGATTACAGGTAAGTAACTAAACCTTCTATTCCAGGGGATACTCATCAATAGTCATAAGCACTGAATAGAGTAGCAAGCTCATACCCACTTCCAAGCGAGCGAGCAGAAATAAAGATTAAAGCACTTTGACATGTATATCTTAGCTAGTATTAGCTAACAAGTTTCTTAGTGATGCCTGACCAACCTGAGCATCTGCCTGCGTGTCTGAATCAAGACAGTAATGGCGAGTAAAAGTGTGGACTGAACGCCAGGTAGCTGCCTTACAAATTTCTGCCATAGTAACATTCCTAAGGAGAGCTGTGGTAGAAGCTTTCCCCTTCGTAGAATGAGCCTTTGGCCTTCCTGACAAAGACCTGTTAGCTAATTGATAAGCTAGTACAATGCAAGAAACAATCCACCTAGAGATGGATCATTTGGACGCCGCAGACTCGGTGTTAATAGGACCATAGTTAACAAACAAACAGTCTGACTTTCTCAATGTCTTTGTTCTGTCCAAATAAAACTTGAGAACCCTCCTAAGGTCTAAAGAGTGGAGAGATCTTTCTGGAGGATTTGGAAAAAAAGTCGGCAAAGTTATAGTCTGATTAATATGACATTCTGAAACAACCTCGGGTAGGAAAGCAGGATGCGTTCTGAGTACTACTCTATTAGCATGAAACACAGTGAAAGGTTCCTTACAACACAGCGCCTGAATCTCGCTCACTCTGCGAGCAGAAGTATTGGCTACTAGGAATGCAACCTTTCAAGTTAAATGTTGTAAGGTAGCTTTGTGGATAGACTCAAAAGGAGCACCCATTAACTTAGTCAATACCACATTGAGTTCCCAAGGAGGAGAAGGTGATCTGACTGGAGGATACACCTTTCTTAGGCCTTCCAGAAAATCTTTCACCACCGGCATCCTAAAGAAAGAAGTCTGGTTAGGAGATTTTCTGTAGGCAGTGATCACTGAAAGATTAACTTTAATAGAGTTAAACTGAAGGCCAGACTTCGCCAAATGCAGCAAATAAGGCAAAATCACCTGCTCTTGACCTTGGACGGGGTCATGATCATTGTCCACACACCACAGGAAGAATCGTTTCCATTTAAAACCATATGATTTCCTTGTAGAAGGTCGCTTAGCCTCTTTAAGGATATGCATACAGTCTGGATTCAACTGCAAGTGACCATATTGGATGACTTCAGGATCCATGCTGCCAGGCATAGGGAGGACAAGTTGGGGTGGAACACTCTCCCCTTCTGCTCGGACAGAAGGTCCGGGCGACATAGCAACCTCCTGTGTGGCACTTCCGACAACTGAAGTGTAGGAAGGTGGATATCTGACTATGGTTACCCCCAACTTTTTGCCTAGTGTTTAGCTGGTTTTCGACTTAGTTGGCCTGGGATCCTGCTATCCAGGACCCCAGGCTTCCTGGTCTCTCTGGTAAAATGGACTCCATGTACCTTAGGTACATATCTAATTGGATACTGGGTCACCTTATCAGTCCCTGCACAGTGTACCTTAGGTACCCAGGGCATAGGTGCACTCAAGGCCTACCAGGGGCTGCAGCATGTATTATGCCACCCCTGGCTGGCCATCCAAATCTGACACAACTGGCTGATCAATCAGCTGGGGCAAGGTGGTGTAATCATCCTTTGCTGTAGATATAATATACCTATATCTAAACCTAAAATGGACACATATACTCCTATAAGTCACTCCTATGGCAGGCCTTAACAATCCTGGAGGCATAGTGCTTGAAATTATGTGAGATAGTGCTCTGGCATGAGCTGAGCCTGTCAGCAGCTTTCGGAACCAAGTCCTATAGCTGTTTCCATGATAACGCTATACCATATACTCTTAAGTGCATTATAACCTCGCAGTTATTGCTAACTTTGGCATAGCATTATCAAAACATGTCGAGTAAGGTGTCATACGAATTGGAATACTACCCCCTCGCCAGTTCTGGCAACGGGGGTAGCATTCCACCCTTCTAGAGGGACACGACATGTATGTAACTGTGAACCCCGGTTAAAGTTAACTCGAGCCTCAGCATCACTAAATGGATGCTGCCACCACAGACACAAGTCTGACCTCCTGCTGCTGGGAGTCCTTCCGGCGAGGGAGGCTTGGACAAAGGGTTTCCTGCCTTGGGAGGTGCTAGCACCACCCCAGACAGGATTTTGTGAATTAGGTAGGACAGGCCTGAAAGGAATGAGACATGCCTGGGGCACACAAGGTGCCCTGTGCATACACTGGTTCAAACCAGAGCTGGGGCACTCCAGCCCCAGCTCTGGCGCAAAACCGGACAAAGGATAGGGGGTGTAACCACCCCCCTTCCTGGTCCCACCCATAGGAGGGACCTAGTCATAGTACAGCCCCAGGTAGGAGCTGGTCCCATTCCAAATTAGATTATCCTGATTTGAAATTCTACAAGAAGAAACTCTGGACTACGACGTTCTGCTCCACAGAAGACTGAAGAAATCTCCCTTGTGGGCAAGTAGTGTCCACACTGCATCTACAGGCACCATCAAGCGTCCTAGCGGTTCACTTTGTCGTCTTCCTGAGTGGATCCAGACTTCAGAGCCCGACGAGACCCAGATTTCCAGACCTCCCCGACCTCTACCTACATCTGCAGCTCAGCTGCGATCCGTGGGTGCGACGAGACACGTGGGACCGGCCATCTTGGAGAAACTGCACTTCGCTTCCAGCACGACTTCAGAGGAATCCTCGACGAAGTGCTTTGGGGATTGAGAAGCCCCAGTCCCGAGCAGCTCCTGCACAGAAGATCAGCCCTCCAGCATCCACGAGATCTGCGTGGGGCCCTTTTGCTTGATTGCTGCTCGACGCGTTGTCTGGGCACTTGCCGGCTGGCTAGTGGCCTCATAGACGACGAAATTCGAAATCCACACCGCTGGTCTGGTTGCTCCAGACTGGCCCCTGCTTCCCTGCAAAGGAGAAGCACCCCGAACCCTCCTGGTCCGCACCAGACGCCTTTTCCACTCACCGCGTGGGTTGCCTTTGCCAAGGCCTGTTGACGCCGATTCCGGATCCAACACCGCCGACAGCGAGAGCCTGCGTGGGACAGCTCGTGCCTCCATCCTGGTCGTCGAAGCCACCACCTGGTCCACGTGGCTGCAGATTCAAGCGTCCACTCTTCACCTGATCGCGACAACAGCATCTGGTTCCTTCCTGGTTCCACCCCAGTCACTGGCTAGTGACTGTGAACATTGTCCCCTCTGCTTTCAGGTCTTCATCTTCCTTGATCCACCCTTGGATCACTCCGGACATCTTCCATCTGGCCGCCTGCAGCATCTTTTCTTCCAGGCTCCATAGACTTCAACGCGGAAACCCGACACACTTTGACACCTATGCACCCGCAGCCCATGGGTGAGTTAACAAGAGCATTTCGGTGCTCAAGGGTAGATTGACTCTCCTAGTGTCCAGATTTCCAGTTGTTTTAGTCCTAGCTAGTCGGAACTGTCTAATACTTACCTTTTCGTAATTGGTACTGTCCATTGACTTTGTTACGCATCTCGCGTCTGAGTTCATACTCTGCACACGCGTCCCGTGGGCCTCCTATTACTTACCTCAGGTCAGGATAGTGTGGTCCCAGCGATCCTACAAACTCTGGACAGCTCCATTCCTTCTATCGATTTCCTGTGCAACTTAAACATATTTTTCTTAAGAGTCTTGTCATGTGCTTAGCCCTCTGATCTCAAAGAGTTCAGAGGTGTTTGTTAGTTAATAAATATCATGTTTATTTTCATAACTACCTGTGTGGTGTACTTACATTTGGTATTCAAGGGGTTATATGTGGTAAAACAGCTGGCTTCACATGCCAAAAGAGTTTAGCCTAAGACTGCTTTGTCCATGCTACCATTAGCATAGCTTGTCTATAAGGTTGACTTACAACCAATCACCATAAGGGTTGTTTGGACTGATACAAGGTGATCACTAGAATTAGTGAGCATCATATATCAGGCCAACTTCTCGCATGAAGGAGGTCTGGAAACCACCACTGGTGAGGCCACTCCGGAGCAATAAGAATCATCCTGGAGTTTGCTCTGTACATCTTGTTGATCACTGTTGGTATTAATGTGATCGGTGGAAAAGCGTACAGTAAGTTCTGACACCAATCTATGAAAAGGGCATTCCCTTGAGATCCGACCTTGGGAAACCTGGATGCGAAGACGGGGCATTTTGCGTTTGCCGCGTCTGCAAACAGGTCAATGTCTGGAGTTCCCCATGCTTGAAAAATACGGTCTACGACTTCGTCGTTGAGGACCCAATCGTGAGCCTCAACAAAGTCCCTGCTGAGGAAATCCGCTTGAGAATTGAGAGAGCCCGGCAGATGAACAGCTACTATCGACAAGTCCCTTGCTAGCAACCAATACCATATAGTCTGGGCCTCCATGGAGAGAGTCCTTGACCTGGTACCCCCTGATTGTTTAAATAATACATTGTTGTTGTATTGTCTGTTTGAATCAGGAGGGATCGAGATTTGAACGATGGAAACAGGGACTTGAGAGATAGATGGACTGCTCTGAGCTCTAGCAGATTGATGTGATAGCCCCTCTCGGATTCTGACCATAGCCCTTGTACTTGCAGAGGACCCATATGAGCACCCCAAACCTGGACTGAGGCATCTGTGATCAAAGTTTGAGTTGGAGGATCTTGATGAAACGGCACTCCTTTCATTGTGAGCGACCTCTTCATCCACCATCGAATGGACTCTTTGGCTGACTGATGAAGGATTATCCGATCCTCCAGCACCCCGATATCCGCATCCATTGATCCCCTAAGCACTGCTGTATTGAACACATGTGCAATCTTGCGTTTGGTACTATAAAGATGCACGACGCCATTGACCCCAGTAGAGAGGACACTTGGCGAACTGTCGGGACACTGGTATGAAGAAGAAACTGACATTTTGCCCGAATTGATAACCACCTCTCCTCCGAAGGACACACGTTTACTTTTTCTGTGTCCAAGAAGGATCCCAGATAGTGAATCTTTTGAGTTCGGTTTAGTATGGACTTATTCAGGTTGACCTGAAGTCCCAAGTTGCGCAGAAGTTGAAGGCATCTTGCAAGATGATCTTCTAATAGAGATGGAGACGAACTTTTTAGGAGTCAGTCGTCCAAGTAAGGGTAAATGAAAATTTTCTGCCTGGGAAGGAAAGCGGCTACCACTGCCATACACTTGGAGAATGTTCGGGGAGCTGACTTCAGACCAAATGGAAGTATTGCATATAGGTAATGATGAACAGACACTTGAAATCTTAGAAACTTGCAATGTCTCTTTGAGATTGGAACATGAAAGTATGCGTCCTTCAGATCGATGGAACACATCCAGTCCCCTTGATGGAGTTGAGGGAAGATTTGATGAAGTGCTAACATTCGAAATTTCTCCCTTCGAATGAATCTGTTCAACAATCTCAAATCCAGTATAAGTCTGTACTCTGCAATGGGACCTTTCTTTCTCACCAGGAAGAAGCGAGAGTATAGTCCTTGATTTCTCTGCGGAAGCGGGACTCTCTCTATGGCTTTTTTGTTTAGTAGGATTTTCACTTTCTTTTGTAGAAGACTGTGATTTTGATGAACAACACCTTTTGGAGTTATGTATGGTGGTGGTTTTTTGAATTTGAGATGATATCCGTTCTGAACGGTGTAGATGACACACCTGTCTTTTGTCAATCTTCTCCACTCGTCCAGATATAATGCAATGCTTCCTCCTACCGGAGTGGACAACAGCATTGGAAGAAGTTCCGTCTCATTGTTTCTGAGGTTGTTTTGAAACTGAAGACTGCTGTCTGTTTCCACCTCTGCCTCGCCCAGGCCTGCGCTGTTGAAACTGCGACCTCTGTTGAGACTGGCCCTGGTTTTGCGAAGACCAGCTTGACGTTTGCCCACGCTGTTGAAAAGACCTCTTGTCGTAGGGACAAAAGCGACGGTGAAACTCCTTCTTTTTCTCTAGGACCGACAGCCTTTAGAGCAGGTGTCTCCAACCAGTAGCTCGCGAGCTACCAGTAGCTCGTCGATACCCTGTGAGTAGCTCGAGGCACCAACATCTATTTTAATGCCTTTTGATGAACTGCATTAAAAATAAGCACGGCCTGTCTTTATTAGTGTCTTAATTTCAGGCCTCATGCAGCGTTTGCCCACCCTCACTCAAACCAGCTGCTCACATAGACTAAAATTAATTTGGCTGGGGCAGGGCAGAGCAGATGAAGTGATTGCCAAAATCGGACATGAGCAGTATTGGAGTGCCCACCAGGTGCTACACCACGGCCCTTCAGCTGCCTAACACAGTAATTCAGGCCTGCATGTACAGTGTAGCAGGTGTGGCAGCCTTGACACCGGAGCCTTATTTTAAAGGCCAGGCCTACGGTTAGCCTTGTTGTATCTGCAATCCACAGCTTTCAGCACCTTGGGTTGAAGAGAACAAGGCTGAGGACTAGCATATGGTTCCTGACTCGCTTTTATGGCCTACTTGCAAGAGGTACTTTATTTAAAAAGAAATCTAGGTGAATTGCTGTTTTATTGTTTCAATGTTGGAATGGTGGGTGAAATGCAAGCAGTAATTTTTTTATTTACAACAACAAAAATAAAGTATCCCTGTGAAATGCTACTTTAATTAGAGCTTGCATTTTCCGGCTGTTTGTGTTCAGCACTTTTATGGCGGGATGCACTAAGCTTTCTCTCTGGCCTTCCAAGGAAGCTGTAGCTGCTATCCTCTGATTGACACTGCCACTGAGAGCCACCCTAAACACCCTGGTCTTGACCAGATCATGCCTTGCAAGGTTTTCAAAACCACAGCGCAAGGAGGTGTTGACTGTTTTCTTTAAATGTTGGCGTGACCCTTGCTTTTTATGATGTCTGTGGCATGTACCAATGCAAACAGTGGCAAATTGACACGTAGACTTGTAAACGCGACCCCATTAGTGCCACACTGAGGTCTATCAAATGACACTGCGTTCTAAAACATAGACTAATTCTTTTGTGCCACACATTCTGAAAACATAGTGTATGCTAAGACAAAACGCTTTCAGAATGCATGTAGTTAAATGTAAAACTACATGGCCATTCATTTTGACGACTCAATGAACAGACCACATCAAGGCACTTAAATGACAGAAGTTATAGTTACAGGACAAAACATGTTATGGACTTTTTAAAGATGGCAGGCAAAGTAGGCCAAGCTGGAATTAAAACCTGTTCCTGTAGATCTTGGAGCGGAACCTCAGCCAATTGAAGTGTCCTACTAGGCTACTAGAGCCCTCTACATGACACAGCATTATTTGAAACGGGAAGGTTTTAAAAGTGGGTGCGTTTTATACACTTTAACGTGCGTGTGGAGGAGTGCTGTCCCACAGAGAAAGGAGACGTAAAATCAGAACAGTACTGTACAGGAGCCTGCATAATCATTTTCGCATAATTAAATTGCAATGTGCACCTGCAGGGTACGTAAATTTACATTTGAATGAATATGGAAGTACTGGAATTCGCCCAGAATCTAACAATTATTGGTTACATGTAAAGCTGCAATTCAAACTATAGTTTACAATTTGCAAAATTAGATTTGAAGACACCATGCCACTTTTCTTGGTATTGGGAAATGTATCCATAGAAAGTGTACATGTGACTGATGTATCAGCACTTGACTGTTTTCCATCACACTTGAACAAGGGCACCACAAGTGCTCAGAGAGCCCACCATTTGTAAGTGTGCCTCTCACCCACAAATTAGCGTTGCACCCAATCTAAAGAGCATGAAACACGTTTTTCATATTTATCAGTAATTCGAGATTTAAAATCTAAGGAAATGCTAAAATGCACACATCATACCAGATTTTAAACTCATTGCACTAATAATCTGACTTAGGTCAAACCATAACATAAGTGGAGAGTGGGGCAATAGGCATGTTAGAAGGCGGGAGGGTGTTGGAGAAGAAATGTGCTATGCATATATAGCATTTTTTGTTTTATGGCAGGTGGTAGGAGGCAAGCAATAACAATAGATTGAGTGGGGGAGATAGCAATCACAATGGGAGGGATGAACGTTTTTTTTGTTTTTTTAAGTGTTAGGACATGGCCAGTGCTGGCAAAGCCATAGTCCTTTCATTTGTTATGGCAAGTGGAAATGGAGGAAACATGATCAACGAATGCTTGCCCCAAGCATTACGATGGACCGCATGAGAGGGTTAACAACAAGATGGACAGCTGGAGGAGGGCAGGAGGGACAAGCAACAAGGCCGACAGTGGGTAGGGACAAGCAGCGACAGAGGGGCAAGCAACAAAATGGAGAGTACAGGGAGGGGTCAGACAACAATATGGACAGTGAATGGAGGCAAGCAACAACCCTTTAGGGATAAGTAACAATATGGAGAGGGTAGGGGCAAGCAAAAACACAGGCAGCGGACGTGGAAAGCAACAACATGGACACATTGAAGGGGCAAGCAACAACATCAACAGCAGTAGAGGGCAACCAGCAACACAGAGGGGGACTAAAGTACAAGGGTACGAGAAAGCAACACTGAAGGGGAGAAAAGCACATGCGGGTGAAGGCCTGCAAAGACACACACTCTTACGGAATACTTCAAAAAAGATAAAAATGTAGTTTAAAAAGAGCAAGTAGTGGAAGAATCCAATGGTAAGCAGTGGGCAGCAGTTGCTTGGCCTGTAGTAGCTCACAATGATTTTCTCTGATCAGAAGTAGATCCCACTACAGAAAAGGTTGGAGACCCCTGCTTTAGAGTATCAAGTACAAACTTGATTTTGGCCCTCTTATCGTCTGCATGAGACCCAAATAACGTTGTTCCATTGAAAGGCAAATTAACTATTTTCCTTTGGGCGTCGGGCTTAAGGCCCGTGAGGCGAAGCCATGCTGACCGTCTGGAACAGATGCCATGTGCATAGCCATGACCTGCTAAATCCGCAGAGTCAGCAGCCGTACTAATAATTTGGTTGGCAACCAAACCACCTTCTTCAACAATCTCTAAGAAATCCTTCTGATCCTCCTCGGGCAATTTGTCAGCAAATCTCGTCAGAGAGTCCCATAAAAAGACGGTCGTAGCGACCTAGCAGAGCCGCTGCACTCACCACTCTCATAACAAAAGCAGCTGTATTACACATTCTCCATCCCAAGGAGTCCGTGTTCTTGCTGTCCTTTTCTGGCGGAGCAGATGAAATGGAATTAGCAGAATGTGCCTTCCTGATCCGGTGGTGGGTCAGTACATAGAAATAAAGGATACTGATCTGGAGCCTTATATTTCTTTGCAATTTTAGAGGGCCCGAGCCCACTGTGGCAGGTGTTAAAAATGTCTTCATTGCTGGTTCTACCAATCCTGGCACCAAAGGCAGTAGAGGTGTAGCCGACAAATTATGTTGCAGTGTTTCAAATATAACGGAAGAGGTAACTGGAGGTACAGACATCGTTATATTAAACTTGTTGGCCCCTGACACAATACCTCACTGAAAGTTCCTAGATCATCAACGGGAGATATCCTGGAAGGTGGCGTTGATGAAATTGTGGGGGAATAGTCTCTGTAAGACGACCTCGTTGAGGTGGACGTGGTAGGAGATCTCTGTCTTCTCCTAGGGGTAGGAGACCGGAGAGGCCTACTGCCGTCCTTTGAACGTGAACGCCTGTCCACTGGGGATCTAGATCGTCTTGGAGACCTACCAACATTCCAGAGCAAGAGGTCTATCACCAGTTCTGGGCTGCATCTTCCAATGACGGATGCTCTCCAACCATCTAGGAGACATGCCAACAGGAGGTGATTTGCGCACCGGAGAGCCCTCCTGTGTTACTTGCACAATTTGTATCCCAATCGACGACGACGACGAAGAACTCCTTATAGACTGTGGAGACCAAGACGATGGTCTATGTGCTTCTTTCCCAGGAACCAATTGCCTGTCCCTTGACATTGAATGCCTCGACGTCGAACCAGAATGAGCCACCATAGAAGATGCTTAATGAGGAGAGGTTCTGACAGATGGAGATCTGTTCGAAGAAGCCCTCAACGTCGGATCCTTTGACGTCGACCATGGTTGGTCAGTAGGTGTCCTCGACGTCGGCTCTGACCTCGACAAAGACCTGTGACGGGTCCGAGAGGTCGATCTAGAATTCCTCGACGCCGACCTTAGAGCAGGTGGCGGAGACCCCGACGTCGATTTCCTCGACGTCGGTAACCTTTTCGACGTCGAACCAGACTTGTCATGCCTCGAGCCCGAAGCATGTCTCGACGTCGACTGATGCCGCGACGGCGACCTTGATCTTCTACTCTTCTCCGGTCTCGACGTCGATCTACTCCTAGCCCTCGACGTCGATCTACTTCTCACCCTCGGTGTTGGCTTCACTGCAATCGGCATGCTTCGACGTCGAAGAGTTTCTCGCGGCGATCTTGACCTCGGTTTCGACGTCGACTTGCGTCTTAAAGGTGATGTCTTAGACACTGGTTTACTTCTATCCACTGGCCTCGACGTCTACAAACCTGACGGCGATCTAGACTTCGACGTCGACCTCACTTTTTCACTCGCCCTCGACGGTGCCTCATGACGCCTTTTCTTACTCCTACCATCAGGAGAAGCAGAACTTCGACGTTTTGTAGGAGAGGAGGGCCTTCCAGACGAGATTTCACTTCTAACACCCTTCTTATGATGTTTCTACCTCTCCATAAGCCCTAGAAGACAAATATTCTCTCTTTCCTTCAGAGTTCTTCTGGAAGTTTAAGGCAGTAGTAACATTTCTCTATGTCATGTGTGCAAGGCAAACACACCACACAAACAGAATGAGGATCTGTTTTGGACATCTTCTTCCCACAGGAAGGACAGTTGTAGAAAAAAGGTGGCATAACTGACTAAAAATTCTCTATGAATTAGTCAGAAAAGATTGAAAAATACCACCAGCAGTCACAACTGTCGAAAAAAGTAGGAAAAACCAAATTCTGACTGAAAACCAATCAAATTCTGTAGAGCTCGTGGGGGGGGGGGGGGGGGGGTTGGAACTAGCCGTGCTTGGAAATCCGAGCCACAACCTACCAACTATGCCTGCCTGCTGAGCGGTTGGTCTCCGCTACCGACTGATGCCATCCTTGTGAAAATCGCCAGACCTCGGCGTGAAGGCTCCGGCGCAGACCGGGAGTGGAGCGGTTCCTTCCCTGACCGTACGTGATCACGTACATGCTACGCGAGCCAGCAGCTGCACGGGTGTGCTATAGGCCGTGCCGGACTGAGAGAGCGGCGGGGGCCTGCAATCGCTCATACCCAGGTACCGGTTGGGGGTTCAATCAATGTTCCCGCGCTAATCCCGCGGAGTGGTGAACTGATCTGGCGACACCGGGACAGAGGTGAGGTAGCGCTGCTGCGCCTGCTGGACTTGGTTGAACCATCTCTCCCCGGCGACGCGGGTGGCGCTTGGGATCCGCTTGTGCCGCAACTCTGAATATCCTGCTTCGCTACTTTGCCGCGGGGCCGTGTAGGGGACCCCATGCACAGAAATCAGCCGGGACCAGCTCCGCTCGCCATTTCCTAACTCCACCACTCTGACTCTCTGCTGGGCCTGCCGCCCGCCGACGCGACATTCTGTGTGGGCCTGGCGGAATAGGCCGTAATCAGCCGCGGCTCCTTCCCGACTCTACACCCCATTCCCAACTCCAAAAACCTGCCAAAGGCCGGCGCATGCTGTGAGGACGCTCTGACACTAGCCCTCGTCACAATCGATCATTGATCGGAGCTCATTGACCTGCTGAGCTCCCGCCGAGAACCGTCACTGCTAATCGGCCGCAGCCCTGTTGCTGAGACGCGCGTGGCTGAGGAGGGTTAGTTGTAATCCACACCATATATCCTCATCGGCATCAACATGGGTAAACCGGAGAAAACACAAACGAAAATTCTATTTGATAACCAACGGAAACTGCCCGCGCCTTCCACTGACCGCCAGACGCCGACCCGCAACGTCGTGCCCTCTTCTACGGCTCAGTCCACAATGGATGTCCAAGCTATGTTCACTACTATTCAATCTACCCTGACCAACATAGATGGAAAGATTAATACGCTAAATTATCGGGTAGACCGCATGTCAGAGCGCTTGGATAAACAGACTGAGCACATGGACATGGCGGAACGCCGAATATCCGAAACCGAGGACGCAACACAACAGCTTGAACTGCAACACAAGAAGGTAGATGCCCTTATGCAAAGCCTGGCGGCTAAGACGGAGGACCTAGAAGCACGTTCGCGGCGCTGCAACCTGCGCATTTTGGGAATTGCGGAAACGACTCATATAAACAACATGGAGGCCTATGTCGAAACCCTCCTAAACACCATTCTGGGCAAAGACATCTTCTCCGCGGTATTCATCGTGGAGCGGGCACATCGAACATTGGCGCCAAAACCAGCGGTTGGAGCTAAACCGCGCCCAATCATTGCCAAATTGCTGAACTATAGGGATAGAGACGCCGCGCTCCGGAAAGCCTGTGAACTTGGGTCTCTTACACATGAAGGCATGCACATCTCCATATACCCAGACTTTACTTCTCAGGTGCAGGAGGCCAGGAAACAGTATATGGACATCAAACGAAAGCTGAGAGATAATGATGTTCCATACGCAATGCTCTATCCAGCGCGCTTAAAGGTGACTCTAGACGGGAAAAGCGTGATCTGCAACACGCCACGAGAAGTGGTTAAATATCTGCAAGTAAATCATCCACATGTGCTGAGACGCAAATCACCTCGTGGTCTACCACACGAACATGACCCCCCTTTGGATGCGGAATGACTGCCGTTGGTTTGCTGTCGGTAATCTGCACACCGCCATTACCACATGGTAGAAGACGTACTGCTCATCCGCGCCTCCTAGCGTATCCTTGATATATTAATTACACGAAATACCTTAACTGAAACCTTTATGGAATCTCACTAAGAATGTTATCTATATCTGATTGTGGGAGGTGGTACAATATCACGTATTGAACGTTTTGGTGTGAAGTCTGAGACCCAAATGTCACTGACTCGCAATAACGCGAGTGGCTTGATCACCCAGCATATGTATGCTATGCTACTGGCGGGCTGCGACCCCCCCGTGTGATCCACACTATCTGCCCTGTTTGGGGTCCCAAGTTGAAAAGTACTCTGATGTTGTGGGTACTTACCTGCTGTTTTTTTGGTTACGGGCAGACTGTTAAGGGTACTGGCTTTGTCATGATTGGGATGGCGAAGTGGGTGGTGGGTGGGGGATGGGATTCTACTACGGTTAATGATGTCACAGTATGCTTATGTCACAACAGTGCTTCTGGATCTGGGAAATTTTGTATCAGTTTGACAGGCGCAATACACTTGCATATACAATGAAGATGCTCGAATGGATATGGGTAGACGGTTGAAGTTGATGACAAGGAATGTTAGGGGCCTCAATAGTCCTAAGAAAATCAGGCAGCTCTTTGCCTATCTGGACCGTCACGCCATAGATCTAGCACTCCTACAAGAAACACACCTCCTCCCCGGTAAGGCTAAGACACTAGGATCACGCTGGGCTGAGCACTCTGTCTCCGCCACATACTCCTCCTATGCCCGTGGTGTGACTGTCCTGGTACGTAAAGGGGTTCAGTTTCGCTTGGAGTGCACAGATATAGACCAAAATGGCAGGTTTGTTATTGTTACTGGCACACTGCGTGGCACTGGAGTGGGAATTGTCAATATATACGGACCAAATGTCGATGACCCTGCTTTCTTTATGTCTCTATTTGCCAAGCTGCGCGACCACCCCCCGGTGGAATGGATCTGGGGTGGAGATCTGAATGTTGCCCTTGACCCTGCTCTGGATCGCTTGCATGACACTTTTGAACACCATAAACGCGCGGCGGACGCTCTCCTCCATGGCATTGCCGAATTTAATCTGCGCGATGTCTGGAGGGACAGTCACCCAACCCTGCGAGTCAGCACACACTCGTCTGCAGCACATGCCAGCTGGTCAAGGATTGGCTATTGGTTGCTATCTGAGCGGGCCTCCACGTGGGCAATTGATATCACACATCTCCCTAAAACGCTATCGGACCATAATCCGGTGGTCTTGTCACTGGCTGTCCCAACATACATCCCCCCCCCGTTCACGTGGCGATTCAACGCCGCAGCGCTCACGGACTCACTATATAAAGAGACACTACACAAGGCAATAGCGGATTTCTTCGCTGTCAACAGCAAGTCTGTAGATAGTGCTGGCACACTCTGGGAGGCTTTTAAGGCGACACTCCGCGGGGTATGTATCTCTACTACTGTGGGGATTTTGAAAGATATCAGGACAAAATTGCAGAACTGTGAGAACGATATTCGACAGCTGGAGACGGAATACAACTCCACACAGGATGCGGGGAAATTAGCTGACATACGTGAGGCGATCACACGATATAATGAACTAGCAGACGACAAAATAAGATACACATCCAAGAGCCATAGGGCGCGCAGGCTGGGTGAGGGAGGTCGCCCGGGTCGTGTACTAGCACAGAAGATTTGCATGCAATATAAGCAACAACTGGTTACGCAAATAAAAGATGAAGAGGGACAACTGCACTTTGACACCCCTACTATCCTACGCACGTTTGTCACCACATATCGTGACTTCTACACCACACAACACACAGCCACAGACTCTGAAATATTAGAATACATTGCAGATCTGGCGCTGGTGTGGCTATCGGACTCACACCGAGAATCCTTGGCACTACCCATAATGGAGGAGGAAACTCTTACAGCTATCAAGTCCTTACCAAATGGGAAGGCCCCAGGCCCTGATGGGTTTACAGCAGAATTTTATAAAGAGTATGCTGAGGACATTATACCCTACCTCCTCGAAATGTACGATGAGGCCCATACTAATGGCTCTCTCCCGCAAACACTGAGGGAAGCCATTATATTAGCACTACTCAAGCCTGACAAAGACGCCACTAGGGCAGACTCTTATCGACCCTTGTCATTAATAAACACGGATGTAAAGATACTAGCAAAAATAATTGCCGCAAGATTGCAACCTCTCATGCCCACAATTGTGTTGCCTGATCACTCGGGCTTCATCCCTGACAGGTCTACCACACATAACCTGCGGACGATATTCGCATTAATGCACCAATTGAATCCGGATCTCCGTGCAGTGGCGGTGCTATTAGATGCAGCTAAGGCCTTCGACTCGGTGGAGTGGACGTACATGTTTCTGATACTGCGGCAGATAGGCCTACCCCTGCGTATGCTAACCTGGATTAAATTGTTGTACACAAACCCCATGGCCCGAGTAAAGGTTAACAGATATGTCTTGGAGTCCATGCCCATACAGCGGGGCACCAGGCAGGGATGCCCGCTCTCCCCACTACTCTTCTCAATAGTGCTGGAGCTACTGGCCTGTAAGATTCGCCAAAAATATGCCCATACCGCGCTCGGATTCCGCCTCCATCCTATAAGTATCTCGCTCTATGCGGATGATATGGTTCTCTACCTTTGAGACCCAGACACTAATCTTTCCCCTGTGCTCCGGGAGTATGTGAAATTTGGCAGACAGTCTGGCCTCACTATTAACTGGTCCAAATCTGCTGAGATCCTGTTGACCGCCTGCACTAGTCCTCCGCAACCAGACTTCCCTCTTGTATGGCAGGAGGACCCAATTAAATACTTGGGTATATGGGTACACAGAGACATAGAACTAGTCATTCGACATAATTATGGCACTGTGGTCAACCACATAGAAACACAGATACCGAGATGGAAAACACTCCCGTTATCCCTGGCTGACAGGATCTCCTTGCTGAAAATGGTAGTGCTCACAAAGCTGCTATACTTATTTGTTAACATATTTATTTATTTTATTATAGAGTTTTGTATAGCGCGAACAAGACCCGTGGGTATCAGAGCGCTTAACATCGAGGTAGGTTACACATTGACAGTAAAATATCAATTCTAAGAACAAACAGATATAAGGTAAAGAAACTATGTCTATGAGGGGTGCCTAAATAAATATATTCCAAACACATGTGCAATTAGTATTAAAAGGTGAGAGAGGCCTAGCTTATAACACGATCCATATCAGTAGATAAGGTGAGGTAGAGGTTATATAGTTTGGCTATGAAAAACAGCTGTGGGTTCACATAGGACTGTGGTATCGATCAGGATACAGCCGAGGCTTGTGAGTGGAGTCAGTCTCTTGACAGTGTTAGTATTCATGAAGAGGGCCACCCTTCAGCTGATGTAATTGTTCATACCAGCGATCCGTCGGCTTCCCTATGCAGGGTATTTACTCATCATATGGCTTTTCAATTCCCGTTTGAAAGTTACAATATTTTGAATCTTCCTAATGCTTGGAGGGAGTGAATTCCAAACTCTGGGGGCAGCTCCAGTGAATGCTCGATCATAGGTCTTTTTCTTTCGGGAAATGGCTGGCCTCAACAGCAGCTCCTTGGCGCTTCTAGTTGGTCTGTTTCCTCCCGATAGCTTAATTTTCTTGGCTAGGTATCCTGGCGTGTTATAGTGCACCACTTTGTGAGTAATACATGCTATCTTCATTTGAATTCTGGCCTCATAAGGTAGCCAGTTTAGTGCTTTCAGGTGAGGCGATATATGATCAAATATACCGATCACTCCTCCCTCCTCGGTCTTTGCAAGACTTCGCACAGCGTTCAAACAGCTTTTTTGGGCAGGGAAGCAAGCCAGGATCAGTCTCCGTACCCTCACTCTCCCATATAGCGCAGGAGGCTTCTCGGTGCCTGATGCCTACATCTACTACCTATGTGCACAAGTGCAATTTGCATACTACTGGCATCACCCGGAGCGATATCTGCCACATCTAGCAGTTGAAGAAGGGGACGCTAACCCAATACCACTCACAAGCATTTTATCACACAATAAACCTCACCTTGCAGCACGGGAAATAAACACAGTCCGCACCACGATTCACGCATGGGAACGGCTCAGCACACTGACCCATAAATCCCGTATCTATGCACCAAGCCTCCCACTAGCGTGGCACTCCAACCTCTCAGTCACGAGGGAACGGAATAACATGTCAATACTAGAGCAGGCGGGCCTCGCAACTCTGGCGACCTTTATCCCAATGGATCATTCATTACACATGACAATCTGGCATATATTAGTAGCCAAACCCTCCTCTTTCGGTTCCTCTACCATAGACTACGGACTGCGGCCCGAGAGTTATACCCCTCCTTCCCCGACGAACCCCCAACCCTCCACTCTTTGCAATTACTAATCACCACACCCACTCGGGCTCACATTCTATCCAAATTATACAGACAAGCACAGGATGAGATAGGCGCTGACACCGCTCCGATGAGAGATAAATGGACTGCAATACTAGATACCCCCCTCACGGAGGAAGACTGGACGGCTGCCTGCACGCTCACCACACTTCTCACCTCTAACGGAAACCTGCGTGTTATTCATTATAAATATCTACACCAGGTATACCACACCCCCCTCAAGCTTTATAAAATTAAACTACGTGATGACGCAAAATGTAAACGGTGTAATGTGGATGATGCGGATTTTGCGCACTTGGCATGGTGTTGTGCGAAGGTGCAGCGGTACTGGGTGAATGTCACTGCCCATCTGACAAAACTGCTGTTGTGTGAAGTTCCATGCACTCCCAGGGTGTGCTTACTAGGCTTGGACGTTCCACTCAGAGCGAAAAGAAAGAAGCTTATGGCTATACTACTGCTACTGGCGAAATGCAGACTCTATGCACTGGGACAGCAGGCGTGCCCCACTGATTAAGGACTGGCTAGTGGATGCTGCCTACTGCAGGGATAATTTTATGATATACGCAGAGGAGCTACCGACCGCATCCAAACCCTCAGATATTTGGGACCCGCTTTCTGAATACCTGCGTGCCAACCCAGATCTAATTAAACAGGCTCCTGACACCGTATCCATTCATAGCTATTAACGTATGCCCTTCCTAACGTTAAAGTTTTGATGTATATATGTATGTTGTATGATGCCTACATGATCTCATGATGTTTGCAGGACTCAGATCTTAGATATAGTACTGTGTACACATCTTGTATAACGCTTATGACTGAAGTGTGACATGTATTTTTTGTCATTGTTACGTGATAAAACTGATAAATTAAAAATTTTAAAAATTTAAAAAAATTCAGTAGAGCTCAAGTTCCAGGTTCCTCACAGAACAAGCCGGAAAAAAGAACTGACATAACTGTTACCTGTGTGGCATGATTTGAGTAGGGTTTTCCTGGAGGTCTTAAAGGCAAAGTGTTCAGATTCTCTGAGGCCTTAAAGGCGAGGTGACAGTCTCCTTTTCTGTACAGGGATGTTATTTATTTATGCAGCCTACTTAGGCCAATTGCCTTTTATTACCTGTTCTTTGATGAAAATAAAAGGTTATCTTCTGTGGAATGCATTTAAGGCTTAAGTCCTTTTCTTGCATTAGATTTCATAGATTATTTTCATTCTACAGAAGGCATGTAATTATGGCTTTATTAGCCTATGGGTTATGGTTAGGGCTGAATATTATTAGTTTATACATGTATATGTGTATAATTCTTTTAGTACTATGTACTCTTTTTATATATTTTACACATATATATGTATTAGTCTATATGTTCAAGGTTCCCGCTTATGGGCGAAGATAATTCAGTGCTTATGACTATTGATGAGTATCCCCTGGAAGAGAAGGAAATGACTATTTCTGAAACCCTCCTCAGGGGCTGGACGTGGTGACGACATCGACCTCAACATGCGGGCTGAAAGGAGTTTCATCCGACGCTCCCACTGGGATTTCGGTTTCATCTGCACAATCAGTGGAGTCGTGGTGTTCCCCAAACACCACATGCAGATGGGGTGAGGATCCTTCACCGACATCTGTCGTGCACAAGACGTGCACGTCTTACAGCCCAAGGGCATTCGCACTATGTTCCCACACACACGCAACAAGCAAAAGGGAAAGGCCCTAAACAGGCCAGGAGCACGATCCAGATCCGCGTTGCACGCGGAAAAGGAAAAAACTGACGCAGGCGCGCCAGGGTCGTCACGTGCGCGGACGTCAGGGCGGAGTTGCATGATGCCGTCCCCCCGGCGAGCAGGGATGCTGAGCAAAAATTTATCCGGATCCAGTCTCATGCCTGGGGATAATTCTACGTTAAGGAATCTGCGGCTAGTAGTCTCTATCAGATTGACCATACTGGTGGACCTCAGGAGGCATGCTGCCGAGTTCAGTGAGGGAAGGTTGGAGTGATGAATCCTCCCGTTCATCTTGAACAGCAGATCCGGTCTGCACGGCAGCCGCTTGTATGGCCATATTGACAGATGCAGAAGGTCTGGGTACCACCACTGCCTTGGCCAGTCCTGAGCAATCAGGATCATTGTAGTGTCTGAGTGTGAGAGCTTGGTCACCACCCTCAAGATGAGAGGAAGGGGTGGAAAAGCGTACACAAATGCTCCTGAACAGTTGCTCAAAAGGGCATTCCCCTTCGATCCTGGCTGGTAGTACCTTGAGGCAAGTCTCAACATTTTGTGTTTTCGTCGTGTGCGAACAGATCTATGCTTGGACAACCCCAAGCCTGGAAAATGTTTTCAACCACCTCGTCGTTGAGAACCCAGTCCTGCTGGTCCTCGAAGTGTCGGCTGAGAGCATCTGCTTGACAATTCTGCTCTCCCAGCAGGTGAACCGCTGTGATGGATAGATTCCTTGCCAGGAGCCAGTGCCAAAGAGTCTGAGCCTACAAAGAGAGTGTCCTCGAGCGAGTTCCCGCCGGTTTGTTCAGGTAGTACATGGTGGTGGTATTATCCGTCTGTACTAAAATGGAACTTGTCTGAATCAAAGCGAGATGAACAGCTCTTAACTCCAACATGTTTATGTGGTAAAATTACTCTTTTGAGGATAATATGCCTGGCGTCTGGAGAGATCCCATGTGAGCCCCCCATCCTTGCAAGATATGTCTGTGCTCAGAATCTGAGAAGGAGTTTGATGGAACGGAAACTCTACTCTAAGGTTGCCCTTCTTCATCCACCACGGGATGGATGCTCTGGCTGCGTGTGACAGAAATATTTTGTCTTCCCAGCGAGATGTCCGCTGATCCCATTTGTCCTCCAGACCCTGCGGTAGAGGATGCATTCTCAGCCTGGCATTGGGAACCAGAAAGATGCAGGATGCCATCGCCCCTAGCAGGGAGACTATCTGATGCACCAAAGACAGATTGTTGTCTAAAATCTGCCTGCATTTCCGTGTGATGGATAATTGTCTCTCCTCAGAAGGAAACACTTTTCCAAGCTCGGAGTCTATCATCGCCCCCAGGTGATGGATTCTTTGTGTGGGCCGCTGTGTCGACTTTTCGAAGTTCACATGGAGACCCAGTTGATGACAAAGGTCTAGGAACTGAAGGAAATGGTTCCTCACAATCTGGGGAGAGGGTCCTTTGAGCAGCAAATCGTCCAGATAAGGGTAGACAAAGATATAGACTGTTGCAGTAGTCTAACCTGGACATTATTAATGCAGTAACGACAGTTTGTTGCGCATCTTTGGGTAGTAGTGGCAAGTAGGAGTCAAACAAAGAAGGCATTTTTGACAGAAAAAAACTCTTTCGGTCAGAAAAAATGGTTCAAACCTCACTCTAAGGTCAAAAGAAGTCGAGTGAAGGTAAAAAACCTCAAAAAAATCAAGGTATTTTTGACAGAAAAGCCAAAAAAGAGAGAGCTGTGAATCCAGGGTCCTGCAGAAGGAGCCGGTAAGAATAACTAACCGAACTGTCACCCCTGAGGTATGATGGGAAGCTAGGGGTCATGGCTGCCTTAAAGGCACGGTGCCAGTTTTATGTGAAAATGCTTTCATTTTGTATATTATTGGTTTACAATGCAGCATGTAGGCTAACAATGTCTGCTTTTTTTGGCAGTTTCTTCATGAGGTTTACTCATTAAAAACAGAGTTCAAGTGCTACTTGCCCTCATGTGCTTTGTGCTTTTTATACATATATTATGTATTTTGCAAAAGCAGTTTATGTGTTTTATTACATTGTTTAGCTTGCTAGATGGGAGCTGCATTGGTATGAGAAAAACGTATATATATATATATATATATATATATATATATATATATATATATATATTTATTTATCTATATATATAAAGAGCTGTATATATATGTTTTCATATATAATTTATTATTTCCGGGGTACCCGCACATGGGCGGGAATATTTAGTGCTTATGACTATTGATGAGGATCCCCTGGAAGAGAACAACAGCAGCTGGAAAGTTGGACACAGCAGAGTTTAAGCAAGCAGATCAATATGAATACTCCAGATGGGGTTGATGCAGCGATTCTGTATTCAACAGGGCACCACTGTTCTCCAATCTAAAACCAGAAAACACACTCCTGTTAAAGTAAGGCTAGTAGCTCTGGTTACTGACTTTTTCTTTCTGCTAGAAAACAAAGAATATGGCTCCTTCCCTCAGTGAGTGGCTATTGTGTATGAATGAATGCTCTGAATGTAGACCACAGGGGGCCAACTGGTTACTACAACAGAGCTCCAAAAGTACTAGTCCTTTAAGATTTATATGTTGCATAGAGGACCTGTCTTTCACAGCATTTTAGGGCTTGTATGTCAACTCACAGCAAATGCAGCAACACCTGTTTAAATGCTATAGTTAATGTTACAGTCACTCACTATAATGAACGAATGAATAATGAATTCATTCATTCAGTCACTCACTACCTCCAGTTTTATTTCCAGCAGCATTTTAAGGACGGTGTCTCTGCAGAACGTTAGCAAAAGATTCTAGTAAACATTTGATATGTGAAATACGCTTGTAGAACAAGGTTGTATTGAATTCCTGATGTTGTAGCCATGCCTGAAACTGAACTTATGTGTGGTAGGACTCGTACCGGAGGTACTAGACCTTACATTACTTTCAGTGATGGTAACAGCATTAGGCATACATGTGAATGCTGTTTGATACTTACTCATGCAGCCAGTGTGAAAGTACTGTGTTGGCCTCTTCGGTCAGATTTACCTGCGTCTGCAGCACTCGTAGTTGCTCCCGAATGTGAGCTTTCTCCAGTTCAAGTCGTGCAGCTGTGTGGTGATGCTTCTGCCCCTCCTGAACTACAGCTTGATGGCTCTGCTTAGCCTGAGATAGCTCTGTTTTGAGCCTGTCAATCAGCTTCCTGTACATTTGTGGAAAATAAGAAACAAATTGAGGGACAGACACAGGAAAGAGAGCCACAGAGGCAGCACATGTACTGAAGTAAGCCAGAATCAGGAGAGAGTATTAGCAGAAAAATCAGACAATGCGTAATAGTAGAGTGTAAGCCAGGGAACTGCAGCAAAGTTGACAGCCACTGGCAGAGACTTTGAGAAAAGCATGATTGGGGCAGCTAAGCAATGGAAACAATGAAGAACACAAGCAGGACATCCAGCAGGTGCACGATGATATACATGTGGTGCTTCAGACCATGCGTTTCAGCGGAAAATCTGGATTGTTAAGCTCGTGTTGCACAGTGACCTCTTTCACAACTCTATAGAGACATTAAATATCTACTCATTATTTTGCAATGTTTTGGCTCTGGCCATCAGCTGAAAGGGGGGAAAATAGACCGCACTTGGTACAATATGCAATTTTCAGTCTAGGCTTGACCACCCAGGACAAAATAAACATGCAGGAAGGAAGGCGAGGACAAGATGTCAAGCATCTGTTTGTTTTTTCCTGGTAAATGGTACTCTCTCTGACCAGGTCTGGCAAGCTCCCTCAATCTTACTCTAGAGGAAGGAGCTGAAGACCCCTATTAAGGCTACACATCCGCCACCTCATACCCCCTTTGATCTGTCCTCCACGCCTTTACTTCCACCAAAAATAAAAAGTCCTTTGCTTTGAAGGTAGCTAGTACTTATTTTGAACCAGTGATTACAGGTGGTTCCAACCAGCATTTATTTTTGGGGACTGGAACTTATTTTCCATTCTCACACTTTAACCAAGAAGAAAATAAGTTACTTACCTGTAACTAAGGTTATCCAGTATTAGTACCTTTCATAGATTCACATGCCTGAATCATTCCCCGTCACCCAGATTGGACTCCCACGGTAAAATATGCAAGCAGTGCCTTAAATCTTAATAGGCTATAATGGCCCTAGGACATCTCATTAGTAGCCTATCCTTGTCCTTTTTTAAAAAGGACTAAATGTTGGCTTACAGTCAATCAACACTTCCTACAGGAGTCAGTTCTCTTTATATTTTCAAAGCACATGTGGGAAGTTAGGATCCCACAATTCAATGAGAACTGGCTCTCCGGGGAGGAGGGTGGGTTACATGTGAATCTATGAAAGATACAAATACTGGATACCCATAGTTACAGGTAAGTAACTTATTTTCTTATCCAGTATTGGGGTACCTTTCATAGATTCACATGCCTGAATCAGAATAGCAAGCAGTACCATGAAACTATACTGTCGTTAGCGGACGGTGGGAGACATGAAACCTTAAACTCCCAATATTATGGAAATATACCAGAAACCATTCTAATAATTGTTTGAAATCTGCTATGCTATGCATGAGATAAATCTTTCAGATACACTAGCATCCACATGTATAAAGAACCGTCAAAACAGTTATAACTATATATACACATACATATATATATATATATATATATATACATATATATGAAAAAGCAATCCCAACCCGTCAGTGGATGACAGGCAACATCAGGGTGCAGACCTCAGTACGCCTCAGCAGACAGTCAAAACGAAGCTCACAAAGAATCCAACTCGAGTGAGTAGCAGGAATAAACGTTTATTAGATAAATGACGCGTTTCGCTCCACTAGGGAGCTTGTTCACATATAAGCACTCAACAAAAAAATAGGAGTATATATACATAACACTGGGAGGGGCTTGATTGGGGGAACACGCCCAAAAGAAGGAAAGTAAAGAAACAGTGCAAAAATAAAAAATGTTTTTTCACATATGCAGAAACATGCACCTTATATTAAGTTTCAGGTTATAAACTGGTCATGGCAATTGTGAACAAATTTATATACAGTGTGTTGGGTAAACATACAAGAAGGATTCCACAATAAGGGCTGCTAAAAAATAAGCATTGGCCATTGGCAAATAGATTTCAAAAAACTGGCTAGAAAATAGTAAATTGTAATAAAGGAAGCACAGGAACAAGCAAAATTGCAAGTATAGTGGCATAGTGCCAAAGTCCGTATAATGTGCTTTCCAACAAGAAAAAAAGGGAGATTTATACAAGCCAGCAGCGTAATGAGAAACCTAAAGCGCCAGCTAAATATATATATACACACACACACACATATATTATATATATACAGCATTTGTATATACATGTTCAGACGCACAAGTTACTACTTGTGTAACGATATATCTGTAAGAGACATTAGTTAGGGATAGATTCCTTACCTTAGAATATCCCCAGGCGTCAGACTGGATCCGGAAAGTTTTGCGTAGCAGTACCCTTGCGCGTCGGCAGGCGTCGTCTGCGGCTCCGCGTCCGTCGTAGGCGTCGTGGGTGCCGTGATGACGTCGTCGGAGTACTTAGACGCCGCCTCCGCGTGCTGACGTCAGTTCTTAGCCACAGCTTTTCCGCGCCAGAAGCGCAGAGCCATGACAAAAACCGACACTGGTGCCAAGAAACTAGGGCCCTGAAAGGGGATGACCTTAACCCTAGATATCGGTTCGCAGAACGGGGAGGATGGGTGGGTCAGTAAGGAATCTATCACTAACTAATGTCTCTTACTGATATATCGTTACACAAGTAGTAACTTGTGCATCTGAAAGAGACACGTTAGTGATAGATTCCTTACCTTAGAATAGAAACCCCAGCAATACCATCCCCGTGGTGGTGGGTCTGCGAACCAATATTTACACCAGAAAGTCCTGGAGAACGGAGCGGCCAAAGTAGCCGTCTCTCCGGACTTGACTGTCCAGGCAGTAGTGCCTAGCAAACGTGTGCAACGAGGCCCACGTAGCTGCCTGGCAAATGTCCTGCAAGGGCACACCTCGGCCCAAGGCAGTTGTAGTGGCCGTGGCTCGAGTGGAATGAGCCCGTAGCCCAACAGGTGGTTCCTTTTTAGCCAAGGAGTAACACGCCTGAATGCACATGATAATCCATCGAGAGATGGTCCTCTTGTGCACCGTTTTCCCTTTCTTAGCGCCCGCGTACCCAACAAAGAGTTGATCATCCACCCGGAACTGGCGTGTGCGATCCAGATAGAACGAGAGCGCACGTTTTGGGTCCAGACGGTGGAGCCTCTCCTCCTCTCTCGAGGGGTGCGGAGGCGGAAAGAAGGTGGGCAATGTGATGGACTGCCCAATGTGGAAGGCCGTGACAACCTTTGGCAAGAAGGAGGGACTAGTCCTCAAAACAACCTTGTCCGGATGGACTGAAAGGAAAGGAGGCTTACAAGAAAGAGCCTGGAGCTCACTCACTCTCCTGGCAGAGGTGATGGCTACCGGGAAGGCAGTCTTCAAAGAAAGAAGGCGAAGTGGACAGTTATGAAGTGGCTCAAAGGTAGCGCACATCAGAAATGTTAGAACCAGGTTCAAGTCCCACTGAGGCATCACGAAAGGAACAGGAGGAAAGGTATGAGTGATGCCTTTCAGAAATCTGTTTAATATAGGGGACTTGAACAAAGAAGGTTGGTCAGGCAGCCTCAGAAAGGCTGAAAGAGCCGAAAGATAGCCCTTGATAGTGCCCAGAGCAGAGCCCTGCTGGGCAAGAGAAAGAAGGAAGAGAAGAACCTCAGAGAGAGGGGCATTGAGGGGATCCACAGCCTTTGCTGTGCACCATGCCACAAATCTGTTCCACCTGCAGGCGTATACCGTTTTTGTGGAGGGACGCCTGGCTGCCAGAATGATGTTGCAAACTTCATGAGGCAAGTCAAATGCCTCAACTGTCGCCGCTTAATCTCCAAGCATGGAGGTGGAGACTGGACAGGTTCGGGTGGAGGACCGTCCCCTGCTGCTGCGACAGAAGGTCCTCCTGAAGAGGCAGACGAATCGGGGGATCGACTGACATGCTGAGTAGCTCGGGATACCAGTACCTTCGAGCCCAGTCCGGAGCCACAAGGATGACTTGTGCCCGGTTGTGCTTGATCTTCTTCAGCACTCTGGGCAGAAGAGGTATAGGCGGAAAGGCGTACAACAGACCGCAGCTCCACTCGCGACGAAAAGCGTCGCCGAGCGAGTGCCGCCTTGGAAATTCCAACGCGCAGAACTGATGACATTGCGCGTTCTCTTCGGTGACTAATAGATCTAACCAAGGCTCTCCTCATCGCAGAAAGAGGCCTTGCGCCACGTCCGAGTTCAGACGCCATTCGTGATCCATCGAGCACCGACGGCTGAGTTCATCCGCCCTGGCGTTCAGGGAACCTGCCAGGTGTTGAACCACCAGAGTCACGCCCTGATGTTCCAGCCATTGCCAGAGACGCAGAGCCTCCTGGCAAAGGGTCCACGACCCCACCCCGCCTTGCTTGTTGCAGTACCACATGGCGGTGGTGTTGTCGGTGAACACCTGCACTGCACTCCCTCGGACAGACGGGAGGAATGCTTTCAGTGCTAGACGAATCGCCCTCAGCTCCAACAGGTTGATATGGAGCCGGGACTCCGCCGGAGACCAGAGTCCTCTGATCTCCGCCTCTCCCAAGTGGCCTCCCCAGCCCTGGAGGGACGCGTCCGTCACAACTACGTGCTCCGGTTGGGGAAGGGAGAGGGATCTGCCGTTGACCCAATCGCGGTCCGTGAGCCACCACTGCAGCTGTCTCGCAGTGCCCTCCGAGATCAGGACATGGTCGGACAGATTGCCCCGGTGCCGGGCCCACTGAAACTTCAGGTCCCACTGCAGAGCCCGCATCCGCCACCGTGCGTGATGCACCAGAAGGATGCAGGAGGCTATCAGCCCCAGAAGCCGCAGCGCCAACCTGACCGAAACCCGGGATAACAGCCGAAAGACCGGAATCAGAGCCTGTATATCCCGGACCCGCTGTTCGGGCGGGTAAACCCGAAACTGCGCCGAGTCGAGAACCGCTCCGATGAAAAGGAGCTTCTGAGAGGGGCACAGGTGTGACTTCGGCACATTGATGGAAAATCCTAGCTGGTGCAGGAGATCCGCCGTAGTCTGGAGGTGGCTGACGACTGCCTGTGGCGAGCCCGCCTTCAACAACCAGTCGTCTAGGTAGGGGAAGACTGAGACCCCCAACCTGCGCAGATGAGCTGTGACCACCGCCATCACTTTCGTGAACACCCGTGGGGCGCTGGTAAGGCCGAAGGGGAGCACGGTAAACTGAAAGTGCTCGAAGCCTACCGTGAACCGCAGGTAACGCCGGTGGGCCGGCAGGACGGGGATGTGGAAATATGCGTCCTGCAAGTCCAACACTACCATCCAGTCTCCTGGGTCTAGGGCAGCCAAGACCTGAGCCAGTGTCAGCATTTTGAACTTCTCCTTCCGGAGGAAGCCGTTGACGTTCCTCAGATCCAAGATAGGGCGTAGGCCCCCTTTGCCCTTCTTGGGTACCAGGAAGTAGTGGGAGTAGCAACCACGTCCTACTTCTGGCCCAGGAACGCGCTCGATGGCCCCCTTGGCCAAGAGGGCCGAAACCTCCTCCTGCAGGAGCCGCAAGTGATCCCCCGATACGCGGTGGTGTTGCGGTGGCATGGCTTAAGGGGTCGTCTCGAAGGGGAGGGAGTAGCCCCTTCAGACGATCTGCAGCACCCACCTGTCCGAAGTGACTGTGCGCCAGTGAGAGTGGTGATGGCGAACCCTGCCTCCCACTGGCGTCACATGGGCCGAAAAGCACGGACTAGGAGGGTTTAGAGGCGGATGCTGCGGGGGCAGGTGTGGACTGGCTCCGCTTGTTTCCCCGACCGCCTCCACGGCGGTTTCCACGGCCGCCGCCGCGCTGGACGATAGTTTGCGGCGAGTGGCTGGCGGCACGTGTGGGGACGCCCCTTCCTTGGCCACGAAAGGAGCGAAAGGCACCCACTTGCTGGCGCGGGCCGAGAGGCCCAAGGACTTGGTTGTAGCCCTGGAGTCCTTAAAGCGCTCAAGCGCGTGGTCTGCCTTGTCGCCAAAGAGGCGACGGCCATCGAACGGCATGTCCATGAGTGTATTCTGGACGTCTGCCGAGAAGTTGGCGGATCTCAGCCAGGCGTGGCGTCGTATCGCCACCGTCGTAGCCATCGCTCTGCCTAGCCAGTCAGTAGTATCCAGTCCGCACCTGATTGAATACTTTGCTGCATCCCGGCCCTCCACTAGGGCTTGGCCGAGTGGGGCCCGTACCTCCAACGGGCACTCTGGCAGCACTTCCGCCACCGTATCCCATATAGAATGGGTGTAACGGCCCAAGAGGCATGCAGTGTTGGAAGACCGCAGTCCCAAGCTAAGGGACGAGAACACCTTCTTGCCAAAGGCCTCGTACCTCTTGGATTCCCGATCGGGGGGAGCTGACGGGAAGGCGGTCTGGGAGTTAGAGGCCTGGATAACCAGACTCTCGGGGGTGGGGTGGGTGGACAGGAAACATGGGTCGCCCGGGGCCGGGCGGTGGCCTCTGGCCACGTTCCTATCTACAGGCGAACCTGTAGCGGGCCTGGACCAAGTGCCCAAGAGAACGTCCGTCAAGGCCTCATTAAACGGCAGCAGAGGTTCCATGGAGCATGACTGCGGCTTAAGGACCTCAGTGAGGAGGTTAGTCCTCACGGCCGCGACGGGGAGCTCAAGGCCCAAGGCCATAGCAGCCCTCGTCAACACCACACCATATGTCGCGCCCTCCTCCGAAGCCAAGGTAGGAGGAGAGACGAATCCAGTGTCCGGAGAGGTGTCCAGGCCACTGGCCTCCCCAAGGTCTCCTGTCCAGTCCATGTTACACTGACATTCCCTTGTCAGAGGGTCCTCAGACCCCTCCCAATACTCCTCTTCCCCCATCTCCTAAGACTCAGGGTCATAAGCGAATGAGGACGGTTCATAGAGATGAAAATCCCCGATCGGCGTCGAGACCGGCGCCGATAGGCGTCGTCCCGACGTCGGAACCGACTGAGAGGAGGCATCGGGGACGGCGCCGGCCGAGGCCGACGCCGAAGGGGACACCACACGGACCGACGCCGGGGGGGTCGTAAGGTCCACCGGTGATGATCCATCGCCTGACGAGGGCCCAGCGGTGCCCTGCGGCGCCGGGCCCGAAGGCACCGACGACGCCGGGGCCGCTGAACCCTGCGGCGCCGAGCCCGAGGGCAGCGGCGGCGTCGGGATCGTGGAGCCCTGTGGCGCCTGGCCTGAAGGCGCCGGCGGCGTCGAGGCCGAAGCACCCGACGGCGTCGGGGTCGTAGCCCCCGACCCACTAGGGCTCCCAGACGGGTTCACTGGCCCCGAAGGCGCCGCGGAACCCGTCGGAGGAGAAAGGGACCTCATGGCCATGAGGAAGCGCTCGATCTCCTCCGGCGTCGCGTTCAGCCCAGGGACCGGGGGGTATGGGGCCGAACGCGGCACCCGCGACTCACGAGGAGCCGTGTGGGCGGTGTCACCTGAACCCCCGGCCGCGTCGTGCGAGCGTCGGGGGGAGCCAGAAGAGCGATGATGTCTCTTCGACTTCTTATGCTTCTTACCTGACGACTTGGACCCGGAGGAGTGGTGCCGACTCCCGGAGCTGTGACGGCTCCGTCCCCGCGACCTGTCCCTCGACCTCCCGGACCGGGACCGGGACCTCACACGGCGCGGGCCGACTGGCGGATCTCGAGTCGCCTGCGGGACCGCTCCCGCCTGGCCTTCCTCGAGAGGGCCCGACAGTCGGAGCAGGCCTCGTCGTCATGATCGACGCCCAAAAACATCAGGCACAAGCGGTGGGGATCCGTGACCGACATGGTACGGTCGCACTCGTCGCAATGCTTGAATCCGGGCATCCCTAACGGCACCGTCGGAGTCGTGAAGACTTCGAATGGATCAAAAAGATCAAAAAGGTTAGTCAAAAAGTGACTAGGGAACTGCTCTTTCCAGATCTGCGCTGGCTAGCGCGGAAAAAAGAAGAACTGACGCCAGCACGCGGAGGCGGCGTCTAAGTACTCCGACGACGTCATCACGGCGCCCACGACGCCTACGACGGACGCGGAGCCGCAGACAACGCCTGCCGACACGCAAGGGTACTGCTACGCAAACCTTTCCGGATCCAGTCTGACGCCTGGGGATATTCTAAGGTAAGGAATCTATCACTAACGTGTCTCTTTCAGATATACGCAATACTGTTATTGAAATAAAGAAAAAGCTCCTCTTCTGTCAAACAAAAGAGGCTGACTTTAATTAAAGAGAAGTCGCAGCACCGCCTGTCCAACCACTGCATTTTCTTGTTGCGTAGATTGAAGACAATGCTTCGTAAACGTGTGGACATTCTTCCATGTCGCAGCATGGCATATTTTGTCTAATGTCACTCCAGCAAACAAAGCTGTAGATGCAGAAATTATTCTTGTGGAGTGTGCCTTAGCCCTTGCTGTCAGGGGCTTGTTAGCCTTATCATGACTGACCTGAATCGCAGATGCGACCCATCTAGCGATCGTAGCCTTTGTTACAGCTGTTCCTTGTTTTCCGAGTCCGTAAGCAACCAGGAGCTGATCTGTTTTTCTTATCTCTTTCGTTTTGTGTAGGTAGAACTTCAAGCATCTCTTGACATCCAAAGTATGTAGTGCCCGTTCTGCTGGGCTGGATGGATTTGGAAAGAAAGCTTTCAGTATCACCAGTTCGTTGAGATGAAACTGTGCTGGTACCTTTGGTGTAAATGTCAGGTTTGTCCGTAAATTAACATAGTTTTCAGTGAAATGTAGAAAAGGTTATTTGATTATAAAGGCTTGTATTTCACAGACCCTCCTTGCAGAAGTGAGAGCTAGTAAGAGGGATACCTTTCATCTGAGAAACTTAAGTTCCGCTTTGTGAATTGGTTCACATGGTTGTCTCATCAACTGCGCCAGCACTACATTGAGCCTCCATTCCAGAGGAAGTGCACGCACAGGAGAAATGTGCGGAAAAGTCCTCTCATGAATTGTTTCACAATACTAGATGCACAGAGAGAAGGAGCTTGAGGAGATCTCCAATAATGGGAAATTGCAGCCAGGTGAACCTTTACTGACGAGAAAGAGAGACCTGCTCTAGCTAGTGAGCGGAGATATGGCAACGCTTGCTCAGCAGGGGCTTGTAGCGGGTGAATGTTATTTCGTTCACACCAGAAACAGAATCTTCTCCATTTCAGACGATATGTTGTGCTAATGCTTTTGGCACAGGACTTAGCAATGATTTCTCTACACTCTTGCGTTTTAGCTACATTCTAACCTCCAGGAATTCAGGAGCCGTGCGTGCAAATGAAGAGAATGTGGATCCGGATGATTAACTTGGCCCTTGTTCCTCGATAACATTGTTGATGACGGCTGCAGGCAAATGGGTTTCGACTTCGACAGCAAGAGCAGTTACGGGAACCAGTATTGCCTGGGCCAACGTGGAGCTATCAGGATCAGACGACAACTTTCCGATTTCATCTTGCTCAGTACTCTGGGAATTAACGGGATGGGGGGAAAAGCGTAGGCATATATCCCTGACCATCGCATTAAAAGGGCATTCCCCCTTGACCCCGGTGGAGGGAACCTGCTGGCATTTGGAGTTCTCCTTCATTGCGAAGAGGTCCAAAGTTGTTTTCCCCATTTTCAAAATACCTTGTCCAGCTGGGGTTGTTCTAGCTCCCACTCGTGGCAACTGAAATGAGACCTGCTCAACTTGTCCGCGAGGATATTGTGCAGACCCCTGACATGCTCTGCTTTTAATGTGATCCCATGGTGTGTAATCCATTCCCATAATTCTTACGCCTCTTGAGAAAGAATAATGGATGTTGTTCCTCCTTGCTTGTAGATATAGTACATGCTGGTGGTATTGTCCGTACGCACCAACACTGAAGAACCTGCTATTCTCGGCAGGAAAGCTTGGAGAGATAGGAATATAGCTTTTAGCTCTAAGGAAACAGATGGAGCTTGTGCTGGCCCTGGTGCACTTTTGCTCCAAACGCGAGCGGCACTTTCACTTTCGGCCGCGCTTGTTTTGCTGAGGCTTGTTGGGAGAGGTGATTAAATGGAGGGGCCACTGAACTCGGGGGCTCTGCCCTTCGGCCACCTCATGCAGTCTGGTGCTGTTGATGGCTCGCAGCTGGCAGTTTGAAAGAAAACGGTGGTAGAATTGTTGGTAATTTTTGTTTAAAGGTGTCAGGATAGCTATACTCTCTGGAACATTCTGAGGACACGACCATGCTTTGGATTGATTCATTCGTCGATGGTAATGCGCCAGTGCTCGGGGTGTCTCCCAGGTTCTGGGGGCCTTTGCAGAGTAAGTTAAGTGAGCTTATTTTAGTTTGGCAAGTCTATGCATGTATGTACATATTTATAGCTTGATTAAAACATGTCTCCTGTTTATCGGGCGGTGGGTGGGCTCACCCTGGCGGGTCCGGCTTCCTCCACTCCGGCCTCCGCCAGGTACTTTAAGTGCCAAGGTTGCCAGACCGACAGCCAGCAGCTGTCAGCCGTAACCACAGCCAGCAGCCATCAGCCCAACCACAGCCAATCAATCAATCATAACACTTGTATAGCGCGCTACTCACCCGGAAGGGTCTCAAGGCGCTTGGGGGAAGGGGTTCGTTACTGCTCGAACAGCCAGGTCTTGAGTTGTCTCCTGAAGGCGAGGTGGTCCTGGGTCAGCCGAAGGTGGATGGGGGGGGGGGGGGGGGGAGTTCCATGTCTTGGCCGCCAGGTAGGAGAAGGATCTGCCTCCGGCGGTGGCTCTTCGGATGCGTGGTATGGCGGCGAGGGCGAGGCTAGCAGACCGTCGCTGGCGGGTGGGTGCGTGGAAGGTCAGGCGGTCGTTGAGGTACTTAGGGCCCAGGTTGTGGAGTGACTTGTGTGCGTGGGTGAGGAGCCTGAACGTGATCCTCTTGTTGACGGGGAGCCAGTGCAGGTCCCTCAGGTGGCCGGAGATGTGGCTGCGTCGGGGGATGTCCAGGATGAGTCGGGCGGAGGCGTTTTGGATGCGTTGGGAGTCTTTTCTGTAGCTTGGCTGTGGTTCCGGCGTAGAGGGTGTTTCCGTAGTCCAGTCGGCTGGTGACGAGGGCCTGGGTGACCGACTTCCTGGTTTCGGTTGGGATCCATCGGAAGATCTTGCGGAGCATGCGGAGGGTGTGAAAGCATGAAGAGGAGACGGCGTTGACTTGTCTGGTCATCGAGAGGGAGGAGTCCAGGATGAAGCCCAGGTTGCGTGCGTGGTCTGTTGGCTTGGGGGCGGTGCCCAGGGCTGGGGGCCGCCAGGAGTTGTCCCAGGCGGAGGGTGATGATCCCAGGATGAGTACTTCCGTCTTGTTTGAGTTCAGTTTCAGGCGGCTGTTCTTCATCCACTCGGCGACGTCTTTCATCCCTTCGTGGAGGCTGGTTCTGACGGTGTCGGGGTCTCTGGTGAGGGAGAGGATCAGCTGGGTGTCGTTGGCGTAGGAGATGATGTTGAGGTTGTGTTGGCGTGCGATGGCTGCAAGAAGTCTCATGTAGACGTTGAAGAGGGTGGGGCTGTGTGATGATCCTTGCGGGACGCCGCAGATGACTTCGGTGGCCTCGGAGCGAAACGGGGGGAGGCGGACTCTCTGTGTTCTTCCGGCGAGGAATGAGATGATCCACTTCAGTGCCTTCTCTTGGATGCCGGTGTTGCTGAGGCGTTGGACTAGGGTGCGGTGGCAGACAGTGTCGAACGCTGGGGAGAGGTCCAGGAGGATGAGTGCCGCTGTTTCCCCGTTGTCGAGAAGGGCTCGGATGTCGTCGGTGGCTGCGATGAGGGCGGTCTCGGTGCTGTGGTTGGCTCTGAAACCGGACTGCGAGGGGTCGAGGGATCCATTCGCCTCGAGGAAGGCGGCAAGCTGTCTGTTGGCGATCTTCTCGATGACTTTGGCAGGAAAAGGGAGGAGCGAGATGGGGCGGAAGTTTTTGAGGTCGGTGGGGTCCGCTGTTGGTTTTTTCAGTAGGGCGCTGAGCTCGGCATGCTTCCAGCTCTCCGGGAAGGTGGCGGTGTCGAAGGAGGTGTTGATGACGTCTCGGAGTTGGGGTGCGATGGTGGAGTCGGCCTTGTTGAAGACGTGGTGGGGGCAGGGGTCAGTCGGAGATCCGGAGTGGATGGTGTTCATCGTGCGGGCTGTGTCTTCGGTGGTCACCGTGGTCCAGGTGCGGAGGGTGGCGGTGGGGTGCGTTGGTTCGACGGTTGGGTGCGAGGATGGTGCGCCAAAGCTGTTGTGGATGTCGGCAATCTTGCGGTGGAAGAACGAGGCGATGGAGTCGCAGAGATCTTGTGAAGGGGTGATGTCGTTGTTGCCGGTGCTGGGGTTGGAGAACTTCTTGACGATGCTGAAGAGTTCCTTGCGGTCGTGGGCGTTGTTGTCCAGTCGATCCTTCAGTGATTTCTTCTTGGTGGTGCGGATGAGCTGGTGGTGCTTGCGGGTGGCGTGTTTGAGGTCGGTCATGTTATCAGTGGTCTGGTCGAGGAGCCAGGCTTTCTCGAGGGTGCGGCAGGTCTTCTTGGAGTCCTTGAGTTCGTCGATGAACCAGGGGGCCTTCTTGCTTCTGGGTTTGCTGGGAAGGTTCTTCAGTGGGGCGAGGTCGTCGGCGCAGGCGGTCAGCCACTGCGTGAAGTTGCGGGCAGCAGCCATCAGCCCAACCACAGCCAGCAGCTGTCAGCCCAACCAGAGCCCGCAGCCGTCAGCCCGACCACAGCCCGCAGCCGTCAGCCCAACCACAGCCCGCAGCCGTCAGCCCAACCACAGCCCGCAGCCGTCAGCCCAACCACAGCCCTCAGCCGTCAGCCCAACCACAGCCCGCAGCCGTCAGCCCAACCACAGCCTGCAGCCTGTCAGCCTAACCACAGCCCGCGGCACTGCCCGTTCACTGACTGACACAGTGCCTCTGAAAAATTCAGGGGAGATCCCAAGCCTCCAAGGCTGGCATGTGAGACTATTCGTAGATCTCACCAATGCTGATAAAACCGCCCAGGTATGAGAGGCTTGGCTTGCAGAAGAACTGCGGAGGGTGGGGCGGCGTTCCTCGCTGCTCCGGGCTGTCTCTCCGCGCTCGCCCTCACATGCACCCAGGTCTCCCACCCACTAGGAGTCAGTGGCGAGAGATCTTTTTAGTCAGAGATGGAGTCGTGTGTCTAAGTTGTGTGCCATTTTCAGCAAGGATGCCTTGGTAGGCTCAATTGCATTAGTCAGAGACCAGAGTGGTGTAGAATCGAGTTTGCAGCATGATAAAAATTCCCCAGAGGCAGCAGAGGCGGAAGAACATGTTTTGATCACAGAGCTAACTGAGGTCGGGAATACTTGCAGTAAGGCCAGGTTAGAAAGAAATCCAACAGATCACAGACATGGTACCCTAGACATCCCAGTCCATCCTCATACTTTCCCACCATGAATGATTAGACCTGTTTAATCTTGAATATACCGCATGAGCGGCCTGGAGGCGCCACACAGCACTCAAGAAAAGAAAGAGAAACATGTCTGTGCAAAGATCAGCAGTGCAACTCACATACGGTCTAGTGGTAAAATTGTTGATCTTTAGAGCCAAAAAACCTGCTTAATTCCGGCTTCACATGCCTAAATTGTGTGATCCTAGCCAAACCACTTAGTTTCCCTGGGTCTCGTTTCCCATGTGGGCATCATTAACTAACAGATAGTATTTGAAAGTATATTGCTAGCCCCAGCACAGTGACAAAAACACTTAAATGAATTGCTGTTTTTAAGTGCTGGCCATAAAAACGAACTCGTATGAACGTGGACCTAATAAGCATGAATTTACCTACAAAGCGTGGTGCAATAGATGTGGTGAAACAACTGACCACATCACATCATAAATGTTTCGACACATGGACAGATGGGTGCTCACAAATGTATTTTCTATTGAAATTTGAGATACAAATTGCTTAAGCTTAAAAATAATTGATGGAGGGGGAAATGTATTTTCACTGTCATGCAGTGTTTTTTTAAAAAATGTATTCAACTTTAAAAAGACCAGAGTAATGTAATGATGTTTCCATTAAAAAAGCATATTTCAGGGAGTGGGGTCATGCTTCTTCTCAATGTGTGGAAGTAGTTGACGTTTTCATCGCCTGTCGTTGCTTCCAGAAGCCCTCGCCGAACATCATTTTATGTCCACGTCAAACAGCTGGCCGCCTCCTCCCACCGAAAGCGGCCCGTGACCAACAATTTCCTCTAGGCGCTGGCCCTTTAAGAGGTTTCCTTTCTGACAGCCTTGACAAACGACGTGTTCTGTTGTCTTCGTCGGAAGTTTTTGTGTGAGCACATCTGACGTGACATCTGGTCCCTGGACAGGAGGCCAGTGGGGAAGGGGTCACAGTATGCTTCATGCCCTGGAAGTGGCCGCGCAGGCAGGACGGAGTGACGTCTGTGGGGCCTCGAGCGTATGGGACGCTGTCCTGTGAGTCCAGCTCTGATGGACCACCCGAGCAGCAGTGTCTGTCACTCGCAGTCGTCTGTCTGTTTAACTGTCCGCAGGCTCGGGCGTCAGAGGATCCATGGTCTTCTACTGGTCTGTCCAGCCAGTCTTTGCTTGCCTAGACTGGATGATCAGCTTTCGGTCTCTCTTTTCCAGTGTAATTTCAAGGGTTTTTGGGGCCTGGGTAGGATACTTTTTAGGGGAGTGGGGCTATTACAAACAACTTTACATTTTGTTTTCCATGTACTTTTATTTCAAGCCCACATGATGTTAAACTTGCATTAATTGGGTCAGACAGAAACAGTTAAAATAGGTTTTTCCAGAGGTCCCCAACATTCTTAACCTTATACTTGGGAAAGCTAGACAGGTATGCAGAAAGAAGAGAGCTATTCAGATATAGAAATGGAAGTGAGATAGAAAAGTTCACTTCACCGGAGAGAAGCAGAGTTTGGGGGAGGGGGGCTTAGAAGGTGGTCCCCAGGGCTTTTTCCCGATTTGTCCATGGCTTAAAAGTCCCTGCTCTCTTCAAAAAACAAGCATTGGCATAGCCAATAGGTCTCGGCTTTCAGACTTTATAAGTGTTTGGTTATCCAGCACAATATCCTTGGTGCAACAACATCAACTGTTGCATGGCTAAACACTTATAAGGTCCCAAAGGCGAGACCTATTGGTTATGCCAATTACTTGTTCTGATATTGTCTTTGCAAGCTTTTGAAGACATATTCGCCTCTCCTGAGACAAGAATTCATTGCCCTGAATGGTGTCTAAGGAAGCTCCCAGAAAAGATCTTACTTGAGTTGGAAGCAGAATCGATTTCTCCCTGTTTAGGATAAGTCCCAACGTTTCGAACAGACAGAGGCAAGTTTTCGTTGCTCGGTCAGCTCCCTGCACAGTTGCTGCTTTAAGCAGCCAATCTTTGAGGTGCGGAAACAACTAAAACCCCCGAGATCGCAGAGTCACAGCTACTGGTGCCAGGCATTTGGTGAAGATTTGTAGTGCAGATTTGGGTCCAAACAAGAGCAATTTGAACTGATAGTTGGGTACCAGCCACTGTGAACCTTAAAAACCTTTGGTGTTTTGGTGGATTGGGATATAGAAATATGCATCTTCCATGGCGAAGGGAAGTCATGAAATCTCCTTTGTTCAAGCAACACCGGATATCTGAAAGTATTACCATCCTGAAAGTCTGTTTCTTGAGAAACGTGTTGAGATTTCTTAGGTCCATTCTTCTGATTTCGTTTTTATTAGATAAAAGCAAGAATAAAATCCTTTCTCTTTCTGGGCAAATGGCACTTTCTCTATAGCACCCTTGAGGAGCATAGCCAAAACTTCCTTTCGTAGTAAGTGAAGACGAGGGGGAGGGGGACCCTTGGGTGGGGTGGTTGGTGGCCCTGAAGAAATTCTAGCGTGTGACCCTTGGTGACTAGGTCCAAAACCCAGCAATCTAATGTAATCTTGTGCCACCTTTGCACGTAACCGGAAATCTTTGCACCCACGGGTAGGGAGGAAAGATGGACTGGTACCCTGACATGCTCATTTCTTTCTGTCCGAGTCACAGCTTTGTTGGGGTGCTTGCTTGCGGCCTCCCTGGCAAAAGAAACCAGCCGTTGAAGATTGCCGATATGATGGAGGGTTATAAGATTGTCAGTACTGGGAATGGTATATTTGGTATTGTTGAGCTCTCTGGTACCCTCCTTTATAAGTGGTGAATCCTCGCCCTCTAGCACCTCTGAAAGGTACTCTCATGTACTGTAAAGCTCCCAAAGACTTTGTGGTGTATGTATGATTTTTGATAGCCAATAGAGCCTCATCAATGTGTTTACCAAAGAATGACTCACCGTCAAAAGCCATGTCAAGAATCTTTGCTTGTACCTCCGGCCTAAAAGTTGTTGCTTTCAGCCATCCCTGGCATCGAAGTACGGTTGCTCCTGCTAACTGCCTAAAACCAGTGTGTTACATAAAGGACACAGTTGATTATCTCTGAAGCTGCACGTTCACTTTTGCATGCATCCGGTCTGTTTTCCTCCGGGATAAGTTCTTTTAACCCTGTCATATCAGACTACATTTGGCGGTCATAGCGGCCGATAATGGCTAGGGCATTTGCTGCTCTGATTATTACAGCTGCCATTGAAGAGAACCTTTTTCAAAGAATGTCCATTATATGCCCTTCCTTACCTGGGGGGTAGTAATCGGGGTAGCCAGATTCTTAGACCACCTTTGTGCAGAGCCTGGCAGATGACTGAGTCTGGCTTCAGATGTCCAATAAGGTACAATGGGGAGTCATCGGGAGCCCTGCATTTCTTTTCAACACAAGGCAGCTTCAGTGGTATGGATGTTGGCGCTTTCATGATTCTGATGCCCTCCTGCCAAATATAGTCCATAATAGGAATTGAGCGCACCACTTGTCTTGTGTCGTCTTTGAAATCGTGAAGGAAACATTCTGTCTGCTTTAGTGTCATAGATAGATGGAGCCTGTTGGCTGCTCTTTGCATCAAGTTGTGAAGCCCCCCTATATCCTCCGGAGGAGAGTCTGAAGGAAGGTCGGGAGGAGGAGATGGTGTTGAAATAACATAACCGTCCCAAGGATAAGGAGCAGATGCTAGATCTGGCAGTTCACCTTCCTCAGCCTCTTCTTCTGAAGAGGAAGTGTTTTGTGCTCCTGGGTCGATTGTCTCCGAGCATGGTAAAATCCCAGGAGTGCTCGGTAACTGAGGGCCTGGTGTATTTGTAGATTCTTCCGCTTGAGGAACTTGGTTTACAGATTGATTTGGTTGAGGGAACATTTGCCTATAACCAGCCAATATGGCTTGCAGGTCCTTGATTAATGAAGGTGGCAGGTGCGCCATATCCCTGGGGCGCGGTTCTTTATGGGAGTCAAACCGATAGCTATGCCGTGGAGCCATAAACCCCTGTTGGTCATAATGTGTCTCGCCTTAATAATCGTCATCTCTTCATCATCCTCCTGGCACTTTACATGGAGCTCAGAAGGACTGTGAGCTATCCCATAGAGGCAGTTGTCATCGTCGTCATCATCATCATCATCATCTTCCTCAACGCATCCTTCCAATAGTTGCGGTGGTAGCAAAGGTGACACCCTGCTACAATCTTGCATAGACAGGTGTAAAAATGTCTTTGTTACTCTGGTAACCAGAGTAATTCTCGTCGAACGGGGGCTTCAACGGCGCAGAAACCATAGGTAAGGGAACTTCCTGCGTCAACAGTGTCGTCGTGGATGGTGTCGACGGTTTTGTCGTCAACTGTATTTTCGTCGACGGTGTCTTCGTCGACGACAGTGTCTTCGTGGTCGACAGTGTCCTCATTGACGGAATGGTGGTCAACGGAGGAGCGTCAACAGTCTTTAACGACAATAGAGCTTTCGTCGAGATGGAGACTCTTGTAGAGAGGATAGAAGACTGATCGCCGTAACCGTCGACAATGTCACACAAATCGTCATCGACGAGAGAGTCATTGACGTCGACGAAGGCTTCTTCAGGGATTTTTTACTGGATCAGAAGATGAAGCTGTAGGGCGACCTCTATTCTTCCTTACAGGTGTAAAGGGCACAAACAACATCGGTTCAGAAGAACGTTTGGCAGTTTTCTCCTTACTTGAAGCCCGTTCCTGGGAAGATTTAAAATGTTTCTTCCCCTCACCTGAGGATAGGTCCTGAGATCTAGCCCTCTCTTGGAATGTTGAAGCTCTGTCTTCTTCATCAGAAGAAAGAGACTGTTGTTTTGTAGGTTGGAGCCACAATAACAATCTTCCCTCTCTGTCCTTGAGGGTCTTGTTAGAGAAGGTAGCAGAGATGATGGGACCCCCTCAAGACTTGATCAAGTCAGGGAAGGAGGGGAATGAGACAACATAACAGAGAAAACAAATTTCCCTTACCTACCACATGATTTTAGTACAATGGTATTTCAAATTATAATCAAATATTGGTGACAAAGGCTCAACAATGACTTACATTCTTTCCAAAAAATATATCATTTATTTCATTTTTGTAAATATAAATTCCATTAGTTTGCATCAATTAACATTCCTTTATCAGTTCTTCATGTAATACAAAATTACCAATTTTTATAAAGACAAAACATTTTTTTAATAATAAATAGTGTAAACAGAAAAAAGCATAAAAAATGCATACAGATCATGACTATATACAAGATTGAATTGCTGCAAATTAATACATAATTCATTAACCCCCTGGTAGAAAAAGAAACTACCAACATATACACGCATTCAAAACAATCTCAACATTCTCACTCTAACTACATACATCACCACACCATTTTTAACACGGAAGTAAAATCATGGGTACAGGTCTCCAAGATCAATGTGAGACCCCGCACTTGGTCGGCGCGCGCTTCGGCGGCGCAAGGCCACCTTCTTCAGGACCACTTCCAATGAAACAACCCAATTATCAAGGGGATCTACAATATACAAAGAGTATCCATGTCACCAAACAATAAGGTACCACATTAGCACTTAACATTGTTGAGAGCAACAGAGAGACATCCCAAAGAGAGCGCCCAGAATGATAAATTCAAAAAGAAGAGCAATGAAAACAAGCATTTACAATGCAATGGTTTTGCCTTTGTTAAAGTTAGAGCGATTGGCATTGCTCTTGACATTATTTTTATTTATGTTTTTTTTTTAACATAAATAAATGGCATTGTCATTTACAATGCCACTAGCTTTATCTCTTGCAAATGACACACACCAACACCCACAGAGAGCCCCCCCAACACACACAAACCCCCCCCCCACACACACACCCACACAGAGCCCCCCCACACACAGCCACACAAAGCCCCCCACACACACCCACACAGAGCCCCCCCACACACACACCCACACAGAGCCCCCCACACACTGCGAGCCCCACCCCACACACTGTGGGCTCGCTGCGAGCCCCCCCGCAGGCAACAGAGGCACGAAAACAGGGTCACAAGCAAGCAACAGGGTCACAAGCAAGCAACAGGGTCCCAAGCAGGCAACAGAGGCACGAAAACAGGGTCCCAAGCAGGCAACAGAGGCACGAAAACAGGGTCCCAAGCAGGCAACAGTGGCACGAAAAGAGGGTCCCAAGCAGGCAACAGAGGCACGAAAACAGGGTCACAAGCAAGCAACAGGGTCACAAGCAAGCAACAGGGTCCCAAGCAAGCAACAGGGGCACGTAAAGAGGGCCACAAGCAGGCAACAGAGGCACGTAAACAGGGCCACAAGCAGGCAACAGAGGCACGTAAACAGGGTCACAAGCAGGCAACAGAGGCACGAAAACAGGGTCACAAGCAGGCAACAGAGGCACAAAAACAGCGTCACAAGCAGGCAACAGAGGCACGAAAACAGGGTCACAAGCAGGCAACAGAGGCACGAAAACAGGGTCACAAGCAGGCAACAGAGGCACGAAAACAGGGTCACAAGCAAGCAACAGGGTCACAAGCAAGCAACAGGGTCACAAGCAAGCAACAGGGTCCGAGAAAGTAGTTTGCATCCCTTAACTTCTAAACCAATTTGCTGATCCAAAAAGAGAGGTGCTATGTAAACCATTTAACTAGCCTTAAAATAACTACAGAGCAAGATTGTAGTTATCAGGTTTATCTTGAAGTTGCCTATACAAGTTGTATTTCCATGGATACCCAAGCGAGCATGCCGGCTTCTCCTCCGCCTTCAGGAAGACCTGCTGGCCCCGTCTGAAAAATTGAAGGACTGCGATGAGGATGTGGTTGAGAATGAGTACCATCGCTGCCGCTGCTGCCTGGTGCCCTCCCGTCTGCTCCCCGCACTCCCTGCGCCGTGACAGGCAGGCAGCAGCAGGCACTCACTCACACAGGCACGCACACACACGCACACAGGCACACGGCGCTCCGCTCGCAGGTTTGTCTACATGTATAAACACACATTAATCTCTGCCCCACGAGGGCTCCGGAGCAGGCACTCCCCGGCCCCTCCCTTGCACTCCTCCACAGCCCCCCCGCCCCCCTCCCCGGGCTGCTGCTGCTGCCTGCGCCGCCTCGCCATCCTCCACCACACCTGCTCCGCCGGAGCCGGGGCAGGCAGCAGGCGAGCAGGCAGAGCGCAGCGCGTGTGCCACAGCAGGCAGGGCTGCGGCAGGCAGGCACAGGCAGCTTCCCGGGTCTTAGTGCCGCGAGCAGGCGCAGAGCAGGCAGCGCCCCGACCTCGCTTATTTATTGATGTGCTTATATATAGCGGGGGCCTCAGGGCGCCTGGCAGGAGTACAGGTGCCAAACTATTATAGCAGGCACATGGCCGGAGGCTTAAGGGCGCTTTACAGGAGTACAGGCACCAAACTATGATAGCAGGCACATGGCACAGAGGCATCCGAGCGCTTTACAGTAGTACAGGTACGAAACTATGATAGCAGGCACATGGCACGGAGGCATTCGAGCGCTTTACATGCACCAAACTATCATAGCAGGCACATGGCCGGATGCATCCGAGCGCTTTACAAGAGTACAGGCACCAAACTATGATAGCAGGCACATGGCACGGAGGCATTCGAGCGCTTTACAGGAGTACAGGCACCAAACTATGATAGCAGGCACATGGCACGGAGGCATTCGAGCGCTTTACAGGAGTACATGCACCAAACTATTATAGCAGGCACATGGCCGGAGGCTTAAGGGCGCTTTAGAGGAGTACTATCATAGCAGGCACATGGCCGGATGCATCAGAGCGCTTTACAGGAGTAGAGCACAGGTACCAAACTATTATAGCAGGCAGATGGTCACGTCACTTGGCACCATAGTACTTCACAGAAGTACAATTGCCAAACAATTATTGGAGGCACGTGGCCTGGAAGTACCAGAACGTTTTAAAAGAGTGCAGGTGCCAAACAATTACAGCAGGTACATGGTCAAGTGGCGTAAGAGCGCTTTACAGGAGTACAGTTACCAAGCGATTGTAGCAGGCACATGGTCAATGGCACCAGAGTCCAGATCCTTCCTCTCCACCGCCATTCTCTGACCGTATAGCGGCTAGAAATGCCCCCCTCCCAGATACCTTATTTCTCACTAATAATTAGCCCTCATGGCCCGTTGTGACCGAGTCAAGTCATCACAGTCAGCACCCTAGTCTACCTCCTCCCACCCCTTCATTGTTAGCCAGCGCTAGCGCCCCTAACTCCACTGCTCACAGCAGTGCCTTGTCTCCCCCCCCCATGCTATCCTGACTTGCTCCCTCGGGCCTCCAGGGACCTCTATCCATCTGACCCCTCTCCCCTATCCTACCCTCCCCTCCGTGCACACAGCTCCATCCCCCTGAGCCCCTTCCTGTCGGACACAGCCATTCAACATCTGCCCGGCTGAGGGGGGCGGGAACGGGGACGGGAGACGCTGCGAGCAGGAGAGGGGGTGGGAACAACGGAGACCAGGGGGAGGGGAGTCTGCGGGGAGCGGTCACCAGCGGGAGGGGGGCGGGAACGGGGACGGGAGCACAAATTTGACTCACCTGCACCTTGCGACGGCGGCACTTCTCCGGTCTCCCTCTTCGGCATGGGAGACCGGCAACATCGACGGCGGCGGTTCCCTCCAGGCCACGGGAGCCCCGCGGGCGCCGCCATACTGCTTGCCGTCTTCCTTCTTCCTCCGGGCTGCGGGGGGCGGGCACTTCCGGCCGGCCGCGCTAGGATTGGCCGGCCGGCCAGTCACGGGGTTAGGAGAGACGCAGAAGTGCCGGCAATGCCGGACCAGACACGGGGGCGTTCCCGGCGTCCCGTGACGTCGGCAAAAGCCAAAGAATGTCGGGAACGCCCCCGTGTCTGGTCCGGCATTGACGGACAGGCCCCTCGTCCAATGGCAAGGCTCCGTTTACGGAGCCAGCCAATCAACGACGAGGGCCGACCCAAAGCACCCTACAGTTCTCAACAGGATTTCGCCTGCGCGGAAAAGCTGCGCAGAGCGCAGCTTCCGCTAGGCAAAACCTAAAAAGGGGGGGTGATGCCCACACATAGTCTCAACGCTAGTGTCCAAGAGAAAGACAACGGAAGTAGGTTAAAGGACATTCGCTAACCTCATGGATCTAATGTAGAGGGGTCCTATTGTAACATTACTATTGTAATCTACCTACAGTCTGATGATCAAGAGTGCCCCGTAGTGGGATTAAGGTACTAAAATACTTACATAAAAGAGCAAGTATTGTAGACTCAGGAAAAATTCTAGTGAAATGATCCTGTTTCAGGATTAGGTATTCATATTGATTACGTCTTCCAATTAACGATCTGTAAGTGAAGGTGCCAGACGGTGAGCCTAAGATATATCTGAGCCTAAAAGTGGACAAGGATAATCAATGTGGACTAGGATAATCAACGTTCAAGTAACCAACTCTTACCCTTTTGTAGATAATTCCTGAGATTTATTTGTGTTTCTGAGATCACTTCATGTGACACGATTCTTGACTTTTTTTATAAAATATACAGCTAAAAACAAAGATTAGAAACTAAGTTAATAAATCTCTGTTGTTACCTAGATATATTGCGAGTGGGCTACGATTATTATGTAGTACCTACCTCTATAAATAAATGGATGTGTCCACAGAGTCTTGTAAATCCAGCTTTTAATTAAATTTTTGTAGAGGGACCCCTGCCAAACCTCTCAGTATCCTGTTAAATAGCCTGTTAAATAAAGGGTCCAGATCTCAAATGGTGAATGCTGTGTACATGATACTTCCAAACGTGTCAATAAGTCAGATACAACTAATGAATAAAGGTTGCAATTCTATACAACCTAATAAGACCTGAATGCAAGGGCTATACCTAACCATAAACGAAGGAGGCTAAAGGACCTATATAAAGAACAGTCCAACTTGTATGATTTAATAACACTTTAGCCTGTAAATGTAAAACATAACATGTTTTGTCATGTATTAAGCACGAATAAGTATCAACTCAACTCGTACTGCAAACGAGTCCCTAGCGTCTAGTTTCCCTATCCGACTGGAGATATAAGCAGGTCCCTAGCATGTCGTGCCCTCGCACTTAAAGAAAGCCTATAAGTGTAAGACATAACATAGTTTGTCATATATTAAGCACAAATAAGTAACAACTCGACTCACACTGCAAATGCGTCTCTAACGTCTGGTTTCCTTATCCAACTGGAGAATGGAGCAAGTCCCCAGCGTTTCGTGCCCTTACACTAAAAGAAAAAAATATATTTAAAATATTTAACCAAAGGAGCTGCGATATCCCCCACCCAGAACATTAAGCGGAGGAGTCGGCTGAAAGTTATGCACAATGGGCGCTGCGGTGCTACAAATACAGACAGCCCAGGTAGCCGGAATGAGTATACTAATGTCCCGCATACCGAAATCACAGCACTCACCTTGCCTAAGTACGATGCTTTCATCGGCGTGTACGTGTCCTAGTTAGCGCGGATCGAGGGAGAGAAGACCGGGCATCTAGGAGTTGTTTTTAAATGGCCACGCTCTCAGTGAGGTAACGCGATACGCGGCAATGACCCGGAAGTTGGTAGCGTGATTAAACGTAACTAGAAATAAAAGATGCACTATACTGCCTCCATGTTGGAAGGGGGCCGCGCGAAAAGACGCAAATGAAAGGGGCACAATGTGTGGATAGACAAGATAAAAACTAAAGGGTGGAGAATACTGCACGAATACCTAGAAGGCCACTAGTTAGATGAATATAATCCATCAATAGTAATGTGACGTATTAGCAATGAGACAAAATTACCAAAAAATTAGAATAAAAGAAAAAGGCAATGGGTAAAAAGAGAAGAATAATCTATAGCTAATCCTACCTCAAAAGAGTGCACAAAATGAAATATAAAATAACTAGTCCATTTAGATTTCGAAAAGGGACTATAATCAGAATATATACACACTAACAAGTATGTGAACTCCACCTATTAAATGTATATTAACAGATAGAATCAAGGTCACATTAGATAATAAGTATGTGACTCAAATAAGTAGAGGGGATACCACATACCGATACTGATGTGAGCAAGGAACATAATTATTTAGTGACATACCAGTTTATATCTTCGTTGAGGCCACGTTTGACGCAGTCAAGGTGGAAAATCCTAAACGTTTCTCGTTTTTACGTGTGACTTCCACTGGTTGCCCTGTTTTTAATTGAACTTTCTCGAGAATAGACCATTTTAGTTCTTGTTCACTAGCTCCAGGACCCTCACCAAATCCACTTCCTCCAGACATAGCTCCGAATCTAACCACCTGAAGTGCATCCTGCTAAACACCCGCTCGATCCACAGACACGCCACTGAACTCTGGGACCTACTCGACACTGCATCACCGGACATCGCCTTCCTCACTGAAACATGGATGAACACATCATCAGCACCCGACATCGCTATAGCCATACCGGACGCTTACAAGATCATCCGAAAAGACCGCTCCAACCAAACAGGAGGAGGCATCGCCATCATCCACAGGAACACCATCAAAATCACGACAAGCATCGACGATAGCCTTGCTACCGACGAACAACTCCACTTCCAGATCCAAACCGACCCCAGGACCACACTTAGAGGCACCCTCATCTACAGGCCCCTATGAACCCGCACTAAATTCAGCGATGACATCACTGACTTCGTCAGCCCACATGCCCTCGCCTCCGAGAACTACATTCTATTAGGAGACCTCAACTTCCACCTCGAAAACAAACAAGACAGCAACACCAACTCCCTTCTGGACAACCTGGCCAATCTCGGACTCAAACAACTTGTGGATACCCCCACCCACGTTGCCGGGCACACGCTCGACCCTATCTTCACCTCCAGCAAGCACATTTCCTTCGACTGCACCACAGCTCTCCATTGGACGGACCACAGCTGTGTTCACTTCAACTACAAAACCACCTTGACCCACAACTGCACACAACCTATTCCTCGGAGAAACTGGAACAAAATCACCTCTGACCAACTCCTCACATCACTCAACCAAAACCCTCCCACCCTCTCATCGGACCCAAACCAAGCGGCCACCAATCTCAAGCAATGGATCACCCACAGCGCTGACGAATTAGCTCCCCTGAAAAAGCACCAGATCAATTCAGGCAATAAAAAGGCCCCCTGGTTCAATGATGACCTTAAAAAATCCAAGAAGCTATGCCGCACCCTAGAGAAAACATGGAGAAAAAACCCAACCACCGACAACATGGCCACCCGCAAACATCACCAACTGATTCGATCCACCAAGAAATCTGCTTTCAAGGATCGTCTCGACAACAACGCCCACAACAGCAAGGAACTTTTCAACATTGTCAAAGAATTCACCAACCCCGCCGCAGCATCTAACAACATCACTCCCTCCCAAGACCTCTGCGATGCGCTATCCTCCTTCTTCTACAACAAAATTGCCGACATCCACAACAGCTTCGAGAACACTCCCTGCGAACTACCCTCCCCACCCTCCTCAGATCCCACACCGCCAACTAACATCCTCAGCGCCTGGAACCCAATCACCACCGAAGACACCATCCGCCTAATGAACTCAATCCACTCTGGCTCGCCAACCGACCCCTGCCCCCACCACATCTTCAACAAAGCTGACTCCATCATCGCACCCCATCTCTGTGATGTCATCAACTGCTCGTTCAACTCTGCCACCTTCCCAGAAAGCTGGAAACACGCCGAACTCAGCGCCCTCTTGAAGAAACCCACAGCAGACCCCGCTGAACTAAAAAACTACCGACCCATATCCCTCCTACCCTTCCCCGCCAAAGTTATTGAGAAAGCCGTCAACAGCCAACTCGCTGCCTTCCTTGAATCCAACAACTCACTCGACCCCTCACAGTCCGGATTCCGAGCCAAACACAGCACCGAAACCGCCCTCATCGCAGCTACAGACGACATCCGAACGCTACTGGACAACGGAGAAACAGTGGCCCTCATCTTTCTCGACCTCTCCGCCGCATTCGACACAGTCTGCCACAACACCCTTATACAACGCCTCAGCAACATCGGCATACAAGGAAAAGCCTTGAACTGGATCATCTCATTCCTCGCCGGGAGAACTCAAAGAGTCCGACTTCCTCCATTAAACTCTGATGCCACTGAAGTCATCTGTGGAGTACCACAAGGATCATCACTCAGTCCCACCCTCTTCAACGTTTACATGAGTCCACTCGCCTCCATTGCGCGTCAACACAACCTCAACATCATCTCTTACGCCGACGACACCCAGTTAATTCTTTCCCTCACCAAAGACCCTAACACCGCCAAAACCAATCTTCACGAAGGCATGAAAGAAGTAGCCGAATGGATGAAACATAGCCGCCTAAAACTCAACTCAGACAAAACGGAGGTGCTCATCCTAGGATCCTCCCCCTCTGCCTGGGACGACTCATGGTGGCCTTCTGCTCTGGGCACAGCACCCACACCCACTGACCACGCACGCAATCTGGGCTTCATCCTAGACTCCTCTCTCTCGATGTCCAGACAAGTCAACGCAGTCTCATCCTCCTGCTTCAACGTACTTCGTATTCTCAAAAAGATCTTCCGTTGGATCCCCCTCGAAACAAGAAAGACTGTCACCCACGCACTGGTCACGAGCCGACTGGATTATGGTAACACACTTTACGCCGGAATCACAGCAAAACTACAGAAGAAACTCCAACGCATCCAAAAAGCATCAGCAAGACTCATACTGGATATCCCTCACCAAGATCACATCACCAGACACCTAAAAGACCTCCACTGGCTTCCCGTCAACAAGAGAATTACATTCCGTCTTCTCACCCACGCACACAAAGCCCTCTACAAACTAGGACCCGAATGCCTCAACACTCGACTGTCCTTCTACACACCCACCCGCCAACTTAGATCGTCCAATCAAGCGCTCGCCGTAGTCCCGCGCATCCGAAAATCCACCATGGGTGGCAGGTCCTTCTCCTTCCTTGCAGCCAAGACCTGGAACTCACTCCCTACTCACCTCGGCCTTACCCAAAACCACATCTCCTTCAGAAAAGAACTCAAAACCTGGCTATTCGACAAAAACTGAACCCCCCCTTCCCCAAGCGCCTTGAGACCCTCTGGGTGAGCAGTGCGCTATACAAATCCCTGAACTTGAACTTGAACTATGATTCATGTCTATGTAATGTTGCACTAATGGTGCCAACACCTTCTTGGTTCTAATCGCAGACTTGTGCTCACTAAAGCGTAGACGGAATTCTCGACCAGTTTCTCCTATGTAGGCTGATCCACAACTGCAAAACAGAATGTATATAACATTACTGCTCCGACAATTGGAAAGATGACGTAGCTTGATTTCCTTTCCATTGTAGGAAATGACATCAGATACAATAGCGGCATCACAAGCGTGGCAGGAGCCACACCTATGATTGCCTAGTATCATGGGTAAGCCTGTTATAGATAGTTGATTCTCATACAATGGTTTCTTCCTTTTGCGTGTATGAACCAACATACTCTTCAGGAAATCTACCTGGACTTGGCTATAATTCACGTGAACTTCAGGTTAGAGTCACTGGCATTAAGCCAAAGCTACAAGCCCTGGGTACCTATAGTACTCTGTACCGGGGCTCATAAGGTGACCCAATATCCAATTGGAAATGCACCTAAAGTACATTATAGTGAATTTAGAGAGAGCAGCTGGGCTGATTAGCAGGCCAGACCCTACTCTCCTACAACCTTTCTCTTGTTGTTCCTCCTCTTCTTCTTCATCAGAAGACTGAGGACTTGGTAAATGCACCCTTTCTTTCTAAATAGATAAGGGCGGCGGCGCTGGCGGTCTGCCGTGGAAGTTGGAGGAGCTGGAGATTCTGGGAACCTCTGCTTATAATCTTGGATGAGGTATCGCAGATCTGTAACTAGAGATGCTGGAAGACAGACCATAGGTGTAGGTGGTGGATGAACTACCTCTTCCTGAACATTCTCCTCATCTGAGCTCTGGCATTTAACATGCAGTTCTGAGGGGCTATTTGCTTGAAACATATCCCTGTCATCAGAATCCTCATCTTGAAATGACAAGCTGGTGGCAAAATTTACACTCGGCTAGGAGAAGTTAACTCCGGCGTCAGCGTCTTTCTCGTGATCATTAGACGCACAGAAGCTGTTTGAAATCCAGAATCACTCAGCGTCGACGGGCCCGTTGACGGTGTGATCGTCGACAGAGTAGTGTTGACTGTTGTCATAGCCTGTGAATCTGTCGTCGACAGGGTCGTCGTTGACGGTATAGATGCTGTCGTCGACAGTGCTGTGGTCGATGGCATAGATGTTGCCGTCGACGGTGCCGTTGTCGACAATGTCTTCGTCGACGGTGCCTTCGTCGACGGGGCCATCGTCGACGGGGCCTTCGTCGACGGTGTCTATGTCGACGGTGATGATCTCGTCGTCGACGCTGTCGTCGGCGAGGCAATCGTCGACGGGATCTTGGGTGTCGACGATGATCTCTTAATAACTATCGTAGACGATAAAGCCTTACCCGCCGTCGAGGATGGGGTCGTCGTCGATGAAGATAATGACGACGATGCCGTCGTCGTCGAGACTGTCGTCGTCGACGTAGAGACATAAGCAGGAGACACTGCCTTCTTGGACGCTGAAGATGTCGTCGACGGCGCAGGCTTCCTGAAGGTGTGAACCTCTTTCTCAGAAGCTGTTTTCGACATAGCCTCTGAAGACTTTCTTGGTGTCTTCTTTTGAGGAGCGTCCAGGGGGCTAGGGGAAGCTACCCATGGCCTTTTCAGAGATGTTTTTGAGGAGACTGAAGAGCCTCCACTTTCCTCAGAGGAATTCAAGTTTTCTCTATCTTTAAGCCTTTGGAGCCAGATTAAAAGGCGTCCTTCTAGGTCTTTGAGAGTTTTGGTAGAAAAGGTTTGACATACCTTGCAGTCCTTAGCTGAATGATCAGGATATAAGCAGTACAGGCAGTCCTTATGTTGATCATCAATGTGAAGTCTTTTCTTCCCACAAGAGCCACAGGCTCTAAAGAGACCTTTCTTAGGAGTGTCAGCCATAGTGTAGAGCTTTCACTTAAGAAAAATATTCCAAATGCTGAAGAAAAAGCTGTGAATAAACAAACCTGAGTAGAACTCAGGGGGAGACTCCCTTAGCACAACGTGCAGTAGAAAATCTGAGGGACTGAGGCTCCTGCCAGGAGGGTTCTAGAGGGAGGTGACAGCTGATTGTCTCTTCTCTAGAGTTTGGTCCTTTTTACAAAAGGACAGGGATATGTTACTAAGGTGAGGCCTTTAGGCCTACTATTCTCTATATGTCTATAGGACATTACTTATTTATGTACCGGGGACTCCCATTCCGACGACGGGCAATGATTTAGGCATGTGAATCTATGAAATGTATGCCCCTGTAACTTGGGCTACGTAGGGGAAACCTCACGTGCGATTAAAACAAGAATGACCGAACATAGGTCAGCAATCAAAACTTTGAAATATACAGCTCCACTTGTAAAACATTTTACAGAATACAAACACTCTCCATCAGATGCGAAATGGAGAGTGCTGGAAAAAATCCATATATCAAATGATAAGGGAGGAGAGAAAATTAGAAAAAAGAAAGAAGTGTTTTGGATTTTCTCTCTGGGCACTTTCACACGGGGCCTGAATAATGAGCTCCCCTGGGAAAATGCAATAACCTGATATAGCTTCAATTAGGATTCTGCATTGATTGAGTATCAGCTACCTTTGTGGTTTTATTTTAGGGACAACGAGTAGATTAGTCAAGAATAGCTTTAATAGTTAAAATAGGTAAATGAGTTAGTTTACATCCGTTTATAATTTTTTGTTGCATTGACCGTCCTGGGAAGCAGCAAGTCTTTTCTTCATTAATTTGTGTCATGGGGCGCCTTTTTTACGAACAAAACACTTTTAGCGATATATAAATGGTGAGCCCTTTAAGAAAGAGAGAGTCTTTTTTCACCTTTCTCTTCTGTTCGACACACCTCCACGAAGAGAACACTTCTTGTAAAATAATAGTGTTGAGCCCTTTAAGAGAGAAAGCTCACACACCTGTAAACACTATAGGGAGCGGCGCATGTATAAAAACGCCCTTGCACCAAACGCCAAAATCCTTCCGGAAATTCGAACCAGGCTCCCGTTATCTTGCGGCACAATCCAGTTCTAAAAAGGTACGTTATGGCCGAGCAAATATTCGCTTTAGGTACAAGGTTTTAGAACCGTTGAAGTCGCATTAGTTTAACTCTTGCCTCTTCTATTTTTGCATCCATCTGCTAGGCTACAGAGAACGTTTTCCGGAATACTGATTACGCCTCTTCATACTTACGAAATCTTACCGCAAAGAACGAAGGAGTTACTTAATAGGCGTTTTTGTTCATTAAAAAGGTATCTTCACGCTTTGTTTGCTGATATGTCGATTCGCCGACATACTTTTATTCTTAAACTAATACTTGCCGTATGTCCTTATCTATTTACGGAAAAAGGACTGCGTCTGATTCATCCTCCTTCGGGGCCTGTAGCCGGTTTTTGACCGCTCGTTGCAAATTTAATGTGTAGCATACAAGTGCAGGTAATAATCTGTCCTTTGTTAATATCATATATACGGTTTACTCACCACGCTCTAACAATGTCATTCTAACTAAGAAGCCCGTTTAATAAGGTGTATTATTTTCTTTGCAGCATCTTATGAATGAGAAATGTTTTTAAAAAAGTTAAGAAATATGCAGAACTCACGGCGTTAAGAAACCAATTTGGTCGTTTTAGACTCCGCATACGATAGGTATGAGCCTAACATTAAAATACTATTTCTTGTGAACAATAAGAAAAGCTTAGGGAACAATTCCATCTTTAAAACCCGGCTAACTCTGGTCCATTTTATGTTGCCTATCTTTCCTTAGTGTTTAAAACAAAGTCTACACCTCCCTGGCGTCTTGACTTCAGAAACCTTCAGTTTTGTGTAAAGCCCTAAAGGTAAGAACCGCAAGCCAAATCAGTGATATAGAGCTGCTTTTCAGGATTTAAGGAATAAATGTAGTTGATATTTTGAAACGATAGGCCTCTCTTTAACATTTGTTCTTTAACAAAAAAGTTCCTCTCTCCTATAAAAACCAAACTACTTGGAGTACTCTCATGCACTTCGGAAATGTTATACTACTGTGCACGGATGTAAAAAACCTTTTTGACCAAAAAAAATGGATAGGTAAAAAAGAATGGCACAAATCGAAATCTTTTTTCTGCCCCTCTCTTCTTCCCTTTTCTGTCCCCCGGCCCTTCTTTTCTTTCCTGCCCCGGTCCCTTTTTTCCCCTCCCTTTTTTTCCCTCCCCCCCTCTCTCCCCACTTTCCCCCCCCCCGCCCCCTCCTTTACTTTTACTCTCTCACTTGCTAGCCTAAAGGGTAGTGAAAATATAATATCAATCTGTTTAAATGAATGTTTTAGCTGTACATTTGTAAATACATATATATATGTATATAGGAAAATATCTGTCTGTGTTGTTTCCCCAGCGATGCATCATGTCTTTTATATAGATTTGAATTTGTTTTGTGTCTGACGACAGATGGCAACACCACTGTATTTATCATTGAGGAATTTACTGTGACTGACATAAGCAGATGTTGTGACTCTTTTTTGTTTAAACTTTAGAATCTTGCTGATATTGTCCTGAGGAAGACACAAAGTGTGTGTCGAAACGCGTCGACAGTGAATTTTGGGCATTATCATTGTGTTGACAATAATTCCGTGATTAATGTAGATTTTTTGCAGTAATATCTTATTTTATAAAAATGAATTTTTTATCTTTCTTCTTTTAATCATGTGTATCAAGGAATATGTTTATATCAATTTTTATAAATGTAATTAAATTTTCTATGTTATCACATAATATCTTTTTCTGAGTCCTATTCTCCTTATGGTGTGTCTACCTCCCTGTTTTTGTCAGACTTTGTGTATTTTTTTGCCTGGGCTTTTACCCTTGCACATGATCTATGAAAGACACCCATAATACTGGATAAGTTGCGGTTATAACCGTCGCAGTGGCCTTGGATAAAAGGGTGAGTTCCACAAAACGTCAGTAAGTTTGGAGCACCATAACCTCACAATGTTCCAGTTTTTTTGCTGCAAGCTTTAAAAGTTTTGTAAAACGACAGTTTAAAGTGCCTTAAAGCCTGCAATCATGGCTTGCTAGCATGAGCAAATGCTATGTTGGTTGAAAAGCTCTCTTAACAAAACGCTCCTTTTGTTCAGTGGACAAGGGCACACACGTTATGTGAACAAAGTTTTCCTCCCCAGATTTACACAGTCTGCATCAAGCCTTTTTGATGTCCTGATTCCAGGGCACATTGTGGGCCTGGCCTGGAATGAGGCCAAAGCGATAACTCATAAAATGCACTTTTAGATGACTGGACCACCCGACCTTCAGAGAAGGCTGGGATTTAAGAATTTTATAGTCATTAGTCATTTAAAATCATCCAGGCATGAGATCTGGAAGATGAGGACTCTGTCTTTAAGCGCAGAGATTTCTTTCGTACTGTTGCCACTAATTTTTAGGTCTCGCATGCGCTGCATAGGCAAAAGACCTTAAGCCATCGATTCAGGTTGGCTGCCAAAAACGTGAACGCGTTCCTTTGCCTTCAATGGCAACGCATGCACGTTTGGCTATTCCCTTGCGGGAGCGACGGAAAAAGGGTATTTCGCAGGCCCCCTCCTCTCTCCCCTCCCGCCACGCGAGGTGCTAGCGCTTGTGCTGGTTTTTTTTTTGTGACGAGGTGTGGTCACTCACCCAAGCTAATCCAGCTTCCCCCAGGAAACGGCCTGCAGATGGTGCTGTGGCACAATACCTGATGGATTTCACTTGCGATCCTCCTCGCACTCGCGTCCCCCATTGTGTGTAGAACAGCACTCTGTTGCAGTGCTCTCCCCTTTCATTAAGGTGAATGTCGGTGGGATCAGACATCAGTTGCCAGCACGCGGGGACTTTAATCAGCTGCCCGAGGCAGTGGTACGAGCTCCGCGCACATAAGCACGTATGCGACCACCACACAGTCAGCAGGACGATTCCAACTCATCGTCAATGTTGTGTCTGCTATTTGCACAGACACTGGTGCCCAGAGACTGGCCTGATACGCCAATTTATAGATGGTGAAGCAGGATTATAGAGGACATGGACATCAGTGTTTAGAGTTGCTGGCACCGGCCTGGATCTTCTACTACCTCACATCCGGCCGAGGGTATCTTTATTATTTCAGCACCACATGATACGGCCTACACCTCTCGGGGCAGGCAGCATAGGGGTTTCACTGACACCCTTCGGTGTACATGGTGTACATGAATAATTCCCTGACGCTTCTGTTACGTCACTGGAGAAACACAACAACAGCCTCGGCTAAACATCCTGTGATTCTGGGCAAGTCACTTAATCTCCCCATTCCCATAAACAATGCATGTGTGTATTCTAAAATGGTGTTCTTGTAAAGCATGCCAATGTTTCCTGTCACATTCACACTATTAAAAACTGTAGAAAAATGAAATAAGAGGTAAAAGCAAAGACAAAACATAAGGAAAGACAAAAAGATACCCACCTTTCTGGCTGGTTTGTACAAAGTGAAACCAGAAAACCTGGATAAATCGTGTTTTCTCTGCTTAAATTGTGTGGTCTTAGGCAAATATTTTATTTTTACCAAAACTCTCTTTTCTTCATTAACGCATATGAAAACACTTTCAAATATATAAGTTGAGAATACCAGTTGTACAAAAACCTATTTGCCTGATTTAATCAACTATAATGTTCCTCAGTTATAATCTGTGCCATGAACAGGGTTTATCGCATGTGAATGCAGAGTGACAAATGGCAAATGTGAAAAATAAACAGTCCACAACTATTCTTTGGCCAATACTTACATGGAAGAATAAAAGCATCTTGAAGGAAAGTCCACACTAAAAGAAGCAGCTTCGGTGGAAGGAATCCCTAACAAAATGACAATTTGACATTCGATTACGTCATAAAGTACCAGCTGCAGTCGCCAAAGGCAGACACACGCTGAGCAGCCACAGATGCCGTTCTCTTCCTCAGCAGCTGCTGTTACCGCACTGCCTGCACCTCAAGCCCAAGATGTCTGTGGCAGGATCGTCCATTACGTCCTCAGTGGGAAAAGGAAGGAACTCCATGGGGAGGAATATGGTGACACCAGACGCAAGGCACTACGCATAACCGAATCATAGCCGGGAGAAGATATGGCTCCAGTCCTGCATGAAGCCATTCCTCTAGGCTATCAAATAATCACCCAAAATCATATATCCAAAAAAGGAGGTGGTTTAGCTGTTGTATTTAGGCAAACAATACATATCACTAAAATTGACAACGTCTCCATAAAGAATTGTGAGGCTCTTCTAACAAGATGCAATCCTACACCGTTTTCCACCTGTAACTTCCTGCTCATTTACAGACATCCACCTAGCAAGGAAACATTCCCTGACACACTTCTAGACACAGTTTCAAACCTGATAACAATACACTCCAACCTATGCGTTCTGGGTGCCCTTAACATTTGGTTTGATAAACCCAATATGACCCATCCAAAAACTATAATCACCGGCCTAGACGCATTGAACCTGTATCAGATTGTCCACAATCCGGCACACACCGCTGGACATATCCTAGATGTCATTTTTGCTAATACTGAACTAGTTACCTTTCAAACTATAACTACAGTCACATGGTCAGACCACCACTTGCTTGCCATCCAACATAAAACAACGCTAAGCGACTCCCCTAAAACTATCTTACATCCATCCACCTATCGGCCGTGGAACAAACTCAATTTGGAACACTTGGAAACACAACTAACATCCAGTACAGATCTGGAAAGCATACATTCTGTTCAAAATCTATGTGAGTGGCTACAGGAAGCTTTTGACATCTTGATACCACTCAAAACCACACAACAGAACAAAACAAAAAAAGCGCCTTGGAGAAACATAGAAATAAAAGATATAAAACAACAAATTAGAAAGCTGCAACGTACCTGGCTCAAAACAAACGCCAAACAAGACAAACTTCACCTACAGAAAACTAACAGATTATACAAGTCTGCTATCAAAAAAGTTAAGGAAATGTACTATTCAGACAGAATTCAAAACTCTAAATGTGCAAATAAAGAATTCTATAAAATACTCAATGAATCTCGCAAACCAAATTGCCTAGAAGGCACTCATCCTGTTACTCAAGATTTCACAGACAAACTGGCAAATCATTACGTGGACAAAGCAGACACATTGGAATCATACTTAAAACAGAAACAAAGCACCAGCACTAACCCTTGTACAAAACAACAATCCAAGAATGCTCTAATCAAGCCTCTCTGTTCCTTCCAACACATCTCACACAATGAATTTATGGACCTGGTCAAAGCAAGCAGGCCTGCTGGCAGCCCTTCTGACCCCTGCCCGCCACAAACTTTCAAGACAATTCTTTTAACAACCTCAGCTGCCACTCTAGTAAGAAAAATCATCAACGATTCCTTAACTACTGGAATATTTCCAGAAGAACTCAAAAAGCCATACATACACCCTTTACTGAAGAAAAAAAACTTGGACCCGCTGAACCCTGACAACTACAGATCCATTACAAATGGACCGTTCCTGGGTAAACTGATAGAAAGAGCAGAGTTCGCCCAGATGTCACAATCCATTGAAAAGAATGACATACTTTCAGACTTCCAAACAGGATTCTGTCCGGGAAGAAGCACTGAATCTGCCCTCTTTGCCATCTGGGATGACCTAAGATTACAGTTGGCCGCAACAGGGTTGCTGCGCTACTCCTCTTGGACCTCTCAGCTGCCTTTGACACGGTTGACCATGACACTCTGAAACAAAGACTCTATGAAGCCGGCATAGAGGGAACTGCTTTAGACTGGATCGCGTCCTACCTTCGAAACAGAACTAATGTCATCCATACCCCACCTTTCTCGTCCAAACCGTACTCCACAAAAGCAGGGCTCCCTCAGGGTTCTATCATCTCGCCCATGCTTTTCAACATCTACATGAAGGCACTACCAGTACTGATCAATAAATTTCACCTCACGTGCTATAACTATGCAGATGACACGCAAATACTCCTTCAACTGGAATGCCCCAAAGATATTGGAAAATCACCAATTTTCAGCTGTCTCAGAGCCGTGGATCAGTGGATGACCTGGAGCCATCTCAAATTGAATGCTTCAAAAACTGAAATACTCACCCGTGGGGTTTGGAAACATTACAACCTGCTTGCCGCATGGCCTGATGAACTGGGATCACTGCCTAAAGCGGGTATACAACCGTTTCAACGCAACTTTTACAACGCATACTGTTTCAACGCATACCATTACAACGCAGGATACTTTACAACGAAGGCTTTTACAACGCATGACATTACATAGCAGATGCTATTACAGCGCATGCCATTACAACGTAAGTATAGGTAAGTATATCATTTTATTTAAACATTTTTTTAATTACAAAATTATTTTTAATTAATTAAAAAAATATTAAAAACACATTAAATGAATTAATTTAAGTAATTTTATATATATAGTTTGGGTTTTGGGGTACAGGGGTATTTTTAGGGTTCAGGGCTGGGTTTGGGTTTTGGGGTACAGGGGTATTTTTAGGGTTCAGGGCTGGTTTTGGGGTACAGGGGTATTTTTAGGGTTCAGGGCTGGGTTTGGGTTTTGGGGTATAGGGGTATTTTTAGGGTTCAGGGCTAGGTTTGGGTTTTGGGGTACAGGGGTACTTTTAGGGTTCAGGGCAGGGTTTGGGTTTTAGGGATCAGGGGTATTTTTAGGGTTCAGGGCTAGGTTTGGGTTTTGGGGTACAGGGGTATTTTTAGGGTTCAGGGCTGGGTTTGAGTTTTGGGGTATAGGGGTATTTTTAGGGTTCAGGGCTGGTTTTGGGGTACAGGGGTATTTTTAGGGTTCAGGGCTGGGTTTGGGTTTTGGGGTACAGGGGTATTTTTAGCGTTCAGGGCTGGGTTTCTGTTTTGGGGTACAGGGGTATTTTTAGGGTTCAGGGCTGGGTTTGGGTTTTGAGGTACAGGGGTATTTTTAGGGTTTTGGGGATCTGGGGTATTTTTAGGGTTCAGTTTTTAAATAAATAATTTAAATAAAATAAAAATATTAATTTTAATAATTGTATTATTTATTAATAATAGTTCTTTATTAATAATAGTTCTTTAAAAAATAAAATTAAAGAATTTTTTTTCCCTACACTATCCAGCACTTACCCTACTATTACACTCCCCTGGAGTTAGAATATTATTTATAAATATCTAAACTATTTTTTAAAATATATATATATATTTACAAATAAATTAATTTAAAAATAATTTAATTAATTAAATTAATTAAATATTTATTAATTACATTTTTTTATAAAATAATATACTTACCTATACTAACGTTGTAATGGCATGCGTTGTAATAGCATCTGCTATGTAATGCCATGTGTTGTAAAGACATTCGTTGTAAAGGAATCTGCGTTGTAAAAATTGCGTTGTAATGGTGTGCGATGTAAATGTATGCGATGTAACGTCATACATCCCCTAAAGTATTGAAGGAAGTAAGAAACCTCGGAATGACCATGGACTCCAAGCTGTCGATGAATGCCCAAGTGGATAAACTAGCAAGATCAAGCTTTGCTACTATGAAAACGCTGCGACAAATTTTCCCTCATTTGGGATTTCCACACAAGGTCCAAGCTACCATCTCCCTTGTTCTGTCCAAACTCGATTACGCCAATAGCCTCTACCACAGATCACCTTTAACGACCATGAAAAGACTACAACGGATTCATAACACGCTGCCAGACTACTCTTGCATATCAAACCGGGAGACCACATCTCCCCTGCCTTGAAAGACCTGCATTGGTTACCCGTTGCCAGAAGATCCACGTTCAAGCTGCTTTGTATCACCCACAAAACAATACATGGAATGGGACCGCTCTTCATCAGGAATAAAATCACCAAACACATTCCACAAAGGAACCTCCGCTCTAAAGGAGCATCTCGCCTCAAAATCCCACCATACAAGAAAAAACCATGGGTGGCACATCCTTCTCTGTTCAAGCAGCCAAACTATGGAACTCTTTACCCCCCAACATAAGGTCCACCGACAACCATCTTATCTTCAGAAAATTACTCAAGATTTGGCTCTTCCCCACATAAGCACCATACGCAAAGAGAAATTTACAGCATATCCCTCTGTATACAAGCATTTTTTTTCACTATAGATATGTACCTATCTTGGTGTATTACTTTGTATAAACATGTAAAATAATGATGTTGAGAGAAAAAATATTAATAATAAATAAATAAAAATCATCTTTGGTCTACGTGTACATACTTCCATTGTTCATCTATGTACCTTCCATGTACTTGGATCTGTGTGTCTGTTACTTTTCTCCTGAAAAAGCATATCCAATGCACTACCCTATTTCTCATCCTGTGCCTCTATCAATATCTTTAATCTACATATACGTACCTCCTTTATGTATCTATATACTTTCACTGTAATTATAGATCTGTATATTTATCACTTTCTTCTAATTTAGCTTTTCCAATGCACTACCCTATTTCTCAGTCTATGCTTCGCTCAATATATCTTCTAGCCCAACCTTCTGACTCATCTCAAACTACTCCTTGCAATGCACTACCCTATACATCTATCAATATATCCTCTACGTCCACTCTCTCATTTATCCCAAACCCCATACCACTACTATGATTGCCAAAATAACCCTTTCTAGACTCTCTCCTACTCTACCCCTCCTTGCATCATCAGACACCTCTTTTACTATACTGATGCCCTAAAACAAACCTTTCTAAACTCTTTCCTCTGAGTCCTCCCCTCCAAAACTCCTTCTTACTCAACGAAAAGCCTCCTCCTATTGCTAAGACCTAAAAAAAAAGAAAAGAAAAAAATCTTTCACTCTTTTATCCCTCCACTATCCTTTTCAATCGAAATTAACAGACTAACTTGTTCACTTCTCACATTCCATATTAAACTATACTAATATACTACCAAATAACTGAATAACATATCCACTACTCAAATGACTTCATATTGTTTTACTATACTAATTTTCAACAGTAATCCTTTATGGGTTCCAGAGTGGCGTGCTACTCGCCAAAAAAGCTCTTCAACACCCATCAGGGGTAACAAGTGCTATATGAATGCAAATCTTTCTTCGCCTTTTATCCCTCCGATATTCTTCTCACTCCAAGTAACTGACTAATATCCACCACTGAAATTACTTCATATTTCACCATATTAATTCACCACTAATCCTTTGTAGGCTTCCTGAATAGCGTGCGTCAACAAGCGCTATATAAATACAAACTTTTGTCCTCCTCTATCCTTCTGCTATCATTCCAAATCCAAATAACTGACTAACCTATCCACCACTTAAAATGTACATGCATGTTTCACTATACTAATTCAACACTAATCCTCTATGGTTCCCGGAGTAGCGAGCTACATGCCGAAAAAGTCCTTCGACACCTAGTCAGGGGTAGTCTCGAATCTGGCTGAAAAGGGACCTCAGGAGTGAACAGGGACTCAAAAACCCCTCTCGGTGCTGGATCCGGCATCGGGCATAGCTGGTCCGGTGGAGGTGTAATAAGGTCAACCAGCACCAATTCGGATCCAGGACAGGATCGAAGGGGGGGCTGCAGCGCCGGAGCCATCGGCGGAGAAGGCCTAGGCCCCCCAACCGGTTCAGTGGGGCCCGAAGGCGCACCAGCGGGTCTGGACCGCCCAAAGCTGGCATGCATCCCCGCATAGAACGTATGAAGCTGGGTGGGAGTTGCTCCAAGTCCTGCGATGGGAGAGAAACGCGGAGTCGACTCTTCGGGCTCCGCACGCGGAGCCGTGAGACGGGCACCACCCGCATCCCTTGTTGGATCGGCGGACCGACAAGGAGAAGTCAAAGAGCGATGATGCTTCTTCGACTTCTTATGCTTTGACTTACCCAACCCCAAGTGCGAAGACTTCGATGACTTAGACAAATGGTGGTGGTGGCACCGTGACTGGCCCCTTGAGACTGGGACCTCGAACGGCGCAGATCCGACTGCCGGCGCTCAAGCAGCTTCCGGGAAGTCTACCTCAAATCCTTTGGTGCCATCGACCAGCAGTCGGAGCACGACTTGAGGTCATTGTCGCGCTCCAGACAAAAGAGGCACATGCGGTGCGAATCCGTCACCGACATCAGACGGTTACAGGAACAGCATGCCTTGAAGCCGGGCATCCCTCATGCACCAGGAGTAGATGGACTAAAAAAAGAAGTCCACAAAAGTTGAGAAAAAAGTCAGTCAAATAGTGACTGGAGGTACCACTTTTCCCGGATCTGTGCTGGCTGGCACAGAAAAAGAAAGAGCTGACATCAGCGTGTGAGGGCGGCGGCTAAGTAGCTACTGTGACATCAACCCGGCGATACGACGCCAACAACGAATGCGGAGCCGACCAATGCCACCTTCCGACACGCAGAGGTACTTCTGACGACAAACTTTCCGGATCCAGCCTGACGCTTGGGGGTAATTCTAAGGTAAGGAATCTATAACTAACGTGTTTCTTTCAGATGTAGAATGTAAGGAAGGATCTCATAAGATGAGGATCTTAGATGATGAACATTTTAATCCCAGCACCATATACAGAATCTTTTCCATTTCATCCAGTATTTCTTATTTGTACTCTGTGCCGGGCATTTGAAAGAACATCCCAGCACTCAGCTGGGATTTCTATATGTTGAAATTTAGTGTTCAGGAGCCATGCTGCTAAGCGAAGCGATTTGGGATCTGGATGTAGCACTTGTCCCTGCAACATCGTCAGAAGTGATGGAACGGGATGGGATGAAGGAGAATAGGTTTTGTCTCCGAAAGAAGGAGAAGTTCTGTGAACCTGTAGTGTAGTGTAGGCTGTTTAATCTGTTTTTTCTTCTTCGCGCCAGGATACTCCGGCAGTAATTGAGCGCGTTATAAAACAGCATAATAATAATAATAATAATAATACTGTCAGGGCCACAATTGGGCTATTAGGATCATCCTGCACATTTCTGTCTTGATCTGCAGGAGCAGTTGTGGTAGGAGGGGAATCGGCGGAAAAGTGTAAGCAAAGAGGCCTGACCATGCCATCAAAAAAGCATTCCCCCAGGATTCCAGTTGGTGGTGGCAACTTGCGAAGTACCAGCATTTCTTGTTCTGAGCTGTTGCTCAGAGGTCCACTGTTGGCCTGCCCCATTTTAGAAAAAATGCTGTCTAGGGTTTTCTGATGGATTTCCCACTTGTGGCAGGTAGACTTGAGTCTGCTTAACGTGTATGCTGTGACATTCTGCTCCCCCAAAAGATGTTCTGCCTTCAGAGAAATTCTGTTCTGCAAAGCCCATCTCCAGATGCACTGGGCCAATTGAGATAGGGGAAAGGATCTTGGGCCGCCTTGCTGGTTGAGATAATGCATTGCCGTTGTGTTGTGGGTCCTGATAGGCACAGTTGAGTTCTTTATCTTCTGCAGAAATGCCTGCAATGCTAATTTCACTGAGCTGAGCTCCATCAAATTGATGTTAAGCTGCTGGTCTTGACACTGCTAACACCCACTGACCTGGAGGTCTTGAAGGAAGGCTCCCCAGCCTTCCAGGGAGGCATTGGTGGTGATCACATATGGAGCCTGCATGGTGGTAAAGGAAAGAACAACTGAAATATGATGACGTCGGGTCCACCAAGACACGACATGGATCATACCCGGCGTGACTGTAATAACATCCTCATAGGACCCTACTGCTTGACGACATTGCCAATCCAGCTTCTCCTGCAATGGAGTCATCCTTAACCAGTAAAAGGGGATGAGAGGGATGCAAGATGACATTGTTCCCAGGAGTGACTTGTAACGGTGAGCTGAGAGTGACTTTCTTTGTGCAAATGATCGGGTCAGTGAATTTAGTTTCATTTGTCTCTCTCTATGGAGGAGAGAGATATGCTCGTTTATTTTGGTGTCCAAAATTGCTCATAAGAAGGTGATGTTCGTGTTCAGGGTCAGGCTCAACTCGGCAAACAGTCTTGTACATGCCACCGTGGACGACTGGACAGCTGGGTGAGAAGGCGCTTTGATTATCACCTGATGCCTTTGCCTTTGCTTCCTCAGAAAAGCTGCAACTGGAGCTAGACATATGGTGAAAATTCTTGGCGCCGACTTGAGGCCAAATGGCAGTACCTTGAACTGGTAATGGCTTCCGGCTACGGCAAATCAAAGGTACTGCCTGTGAAAGGGATGGAAAAATGTGCATCTTGTAAGTCTAATAAGGTGGTCATATGATCCCCTTGGTTTAGAAGTAATAAAATGTCCTGAAGAGAGACCATGTGAAGGACTGCTTTTTGAGATAAGAGTTTAGAGTTCTCAAATCCAGGATTGGACACCATTGATGTAAGTTCTTGCATACCAGAAGGAAACAGGAAGAGAATCCCTGCCCTCTCTGGGAGTTTGGCACTGGTTCTATTGCACCTTTTCGGAGCATTGTAAGAATTTCCAAACGCATGAGATGTAGGTGTTTTACCTCTTGCATCCTGGAGGAGTACAAGGTGGGATCTGGAGAAACTCCAACGTATGGCCGAATTGTATTAGATTGAGGACCCATTGGTCCATGGTTATTTTTTGCCACTGTTGAAGGTGAAAAGTAATTTACCCCCCTTGAAAGAAACTTGTGGAAAGGGGGGAATAAAAATAGCCGGAGCATGAAGTTTGTCATTGACGTTGTGAGGTATTCTTTCCCTGATGTCCTGCTCTTCCTCTAGGGACAGACTTAGAATCTGCCCCTGACTATGGCTGTCGTTGAACAAACTGTTGCCGATACGGCTGGGAAGATGTAGCGTATGAGGTGTATCTATACTGCTGATATTCTCACCTGTAGGAACAAAGGCCCCTTCCTCTAGCTCATCTAAAGGGCACTTTCCGATATTAAAGCATCCCTAAAGCCTATGCTGTGTCAGTATCTTTCTTAACTCCTTCAATGCTCATGACGAGCTCAGGTCGTCATGAGCCACGGTTCTCGTGTGCTCATGACGAGCTCAGCTCGTCATGACCGTTAGAATGCTCCCACGCTGGGCAAATTCTCCTGCTGTGCGAGCGTTCTAAAGGAACGGGTGTAGTCATGACGAGCACAGCTCCTCATGAGCACACGAGCACTGTGCTGCATGACGAGCTGAGCTTGTCATGAGCACGGGGGCGAATTTGTCACCCCTAGTGGGATGGGTATGCTCAGACGTGAGTCCCATGCTTCCCACACCACTGGAGTCAAGTTATCCTGGCTGAAGATGGCTGATAGCCAGAAACCGGTCTTAGGATGCTTGATTCCAGTCCAGGAAAGACATGGCTTGTCAGTTCGAGCTGGACTGTTCCCATGAGGCACAGGGTCAAGGCTGATTTGCATAAGGCCATGTCTGAACTGGGGTGGTGTGGAGTGCAAAAAAACTGTGGATTTAGGCCCAGATCTCTGTACTGGGGTGAATGTATGACATTGTTCCGCATTCTGTCCATCAACTGTTGTTTTTGCATTTGTGCGCCCCCTGCCCCACTCCCCCCAGCACAGAGCGGGAATGTGCCCAGCAGGGAAGGTGTTAATATCTTGTAGTGCATCGTCGATGTGCTTCCCAAATAAAGCTTCTCCATCGAATGGTAGGTCTAGGATCTTATTTTGAACTTCCGGTCCAAACGAAGTAGCTTGGAGTAATCCTTGACGGCGTAACACTACGGCACCCCCCAACGATCTGAATGATGTAGTTGTGTTATCCATCGCACAATCTATAACCTCTGCAGATGCTCTCAACCTCCTGGAGAACTTTCCTAACTTTTGGTTTGTTCTCTTCAGGAAGCTGATCCATATACGGAGTCAGGTCTCACCACAACCACATTTGTCTGTCATATCTACCCAGTATGGAAAGGGCATTAGCTGCGTTGAACATATGAGCTGACATTGATGAAAATGCTTATCAGCGTTATCCAGGCGCCAGCCTTCCCTATCAGGGGGCGTGGTAATGGGTGCCGATGGGTTTTGTATTTTCACTGAGCTGCCTGAGAGATTACTGAATCCGGTTTGGGATGGCCCACCAAATAGGCTGGAGCATCCTCTGGGGCCTTGTATTTCTTTTCTAACCTGGATAGCACTGGTGTCAATGTCGCTAGTGTTTTCATGGCCTTGAGTCCTTCCTCCCATACAGGACCTATAATGGGAAACCCTCACTGATTTCCTAAAGGGCTCTTTAAAATCATATAAAAACAGTCCATTTGGGTAGCCGGCATTGGTAGATCAAATCTATTTGCAGCCTTCTCTAACAAGTTATGAAACCCACCAATATCCTCTGGTGAAGAGTCAATGGGCACTGGAGAAGGAGAAGAAGGCATGGGAATGAGGTAGTCGGCCCAACCTCTATGCCAGAGGTCTTCAAACTGTTGGATGCCGAGACCCCCCTGTCAACATTTTCAGGCGTGAGGACCCCCTCCTGACAAACATTTATAAACCTGTAGGCAGGTCTACTGGAATTGTGAGGCAGGTGAGGACCAAATTATACAACAGGCTTGACTAAATTGTGTGGGTTGAAAATTTAAATAATGTTCTGTAATGCCACGTATTTTCGGATAGCATTGCTTTATTTTTTGGACATTTTTTAAACACAGTAACACTGAGGAAAGATTTCACCCCATCAGTACCAGTTTATAACCAAAATACAACAATTAACATCAGAAAGATGTCTAGTCAACCTTTGTGAAGGGCCTCCCACTCCACAGGAATACGCGCTGCCACATTAGAGCTCACCTGGCCCTGGCTGGGAGCAGCAAGGGTCCCTTCAAACCCTGACGGTCTTGGAGTTAAGCAGTTTACCCATCTCCCTTTCCTCTCACCCAGTTCCTTCCATCCCTCTCTTCTCTCCTCTCCCAACCCCGGATCTCTCTCTCACATTGCAGGCCATTTTCTGTCACCACTTTTTTTACAACTTCTGAACTCCCCCGATTCAACCTCTCACTTCACCTTTAATCAGCTCTTGCCATTCTGTCTTTTCACTGCCCTCATCTCTAACAGTCTCTTGCATTTATCTCATGGCCTCTCTGGCCCGTCTCCTCCCGTGCACCTCAGCACTTCGCATTCACCTCAAGTCTCCCCATTCAAATTTTTGTCTATTTGTATCTTACACCTCTCCAGTCCCCCCATTCATCTTTCACATCTCCCCTTTGTCTTCCACACCTTCTTGAACCAACGTCCCTCTCCCCTGTTACCTCAGCACCAGTGCCTAATTTGAGCTGGTGGTTTCCGGTGCTCCGCACTGGCACCTAATTATGGACACTGGCACTATGACAGACTTCCAGATGGTGGCTCTGTCTGTGTAATTTAGGGATGAGTAGAACAGCTGTTTATGAATTCAATATACACTAAAAAAGATAAACTCCTGGCACCCATGCCATTCTTTATAGCCTTGTGGGTTTGAAATAGTCTAAATAGTCACACTTGTACGAGTATTATGGTTGGTCATTGCATAGCTGTTGTCATAAGCCGCACAGGCCAGGCAATGGTGGGTGGTTAAAGTTGCAGTGGCCTACTGGTGAGGGCCCTGGCATATGTTGTATTACAAATTAATCACTGCTCAGCACACACCCCAATACTCCCTCTCTTCCCCTATTGCTGCTGTCCCTCACCTATGTTGCATCAAATTATCTTTTTAGGTCACAGATCATCTCTCAGCTATCTTATCTCACAGTTTAACAGTAGCCCTCAATATTTTGCTCACACTCACTGCGTGAAGAGTGAAATAAAAGTACTCACAGTGAATCCGGCTGGGCTCACTGGTACTGTGACTGGGCAAACTAGGCGGTCATGGTGGGGGCGTAGTTGGGATGGGGCGCGATGCTGTGTCGATAATGGGGATGAATCCGAAAGGCTTGAAATTATTCTGGCCCAAAATGGGGCGAGTGAGGATAACGCGGTTATCCTCACCGGAGCAGACAGATTCATTCGGACTGCTCGTTGTCATCTACACTGTTACGTAAGGCAACAACCTTGGCAACACTGTGAGTACTTTTATTTCACTCTTCACGCACATGGTTGACACAGCACATCACACGTGACCTTCATTGTATAAAGCAGATGTCCCCCCTACTCTTGGTCCTGATGAGACCCTCTATTCGCAACAGGGTCGAAACGCAGTCGACGATAAAAGGCAAATGAACCTTGCAAACAGCACTTATGATTGTGTAAAGTGTCTGTGTATCTCTCTTGTATATATTCAGAATGGTCGCTTTCCTTGAAATAATAATTGCACAGAAACCTTGTAAATACGGTCACCAATAATCACTCAATTGTTCTTTTTGGTTCTTCGTACATACAGTGGGGACACTTTTTGCACAGAAATATTCCTGTAAATGTATATATCTTGATTTATGTATGTAAATATAATTGCATTATCAAAAATTCTTCGCTGTGAGTCTCCTTTTCTCTCTTTGCCATCCCACATAACCCTTGTTTATTATTGCTATTATGCTCTATTGTTACTAGACAAAGTAATTATATTACTCCACTGGAATCGCTGTTTCCTATATAAAGGAGATAAGACTCCAAACACAGGCCCGTCCAGCCGACAGCAGCGCGAGCTGTACTGCAGCAGCCCGAGCTGAGACACATGACGGGGGAGTAGGGAAGCTGAAGCCCTGTAGGCCAGGGCAGAAGTGTGACTGGGAATGCGCGACCCCCTTTGCATTGCTCCATGGCCCCCCTGAGGGTCGCGCCCCACAGTTTGAAGACCCCTGCTCTATGCGGATCTCTAAGCTCTCACTCTTCCTGATCATCATCCGTAGTACCTGGACCCTGTTGAGGGACTAATGGAGGTGATTTCTGTAGAGGTTCCGCCAGTATAGTTTAAACCCTCTTAGGAGTAGACGTAATAGAACGTGGACGAGGAAGTGATTATGATATTTCCTGAGGTACAGGTGTTGGAGGGAATCTCTTCCTTCAGTCATTCAACATGAATTATAGGTTCGTTAACAAAGACGAAGGAATGCAAACTACCTCCTCCTGATAATCCTGATGGTATTGTTGCTGAGGAATATAGTCTTGATATTCTCCATATTCCTCCTCAAATTCATCCTCTTGACATTTAACATGCAGCTGGGACGGGCTACTCGCGTACCCAAAGGGCCTATCATCGTCCTCAGAATTCTGCTCTTCCAACAGGTGAGAAGGCAAAAGAGGTGTAACTTTGCTAGGTGAGGTAATTTACAGTTAATTTTCCTTGTTCTATTTATTTCTGTTTTATCCAATGATGTTTTCCCTTGTCGACGGGCCCGCAGATGAGATTGCAGACAACACCATCGTCAGAGAAGCAGCTGTTGGTGGTGATTTGGAAACCATCGGCGATGGTATAACCGCAGTCGATGTCGTTTCCGTCGTCGACCTTGCCATCGTCACTGTCATCGTCGTTGTCTTTATCGTTGTCAACGCAGTGGTCAACAATACCGGCGTTGTCGACGCAGACATTTACTTTGACGACAGGCAAACTTCAACCTTAGTTGACGACAGAGATGGTTTCTTCCTCAACAGTACCGTCGACGATGGAGCTTTCGTTGACGGCTTTCCTTCAAGAGGCACTGAAGAAAGCTTTTTGAAGGAGTGCCTGACTTGAGGGGGTGTATAAGGCAGCTCAAAACTCGCCTTTCTTGGTTGTTTATCCCCCATGGAATGTCCCTTCCTCTCCTTTTCATGTTTTTGAGATTTTGATGACTGTGCCCATGCAACCCATGAGAGGTCTTTTTAAGGGCCTTTCATGGACGTTCACCAGATGAATGTGTGTAAGGTGATCTAACCCTCTTATGGGACCTCCTGAAAGAAGAAGAGGATGCCTCATCACTGTCCTCACTTGAAATCACCTCTTTTCTGGCTTTGAGTCTCTGAACACATATAAGAAGGTCCCCCTCATGATCTTTTATGGTTTTATTAGAAATGGTATGACATACCTTGCATTCTTTTTGTATTATGGTCGGTATATAGGCAATAAATGTACGAGTTACTAACCTTCGGTAACGATGAATCTGGTAGAGACGATTCTAGCCGCAGATTGCTTCACGTAGAATAATTCTCTGGCGTGAGACTGGATCCGGAAACTTTTTTGCCACAGCATCCCTGCGCGCCGGGGGGCGGGGCGACCACGCGACTCCGCCCACGCGTCCGCATACGTGACATCAGCGAGGTCACATAAGACCCGCCCCGGCACGCCTACGTCAGTTTTCTTCGGAGAACTTTTCCGCACAACAACGCGGAACAACCAGATAAAAAACTGTTGAAGCATAAGAACAGTGTGCAAAGAGCAGAAAAATTGTAAAGAAACGGTGACTAACAACACCACACAGAGTAGTGTCAACATAGCACAACCCAAAGGCAGGGAAAGAAGAAAGAACAAGCAGAGCCCTGCGCAGCCACCCTGCCAGCACATGGACAGCCTCCCACCACTGTGCCCCAGAGGCAAGCAACAGGCGTAAAAGTCATGGCACACGAAGTAACCTACCACCCCCATCCTGGGCAAGGAATGGGGCCAATCCCAAGACAGACAGGGACAACAAACCTCCAAGCCACCCCAACATAGAGGGCAACCACCCACAAGGGACAAGGGCAAGACATGGCCAAATGACCCTAAATCAGAGGATAGCAATGGAAGGAAGGGAAGGGAGGGCAGGACAAGGATAGAAGCACAAGTTACTTACCTTCGGTAACGATATATCTGTAAGAAACAGTAGTTAGTGTTAGATTCCTTACCTTAGAATATCGCCAGGCGTCAGGCTGGATCCGGAAAGTTTTGCGTAGTAGTACCCCTGCGCGTCAGTAGGCGTCGTCTGCGGCTCCATGTCCGTCATCGGCGTCCTTTGGTGCCGGGATGACGTCGCTGGAGTACTTAAGACGCCGCCCTCGCGCGCTGACGTCAGTTCTTTTACACAGCTTTTCCACGCCAGATACACAGAGCCATGATAAAAACCAACACCGGTGCCATGAAACTAGGGCCCTCAAAGGGATGACCTTACCCTAGATATTGGTTCGCAGAACGGGGAGGATGGGTGGTGCGGTAAGGAATCTAACACTAACTACTGTTTCTTACAGATATATTGTTACCGAAGGGAAGTAACTTGTGCATCTGAAAGAAACAGGTTAGTGTTAGATTCCTTACCTTAGAATAGATACCCCAGCAATACCAACCCTGGTGGTGGGTCTGCGAACCAATGACCACACCAAAAGGTCCTGGAGAATGGAACGGCCAAAAAAGCCATCTCTCCGGACTTGGCTGTCCAGGCAGTAGTGTCTAGCGAACTTGTGCAGCGTGGCCCACGTAGCTGCCTGACAGATGTCCTGCAAGGAGACTCCCAACCCAGGGCAGTAGTAGCCGTCGTGGCCCGAGTGGAATGGGCACGTAGCCCCACAGGAGGCTCCTTTTTAGCCAGTGAATAACAAGCCTTGATTCAAAAGACGAACCATCGAGAAATGGTCCGCTTGTGCACCGCCCGTCCCTTCTTAGCGCCCACGTAACCAACAAAGAGTTGGTCATCCACCCGGAACTGGCGTGTGCGGTCCAGATAGTATGAGAGCGCACGTTTTGGGTCCAGACGGTGGAGCCTCTCTTCCTCTTTCGAGGGAGGCGGAAAGAAGTTGGGCAAGGCGATGGACTGCACGATGTGGAAGGCTGTGACTACCTTGGGCAGAAAGGAGGGACGCGTTCTCAAAACAACTTTGTCCGGATGGACAGAAAGGAAAGGAGGTTGAGAAGATAAACCCTGGAGCTCCCTCACTCTCCTGGCAGAGGTGATGGCAAACAGGAATGCAGTCTTAAGAGTGAGAAGACGAAGAGGGCAATTATGAAGGGGTTCGAAAGGAGCGCATATCAAATAAGTAAGAACAAGGTTCAAGTCCCAGTGAGGCATCACGAAAGGAACAGGAGGAAACATGTGAGTGATGCCCTTCAAGAATCTATTTACAACAGGGGACTTGAAAAGAGAAGGCTGATCAGGTAGCCTTAAGAAGGCTGAAATGGCAGAGAGGTAGCCCTTGATAGTGCCCAGAGCAGAGCCCTGCTGGGGAAGAGAAAGAAGAAAGAGGAGAACCTCTGAAAGGGGGGCAGAAAGGGGATCCACAGCCTTTGCTGTGCACCATGCCACAAATGTGTTCCACCTCCAGGCGTATACCGATTTTGTGGAGGGAAGCCTGGCTGCCAGAATCACATCACAGACTTCAGGAAGCAAGTCAAATAGCCTCAACTGCCGCCGCTCAATCTCCACGCATGGAGGTGGAGGCTGGACAGGTTCGGGTGGAGGACCATCCCCTGCTGCTGCGACAGAAGGTCCTCCTGAAGAGGCAGACGAATCGGGGGATCGACTGACATGCTGAGTAGCTCGGGATACCAGTATCTTCGTGCCCCGTCCGGAGCCACAAGGATGACTTGGGCCCGATCGTGCCTGATCTTTCAGCACTCTGGGCAGAAGTGGTATAGGAGGTAAGGCGTACAACAGACCGCAACTCCACTCGCGACGAAAAGCGTCTCCGAGCGAGTGCCACCTTGGAAATTCCAACGTGCAGAACTGATGACATTGCGCGTTCTCTTCGGTGGCGAATAGATCTAACCAAGGCTCTCCCCACAGCCGTAAGAGACCTTGCGCCACGTCCGAGTTCAGACGCCATTCGTGATCCATCATGCACCGGCGGCTGAGTTCATCCGCCCTGGCGTTCAAGGAACCTGCAAGGTGATGAACCCCCAGGGTGACGCCCTGGTGTTCCAGCCATGCTCAGAGGCGCAGAGCCTCCTGACAAAGGGTCCACAACCCCACCCCGCCCTGTTTGTTGCAGTACCAGATGGCGGTGGTGTTGTCCGTGAACACCTGCACTACACTTCCCAGGACAGAGGGAAGGAATGCCTTCAGTGCAAGTCGGATCGCCTGCAGCTCCAGAATGTTGATATGGAGCCAGGACTTCGCCATAGACCAGATGACTCTGATCTCCGCCTCTCCCATGTGACCCCCCCCCATCCCAGGAGGGACGCATCCGTCACCACTGTGTGCTCCAGTTGGGGAAGGGAGAGGGATCTGCCACTGACCCAATCGCAGTCAGTGAGCCACCACTGCAGCTGATTCGCAGTGCCCTCTGAGATCAGGACGTGGTCGGACAGGTTGCCTTGATGCTGTGCCCACTGGAACTTCAGGTCCCACTGCAGAGCCCGCATCCGCCACCTGGCGTGATGTACCAGCAGGATGCAGGAGGCCATCAGTCCCAGGAGCCGCAGCTTCAGCCTAACCGAAACTCGGGATAAAGGCCGAAAGATCGGAATCAGAGCCTGAATATCCCAAACCCGCTGCGCGGGAGGATAAACCCGAAACTGCGCCGAGTCCAGAACCGCTCCGATGAAGAGGAGCTTCTGAGAGGGACTTAGGCGTGACTTCCGCACGTTGATGGAGAACCCTAGTGAGTGCAGGAGATCGGCCGTAGTCTGGAGGTGGGAGACGACTGTCTAGGGCGAGCCCGCCTTTAACAACCAGTTGTCGAGGTATGGGAAGACTGGAACCGCTAATCTGCGCAGATGAGCTACGACCACCGCCATCACTTTCGTGAACACCCGTGGGGCGTTGGTGAGGCCGATGGGGAGCACAGTAAACTGAAAGTGCTTGTAGCCTACCGTGAACCGCAGGTAGCACCAGTGGGCCGGCAGGACGGGGATGTGGAAATATGCGTCCTGCAAGTCCAACGCAACCATCCAGTCTCCAGGGTCCAGGGTACCGGGCAGCCCGGACTTGAGCTAAAGTCAGCATCTTCAACTTCTCCTTCCGGAGGAAGCCGTTGATGCTCCGGAGGTCCAAGATAGGGTGAAGGCCCCCTTTTCCCTTCTTGGGAACCAGAAAGTAGTGGGAGTAGCAACCACGTCCTACTTCTACAGCGAGGCCTGCAAAGCCGCCGCGTATGTCTCCATTTGGACTTTCGACGCCCCAACACTGGGAAGCGGTGGATAGGACGACACGTGAGGTCGCATCACCCGCGGAGAGTCCACGCCCCCGGCAGGCCGGAAACCAGCCCCCGGGGGCAAACTGCGACACTTACCCACCAGGGAGCGACGCTCATGTGACATCGGAGAAGTGCGAGGACAACTACCACGGCCGTACCTGAAGCCGTCCGCCGAAGCAGACCGAGGGGAGGACGTCGACCTGGAGAGACGCGCCGAGAGAAATTTCATGCGGCGCTTCCGCCGGGACTTCGGCTTCAACTATTGGCACGCCGCACAATCAGTGGTGCCATGATCCTCCCCCCAAACACCACATACAAATGGGGTGAGAGTCCGTCACTGACATAAGACGCCGACAAAACATGCAAGTTTTTAAGCCCGATGGCATTCGCACACTGTTCCAATAAAAAGAAATGGAATACAAAAAAGGCCCTAAACAGGCCCGTAGCAAGGACCGGATCCGCGTTGCACGCGGAAAAGGAAAAAACTGACGTGGGCGCGCCGGGGCGGGTCTTATGTGACCTCGCTGATGTCACATACACGGACGACACCTGGGCGAAGTCGCGTGATGTCACCCTTCCCCCCAGCGCTGTGCTCCCCCCATGCTGTGGCAAAAAAGTTTCCAGATCCAGTCTCACGCCTGGGGATTATTCTATGTGAAGGAATCTGCGGCTAGTAGTCTCAATCAGATACAGTCTTCATGATTTTATTGATTTCACTGTAATGTTAAAATTTCTTCCATGTTCATTTTTGTTATGGTTTTAATTAACTAAACAAAGTTTTAAGCAGTCTTCATGAGGGTCATTAGTATAAAGCCTTTTCTTCGAACAGAGACCCTTTTTCTCCTTTTCCGACAAAATTATACCAGAATATTGACAAACCAATGCTGAAGATGAATCCTGTAGTTGTAGAATGCTGAAATGAAGCCAAGATTTCTTTCTAAATTCACTATGAAGAAGAGTAAACTGAGCAGAGCTGAGAGGAGACTCCCTGGCACAACGTGTAGTAGAAAATCTGAAGGTCTAAGGTTCTCTCAGGAGTGTTCTAGATGGTGAAGGGTCCTGATTGGTTCAAGAATTACTTTTGGTCTCTTTTACAAAACAAGAGATATAGGTTAAAATGGGCCTAGGCTTAGTTTCTGCTTTGTATTGGTTTAGAATTGCTTTTCTGATGTACCGGGGATTCCCATCTCGATGACGGGGAATGATTCAAGCATGTGAATCAATGAAAGTTCCAATACTGGATTAGCACAGATTTTCTACAATTATTAAATACATTTGCTGATTGCAGAAGTAAGGTTTGCAGTAGGTATGTCTTACCCACAAGTACCATTTGGGGTTAATGACAAAATTAGACAGTGACCTGCATTTCAAGCCGGACACTGCTGTCATTAATCATCAGAAACAGATTCTGACATGACTGATGCATTACCTGCACAAAATGGACATAAATGTTTTCACTGTATGCATAGAGGAAAGCAGCTCAATAATTGCATGAATAATGATGGAGCTCCTAAAAGACAGAAAGGTGTTGCAAGACAGAATGAGGTAAAAAAAATGATAAAACCTTAAAAATAGCACAACAGGGCAAATATTTCCCAAACAAACACAACTAGAAGCCAATTCTAGCTCACACACATATACACGAGGCGCAAACTGGAAGATGAATCAAAATCACATATAGAGAGTAAGAGGGGTCAGGACTGACAAAGCAGCAAACTCTGTACCACCTGTGAGCTGTTGTTTAATGTTGACAGGCATGGATACTTTCTATTCGCATCACTAGTTAGAGGTTGTTCCCAGTAACTCACAAAGAGTTATATAAAAAGGAACTGCGGGTGCTCTGAAAGACAGCACTACTACTACAAAAAAATGTACACATGTATCTATCTTCACCAATGTCTGGATTAAGTGCCATATTAACTATCAGCATATTGATCCTCACATTGATTTCCAGAGTTGGAGCTAGAGCCATTAGGTGACGCCTCAGTTAGTTTTAAGATCTTTAGCTACACCACCTATAAAGTATTCATGCCAGATTCTCGCAGTGATCTGTAGCATTTTTATCAAAATATCAGACTCTGAAATGTTTGTGCTAAATTGTCAATGACCCAGAATAGAAGTTTTAGGTCCAGTGTCTCTTGAATGACAATGTGCTGCCAGTCTCTTTTCTATACCTGCACTGCTCCAGTTCTTCATCATTACTGCATGCTCTTTCTCGAAGTGTGCGCAACTCGGACTCCAACTTGCGGACAGACTGCTCGTGTCGCACCACCTCTGCAATGCGGTCACTCAGCTGGCCCTGAGTGGTTTGCAGCGTGCTCTCTGCCAGAAGCACTTTCTCCTCATGGTGTGCTAGTTCCTGAGCTGTGGAAACAGATGCAGTTACACGTAGGATATTTTTAGTAAGCATGAGAAAGTAGCACCAACCTCACAAGATTCTAGAAGGAAAGCAAATTCATAACCATGAGCTTGGACAATGAGTTATTCCTTCCACTGGACTCCATGGAATACAGAAGTGTTCCCTTCCCTTTCCCACCCTCGAGAACCACTTACTCCTGCCTTTTCCGGGTAGGACACTATCTGCAAGAGAAATACACCACATTTAATACTTTCTACCTAGGTGCTGTTCACTAACTTTTGCATGGTTGCACACTTTGAAAAGCAAGATTCCCACTGCTAACACTTAATTTGCAACAGTGAAAAGTCTGCCATCAGGCGCAAATTCCACCATCATAAGTTTTGAAATCCTTATTGTGTAAATTGTGTAAATCAGGATGCAGCATTCTCGATAACAATTCTAGCATTTGTTTTTCTTTGCACTTTAGTACCATTTAGGTATGGAATAAAAATGTTGGAACCAGACTGTACAGTTAAAACGTGGTTTCTTCATATCACATCCATGTTCCATGCATCCATCACCACGTCTGTGACAAACATCAAAACCATACTCCTGCAGCTCTCCCCAATATGACCAACTTATGTATCCTCTAAATCAGGCTTATGGCTTTGAACTATTTGCATATTTGTAAACTATATGTCAAAAGGTTTTTTTTAAGGTAAATCATATCCAACCCCAATAAAGAAAAGCACCCAGTTTGTAGGATTTTATTCAAGAAAGGGAAATCATGTTTGTAAATATGATTTTTATTAACCTCATCCCATGATTATGGATGCAGGAGCATAGGACTGTTGGATAGAAAAGCGCCATCTATCTAAGTCCATAATACAGCCTAGGCTACTCTCCCGTAACAATATTTTGCCAATATCTACTTGGCTGCTCCTAAACAGTTCTGAAGCAGGTCCCCAAATTTTATTTGGTGGAGCTAAGAAATACAACTTCAGACCTGCATCCTACTTAGGGCAGCTCAGACAGTTCCCTCAGGAAAAATACCTAGTCACCCCCTCTAAAATGTATAGGAGTCTCAAACCTGGCATTCCACAGAAAAGGGCAATACCATGAAACTGAAGCTGGTTAAGCTCAGAAGTAAAACCATGATATAGATTTTCATAGAAACAGTAGTGATTTCATGGGGTATTGAGGGGCCACACAGACATGTTAAGCTGAACATAAAATGGAGGGTGACAGGATTCCACAAGGGTCAAGTTGAAAACTGTGAAGAACTTGTCTCCAGAGCCATCAGTAAATGGTGAAGATAACTGATAGGAGGTGTTTATTTTCAACTAGATTCTACATTCCAATTGAAACGTCTGAATAGCATCTAGAGAGACTAAGTCATTCAGCAACGAGAGGATGTGCTCTGTCCTTCTTAAGGCAAACTAAGAAAGGACAAGCCCAAGGGTGTAAAAATGTGCCTTCTGAACTAGTTACTTACCTTCGGTAACACTTTTTCTGGTGGATACAGTATCTGCCTGTGGATTCCCCACCTTATGAATATCCCCTGCACCAGCATTCCCGCGGAAATTTTTCCTAGCTCTCCGCACCGACGAGATTGTCACAATGCTATGGCTCTGCACGTGGTTCCACATGACATCACTGGAGCCATAAGAGGACCACGTCAGCGTGATGACATCAGTTTCACGCATTTTTCCGTGCCACCGAGGCAAAAGGGGCGGACCGACCATAGAGACAATGTATACATAGTAAACAGTATTCACACAAATACACACAGTGTAAAGTGAAATAGGAAATCAAAGAAAAGTAACATTTCCTATAAACCTAACAAGGACAAACAGAGGCAATATAAATTTCAATAAGAAACAACCATATTTATCAATACCTCTTTTAAGGTATAAAAGGGTGGACAATGGGGAGGCGGGTGGGTCAGTGAGGAATCCACAGGCAGATACTGTATCCACCAGAAAAAGCGTTAACGAAGGTAAGTAACTTGTTCTCCTGATGGATACATCTGCCTGTGGATTCCTCACCTTATGAATAGAATCCCACAGCAGTTTAACCCCCGGAGGAGGGTGTCCACCCTCCTATACCAAAAAGTCTTGCAAAGCAGAGCACGCAAAATGGCCGTCCCTCCTCACTTCGGAATCCAAGCAGTAATGCTTTGCGAAAGTGTGGAGGGAGGCCCAAGTTGTAGCTTTACAGATGTCCAATACAGGGACACCCCTTAGCCCTGGTGGAATGAGCTCTAATGCCTACAGGAGGCTCCTTATCAGCCAGGGAGTAGCATATCTTGATGCACAAGATGATCCATCTAGATAAAGTGCGCTTGTGCACTGCCTTGCCCTTCATGCAACCAGCATATCCAACAAAGAGCTGATCATCTTGACAAAAGTTCTTTGTTCTAACCAAATAGAAGCTAATCGCCCTCTTTGGATCCAAACAATGAAGCCTCTCCTTGTTGGAAGGGTGAGGGGGAGGATAGAAAAATTATGGAGGGCAATGAACTGTCCTATATGGAAGGGAGTTACCACCTTAGGCAGAAAAGCAACCCTGGTCCTGAGTACCATCCTTTCAGCATATATGGTCAGAAAAGGAGCTCAAAGCCTTAAGCTCACTCACCCTCACCCTCCTAGCCGAGGTGATTGCCACTAAAAAAACTGTTTTGAATGTCAGAAGTCTGAAAGGACAACTATGCATAGGTTCAAACGTGGAACCCATTAAAAAAGTTAACACCAGATTTAAATCCCACTGGGGCATAATAAAAGGAGCGGGAGGAAACATGTCAGTAAGCCTCTTAATCAACCTTAAGACTATTGGAGACTTAAAAAGAGTAGGCAGATCGGGCAAACAAAGAAATGCCGACAAAGCCGACAAATATCCCTTAACAGTGGCCACAGCACAACCCTGCTGAGCCAAATGAAGTAAAAAACAAAGAACATCAGAAAGATGTGCTTTCAGAGGATCAATAGATTTCTCTCCATACCATCTAACAAATTTCGACCACCTATAGGAGTAGACAGTCTTGGTGGAGTGTCGCCTGGCCGATAAAATAACATCCGTTCAATCTCTAGGCATAAAGGTGCAAGCTCTGGAGGTGGGGGTGTAGAACCTGCCCCTCCATCTGAGAGAGGAGATCTGTCCTGAGAGGGAGACAGAGCGGAGGGTGCGATGAGAGGTGAAGTAGGTCCGTGTACCACAACCTTCTTGGCCAATCCAGGGTGATCAATATAACTTGGTCCAGATTTTGGCAAATCTTACTCTGAACCCGAAGAATCAAGGGTATGGGAGGAAACGCATAAAGGAGTTGCGAGCTCCAACTCAACTGAAACGCGTCCCCCAACACTCCTTACCTCGGAAACTGGAGACTGCAGAATGACAGGCAGTGCTCATTCTCGAGAGTGGCAACCAGGTCCACCCGAGGAGGTCTCCACGTCCTGAAGATGTGATTAACTACCTCCGGATGAAGCCTCCACTCCTGGTCGGTGGAGAAATGTCGACTGAGACCATCCGCACGTACGTTCAGCACTCCGGCCAGATGGTTTGCTATCAAGTAAATCTGATGGTCATGAGGCGAGGACCAGAGACGCAACGCCTCTCTGCAAAGACGGTACGACCCTACTCCTCCCTGCTTGTTGACATACCACATCGCAGCAGTGTTGACCGTCAGGACTTGAACCGACTGACCGCGAAGGGAAGGGAAAGGCCTTGAGCGCCAAAAGAATCGCCCACACTTCCAGAAGATTTATATGAAACAATCTTTCCTCTGGAGACCAAAGACCCTTGATCTCCAGATCACCCAGATGAGCACTACACCCTAGGGTAGAGGCATCCGTTATCACTGTGGCCACCGACGGAGGAAGGTGGAAGGGCTTTCCTTGAGACAGATTGCCCTCCAAGCTCTAACAAGACAGATCCGCTGCAGCTTCTCTGGAGATCCTCACTGACTCGTTGAGATCTCTGTTGTGCTGCTACCACTGCCTGCAGAGACACCACTGGAACACCCTCATGTGCCAGAGTGCATGGTTGACCAACAGAATGTAGGAAGCGAACAGACCGAGCAGACAAAGGATCTTTAGAACTGGAATGACCACTCCATTGTGAAACAAGGGAATCATTTCCTGAATGTCGAGAATCCTTTGTGGAGGCGAGAAAGCTCAACACACAGTGGTATCCAGTACTGCCCTATAAACAGGTTGCGCTGATAGGGCACCAGGTGAGACATGGGTACATTTATCAACAAACTCAATTTGTACAACAGCTGGGTTGTAACCTGCAGATGATGATGCACGATCTCTGGAGACTCTACCTTCAACAGCGAGTCGTCCAGGTAGGGGAAACCTGGAATGCCCTACCTCCTGAGATGGGCAGCCATCACTGCCATCACCTTGGTGAAGACTCGAGGTGCTGTAGTAAGACCAAACGGAAGGACTGCAAACTGGTAGTGCTGCGACCCAACCGTAAAACGAAGATACTTCCTGTGCGACTTCAGGATTGCGATGTGGAAATAAGCATCCTGCAAGTCGATGGACACCATCCAGTCCTCTTGTTGCAGCGCCTGAAGAACCTGAGGTTAAGGATAGGACGTAATCTGTCATCCTTCTTGGGGAACAGGAAATACCGGAAGTAGCAACCCTGACCCCTTTCCCGCTCCGGAACCACCTCTATCGCACTTTTTTGTAAAAGGAGAGCAAATGATCCTCCGTGCACAACCCCTGGCAAGGAAGGAAAGGAGGAGGTAATTCCATGAAGGGAAGAGCGTACTCATTCTCTACAAGATCTAAAACTCAAAGGTCTGAAGTTATTAATTTCCAATCTTGTAGAAAATGGGTAAGCCGACCTCCCACAGGACCCACATGATCCAGGATGGCGGATCTAGGGCTTCTTTCCTGCATTACCAGGAGGGGTTTGGGAAGATAGAGGAAGAGGAGGAAGAGGGATGGCATCCGGCTTCACGAAGGCGACCTCTGCCTTTACCCCTGTAGCTTTTATGCAAAGGGTTCTGCTACTGTTGCTGTTGCTGAGGCTGTCTGGAACCACGAAAGGAAGTCTTTCCAAAACCACGGTAACGTTTATATCCATAGCCTCTCGTCTGAGTCTGCAGACCCAAAGACCTTGCCGTAGCCTTACTGTCCTTAAATTTTTGCAGGGCAGAGTCCGCCTTTTCACCAAAAAGCTTTGCATCATCGAAAGGCAAATCAATAAGAGCAGCCTGCACGTAAGGAGAGAACTCAGAAGACCTCAACCATGCATGTCTTCTAATCGCAATGGATGAGCCCATTACTTTGGCAACAGAATTTGCTGTGTCCAAGCCAGACTGGATGACTTGGCGAGCCGCAGCCTGAGAGTCTGCCAACACTTCACTCAGATTACACCTGTCCTCTTCAGACAACTTTGGAAGAAGCTGTTTTGCAGAGACCATTGGTGCATGAATATATCTGCCCAAGAGACAAGTGGCGTTGGTAGACTTTAGTGCCATACTAGCAGATTAAAAAACTTTTCGCAGATTGCTCCAACTTTTTGGAATCCCTGTCTGAGGGAACTTGAGAAAAAGCCCCTGTAGATTGCTTCGAACAAGAAACCTGCACCACCAGACTTTCAGGAGAGGGGAGAGAGGAAAGGAAAACCAAACGAAGTATGGAGAGTCCCAGAAAAAAACGTTAGCAGTCTAGATAAATCTTCATGACCCATTTTAGGAAAATAATTTTGAGAATGCTTGGATTTGTAATTTAAAGAGAGTACCTACTTAGTGTCAACTGTAAGCCTTGGTGCTCGATTTTGAGATGTATGACCCTCCACACTGGAAGTCCAAATCCAGCATCTTTGAAGTCATTAGCGTTAGGCCAATAAACGACTTAGTTGTTCATATCACTCTAAAGACGAACACTCTATCGTGCCTCTTACCCGCTTGCTGGTGTCGTTTGTGGGTGTCCTGGAGATCATTCTTTAGTTGCTGAATCTCATTCTTCAGGGAGATATTTGCATTCTCCTTCTGATCCTTTTCCTTCTGTAGTCGCTGAATCTCTAATTCAAAGCCTTTAATGGCTGAGAGATGCTTTGCAATTTCCAAACTCTTCCCTTTCAGGGAGCTACGAGACTGAAGTAGATCTGCCTCGGACTTCCGCAAAAGGTCATCCCTTTTTAGAACTGCCTGCATCAAAGAAATTAGGAAGAAAATAAGAGTTGCATGTCCTTATAAAATCTTGACATTCTTTAAAAAAATGCACTTTCAAAAAGTTGTATTTCTGCCAAGTCTATGCTATACTTATGCATACACCATTATGGAAACCTCTTCTGATTTACTAAATATCTGTATGGAACCTAGGCATGGTGACAGAATGCAGACCTCAATGAGATGATCCATTTTTGCTTGAGGGAGGAGGTTTGCTAAGGCTTGCAACTAGCATGTGGTGGAGCCAACTTCTAGCATTAGTGAAGAATACAACACGTGGCCACATGGAGCATTGGCTCTTGAGCAGAAAAATGTTAGTGTGACTTGGGTTGGGCTCAGTACTTAATAAGGCGAGGGGTAGCCCACACAAAACCCATTCCCAATCCAGAGAGGACTTGTCTATAATATTAGGCAGTGATGCAGACAGTCAATTGGGTACATCAAGGAACCAGGGGCCAGATGTAGGTGGCCAAATACCGTGCGGTATTTGGCTGAGAACAATGTAGGTGAGTTTAAACCTACTTGCAAAATAAGGAATCGCAAAATTGCTATTCCTTATTTTGCTCTTGCATTTAAGGAATCGGAAATAGCGATTCCTTAAATGCAATGTAAGTAGCACTAGAAAAAAGTGCACTTCAGCCTTAAGGAACCGCTAATTACCACCAACTTCAAGTTATTGGTAATTAGCGATTTCCTTTAAAAAAGCTCTTTTTGGCTTTTTTAAAAGGGCCATGTGGTACACATCCATGCCCTTAGGGCATGGATGTGTGCCACATGTGCACACATGCACATTTCAGGGGTGCAACAGGGTGTCCTTTGAACACCCTGGCACCCTTGAAATAGCTCCCGCTATTTACGATTCTTTAATACCGAATCGCAAATAGTGAATATCTTCCCAAAACACACAAGATGATGAACCGAATGTTGCACATTGGTAACAAATTCACCCCCAGTCACAGATCTGGGTTTATTCCATTGTTATTTTGCTCACCACGCCACCCCAGATCAGACATGGTCATATGCAAATCAGTCTTGATCCTGTGCCTCATGGGAACAGTCCAGTCCGAACTGCCAAGCCATGTCTTTCCTGGACCCGAATCAAGCATCCTAGGACCGCTATCTGGCTATCAGCCAGGATAGCTTGACTCCAGTGGCATAGTGAGCACAGGACCCACGTCGGGGCATACCCTTCCCACATAGGGCGAACAGCAAAACACTCAAGATGATGGACGGAATGATGCACATTGGCAAAACATTCACCCCCAGTCACAGATCTGGGTTTATTCCATCGTTATTTTGCTCACCACGCCACCCCAGATCAGACATGGAATCAAGCATCCTAGGACCGGTTTCTGGCTATCAGCCGTCATCAGCCAGGATAGCTTGACTCCAGTGGCGTAGTGAGCATGGGACCCACATCGGGGCATACCCTCCTAGCCCATAGGAATGAATGGTTAGGTATTCCTTATTAACGAATCTCAATTAGCGATTCGTTATTAAGGAATATTAAGGAATTGCTAATATTTTAGCGATTCCTACCTACATTAGATTTAGCAAGTCCTTAATAGCGATTCGGAAAAATCGCTATTAAGGACTCGCTACATTGAATTTGCCTACATCTGGCCCCAGATGAGGGCAGAGTGTAGCACCACACCAGTTGACAAGTGCCAGATCAAACTGATAAGAACATGGGGCCACATATATCAAAAATCACTTTTGCATTCCTTAAATAGCGAATTTTAAGTAATCACTATTTAAGGAATTTAAAAATGGTATATAACAAAACAGCGAATACCTAATAGCAATTTCTAAAGATTCACAATCGGAATCATGGAATTGCTATTAGGTAATACTACTCCATTACCTAATTTGTGATTACCTAATTGGTAACTGCAAATTAGGTAATACAATATCAAGGGTGCCTGGGGCCCTAAGGCCCCCTGAAGCACCACAAAACAAAAATGCACATGCAAAGCGCACAAATGGCACTTTGAAAAATGCATTTATGTGCATTTTTCAGAATTTGCACGTTACCATCGACTTGGAGTCATTGGTAATTGTGATTACCTACAATTGAGACTACAAAGCCGCTCATACATCTTGAAAGGCTATTTTGCATTCGCAAATGGCTAACATTACTGATTCGCACAGTTTGTGGATTCAAAATGGTTTGATACATGTGGCCCATGGTTTGTTGATATAGGAGTTGAAATGCACACTTAAGATTCCTTGGCAATTTACCAGTGTACAGCATTGAACAAATGTAGGCATTCATTGTAAGTTCCCTTGAGCAGTATCCTCTGGGGAGGTATCCCAAGAGGATAGCGCTCCAGGCAACTACTAGTTTTTCATTGGGTCCTGTCCAGAATTACTGTGTCCTGAAACTCCAGACCTAACCATTCCAGCCACAGAAACACCAGACCATGAGACTTGTGAAGAGCTGCAAGGGCTGTGGGCAGCTGCCATGCCTTGCCTCGAAGACACTCATACTTCAGCCAGCTGAAGTAAAAAAAAATAGCTGTCACACCCGAACCCTGTTGATCCCCCACGCTAGGCCAAGAAAAAAACACCCCTCAACATTTACTACCTGTTCGAAAGATAAGTGTGGGTGGATTTGTGCCCGTTAGTACCCTTGAAGGGAAAAACATATTTAAAATCTGACCCGTATTACAATTGACAGGGATATTATTTTTTAACCGCAAGGAGATACCAGTCGTAATGGTTAATTCCAGCCCCAGTATCTCCCACTGAGTTGATGGAAAACTCAATTTCTTCCATATAGGTAGAAAGAAATTCTAAACAAATAGAGATACAGAATTATCACAGCTCCCTATCCATTCATACAGATTTTTCTAAAGATATCTTTGTTGAAATAGATTCGAGTGTGAGGGAAGCTGGCTCTGTATATACTATACCAAAGTGAGGTATAGTGTGCACAGAGTCCAGTGGAGCCCCTAAGGTAGGCAGAGGTAAAGTTAGATAGCACCTCACTTTCTATGTGTGGTAGTGTGGTCGAGCAGTAAGGCAGTATAAGAGGACAGACTTAAGCATTTGTTGTACACACTCAGTCTGCAAATGAATTCACATACTCGAAGACTGAACTTCAGACCAATTGTTTTCGTATAAAAATATTCTTTTAGTTATTTTATTTCCTAGAACCAAGCAAGCCTGGCACAGGTAAGTTGATAAATACTTTGCAGTAAATATACAGTTTGGAATGCAGTTGTAAATGTACTTTGAAATGGTTACAGTTTAAATTACTGGTAATGCAATACTGTGGAATGCTGTACATGTACTTTGTATCGATTTTGCAGTAAAAATCACAGGTAAGTCACTTTTACGTTATTTTTGAGATTATTTTTTAGATTACTTTTTCTACTCAGTGTGATCTGCCTAGATATCACACTGGGATATTTCCTAGAGAAAAGGTAAGTAAAGTTTGCACAATTGTTATTTTTCAGGTTTCCATACAAATCAACTCCACACAGAGAAAAACAGTCAGTAGATTCATATGGAGAGAAATGAAGTTAACAGTTACCAGGTATGTAATCGGTCTTTGGAGGTGAGCTTCTGGGGTTAACAAGGGTTCCACCAGGGTCAAGGATGCACTCTCGTTAAACCCTCAGTGGCAATAGGGCGTCCGGGTGCAGAGTGCTGAAGCCCAATTTTATCCAATGGGGGATAGGCTCAGGTTGGTGGCTGCTGACGAGCAGGCCACTGGGTTGTATGAGCAAAGCTCCAGGACTTTAGCTCAGGGCAAATGGGGAAACAAAGTAGCACCAAAGGTGCACCATCAGCAGCACTAGGGCGGCCGGGTGCAGGGTGCTGTTTTGACGTCGGCGCCCTGTTGGTTTCAATGGGGAACCTCCGGTTTGCAAAGGTACTGCAGGCTCGGGGACATAGGTCTTCTGGGTGTGACCACCACTTCAAGAGGTAAGTTGGGAAGTTAGGGGTTGGTTAAGCACCCTAGGTTTGGGCACACAAGGCCATGGGGCATCAGGTGCAGGGGTGCCTTTTGGGGTTGGATCTTCTTACCAGCTTCTGGTCGCAGTTGGGGAGACCTTCTGGATTTAGGCTGCAGGTGTCGGCTGGAGACTTGGGGCAGGCCAGGGGTCGCTGGATCTGGGGTCAGGATAGCCGGGGTGACCTCCTCGTGACCTCCTCGTGGTGTTTGCAGAGTGGGGCGGATCCGCGGTGTCCACCCGGAGCCAGAGGTTGCAGATTAACAAATCCGGTGTTCACTGGAGACAAAGTCTTTGTAGTGGAAGGCAGGCATGTCCTCGGGGGTGTTCGAGGTTGCTGGCTGCAGGACACAGTGGGATTTCGCAGGAGCAGGTTCGAGGAGGAGACAGGCAGGTAGGGCTGAGGCCAAGTCAGTTGGAATTTTTCTTTTGTTAGCTGCTGCACGGCTGTTCGGTGCCTCTTCTTTTTCTTCTTGTAGTTTCTTATTGTCTGAGGAAGCAAGGTTCAGGGGTGCCCCTTAATACTAGATTTAGGAGTGATACACATAGGTAAAAGGCAGGGACCAATGGGTTCCTTCCCTGGTGTGGGCACACCCCCTATTATGCCACCCTCCAGTAGGAGGGGGGCATGAGCCTGTCCCTGGTTGGCTGAGTCCCCCCACTGCAAGATGGCGGGGACTGAGAGTTGTGCTTCACCTCGCCTCTCCCAAATGAGGGGTGGCATTGGGAGAGGTGGGCACATCACTCTTCCTCACTTGTTTTTCCCCCCGGTTCTTCCGTCCAAACTGGGGGGTCAGAACCAGTTGAGACCAGTTGCTGAAAGCAGCAAGTGGCCTGGGGAAGCTCTCAAAGGTGGCAAGCCTTTAAAGCTTCCCCTTCGTGTACTCTACCCATCCTAGGGGAGGAGGCTTGGCACCTCGTCCCAGGATGTGCATTGTTTCAGGCTCCAGAGAGCAGCAGGCTCTCGACCCAGGGGTCCAGAAACATGTCTGGTGGTGGCAGCCGAAAGCAGCCACTCAGAATGGACACTAGTGGTGGGTTAGTTGTCAGAGGCCATCTCTAAGATGCCCTCTGTGTGCATTTTTCATTAAATTCCACACTGGCATCAGTGTGGGTTTAATGTGCTGAGAAGTTTGATACCAGACTTCTCAGTTTTCAGTGTAGCCAATATGGTGCTGTGGGGTTCATAATGACAAACTCCCAGCACCATATACTCTTAATGGCAGCACTGCACTTACAATGTCCAAGAATGGACTTAGACACTGTAGGGGTACAGGGCTCATGCACCTGTACCCTCACCACTGGTATAGTGCACCCAGATAGAGGGGTGACTGACCTATGCCAGGGCAGTGGGTTACAGGCATGGCACGCAGAGATGTGTGCCATGTCGACTCTTCACTTGGTTATGCTCCCAAACACACTCCGCCTGCAAAGGCAGTATGAGAGTGTAATGGTACATGACCTCTGAGGGTGGCACAAACAGTGCTGCACCTTTTAGAGGCCTTCTCTGCTCACAGTGCCCTGGGTACCTGTGGAACCATTTATAAGGGGCTGACCAGTGGCCAGAGATGCCAATTGGGTTTTAGGCTTCAATGCAGTTTTAGGGAATGAACATAGACCTTGGGAACATGATTAGCAGGAGCCCAGGGCACACTCAGTCAAAGTACATCGACAATTCAGCAAAAAATAGGGGCAACCAAGCAGAAAGAGGGCACTTTCTCACAGAATGATGACATTATCTAAAAACAGTGGCTACTATACCTTTATGTAAAAGTATACTAAGCTGTACTGACTATTTCTTTTCTTTCCTACTTAACTTTATTAAGACTAAAAACAAAACATATCACTGAACTCATCACCAGAGTTTCACCTTGCAAGACTGTCACCCTGTAAGTTTGCCAACTCTGGGGTTGTTCCAGACCCTGTTCCTATAAGGCAATGATTTACAGTGCTTTTATCTGTAAGACTTTACACCCCTTTAACACTCTAGTTTGCATCTTATTCGGGTATCTTAGGAAGGGGTGCACACATCCTGATGCAGATACGGGGGATGAGGCAACCAGCCTTCTTTGACCACATATAGACATTGGGCTCAAAGGTGTTGCTTGTGGGCAAAGGCAGACAGTTCTTCCTACTCTCATCCCATTTTCTTTAGGCCTGTACTCACCTGCTCTTTTTGTGCAGATAATTTCTGGGCCTCCCGTAGCTCTGCTTCCAGCTGTCCTATTCGCTGCTGTTGCTGAGAAACCTGTAGCTTCCGGTTCTGTACTTCTGCTGCAATGTCTCTCTGAAGATTCCGCACTTCTTGCTCCAACTTCAAAATATCTGATATGAGAAGACATCATCTGATCAAAGTCGATATGGAATTCAAGAATTACACATCTACAATAAAGCACTAAAGGACACTGTATTAGCCGAATATGGAAGCAGTGCATGCAAGGATTAATCACATTTTTCACATGCGAAATAGTCTACACACAAAACATTGCTCCTAAAGTGCAGTATATGCATGCGGGTGTCAACTACTTATTTTCTGAATTTTTCTCACTGCACATCACCTATGCTTCACAACCCTATGTAAAAGAGTTGAGAACAATGGGGTCAAAGAGTAAATCAAAACAGTATGGCCAGGAGGATACGTTACTTGGTATTAAAACAAAATCTTCATTGTAGGCATCTTCATTGGAAACACATTAAAATAATTGTCACGTATGGAACAAGTATTTTTTCCCAGTAATAATGTCCAAGTTATGTGTAGTAAATGTATGGACAGATTTCAAAGTAGTAGCTTTACATATCACAATTAGTTGCATGTATATCAACTGTTAGACCTGGCACCTTGGCGTGAGTCTCCCTTCCACTTTTTGCTGATGTGCCTCCGATGTTTTGCTGGTTTTCCGATACTCAGGGCACTGCGCCACGGCTGATCCGTGCCGCAGTGCAAGTGCTCCCTACTGTAAATTGTACATGCGATTGGTATCCATGATTGGTTCTTTGGATTTACTGTTAGTCCCTTGTAAAGTGCACGAGAGAGTGCCGGGGCTTGTAGATGCCAATACTGCTGGTGGGCCTGCAGCGCTGGTTGCGCCACCCACCGAAGCAGCCGTCAAGATGTGTCTGGGAACTGCGACCGCAGAACCCGCGTGCGGTCTCGTACTGTCACGCTAGCTGGGCAAGTGTCCCCACTTGCCAGCACCGGCCCTTCCCTTGACTACATATTAGTCACCCCTATGGTAGGCCTGCGGGCAGGGTGCGTTGTAGGTGCAAGGTAGGACAAGCCCTGAGATGCGTGGCCTGTCCTAGTAGTGACTTACAACCAAGACCGTATTTCACTATTGAAGACTACCTGCTCCATTAGGCCAGACTGAGCTGCGAGGATTATTACACCCTATAATCCCCGCAGGCTCAAGGAGCATGGTAGTGAGTCATGTTTAGTATGCCTGAACTCAGGATAATGAGATATTTCTTGTAGTCAAGTTTATTTTAGTATCCTGGGTTTGCAAATGCTACTTTTAGAAAGTCAGCATTTGCTTGCCTAACCATCTCAGTCCGCCTCTGCTGGTATGTGTATCTGACTGTCTGGGATGTGTGAGTGACAGGGCTGGAGGGATGACAGGTGGTGAATGCGCAGATTACACCTTAGTGGGAGGTAGGAGTGCCTCTTGACTCGAACTGTAGCTGTGCTCGACCACCACAATGCTGGCTCCACCCTCCTGGGGAGCGGCGGATGACTCTGCCGACGCCTGGCCCAGGAAGGGCGAAGCCCCCATCAACAAGGTACTCTGGCCACCCCTGTCCGGACAATGCTGGCTCCACCTCCTGTGGGGCGTCTGATGCGCCTGCCCCTCACACTGAAAGCAGAAGCCGGAGTACACCCACCGGGGTACTCAAAGACTGAGAGTGGCTATGCAAAGGCCCCCCTGGCCTGCGAGAACAAAAGAATTGGCCTATAAAAGAAGGAGCCCTGCTCCTTGAAAATTAGATCCGGTTTGGGCCACAGAAGGACTCTGCCCGACGAGAAGGACCGTGAGAGACAAGGAAGGGTGCTGACTCTTGCCTGTGTCTGGTGCCTTGCTGCTGAAGGAGAGACAGGAGAAAAGACTACGAGAAGACTTTTGCTTTACTTTGTGCCAAACTCTGCTGAAGAGATCTCCAAGGGCTTGCAACTGAACTTGCCCCCTGACCAGCGTCCCAGGACCAGTGGACGCTAACCCCCTTGGAAGGAAGCGACTGCGGGTGCTAACCATCGCCGCAGTATCGACAGAGGAATCTCCTCTAAGGCATCAACGTCCTCCCGACCACCGTGACCGGGGCCCAAAGCAACAGCGAGAGCAAAGTAAGGACCAGCCGCCGCTGGCCCGAACACCGTGACCGCAACTGCACCGGGAGCCCGAGAGCAAAGTGAAGGAGGACCCGTCCGGTCCGAGCTCTCAAGGTGACTGCATAGCGAGCAGTCACTCACCTGCAAAGACGGGCAGGGGCCCTACGAGAATCCGCAAAGTCGGTAGCCTGTCCGACAGCCCAGCTGTGAGCCCACAGCTGCACCGACATTTGGCTGGGTACGTCCTGCACTTGGGGACCGTACTGCCACTTGTCACCGCCACACAACCGCCGCCTCCAGGGTCGGAGCGGACGACGAAGAGAGGGCTCTGCCGCCACAGAACACCGCTGCCCCGGATGACCAGTGACCTGCTCGGCTGAGGAGCCGCAACGATCAGCGATCCCGGGAAGGCAACGCAACGTGGGACAGATCCCCTGGAAGCCGCCGGCTCCACAAAGAACTTTGGTTAACACCGGCCTACGGGCCTCAAGAGAACTGCATAAGAACTGTGGTAACCCGAATTAAGTAATCTGCAACCGTTTTCCTAAAGTACATTGACTGTATTCACAAGCCTGCTTAAAATCTATATAAAGATATATATTTTTACAGAATACAGTCTGGTCTCGTTGTGTGGTGGGTTGGTTGTAAAGGTGTACTATTGCAAGTGTTTAACCCTATGTGCCCCAAAGATTAGCCTACGACTGCTTAAGCCACACTACCTAGAGGGTAAGCAGAGGTTGTCTGGACGGTAACCCTCAGCCCTGACGAGGAAGAGAGAGTCCCTGCTTGTCGCTAGTGTTGCACTGCGCCAACTAGGGCCTCCCCCTTCCTACATCAACCATGCCACTGTAGCTGCTTCTCCCATAGTGGTTTGTGCTCTATGTTTCCTGACAATGGTTTATTTGTTAACAGGCAGAAAAAAGCATAAGTGTAATCTGACAGGTTTCCATGGTGCTGGGCCCACTGAGTCCAGATCCCACTGCAAAGTTTGATTGTGCCGTCAGGCATAGTCGGCAAGCAGGATGCAGGAGACTAGTAGAAGCCTCAGACGCGTTCTCACTGAGCCCACCAGCGATCACCACCAATACCTTTGTGAACAACTAAAGTGAGCACCGCAAATTGAAAGCGCTTGTAGGAGAGTAGGGTCTGCAATCCTATGATCACCCAGATTTTTTGCTTTTGTTTCACTGGTTTACGACTTTCTCTGGCTGTGGGCCTGCCAATCAGACCCACAGCCTGGCTGTTCTCTTTCTAAATTACGATATGTACCCTAGGTGCATTTACCAATTGGTACTGGGCCACCTTATCAGACCCTGTAACTCAGGGCATAGGTGTACCCAGGGCCGCCAGGGGCTGCAGCATGTATTATGCCACCCCTGGCTGGCCTCCTAAATTTGACACAACTGGCTGCATGACAGCTGGGGCGAAGTCGTGTAATCACCCTTTGCTTTGGATATAGTAGCCTATATCTAACCATACAATGGACACCCGAGTTCCTATCAGTCACTCCTATGGCAGGCCTTGACAATCCTGAAGGCAGAGTGCATGGGCTCGTGTGAACTGTGTTCTGGCCCGAGCCGAGCCGGTTGCAGCTTGCGGAGAAAAGACCCAATGGCTGTTCCATGATAACGCGTACCACATCGGTAACTTCGGTGTCGCGTTATCAAGACATGTCGAGTAAGGTGTCATACGAATCGGGGTGCTGCCCTCTCACCAACCCTGGCGACGAGGTTAGCATTCCGCCCTTCTAGAGGGACACGACATGTACGTAACTGTGAACCCCGGTTAAAGTTAACGAAAGCCTCAGCTCCACAAAATGGAGGCTGCCACCACAGACACGAGTCTGACCTCCTGCTGCTGGGAGTCCTTCCAGCGAGGAGCACTTGGACAAAGGGTTTCCTGTCGAGGGCGGTGTTCGCACCGTCCCAGACAGAGTTTGTGTATTCTGGGTAGGTAGGGCTTTTGCGAGAAGGTGACTGCGGAGTGGCACCCCGGTGCTCACTACGCATCTGCCGGTTAGAACCAGTTCCAGGGGCGACAGCCCTGGCCTGGGGAAAGTCCGGCAGGGGAGAGGGGTGTAACTACCCCCCTTCCTGGTCCCACCCTTAGGGCAGGACCTAGTCATGTACCCACCCCTTTCTTTAGAATAAAGGCCGGAGCGGGGACCCTTCCAAATTAGATCATCTTTGAATCAAGAATACTTTCTACGAAAGGACTTCAAGACTCTTCTCAAGATTTCTCCCTTGTGGCTAAGGAGTAGTCACCCTGCATCAGCGGGCACCAACTAAGAACTCTGCGGTTTGCTGTAAGTCCTTCCTCAAGGAATCCGACGGCCCAGCTCGACGAGAACCGGCTTCCCTGGCACCTCTGACCTCTACCCACATCATCAGCTCAGCTGTGACCTGTGGGTGCGACGAGACCTCGAGGGACCGGCCATCATCAGAACCTGCACGCTCTTAAAACCAGCACGACCATCGAGGTAACTCTCTGGTGAGTGCTCTGGGGTCCGAGAAGCCCCGACCCTGAGCCGCTCCAGCACCGAAGTGCAGCCTCCCAGCATCTCCACGATCTGCGTGGGGCCCTTCTGCTCGCTGCTCAGCACGTTGTCTGGTCACTAGCCGCTGGCTTGTGCCCTTCTGTGACGACATCCGAGAATCATCACTGCTGGTCTGGTTGCTCCAGATCGGCCCTTGCTTCCATCTTTGCGAGAAGCACCCCGGACCCTCCTGGTCCACTCAAGACGCCATCTTAGGCCCACCACGTGGCCCTGAGAACTGCCAAGGCTTGTTGCCCCATCCTGGGCCCAGCGACGCCGACAGCATCATCCTTCGTGGGACAGCTCGCACCTCCGCCGTGGTCGCCGACAACGCCTCCTGGTCCGTGAGACTGCCGAGCCTAGCGTCGCGCACTCACCTGGTCGAGGTGACGGCCAACCGGTGCCTTCCTGGTACCCTCTGACTACTGGCTAGTAGTACGAACTTGGTCCCCTCTGCTTTCAGGTTTCTTCAATCTCCGATCCAGGCTTGGATCTCTACGAACTATTCAGCACTGGTCGCCGGCCAGCAACTCCTTTTCTTCCGGCTCCTGGCTCGTCAGCGAAGACCCCGACGCCTGTAAGACTTGTGCAGCCGCAGCCCTCGTGGCTAGGTAACTCGGCATTTCGGTGCCTGCATAGCCTCCTTACTCTAGGGTCCCGAGTCCCTCGCTTCCGACTTGCCTTATCGGGTTCCGCCCGAAACCTTAACCTTCCCGTGTCCTCGGACACTTGTTTTTAAATTGTGCACTTGAAGTATTTGCTAAAGAGATTTGGTTTGTGCTTAGTACCCTGTCCTCATAAAGAGTACAGGGCTGTTGTGATTCTTAATAAATATCCTGTTTATTTTCATAACACTTGTGTGGTGTCCTTTCACTGGGTGTTCAAGGGGTACATGTGTGGTAAACAGCTGGCTTAACACGCCCTCTCGAGTCTTTAGCCTTAGACTGCTCGTATCCACGCTACTAGGATAGCTGGTCTATAGGTTGACTTACAACCAAACACCATAAGGGTCGTTGGTACGATACATAGCGGTCGCTAGAATAGCGAACGTTGCATATCGGGCCAACTTCTCACATTGGTGAGCAGCGGGTGGGATTTGAGCTTGCTGTTGTTTTACCACACGTATCCTAAGAATATCTTGTTGAAAGATCGCACAAGTACTGTTAGTACATATAACTAAAAGCTTAGAATACTCTGAGTTCTACTGAACCAGCTGTTGTAGCTCCTCAAGGCTTAGCACACCTTGGCTACAACTCTTAGCAAGGGAACAGTAGGAAAACACATAGTGTAGGTAGGTGCATCACTTACACCACACTAGAAACAGTATGTCGGGCCAGGGAGGAAACTCTGAGTCTCCCCTTGTGTCAGTTGACCCTCCACAGGTCATCCCTTCAGGATATACTGTGCTGAGCTTCAAGGAGTTAAGACGACTGTGTCACTCCCGGAAGATTCAGCAGGGGTCTAACCCCACAACGTCCTTTCTGATTGGTCTCTTGGAGACTTATGATGCCAGGAGAGCTGAGAAACTTCGTAGCTCTTCTAATCCAGAAGGAGACATGCCTCCCCTCGAGGGAACCCGGGACGATCCTGACCTCATACAGCTCGCAACTGAGAACGAAGATGGCGAGGAGGATGAGGATGAGGATCTCTCTGGGGATGAGGCAGATAAGGGACAGGTAGAAGTCGTCAGACTAAGCAGGTCCAACTTAAGCAAACATGATAGCGGTACGGGGGAACCCCTGGGGCCACTATCAGGTCAGCTTAACATTGGGAATGGACGAGCCCGATCTCTGTCAAGAGACTCTGGCGGATCCCTTCGAACCAATGGCTCTCACAACTCTTCTCAAAGAGGGATGACATCCCCTCAGAGGAGAGTGTACGAAGCTAAGGAAAGGGCAGCCAATCTGAGGATCGAAAGGGAAGAACTTGCCCTGGCCAAAGAAAGGCTTGCCTTTGCTAGAGAGCAACAGTTAAGTGGGGTAGTCCCCACTGGTGGCAGCAATGTACCTAGTAATAGGGAAAAGAGTTTCGATACGAAACACCTTGGGAAGATAGTGCCCCCCTTTAAACAAGGGGACGACATCCACAAATGGATTACTGCTTTGGAGAGGGCCTGCACTGTGCAGGGTGTTCCCCAGAGTCAGTGGGCAGCTATCTTGTGGCTCTCCTTTGAAGGAAAAGGAAGAGACAAGCTCCTCACCACAAGGGTGGAGGACGCTAACAATTACCAAGTCTTGAAGAATACACTCGTTGAAGGGTTCGGCCTAACCACTGAGCAGTACAGGGTGCTGTTCAGGGATACCCAGAAAACGCAGTCTCAAGATTGGTCTGATTTCGTCGATTGTGCCACTAAGGCTTTTGAGGGCTGGTTGCTGGGCAGTAAGGTTACTGATTATCAAGGATTGTATAATTTGATGATGAGAGAACCAATTTTAAACAATTGTCAGAACCAGTTGTTGCATCAGCACCTTGTCGACTCGGATCTGACCTCTCCCCAAGAATTGGGAAAGAAGGCAGACAGATGGGTTCGTACAAGAGTTAAGCAGAACCAGGGCCAGAATCAAGGTGGTCAGAAGAAAGCAGACCAGAAGGGTAAAGATTCTAAAGGGGAACAAAATGACCAGAAGTCTTCGACAGGTCCCCAACAACCCAAAGAGGGTGGGGGTCAGGCTCCCCAAAAGAAGAAAGAAGGCCAATCCAAAAGGTGGTGCCAGTACTGTAAAAGTAAATCTCACTGGTTTAGTGAGTGCACCAAGAAAGGAGGAGGGCAGACTCCTGCCACTGCAGCCCCTAAGGCACCTGTGCCCCCTAGTACAGTCAGCAGTGGTAGTGTGCCTCCCAAGGGTTTAGTAGGGTTAACCCTGGGTTCTGAGGGGCGTGACAACTTAGTTGGCACACTCACTCAGGCTGTCCTTGTCAGTACAGGGGACGCAGACGTATCCCCTGACGTAAGCCCCCATACTTTGGGCAAATACCGACAGACGCCTTTCATAAATGGAAAGATGGCTCAGGCCTATAGGGACACTTGTGCCAGCGTCACCATGGTGACGCCTAACTTTGTGGACCCTGGACAGATCATGCCAGGTACAGAATTCCTGGTGACCAATGCAAGCAATGTCACTACCAATCACAGTATGGCAATTGTAGCTTTCTCCTGGGGAGGGGTAACTGGCCAAAAGAAGGTTGTAGTTAGTCCAGACCTCCCAGTGGATTGTTTGTTGGGCAAGGATTTGGAGTCGTCACAATGGTCAGAAGTGGAGCACCGGACTCACATGGAAATGTTAGGTTTGCCAGCACATGTGTTCGCTGTGACTAGGTCACAGGTCAGGAAATGCCCCACTGAACAGGTGCTGGATCCTGGAACAACGGACCAGACACCTCCCAAGAAAAAGAGCAGTAGGGTTAAGGCTGCGCCTTCCCCCTTGCCCCAGGTCGTGGATCAAGTCTCAGAGGAGGCTGACCTACAAGAATTGAGGGAAACTGAGCCTAGGGAGTTCGAACTTGATCAAGTTGAATTCTTGGGTTCAGGGGGACCCTCAAGGGAGGACCTGGGGAAGGATCAGTTAGACTGCCCTTCTCTTGAACCCCTCAGACAGCAGGCTGCTGCTGAGGCTGCTGGGAACGCCACAGGTACCCACAAGGTATACTGGGAAGATGGACTCCTGTACACTGAGTCGAGAGACCCCAAGCCTGGCATGACCAGGAGGCTGGTCGTACCCTTGTCTCAGCGTGGTTTCCTACTTACCTTGGCCCACGAGATTCCCTTAGCAGGTCACTTAGGTCAGACGAAAACGTGGGACAGGCTTGTCTCGCACTTTCACTGGCCTCACATGAACGAAGATACCAAGGAGTTTTGCCGCTCCTGTGTCACTTGCCAAGCCAGTGGTAAGTCAGGTGGCACGACAAAGGCCCCCCTTATACCAATGCCTGTGGTGGGGGTGCCCTTTGAACGGGTGGGGATCGACATCGTCGGTCCCATGGAACCACCTACAGCATCAGGGCACAAGTTTATACTGGTGGTAGTGGATCATGCCACCAGGTATCCTGAAGCTATTCCCCTTAGGACCACTACAGCACCTGTTGTGGCAAGAGCCCTAGTTGGAGTATTCTCCAGAGTGGGCTTCCCTAAGGAGGTCGTCTCCGACAGAGGTGCAAACTTTATGTCGAGCTACTTAACTGCTATGTGGAAGGAATGTGGTGTCAACTACAAGTTCACTACACCCTATCATCCACAATGCAATGGGCTTGTTGAGAGATTCAACAGGACCCTAAAAGGGATGATTCATGGACTACCGGAAAAGCTTCGGCGTAGATGGGATGTCCTGATCCCCTGCCTCTTGTTCGCCTACAGAGAAGTTCCACAGAAGGGGGTTGGCTACAGCCCTTTTGAACTTCTGTACGGGCATCCTGTAAGGGGACCCCTGTGTTTGGTGAAGGAAGGATGGGAGAGACCTCTCAAAAAGCCTGCAGCCAACATAGTGGACTATGTGCTTGGCCTCCGCTCGCGGATGGCTGAGTACATGGAAAAGGCATCGGAAAACCTTAAGGCCAGCCAAGAACTCCAAAAAGCTTGGCATGACCAAAAGGCTGTCTTGACTGTTTACCAGCCCGGACAGAAGGTGTGGGTGTTGGAGCCAGTGGCCCCAGCAGCACTCAAGGACAAATGGTCCGGGCCCCACACCATCCTGGAGAAAAAGGGAGAGGTCACCTACCTGGTCGACCTGGGAACTCCCCGGAGCCCCCACAGGGTGCTTCATGTCAACAGGATAAAAGCATATGTCGACAGGAAGGACATGAGTTTGCTCATGGCCCTAGATGAAGGACAGGAAGAGGAGAGTGACCCTCTCCCCGACCTGCTCACTCAGAATCCTGACGATGGCTCGGTAGATGGTGTTGTCTTTTGTGGCAGCCTCTCCGAACATCAACAGAGCGACTGTAAACAGGTTCTTCAGTCGTTCCGACATATGTTTTCTCTAACACCCAGTCAGACCGATTGGTGCACCCATGAGGTCGACACTGGCGACAGCTTGCCCGTAAAGAGTAAAATCTACAGGCAGCCTGATCACGTTAGAGACTGCATCAAAAGTGAAGTGCAGAAAATGTTGGAGCTGGGAGTCATTGAACCCTCGGATAGCCCTTGGGCTAGTCCCGTAGTTCTAGTGCCGAAACCTCACACCCAGGGTGGTAAGAGAGAGATGAGGTTTTGCGTAGACTACAGGGGTCTCAATGCAGTCACTAAGACTGACGCCCACCCAATACCAAGGGCAGACGAGCTTATCGATAGATTGGCTTCGGCCAACTACTTAAGTACGTTTGACCTGACAGCTGGGTACTGGCAAATCAGGTTAGCTGAGGACGCCAAGCCTAAAACCGCATTTTCAACCCCTGGTGGGCATTATCAGTTTGTGGTGATGCCCTTTGGTCTGAAAAATGCACCTGCCACCTTCCAACGGTTGGTGAATCAAGTCCTTACTGGGCTGGATGACTTCTGTGCGGCGTATCTTGACGATATTGCTGTCTTTAGCTCCACCTGGGAGGATCACCTGGTCCACCTGCGGAAGACGTTAGAGGCACTGCAAGCAGCAGGTCTCACTATCAAGGCCACCAAGTGCCAGATAGGGCAGACACAGGTTGTATACCTGGGCCACCTTGTAGGTGGGGGTCAGGTTCAGCCACTGGAGAGCAAGATACAGTCAATCAGGGACTGGGCTCCTCCAACCACCCAGACTCAGGTTCGAGCTTTCTTGGGCCTGACTGGTTACTATAGGAAGTTTGTCAGGAACTATGGTTCAATTGTGACACCATTAAACGAACTGACGAGTAAGAAAATGCCAAAAAAGGTTCAGTGGACAGCGAGCTGTCAAAAAGCATTCGATGACCTAAAGCAGGCCATGTGCACGGCGCCTATCCTCAAGAGTCCGGACTACTCCAAACCATTCATTGTCCAAACAGATGCTTCTGAGTTGGGTGTGGGAGCTGTTCTTTCTCAACTGAATTTTGATGGTCAAGACCAGCCCATTGCTTTTATAAGCAGAAGGCTGACCCCTAGAGAGAAGAATTGGTCAGCTATTGAGAGGGAGGCCTTTGCTGTGGTTTGGGCCCTGAAGAAGCTGAGGCCATACTTGTTTGGCACTCACTTCAAGATTCAGACCGACCATAAGCCCCTCTTGTGGCTAAATCAGATGAAGGGTGAAAACCCCAAACTGCTTAGGTGGTCCATTTCCCTACAGGGGATGGACTTCACAGTGGAACATAGACCTGGTACTGATCATGGCAATGCCGATGGGCTCTCCAGATACTTCCACTTAGAACAAGAAGACTCACCTGGTCAAGGTTAGTTAGTTGTTCCGACGTTTGGGGGGGGTCATGTAGGAGAGTAGGGTCTGCAATCCTATGATCACCCAGATTTTTTGCTTTTGTTTCACTGGTTTACGACTTTCTCTGGCTGTGGGGCTGCCAATCAGACCCACAGCCTGGCTGTTCTCTTTCTAAATTACGATATGTACCCTAGGTGCATTTACCAATTGGTACTGGGCCACCTTATCAGACCCTGTAACTCAGGGCATAGGTGTACCCAGGGCCGCCAGGGGCTGCAGCATGTATTATGCCACCCCTGGCTGGCCTCCTAAATTTGACACAACTGGCTGCGTGACAGCTGGGGCGAAGTCGTGTAATCACCCTTTGCTTTGGATATAGTAGCCTATATCTAACCATACAATGGACACCCGAGTTCCTATCAGTCACTCCTATGGCAGGCCTTGACAATCCTGAAGGCAGAGTGCATGGGCTCGTGTGAACTGTGTTCTGGCCCGAGCCGAGCCGGTTGCAGCTTGCGGAGAAAAGACCCAATGGCTGTTCCATGATAACGCGTACCACATCGGTAACTTCGGTGTCGCGTTATCAAGACATGTCGAGTAAGGTGTCATACGAATCGGGGTGCTGCCCTCTCACCAACCCTGGCGACGAGGTTAGCATTCCGCCCTTCTAGAGGGACACGACATGTACGTAACTGTGAACCCCGGTTAAAGTTAACGAAAGCCTCAGCTCCACAAAATGGAGGCTGCCACCACAGACACGAGTCTGACCTCCTGCTGCTGGGAGTCCTTCCAGCGAGGAGCACTTGGACAAAGGGTTTACTGTCGAGGGCGGTGTTCGCACCGTCCCAGACAGAGTTTGTGTATTCTGGGTAGGTAGGGCTTTTGCGAGAAGGTGACTGCGGAGTGGCACCCCGGTGCTCACTACGCATCTGCCGGTTAGAACCAGTTCCAGGGGCGACAGCCCTGGCCTGGGGAAAGTCCGGCAGGGGAGAGGGGTGTAACTACCCCCCTTCCTGGTCCCACCCTTAGGGCAGGACCTAGTCATGTACCCACCCCTTTCTTTAGAATAAAGGCCGGAGCGGGGACCCTTCCAAATTAGATCATCTTTGAATCAAGAATACTTTCTACGAAAGGACTTCAAGACTCTTCTCAAGATTTCTCCCTTGTGGCTAAGGAGTAGTCACCCTGCATCAGCGGGCACCAACTAAGAACTCTGCGGTTTGCTGTAAGTCCTTCCTCAAGGAATCCGACGGCCCAGCTCGACGAGAACCGGCTTCCCTGGCACCTCTGACCTCTACCCACATCATCAGCTCAGCTGTGACCTGTGGGTGCGACGAGACCTCGAGGGACCGGCCATCATCAGAACCTGCACGCTCTTAAAACCAGCACGACCATCGAGGTAACTCTCTGGTGAGTGCTCTGGGGTCCGAGAAGCCCCGACCCTGAGCCGCTCCAGCACCGAAGTGCAGCCTCCCAGCATCTCCACGATCTGCGTGGGGCCCTTCTGCTCGCTGCTCAGCACGTTGTCTGGTCACTAGCCGCTGGCTTGTGCCCTTCTGTGACGACATCCGAGAATCATCACTGCTGGTCTGGTTGCTCCAGATCGGCCCTTGCTTCCATCTTTGCGAGAAGCACCCCGGACCCTCCTGGTCCACTCAAGACGCCATCTTAGGCCCACCACGTGGCCCTGAGAACTGCCAAGGCTTGTTGCCCCATCCTGGGCCCAGCGACGCCGACAGCATCATCCTTCGTGGGACAGCTCGCACCTCCGCCGTGGTCGCCGACAACGCCTCCTGGTCCGTGAGACTGCCGAGCCTAGCGTCGCCCACTCACCTGGTCGAGGTGACGGCCAACCGGTGCCTTCCTTGTACCCTCTGACTACTGGCTAGTAGTACGAACTTGGTCCCCTCTGCTTTCAGGTTTCTTCAATCTCCGATCCAGGCTTGGATCTCTACGAACTATTCAGCACTGGTCGCCGGCCAGCAACTCCTTTTCTTCCGGCTCCTGGCTCGTCAGTGAAGACCCCGACGCCTGTAAGACTTGTGCAGCCGCAGCCCTCGTGGCTAGGTAACTCGGCATTTCGGTGCCTGCATAGCCTCCTTACTCTAGGGTCCCGAGTCCCTCGCTTCCGACTTGCCTTATCGGGTCCGCCCGAAACCTTAACCTTCCCGTGTCCTCGGACACTTGTTTTTAAATTGTGCACTTGAAGTATTTGCTAAAGAGATTTGGTTTGTGCTTAGTACCCTGTCCTCATAAAGAGTACAGGGCTGTTGTGATTCTTAATAAATATCCTGTTTATTTTCATAACACTTGTGTGGTGTCCTTTCACTGGGTGTTCAAGGGGTACATGTGTGGTAAACAGCTGGCTTAACACGCCCTCTCGAGTCTTTAGCCTTAGACTGCTCGTATCCACGCTACTAGGATAGCTGGTCTATAGGTTGACTTACAACCAAACACCATAAGGGTCGTTGGTACGATACATAGCGGTCGCTAGAATAGCGAACGTTGCATATCGGGCCAACTTCTCACAGCGCTGATGGCCCACCTTGAACCGCAGGAAACATCTGTGGGCGTGCAGGGTGGGGTTGTGAAAATAAATGTCCAAGGGGTCAAACACCACCAACCAGTCTTCGTGATCCAGCCCAGAGTGAATCTCAGCTAGGGTATTCATTTTGAATTAGTCCTTCCACAGCACGTTTGTTGACAGGGCAAAGATCTGGGATAGGTGGAAGCGTCCATCCTTCTTTGGCACAAGAAAGTACAGGGAATAGCTGCCAGTTCCTACTTCTGAGGCTGGCACCCTCTCAATATCTCCTTCAGCCGTAAGCAGTTCCCGGCATAAAAAGGACACATGGTCCTTCGAGAAGTGGTCTGATGTAGGTGGCAGGACTGACGGTTTGAAAAGGGTTGGCAGGATGAAGCACCGTAGGACAATGTGCAGGAACCATTTGTTGGATGTAATGCATCGTGCCCCACCCACCTAGAGGAAATAGCTAACCCTGGCTCTAACCAGATGGCTATGTGTTGGTGAGGGTGCAATAAAGGGCACTGAACAAAAAGTTACTTACCTTTGGTAAAGCGTTATGTCTCTTACAGATATATCGTTACACAAGTAGTAACTTGTGTATCTGAAAGAGACACTTTAGTGATAGATTCCTTGCCTTAGAATAGATACCCCAGCAATACCAACCCCGGTGGTGGGTCTGCGAACTAATAATCACACCAGAAAGTCCTGGAGGACGGAACGGCCGAAGAAGCCATCCCTCCAGACTTGGCTGTCCAGGCAGTAGTGTCTTGCGAACGTGTGCAGTGAGGCCCATGTAGCTGCCTGACAAATGTCCTGCAAAGGGACTCCTTGGCCCAGGGCAGTAGTAGTTGCCGTGGCCTGAGTGGAATGGGCCCTGAGCCCAACAGGAGGTTACTTCTTAGCCAAAGAGTAGTACGCCTGGATGCACAACACAATCCACCGAGAGATGGTCCGCTTGTGCACCGCCCGTCCTTCCTGAGCGCCCACGTAATCAACAAAGAGTTGGTAATCCACCCAGAACTGGCGTGTGCGATCCAGATAGTAAGAGAGCGCACGTTTTGGGTCCAGACGGTGGAGCTTCTCTTCCTCTTTCGAGGGATGCGGAGGCGGAAAGAAGGTGGGCAAGGTGATGGACTGCCCAATGTGGAAGGCTGTGACTACCTTGGGCAGAAAAGAGTGTTTTGTCCGCAACACAACCTTGTCCGGATGGACAGAAAGGAAAAGAGGTTTAGAGGAAAGAGCCTGGAGCTCACTCACTCTCCTGGCAGAGGTGATGGCAACCAGGAAAGCAGTCTTAAGTGTAAGAAGACGGAGAGGACAGTTATGAAGCAGCTCAAAGGGAGCGCACATCAGGTAAGTTAGAACCAGGTTCAAGTCCCACTGGGGCATCACGAAAGGAACAGGAGGGAACATATGAGTGATGCCCTTTAAAAATCTGTTAACAATTGGGAACTTGAAAAAAGAAGGCTGATCAGGAAGCCTTAAGAAGGCGGAAAGCGCAGAAAGGTAGCCCTTGATAGTGCCCAGAGCAGAGCCCTGCTGGGCAAGAGAAAGAAGGAAGAGGAGAACCTCTGAAAGGGGTCAGAGAGGATCCACAGCCTTTGCTGTGCACCATGCCACAAATCTGTTCCACCTGCAGGCGTATACCGACTTTGTGGAGGGACGCCTGGCTGCCAGAATCACATCACATACTTCAGGAGGCAAGTCAAATGGCCTCAACTGTCGCCGCTCAATCTCCACGCATTGAGGTGGAGACTGGACAGGTTCGGGTGGAGGACCATCCCCTGCTGCTGCGACAGAAGGTCCTCCTGAAGAGGCAGACGAATCGGCAGATCGACTGACATGCTGAGTAGCTTGGGATACCAGTATCTTCGTGCCCAGTCCGGAGCCACAAGGATGACTTGGGCCCGGTCGCGCCTGATCTTCTTCAGCACTCTTGGCAGAAGTGGTATAGGCGGAAAGGCGTACAATAGACCGCAGCTACACTCGCGACGAAAAGGGTCTCCGAGCGAGTGCCGCCTTGGAAATTCCAACGCGCAGAACTGATGAGATTGCGCGTTCTCTCTCGGTGGCGAATAGATCTAACCAAGACTCTCCCCACTGCCGAAAGAGTCCTTGTGCCACGTCCGAGTTCAGACGCCATTCGTGATTCATCATGCACCAGTGGCTGAGTTTGTCTGCCCTGGCGTTCAGGGAACCTGCCAGGTGTTGAACCACCAGGGAGACGCCCTGGTGTTCCAGCCATGTCCAGAGACGCAGAGCCTCCTGACAAAGGGTCCACGACCCCACCCCGCCCTGATTGTTGCAGTACCACATGGCGGTGGTGTTTTCCGTGAACACCTGCACTACACTTCCCCGGACAGAGGGAAGGAATGCTTTCAGTGAAAGCCGGATCGCCCGCAGCTCCAGAAGGTTGAGGTGGAGCCGGGACTCCGCCGGAGCCCAGAGGCCTCTGATCTCCCTCTCTCCCATGTGGCCCCCCCATCCCAGGAGGGACGAATCTGTCACCACTACGTGCTCCGGTTGGGGAAGGGTGAGAGATCTGCCACTGACCCAATCGCGGTTCGCGAGCCACCACTGCAACTGTTACGGAGTGCCTTCCGAGATCCCGACGTGGTCGGACAGGTTGCCCTGATGCTGTGCCCACTGAAACTTCAGGTCCCACTGCAGAGTCCGCATCCGCCACCGGGCGTGATGCACCAGAAGGATGCAGGAGTCCATCAGCCCCAGGAGCAGCAGCGTCAACCTGACCGAGACTCGGGATAAAGGCTGAAAGACCAGAATCAGAGCCGGAATATCCCAAACCCGCTGTTCGGGAGGATAAACCAGGAACTGCGCCGAGTCCAGAACCGCCCTGACGAAGAGGAGCTTCTGAGAGGGACACAGGTGTGACTTCGGCGCGTTGATGAAGAACCCCAGCGAGTGCAGGAGGTCGGCCGTAGTCTGGAGGTGGCTGACTACTGTCTGGGGCGAGCCCGCCTTCAACAACCAGTCGTCGAGATAGGGGAAGACTGACACCCCTAATCTGTGCAGATGAGCTGCGACCACCGCAATCACTTTCGTGAACACCCGTGGGGCGCTGGTAAGGCCGAAGGGGAGCACGGTAAACTGAAAGTGCTCGTGGCCTACCGTGAACCGCAAGTATCGCCGGTGGGCCTACAGGACGGGGATGTGGAAATACACGTCCTGCAAGTCCAACGCTACCATCCAGTCTTCTGGGTCCAGGGCAGCTAGGACCTGAGCCAAAGTCAGCATCTTGAACTTCTCCTTCCGGAGGAAGCCGTTGATGCTCCTTAGATCCAATATAGTGAGTAGGCCCCCTTTGCCCTTCTTGGGTACCAGAAAGTAGAGGGAATAACAACCACGTCCTACTTCTGGCCCAGGAACGCGCTTGACGGCCTCCTTGGCCAAGAGGGACGTAACTTCCTCCTACATAAGTTGCAAGTGATCCCCCGACATGCGGTGATATACTGCGGTGGCATGGCTGGAGGGGTCGCCTCGAAGGGGAGAAAGTAGCCCTTCGGACGATTTGCAGCAACCACCTGTCCAATGTGATGGAGCTCCAGTAGAGGAGGTGAAGGCGAACCCTGCCCCCCACTGGCGTCGAATGGGCCTGAAAACTCGGAGGATTTTGAGGAAGATGCTGCGGGCGGGTGTGGACTGGCCCTGCCTGTGTCCCTTGGCACCTCCACAGGGGTTACCACATCCGCGACCACGTTGAGATGGGTTCTGCGGCCTGTGGCTAGCTGGACGCGAGGGAGCGCCCCTTCCTAGGCCACGAAAGAGACGAAAGGCATTTTAAGGACTCCAGGGCTACGGCCAAGTCCTTGGGCCTTGGCCGTAGCCCTGGAGTCCTTAAAACGTTCCAGCACGCTGTCCACCTTGTCGCCAGAAAGGCGACAGCCATCCAAGGCCATGTCCATAAGGGATGCTTGGACATCGCCCGAAAGTTGGCAGACCTCAGCCAGGCGTGGGGCCGAACTGCCACCGTCGTTGCAATCGCCCTGCCTAGCGAGTCCGTGGTATCCAGTCCACACCGAAAAGAATATCGTGCTGCGTCCCTTCCCTCCGCGAGGGCCTGGCTTAGCTTTGCCTGGACCTCCGCCGGGCACTCCTGCAGCACTTCCGCAACCGTATCCCACAAAGAGTGAGAGTAACGGCCCAAAAGGCAGGCAGTGTTGACAGACCGCAACCCCAAACTCAGTGAGGAGAACAGCTTCTTACCGAACTGGTTGTGAGAAGTTGGCCTGGTATATGATGTTCACTATCCCAGTGAGCACCAATCACCAGTCCAAACAACCTTTATGGTGATGGTTGTAAAGTCAACCTTATAGACCAGCTATCCTAGTGGTAGCATGGACAAAGCAGTCTTAGGCTAAACTCAAGAGGGCATGTGAAGCCAGCTGTTTTACCATATGAAATCCCTTTAATACCAAATGAAAGGACACCACACAGGATATATATTCAAAATATATATGTATTTATTTCTAAAGAAATCCCCTGAACTCTTTATGAGCTCAGAAGCACAAGCGCATAACAAGTAACTTAATATAACATACAAAAGCACAAATATGGATATACCATATACTAAAAAAATGGTAAAAGTACCACGTCACAAACAATGGTAAGGCCTAGGGCCTTGGGAATCGCTGGGGCTACACTGGACTAACAATGGTTAGGGAGCAGGAGGCCCACGGGATGCGTGTGCAGTGTCTAAAGGCACACAAGTGCACACAGAGAAGTCAATGAGTGCGTAAAAATTGAAAGTTAAAGGTTTGGGAGTCTTCCTACTGGACTAGAAGCTAACCACTTGAAACTAGGACACTAGGAGAGTTACTCGTTACAGGAGCACCGCAGTACTCGCGTTACCTAACCCACAGGAAGCGGGTGCAAAGGGCCCAAAGTGTGTCAGGTTTCTTCGTGGAGTTCTATGGAGCCTTGGAGAAAAGATGCTGCAGGCGGCCAGGAGAGAAGAGTCCGGGTGGATCCAAGGGTGGATCAAAGATGTAGGGGACCTGAAAGCAGAGGGGACAGAGTCTGGGTCACTAGCCAGTGACCAGGAAGGAACCAGGCGATGTCGCGAAGCAATCAGGTGCTGATGGGAAGCTTGTCTCTGCAGCCACGTGGACCAGGAGGCGTCGACGACGACCAGGAGGCAGGCACAGACTCTCCCACGAAGGCTCTCGCTGTCGGCGGTGTCGGCTTCAGGATTGTTGACAACAAGGCTTGGCAAAGGCAACCCACGCAGGATATGATGTAGGCTTCTTACTCAGACCAGCATAGTCTGAGGGGCTGCTTCTTTTGAGGGAAGCAAGGGCCAGTCTGGAGCAACCAGACCAGAGGTGTAGTTTCAAAAGATCATCGCCAAGATGGTCACTAGCCAACGGGCAAGTGACCGGGCAGACACGTCGAGCAGGAAAATGCAAAAGGGCCCCACGCAGAACTCGTGGAGGGTGCAGGGCTGATCTTTGGTGCAAATGCTGCTCGGGGCTGGGGCTACTCAATCCCCAATGCACAGCTTCGAGGAGGCCTCAGGGGCTGCACAGTTAGCAGGTCACAGACTTTTCAAGATGGCCGGTCCCACGTCTCTTGTCGACTCCACAGGTCTCAGCTTTGCAGGGACTGTGGATCGGGCTGTTGGATGTCTGGGAATCCGGTTCTTGTCAGGCTCTGGGCTCCGGCGGGAGACTGCGGCAAAGCAAGTCGTCGATCGCTGGATGGTGTCTGCTTGTGCAGGGTGGTCACTCCTTGACCACAAGGGAGATTCTTCAGTCCTCTTCTTTCAAAGTAGAGTGATGAAGGTCCAGAGTTTCGTTTCAGAGTTTCAGTCAGGATAATCTAAAGTCCTGTGACTCAGCTCCTACCTATGTACCAATCTTAGGGGCTGGATTACATGCTAGGTCCCTCCTATGGGTGGGACCAGGGAAGGGGGTGGTTACATCGGTTTGAACTGGACTATGCATGGGACACCTTGTGTGCCCTAGGCAGTGTCTCATTCCTTTCAGCCCTCCCTGTCCCAATACACAAAATCCTGTCTGGGGTGGTGCTAGCACCTCCCAAGGCAGGAAACCTATTGTCCAGGCCTCCCTCGCTGGAAGGACTCCCAGCAGCAGGAGGTCAGACTTGTGTCTGTGGCAGCAGCATCCATTTTGTGATGCTGAGGCTCTGGTTAACTTTAACTGGGAATAGTAGGAACAACAGGTCTTCTCCCTCTAGAAGGGTGGAATGCTACCCCGTCACCAGGACTGGTGAGGGGGTAGTATTCCAAATCGTATGACACCTTACTCGACATGTTTTGATAAAGCCAAACCATAGTTAGCATTTAACCGCGAGGTTCATAATGCACTTAAGAGTATATGGTATGGCAATATCCTAGACCAGCTATAAGGACATGGTTCCGAAAGCTGCAGACAGGCTCAGCGCATGCTAGAGCACCATCTCACATAAAACCAAGCACTCTGCCTCCAGGATTCTTAAGGCCTGCCATAGGAGTGACTTATAGGTATATATGTGTCTAGATATAAGGTTAGATATAGGTATACTATATCTAAGCAAGGGGTGATTAAACGACCTTACCCCAGCTGAGTGATCAGCCAGTTGTGTCAATGTGAATGGCCAGCCAGGGGTGGCATAATACATGCTGCAGCCCCTGGTAGGCCTTGGATGCACCTATGCCCTGGGTACCTATAGTACACTGTACAGGGGCTCATTAGGTGACCCAGTATCCAATTGGAGATGTACCTAGGGTACATGGAGTCCATTTTAAAGAGAGAGCTGATAGTTGGCCTGGCATCCTGCTAATCAGGGCCCCAGGCTAGGTCGAAAACCAGCTCAACACTAGGCTAAAAATCTGGGGTAACCATAGTAATGTATCCACCTTCCTACACCCCCCCTCAAACGAAAGGAGATCAGGCTATCCTTGACCAGGTAAGCCTATATTGCCTAAGTGGCCATATAAGGAAGTACCTGCACTAGCTTGGTTACCCCCTGTCTCATGGTCCACCATTGGAATCTCTACCTGTGGTGTGTTTTGGCAAAGTAAAAGGCTGGTGTTGAGATTGAGTACTGAAGTGAGGCTCCTCTAATGTAGGGCTCAGCTTCCTCCAATCACTTTCCACCATATAGGCCTTTCTTTCCTTGACTGAGTTGCACTGTGCTCTCAGGGTCAATCTCTGGCTACCTAAAGCTGGAGGCTGGATCCCTTTTGTTGGCTTACTGGAGGGACAGGTCAAGTTTGGGGCCTTTGGGTCCCAAGTTTGGCTGTGCCCAACAGAATCCATCTGGGGGAGGTTCCTAACTAAGTGTGAGGGAGATCCCTTAGGAGTTTTTGAAATTTTCACCTTGCTAGGGCTGCTAGCTTTGGTGCCCCTAATCTGCTGATGGGGTGGTTCTTGTGGACAGGGGGCCCTTTGGGGTCCACCACTGGCCTCCCTGACCTCTGCAGCCCTGGGCTGACTGAGGCAGGGTAGAGAGGGGCAGGTTTCGTGCTCCAGACTGGGTCCCACCTTGGAAGGGTCCACTGACATCAGGGGCTCTGCCAGGCTAGGTCTGAATACTTCCGGGGCAGTTCCTTCACAAGGGGTAGTGTCAGTTCCCTGAGGAGGCTGACTCTCACCTAATGTCTGGTGGGAGGGAGACTTTTCTTCCTCCCCAATGCTCTCTGTTTGAGTGAAGTGATCCATAGTTTCAGGCTTCACAACACTAAAATCTGTTTGAGTTTGGGCTGTGACCATCACAGCCCTACCAACCTTTTCAGGACGGAACTCAGTTTGGGTGTGGGTTGTGACCATCACAGCCCTGCCAACCTCTTTAGGAAGGAATTCTGCTTGGGCTGGGGCTGTGGCTATCACAGCCCCAACAACCTCTTTTGGAAGGCCTACCATTCTGGAATGGATTTCTTGTTCTACCTCAGCGCAGGCTGAGATCTCTAGATCATTCCCTAGTAGAAAATCAACAGGTAAGTTTGTAGACACTGCCACTCTCCTGGGGCCAGTGACACCTCCCCAGCTGAGATTTACTACTGCCATGGGATGATCTTTCTGCACTCCATCAATGTTGATCACCTGATAGGTGAACCCAGGTAAACGTTGTCCTGAAGGAACTAGACTGTCAGTCACCATAGTGATGCTAGCCCCCGTATTTCTGTAGGCTTCAACTTTCTGGCCATTGATGTGGGGCTCCTGCCTGTACTTGCACAAAGTGTTGGGACAAGCAGTGAAGTTGGCAAACCCCATGCCATTTTCACAGATAAGAGTAGCTAAGTTAGGGGACCTGGTTAGGCCAGAGTCCACCTGAGCTCCCAAAGTAAACCCAGCCAAATTCTTGGGGGCACTCCCACCACCTGGGGGATTACTACTAATAGTAACAGGAGGTCTGGGAGTATTACTTGGGGGTATGTTCTCCTTATTGTTGGCCTTTGGGCAACTGCTGTCAGTCTTCCAGTGGCCAGGCTTTTTACAGTCATGGCAATAAGGTTTCTTCTGGTTAGAGGAAGTGTTTTGGGACCCACCCCCATCATTGGAGTTTTGGGGCCCTGGGGAAGTCTTGTCTTTAGATTTATCCCCACCTTTCTCTTGAGGCTTGGTAGAATCTTTCTTCTGGACATTACCCAGATTCTTAGGCCTAATCCTGGTTCTGACCCATTTATCTGCCCTCTTACCCAATTCTTGGGGAGAGGTCAGATCTGAGTCCAAAAAGCTTTAGGTGTAGAAGCTGGTTTTGACAATTACTAAGGATCTGCTCCCTCATAATCAAATTATACAATCCTGTATAGTCATGTACTTTGCTGCCCAATAACCAGCCCTCCGGAGCCTTAGTAGCACAATCTAAAAATTCAGTCCAGTCCTGAGTCTGTGTCTGCTGGGTATCCCTGAACAACAACCTGTACTGTTCAGTGGTTAAGCCAAACCCATCAATCGGAGCACTTTTCAGGACAGTGTAATTGTTAGCATCATCATCACTAACTGTGAGGAGCTTATCTCTACCTTTTTCTGAAAAGGAGAGCCACAAGATTGCTGCCCACTGACTTTGGGGTACCTGCTGTACTTTGCAGGCCCTCTCCAAAGCAGTTATATACTTGTGGATGTCATCCACATCTTTGTAGGGGGGCACAATCTTACTCGGGTGTCTATTGTCATAGGACCTGTCTTTATCCTTAGGGATACTGCTGCCACCAGTGGGTTCTACCCCACCTAACTTCCTTTCTCTCTCAAAAGCAAGTTTCTCCTTGGCTAGGGCAAGTTGCTCTCTCTCAATTCTGAGATTGACTTCCCTTATCCTAGCCTGGTGTTCTCTCCTCTGAGGAGATGTCATTCCCCTCTGAGAACCCCTAGAAGCATTGGAGTGATGAGAATCTCCTGAGCGAGATCTCCCTCTCCTGTACCTCTGGTTAAGCCCACTTGGAGGCCTGAATGGGGCTATCCCATTCTCAGCCCCAAATTGGCTTAAGTTAGCCTGGCTAAGTCTCCTGACCTGGACCTGGCTACCATCCTCTTCCCCAGATTCTTCCTCAACCTCATCCTCCTCATCTTCTATTACAGGGGTTCAGTGGCATCCTCTGTAGAGGGCGAGACCTCTTCTGCAGTCCCTGTAGGAACTGCACCGGAGGCTTTCTGATCCTCATGCTTATCTAAGAGATCTAGGAGTTGCTGAAGTGTAGGGTTAGACCCTCGTTTCAGCCTTCTTGTCGTACACAAGTGTCTCAGTTCCTTGAAACTGAAGATAGCAAATCTGGAGGGTGCCTTGTGAGGGTCACTCTCCACAGGTTGGTTGATGGAGCCGGATAGTCGCTGAAGAGCTCACCTATTGGCGTCGAAGACGGCACCGGGTGGCGCCGGTCCGACGCCGGATCGGGACCTGGTGTGGATCGGGGACGACGCTGCCCGAGAACGGCGCCGGGGGCCAAACTCTTGGTGACGCTGCCGGGCGGAGGGGTCGTAAGGTCGACCGGCGTCGACACGGATCCATGCCTGGATCCTGAGGAGCCCTGCGGCGTCGGGACCGAAGTCGCCGACGGCGCCAGGGCCGAAGCCGCCGACCCGCTTGGTGTCCCAGATGGGTCCACGGGGCCCGAAGGCACCTCGACGGGACCCGAAGGAGGGAAGCGTGACCTCATGGCCATGAGGAAGGCGCTGATCTCCTCCGGTGTCGCGTTCAGTCCAAGGAACGGCGGGTGTGCAGCTGGACGCAGCGCTTGTAGCTCTGGCGGTGTCGCCCGAACCCCCGGCCATATCGCGCGAGCATTGGGGGGAGCCAGAAGAGCGGTGTCTCTTCTTCGACTTCTTGTGCCTCGACTTACCTGAGGAATTTTGTGAGAAGTTGGCCTGATATGCAGTGCTCACTATTCTAGTGATCACTATGTATCAGTCCAAACGACCTTTATTGAGGATCGGTTGTAAGTCAACCTTATAGACCAGCTATCCTAGTAGCATGGACAAGAGCAGTCTTTAGGCTAAACTCTAGAGGGCGTGTTAAGCCAGCTGTTATACCATCACATATACCCCTTGAACACCAAGTGAAAGGACACCACACAAGTTGTTACGAAAATAAAAGGATATTTATTTATAACAAGTCTACCCTGATCTCTTTATGAGTCAGGGAGCTAAGCACACAACAAAACTCTTAAGAAAATACTTCAAGTTGCACAATTTACACAAATGCCCGAGGGGCACGAAAAACCATATACTACAAAAGTGGAATGCGAAATACTAGCAGGTAAGTAACTCGATCCAGAGGCTTTAGGATCGCCAGGACTACACTACTGAACCTTCAGGTTAGGAGCAGGAGGCCTAGGGGGATCGGGTGCAGAGTGTGCACTCTCACGCGGGATGCGGGACAAAGTCTATGGATGCTAGCAAATGCAAAGTTAGTGTTCTCGGGCGAACCCGACTAGGTAGGTCAAAAACGAAAGTGGATCTAGACACTTAGTGAGTGGTCCTACGCTGGAGCACCGTGGTACTCGGTTTACCTAGCCCAGGGGCTGCGGCTGCATAGGGTTCAAGTGACGTCAGGAATCCTCGTTGACGAACCAGGAGCCTGAAGTGAAAGTTGCTGGCAGGCGACCAGTGAAGATGTTCCGGGCTGATCCAAGGGTGGATCAGTGAAGAAGGATACCTGTAAGCAGAGGGGACCGAGTTCTGAACCACTAGCCAGTGGTTAGGTGGGCACCAGGATGGCACCGGACGAGGTCACTCAGCCAGGTGAAGAGGTGACACTGGATTCGGCTGCTGCACGGACCAGGGCGCTGATGTCAACCAGGCTGGAGGTCTGCGAGCTGTCCCACGTCGGATGTCTGCTGCTGGCAATGCTGGATCCGTTGAAGGAGGCAACAAGCCTTAGCTAAGGCAAGCCCACGTGGCGACACAAAATGACGTCTGGAGTGGACCAGGAGGGTCCGAGGAAGTTCCCCTTCAAGAGGAGACAAGGGCCAGTCTAGAGGAGCTAGACCAGCGGTGAAACAAACGTAGGACGTCGTCTGGAGGGTCACTAGCCAACGGGCAAGTGACCGGACAACGTGGCAAGCAACGCAGAAGCAAAAGGGCCCCACGCAGATCTGGTGGATGCTGGGGGGTTGGACTTCGGTGCTCGTGCTGCTTGGGGTTGGGGCTTCTCTTACCCCAGTGCACTCACTCGAGGGTCCCTCGGCGGTCGTGCTGGATCAGTGTTGTGCTGGTTCTGATGATAGCCGGTTCCTCTGGTCTCGTCGCACCCACGATTCTCAGCTGTGCTGTAGAGGCAGGTTGAGGTCAGATAGGGCAGGGAGTCCGGGTCTCGTCGTGCTGGTCGGTCTGGTTCCGGAGGAAGGACGTGCAGCAAACCGCAAGATACTTAGTTGGTGCCTGCTGATGCATGGTGACTACTCCTTAGTCACAAGGGAGAAATCTTGAGAAGAAGTCGAGAGTTCCTTTCGTAGAAAGTAGTTTCAGGATTCAAAGATGATCTAATTTGGAAGGGTCCCCGCTCCTACCTTTATTCTAAAGAAAGGGGCTGGCACGCGACTAGGTCCTGCCCATGGGTGGGACCAGGAAGGGGGGTGGTTACACCCCTCTCCCCTGCCCGGACTTTCCCCAGCTCAGGGGCTGGTGTGCCCCTGGAACTGGTTCAAGCCGGCATATGCACAGTGAGCACCGGGGTGCCACTTGCAGTCACCTTCCTCTCAGCCCTGCCTACCTGGGATACACAAAACCCTGTCTGGGATGGTGCTAGCACCGCCCCTGACAGGAAACCCTTTGTCCAAGCTCTCCTCGCTGGAAGGACTCCCAGCAGCAGGAGGTCAGACTTGTGTCTGTGGTGACAGCATCCATTTTGTGATGCTGAGGCTCGAGTTAACTTTAACCGGGGTTCACAGTTACATACATGTCGTGTCCCTCTAGAAGGGTGGAATGCTAACCCCATCGCCAGAATTGGCGAGCGGTTAGTATTCCAATTCGTATGACACCTTACTCAACATGTTTTGATAAAGCGATACCAAAGTTGGCAAATAACCGCGAGGATTATAATGCACTTAATAGTATATTGTATGCGTTATCATGGAACAGCTATTAGGACTTGGTGCCGCAAGCTGCAAACGGGCTCAGCTCATGCCAGAGCACCATTGTAGGAAGGTACCTCCTGACTATGGTTGCCCCCAACTTTTTGCCCTGTGTTTTAGCTGGTTTCTGACATAGTCGACCTGGGACCCTGCCAATCAGGACCCCAGGCCTACTGCTCTCTCTGTAAAATGGATTCCATGTACCTTAGGTACATTTCCAATTGGAACTGGGCCACCTTATCAGACCCTGTAACTCAGGGCATAGGTGTACCCAGGGCCTACCAGGGGCTGAAGCATGTATTATGTCACCCCTGGATGGCCATCTAAATCTGACACAACTGGCTGCATGACAGCTGGGGCAAAGTTGTGTAATCACCCTTTGCTGTAGATATAGTATACCTATATCTAACCCTAAAAATGGACACACAGATTCCTATCAGTCACTCCTATGGCAGGCCTTAACAATCCTGAAGGCAGAGTGCATGGAATCGTGTGAAATGGTGCTCTGGCATGAGCTGAGCCCGTTTGCAGCTTGCGGAACCAAGTCCTAATAGCTGTTCCATGATAACGCATACCATATACTCTTAAGTGCATTATAATCCTCGCGGTTAAATGCTATCTTTGGTATTGCTTTATCAAAACATGTCGAGTAAGGTGTCATACGAATTGGAATACTAACCCCTCGCCAATTCTGGCGACGGGGTTAGCATTCCACCCTTCTAGAGGGACACGACATGTATGTAACTGTGAACCCCGGTTAAAGTTAAGCGAAGCCTCAGCTCCACAAAATGGATGCTGCCACCACAGACACGAGTCTGACCTCCTGCTGCTGGGAGTCCTCCCAGAGAGGAGAGCTTGGACAAAGGGTTTCCTGTCAGGGGCGGTGCAGTACCATCCCAGACAGGGTTTTGTGTATCCTGGGTAGGCAGGGCTTTACAGGAAGGTGACTGCTGAGTGGCACCCCGGTGCTCACTACGCATAGGCCGGCCAGAACCAGTTCCAGGGGCACACCAGCCCCTGGCCTGGGGAAAGTCCGGCATGGGAGAGGGGTGTAACCACCCCCCTCCTAGTCCCACCCATAGGCAGGACCTAGTCACCGGGTCAGCCCCTTTTCTTAGTATAAAGATAGGAGCGGACCCCCTGTTCAAATTAGATCATCTTTGGAATCAAGACACGACTTTCTGCGAAAGGACATCAAGATTTCTTCTTCAAGATTCTCCCTTGTGACTAAGGAGTAGTCACCCTGCATCCGCAGGCACCATCAAAGAACACTGCGGTCTGCTGCAAGTCCTTCCTCAGGAATCCGACGACACAGCTCGACGAGATCCGGCTTCCCTGGCACCTCTGACCTCTACTCACCTCTACAGCCAAGCTGAGAACCGTGAGTGCGACGAGACCTCGAGGGACCGGCTATCGCCAAGACTGCCCGACTTCTTTACAGCAAGCCCGCCGAGCGACCCTCTGGTGAGTGCTTTGGGGTCCGAGAAGCCCCGACCCTGAGCAGCTCCAGCACCGAAGATCAGCCTCCCAGCATCTCCACGATCTGCGTGGGGCCCTTCTGCTTTTTGCTGCTCACCGCGTTGTTTGGCTATTAGCCCGCTGGCTTGTGGCCTTCTTAACGACGCCCGACGACATCACTGCTGCTGGTCTGGTTGCTCCAGACTGGCCCCTGCTCCCTTCCAAGAAAGGAGCACCCCGGACCCTCCTGGTCCACTCCAGACGCCATTTTAGGTCCACCGCATGGGCTTGAATTAGCCAAGGCTTTGTTGCCCAATCCTGGGTCCAGCGACGCCGACAGCTTCATCCATCGTGGGACAGCTCGCTCCTCCATCCTGGTCGCCGACAACGCCTCCTGGTCCGTGAGATCTGCAGAGCACAGCGTCGCCCACTCACCTAGACGAGGTGACTATCATCCGGTGCCCTCCTGGTGCCACCTGACTACTGGCTAGTAGTCACGAACCTGGTCCCCTCTGCTTTCAGGTGTCATCTATCTTCAAGATCCAGGCTTGGATCACTTCGAACTCTCTTCACTGGACGCCTGCCAGCATCTTTCTTCCAGGCTCCTGGTCCGTCTACGAGGATTCCCGACGTCTTTTGAGACCTATGCAGCTGCAGCCCCTGGGCTAGGTAACTTCGGCATTTCGGTGCCCCAGCATAGCCTCACTATCCAAGGGTCAGAATCCACTTTCGTTTTCCCCCTACCAGGTCGGGTTCGCCCGAGAACACTAACTTTGTCTTTACTAGCTACCATAGACTTTGTCCCGCATCACGCATGAGAGTGCACACTCTGCACCCGAGTCCTCCTAGAAGTAATCTAACGATTCTATAGTCAAGTCCTAGCGATTCCAAAGCCTATTAGTACTGTACTTACCTGCTAGTAATTTCGCATTCCACTTTCAGAGTATATGGTTTTCCGTGCCCCTTGGGCATTTGTATATACTGTGCTAACTTAAGTATTTTCGTAAGAGTTTTGTGTTGTGCTTAGTACCCTGTCCTCATAAAGAGTACAGGGCTGTTGTGATTTTAATAAATACACTGTTTATTTTCATAACACTTGTGTGGTGTCCTTTCACTGGGTGTTCAAGGGGTATATGTGTGGTATAACAGCTGGCTTAACACGCCCTCTCGAGTCTTTAGCCTTAGACTGCTCGTATCCACGCTACTAGGATAGCTGGTCTATAAGGTTGACTTACAACCAATCATCAATAAGGGTTGCTGGACTGATACATAGTGTTCACTAGAATAGTGAGCACTGCATATCAGGCCACCTTCTCACAACCATCTCACATAATTCCACGTACTCTGCCTTCAGGATTGATAAGGCCTGCCATAGGAGTGACTGATAGGAATACATGTGTCCATTTTAGGGTTAGATATAGGAATACTATATCTAAAGCAAAGGGTGATTATACCACCTTGCCCCAGCTGTCGTGCAGCCAGTTGTGTCAGATTTGGATGGCCAGCCAGGGGTAGCATAATACATGCTGCAGCACCTGGTAGGCCCTGGGTACACCTATGCCCTGGGTACCTAAGGTACACTGTACAGGGACTGATAAGGTGACTCAGTATCCAATTAGATATGTACCTAAGGTACATGGAATCCATTTTAAAAAGAGAGCAGTAGGCCTGGGGCCCTGAATAGAGGGGTCCCAGGTCAACTAAGTCGGAAAACCAGCAAAACACCAGGCAAAAAGTTGGGGGCAACCATAGTCAGGTATCCACCCTCCTACAAATTTGAACCAGACGAGTGGTGTTGACTCGCCGAGCTGTGATGACTGTGCCCCGCGACCGGTCCCTCGACCTCCTCCTGGACCGGGACCTCGAGCGGCGCGGGCCGACTGCCAGATGTCGAGTCGCTTATGGGACCGCTCCCGCTTATCTTTCGACGTCAAGGCCCGGCAGTCGGGCACGACTTGTCATCATGGTCAGCCAGAGGCAGTCAGTCAAAATACTTTTATTCAATTATTAGAAATCAAAAAAAAGACATAGATACAAATACATCACAGGATAAAAACAGCAGCAGACCATCGAATACAAATATAGATACAGAATAAATATAAAATACACATGAATTAAAATTGGCATATTTAAAAAACTTTCTCAGTATTTCATTTTAAAAACAGCAATAACCAATGTGCAATTAATTCATGTATTAAATGGTGTACCCCGTAACCTACATCGCTTCTTGTTAATACGGGCACACGCAACCAAATAGCTTGATTCATGGAAAGAGACACGTGCACTAGATAAGAGTTGCAGAAACAGGAGAGCGGGCCTCACCTGGAGAAAACCAGCCACTCTCAGGATCGGCAGCAAATATTTTTTCCTGGTTTCTGCATAATGATCACAAAACATCATGAAGTGTTGCGTGTCCTGTATTGACAAGTTATCACAATCACAAGGTTTGGCCTTTTTGGTGTGTCTCATGTATTAAAATAGCCTAACGTAAAATGTATTAAATTAAAACGAAATCTAGTTAGAAGGAACTGATGAAACGGTCTCGTTACCAGAGTATGGTAGGGTTCAAGCCCCGGGGAAGTTATTAGTGCATAGTTTCTTCTAACAAACGGTTTTTCCATCTCCATTGCCTCCCGCTCAACTGTAAACAGGTTTAACAAGGCCATTTTAATCTCCCTCACATCCTCTCTTTTTATACTCCCTGGGGAATGAAAGAGCTCTGGTCTTCCTAATTTTGTCAACATAGCCTTAATATAGACCTGCCATGGAATCTTATGAGCTCTATCCAGAGCGAGTCAGTCCTTAAGAATCATATGATTTAGGGAGATTTCCTGATTAAGCCAGGTTTAAATCCAGCAAATTACAGGAGCCGATTTCAATAAGTCTGTAACAAACCCCATCCCCAGCTCTGAGTGAGTTAAAAATGTAGGGGTGGACTGTGGTACGGAGAGAAGTGATCTTAAGAATTTATTCTCCACCTTCTGGATGTTATCCTGGTTAGTATATCCCCAAATAGCAGAGCCATAAGTGGCTATTGCCAAGCATTTAGCTTTGTAGACTTTAAGTATGGCCTCCATTGGTCTCGCTCCCAGCCGTTTGGCGAATCCCAGCAGGGCCGCAGACTACCTGGCTACTGTGTTGCTTTTAGACTTCTGTTGGGGACCCCAAGTTCCTTTTTCATCAAAGATGACACCCAGATAAGTAAAAATAGGTACCCTCTTAACTTCCTCCCCTCTGCAAAAAAAAGATTTACATTTCCTTTTCCTACCACAATCTCCCACCACCATGACCTGGGATTTTGAGGTGTTAATTTTCAAGTCTAGTGAAGTCATAAAATCACCAAAGGTGGCTAACAGTCTATTCAGGGCCACACCAGATCGGGCTAGAAGAACTGCGTCGTCCGCGTATAGGAGGACAGGTATGTTGGTTTCTCCTACACGCGGTACATCCACAGTTGCCTCAGCTAAAGCTGGCTATAGGTCAGCCAGAGGCAATAAAGGCACCGACAGGGGGGGGGTCGGTCGGTTAAAGTCGTCACAGGGCTTGATCCCGGGCATCCCTACCGGCACTGACTCGAGAAGATCCAAAATAGATCGAAAAAAGTTAGTCAAAAAGTGAATACAGAGTACTGCTCTTCCCGGATCTGTGCTTGCTGGCGCGGAAAAAAGAACTGATGTCATCCCAGCGACCACGACGCCGACGCCAGACGTTGAGCCGCAGACGACGCCTACCAACGCGTAGGGGTACTGCTACGCAAAACTTTCCGGATCCAGTCTGACGCCTGGGGATATTCTAAGATAAGGAATCTAACACTAACCTGTTTCTTTCAGATCTGGTAATTATATACTTTCTGCCATCACTGATATATTAGGAGCATGACTGGTCGACTTTTAGCCATTTCTGACAGAGTGGCAACCTCTTCTCCTATGATAATGACCATAACTAGTGTAGGGCGGCTAGTGTGGGTGGTGTCAGCTCCCATACGGACCTGTTTAATGCTCTGAGGCCATACCTAAGTTCTGAACTTTTTTTACTGTTTTTTAATAAATTTTACAAATTTTGTGTCTGAGTCCCTCGCTCTTGCGCCTTGCCTATTTTCCTATCTTGATTGCATCGCTCAGTTAATTCTATTTTGTGGGTGAGACACTTACCTGTGCTCCTATTTGGTTGTTGAGGCGTGCCTTTCCCTGCCCCGTTCCACTGTGGCTGTTGTGCCAAATGAGTGGAGGGCGGGCGGCCATCTTGCGTGTAGTCCCGACTCCGGCTGGACCAGTGGCAGCGTTCTAGCTGGGGGAGGGAGGTGCAGCCATAAATTGAACATGCTCTTTCTAACGCGCAGCGGTCGCGCGAAACGGGCGCGCCGCTGGCACGCCGAAGGTAAGCCAAAGGTCTGCCCGTCTGCACCCGTCCGCGCCTCGGGCGCGCCTAGTGCGGGTCATGCTGCCCGAGACGCTATCACTTCGAATGATGCCCAAATAAATTATTCACGAGAGAAACTTTAATCACTTAAAATTGTCGAGTGCTCGGGCTTTGTTCCACGGGCTTTGACTGACGGCATCCCCAGCCCCTGTTCCGTGTGTGGTTTTAGCTGTGCACAAACCTTGGTTGCTTCCACTCACGCCACTAATCACTCACAAGTAATTGCGGCGGCTCTCATTAATGCTCGGTCCATGAGCAAACATGCCGCCGACATTTTCGAACTTTTGTCTGATGGTCATCTTGATATTCTGTTCATAACAGATATGTGGCTTAATATTTCCTTTCCAGCGCCCCCGACATTGAGCACGCTATTCCCAGAGGCTTTAAAATAATTAGGAGGGATCGAGCACGGGGGAGAGAGGCTGGCGATTGTATTTAAAAACACATGGGCTTTTCACAGTGACTCCTCTGATGAGTTAGGAGATGGTGAAGTTTAAAATTTTTCTCTCATCCTTTCACCCCATTTTACACTGGGTGGCACAGTGATCTAAAGTCCCCTGGTCCCACTGGACCTTTCCTTAAGGCTCTGGCTGATGTTATTGTGCCCGGCGCCGTGAGGTTTCCTAGATTTCTCCTCCTGGGAGATTTTAACATACATATGGAAGTTGCCGAGCTATCAGACTACAAAAATCTGTTGGAGTCTTTCAGCCTTGCCCAACTAACCCAATGGGTCACGCTACCTACACACTCCAGGGGCCACACCCTGGATGTGGTCTGCTCGAATTTTCCCCTTTCGGTATCTGACCCTGAAATCCTTACGTGGTCAGATCATAGGCTGATCAGGTTTTCTTGGTCTTCTGATAAAATTCCCTTCAATGGTAAATCTATTATTTGCCCCTAGAAGATCAATTTGCCCACCTTGTCCAATACCCTTCGTAATAGTCGTCCAGCGCTAGGCACTGAGCAGACCACTGCTGTGCAGATCTTTAATACCTGGATCCGCGCAGGAGTGGAGTCCTCCTCCAAAGGGAGTGCTGGAACTAGAATCCGCTTCACCCCCTCCAAACCCTGGTTCTCGCCGTCCTGGAGAGAGCTCAAGCTCGGTTGCAAAAGACTGGGAAAACGCTGGTGGCTCTCCTATTGCCCTATCGCCAAAAAGGCCCTACGTGTAGCTCAGAAGGAGTATTACGCTAGTATTAGAATAGCTAAGAGCAAATACTTTGCGGGTAGGATTTCTAAGGCTAACAGTAACAGCAGGGAAATTGTTTCCATTGTCAATAGCTTTCTTTCCCCTTGTGTCGAGCAACCAATAGTGCCATCTTCTGTGCCCTGGTGTGAGGGTTTGTCCTCATTTTTTGATCAAAAGATAGCAGGGATCTAGGCCAGCCTACAGATTACCTGTTAGCCAGAGCTTCCTGGCTCCTGTGCCCTCCTCTCTACGCTCTTCCGGGGCTTATACCTTTGAGGAGTTTTCTCCACCTTCGGGAGAAGATACATTAGCAGTCCTAAAATCCCTGAAATCAGGATCACCTATTGACCCCTGTCCAGCTCGGATTCTTGGAGGGGTGGCAGAGGTGATGAGTCAGGAGGTTACCGAAATGATTAGCCTCTCCTTTAGATCGGCAACTGTTCCGGACGACTGGAAGCAGGCCAAACTCCTGCCACTGCTGAAAAAGGTTGGTCTTGATCCAGCGGTTCCAGCTAACTACCGGCCGATCTCTCTACTACCGGGGATGGCCAAGGACTGCGAAAAAATGGCCTTCCGTTAATTAAACACATTTGTGGAAACATCTCATGCTCTCCACCCTGCCCAGTCTGGTTTCCGTGCTGCTCAGAGCACGGAATCGGCTTTGGTTGGATTTTCGGAGGCCATTAGGGACTGTTTGGACGCTGGCGGCAGAGCGGCTCTAATACTGTTGGACCTCTCTGCCGCGTTCGATACGGTGCCCCATCAGCTCCTTCTTTCTAGTTTGTCAGCCATTGGCGTCACTGGTTTGGCTCTTGAGTGGCTGGCTTCTTTCCCTTCCTTTTGGTCTCAGCAGGTCTGGCTACCTTCCTTTTCGTCACCAGCTAAGCCTCTTTCTACTGGGGTGCCTCAGGGGTCAACTTTGAGCCCATGTTATTTAATATTTACTTGACCCCTCTGATTATTTTGGCCGAACAACTGGGTGCTAAAATAATAGCTTATGCGGACGACACTCAGCTACTGTTCACCTGGCCTGCTACGGACTTCGACACTGCTATGATCCAGACCTGTCTCTCCTCTGTTTTTTATTGGTTGGCTTCTGACCAGTTAAAATGTAATGAAGACAAAACTGAAATCCTTCTCTATGGGCAGTTTCCACCACATTTTAGAGAATCGTTGAGGCCTGCCGATTTCCCATTTTCGAGCTCTGTGAACATCCCGGCAAAAAATCTGGAGGTGTGGTTTGGGGAAGACCTAAAATTTGAGGCCCACATTAAGAAACTCACCTGTGGCTGTTTTGGCACTCTTAAGGCTCTACGAAAATGTTTTCCTCTTCTTCCCAAAACAGCGAAAGAAACAGTGGCTAGAGCGCTTATTCTCTCGCATCTTGACTATGCTAACGCCCTGCTTATTGGCAGTAGGAAGGTGGACATCGGACTATGGTTACCCCCAACTTTTTGCCTAGTGTTTAGCTGGTTTTCGACTTAGTTGACCTAGGACCCTGCTATTCAGGACCCCAGGCCCTCTGTCCTCTGTTAAAATGGACTCCATGTACTCTAGGTACATACCAATTGGAACATGGATCACCTTGTGAGCCCCTGTACAGTGTACCCTAGGTACCCAGGGAATAGGTGCATCCAAGGCCTACCAGGGGCTGCAGCACGTATTGTGCCACCCCTGGCCTGGCCTTACTATTTGACACAACTGGCTGATCATTCAGCTGAGGCAAGGTGGTGTAATCACCCTTTGTTTTTGGGTATAGTATCTCTATATCTAACATATACATGGACACATATATTCCTATAAGTCACTCCTATGGCAGGCCTTATCAATCCTGAAAGCAGAGTGCTTGGAAATATGTGAGATGGTGCTCTAGCATGAGCTGAGCCTGTCTGCAGCTTTCGGAACCATGTCCTTTAGCTGTTTCCATGATAGTGGTATACAATATACTCTTAAGTGCATTATAATCCTCGCGGTTATTGCTAACTTTGGTTTGGCATTATCAAAACATGTTGAGTAAGGTGTCATACGAATTGGAATACTGCCCCCTCGCCAATTCTGGCGACGGGGGTAGCATTTCACCCTTCTAGAGGGACACGACATGTACAGAACCTGAACCCCGGTTAAAATTAACCAGAGCCTCGGCATCACAAAATGGATGCTGCCACCACAGACACAAGTCTGACCTCCTGCTGCTGGGAGTCCTTCCAGCGAGGGAGGCTTGGACAAAGGGTTTCCTGCCTTGGGAGGTGCTAGCACCACCCCAGACAGGATTTTGTGTATCTGGTTAGGTAGGGCTGAATAGAATCAGACATGCCCGGGGCACACTGCATAGGCCAGTTCAAACCGGTGCTGGGGCACTCCATCCCCAGCTCCGGCGCGAAACTGGACAAAGGAAAGGGGGTGTGACCACCCCCCTTCCTGGTCCCACCCATAGGAGGGACCTAGTAGGTAGTCCGGCCCCTAGAATTGGTTTAAAAGTAGGAGCTGAGTCCCAAGACGGCATATTACCCTGAAATTCGACTACAAGAAGAAGAAACTCTGGACCTTCGACGTTCTGTTGCTCAGAAGACTGAAGAATCTCCCTTGTGGCCAAGGAGTGGCCACCCTGTGAACACAGGCACCATCCAGCAATCAACGACTGTTTTGCCGCCGCCTCCTGCCGGAGCCCGACAAGAACCAGACTCCCAGACATCTAACAGCCCTATCCACAGTCCCTGCTAAGCTGAGAAGAGTGGAGGCGATCTGAGACGTGGGACTGTACCTCTTGAATCGTCCACGAGAAGCTGACTGCGCAGCCCCTGAGGTACCCTCATCGTTGTGATTGAGGTCTTGAGAAGCCCCACCACCGAGCTACATTTGCACCAAGGACCAGCCCTCCAACTCTCACGAGATCTGCGTGGGGCCCTTCTGCTTTATTCCACTCGACGCGCCTGTCCGGTTACTAGTCCGTTGGCTGGTGGCCATTTTGGCGACCAAACGACAACTTTGCACCGCTGGTCTGGTTGCTCCAGACTGGCCCTTGCTGCTCCCAAAAGCAGCAACCCCTCTGACCTTGCTGGTTAGAGTGAGAAGCCTTCTCTGTTTCCTGCGTGGCTTGCATTAGCCAAGGCCTGTTTGCTCCGATCAAGAAGCCGACACCGCCATCAACTAGAGCCTACGTGGGACAGCTCGTGAGTGACTCCTGGTCGTCGTTATTGTCGCCTAGTCCACGCTGCTGAAGAGACAAGCTTCACGAGATCACCTGTTGGCACCCGACAACGCCTGGTTCCTTCCTGGTTCCACGCCGGTCACTGGCTAGTGACTGTGAACATTGTCCCCTCTGCTTTCAGGTCTTCACCTATTCAGATCCACCCTTGGATCCACCGGAACTCTTCACATCAGGTCGCCTGCAGCATCAACACTCCAAGGCTCCAACCGGACTCCTGCAGAATCCCGACACGCTTTGGCACCACAGCACCTGCTTCCTGTGGGTGAGGTAACGCTGGCACTCCGGTGCCCCCGAGTAGCTTAACACTCCTAGTATCCAGATTCCGAAGGGTTAAGTCCTAGACTGACCGGAAGATTTCCTACCTTCACCTTTTTAACTTTTACGCATCCATTGACTTCAATGGAACTTGCTCCTAACTTTGCGCACTGCAAACCAGATCCCGTGGGCCTCCTAGTTCCTAACCTGTGTTAGTCCAACATAGCCCCAGCGATTCCCAAGGCCCTAGGCCTTACTTCCTTTTGACTCGTGGTACTTATGCCACTTCTTTAGTATATGGTTTTAGGGGCCACCCGGGCCTATCCATATTTGTGCTACTTTTGTATATTATCAAGTGAATTGTTTTAACGTGTTTGCTCCTGTGCTCTTAAAGAGTTCAGGGGACTATCTGTAGTAATAAATATATATATATATATTTTGAATATATATCCTGTGTTGTGTCCTTTCACTTGGTGTTCCAGGGGGTTCCATATGGTAATACAGCTGGCTTCACATGCCAAAAGAGTTTAGCCTAAGACTGCTTTGCCCACGCTACCACTAGGATAGCTGGTCTATAAGGTTGACTTACAACCAATCACCATAAGGGTTGTTTGGACTGATACAAGGTGGTCACTAGCACTAGTGAACATCATATATCAGGCCAACTTCTCACAGGGGGTGGGTCCCAAAATCCTTCCAATGCCCAAAAGAAACCTTATTGCCATGCCTGCAAACAGGTAGGCCATTGGAAAACTGACAACAGTTGCTCCAAGGCCAACAATAAGGAAAATATTCCTCCAAGTAAGTGGAGAAGTGTGGCTCAGGGGTTAGAGGCGGCAGACCCGGAAGCTGAGATCGGCCCTGGACCAGGGTTCAATTCCCCGCCTCGGCGGGTCTTGGGCTCAAAAATTCCACGGACTCGATAATTCTCGCTCCGGTGCCTTCTCAACTCACGGGTTCACACTCTGCGACTCTGGGCAATAGCTTGCTTAATCTCCACAACGGCCCCTCGCGGCGGGATGCCTGGCTTTCACCTTGTGGATACCCTGCCGGGGTTATCTCACAGGGGAATACCAGGACGGGTTCCCTAAGCAAGCGCCGGGAAACCCTTTGTGGGTAGCTGTGCGCTATATAAGCTCAAATACATTTACATTTACATTTACTCCAACACCTCCTGTTACTACTAGTACTAATCCCCCAGGTGGTGGGAGTGCCCCCAAGAATTTCGCTGGGTTTACTTGGGGAACTCAGGTGGACTCTGGCATAACCAGGTCCCCTACCACAGCTACTCTTGTCTGTGAAAATGGCATGGGGTTTGCCAACTTCACTGCTTGTCCCAACACTTTGGACAAGTACAGACAGGAGCCCCTCATCAATGGTCTGAAAGTTGAGGCCTATAGAGACACAGGGGCTAGCATTACCAAGGTGACTGAGAGCCTAGTCCCCTCAAGGCAACTTTTACCTGGAGCCACATACCAGGTGACCAACATTGATGTAGTACAGAAAGATCACCCCATGACAGTAGTAAATTTCAGCTGGGGATGTGTCACTGGCCCCAAGAGAGTGGCAATGTCATCAAACTTGCCTGTAGATTGTCTACTGGGGAATGATCTAGAAATCTCATCCTGGGCTGAGGTAGAGCAAGAAACCCATTCAAAAATGGTAAATCTCCATGGAAAGGTTAGTGGAGCTGTGATGGCCACAGCCCCAATCCAAGATGTCCCCCCAGAACAGGCCAGGAGGGCTGTGCCAGGCTCAGCCCAATCTCAAGCAGATTCCTTCCCTGAATAGGTTGGCAGGGCTGTGATGGTAACAGCCCATACCCAAACTGAGTCCCTTCCTGAAAAGGTTAAGGAGCTGTGATGGCCACAGCCCAAACTCAAACAGATTCATATGTTGTGAAGCCTGAAACTATGGATCACTCCACACGAACAGAGAGCATTGAGGAGGAACAGCAATCTCCCTCCCACCAGACTTTAAGAAAGGATCAGCCTCCTCAGGGAACTGATCTTCCCCCTTGTGAAGGAACTGCCCCAGAGGTAGTCAGGCCTAGCCTGACAGAACCCCTGATGTCAGTGGACCCTCCCACAGATGGACACTGTTGGGCACAGCTAAACCTGGGACCCAAGGGCCCCAAACCTGACCTGTCCCTCCAGTAAGTCAAACAGAGGGACCCAGCCTCCAGCTTCATGTAGCCAGAGGTTGACCCTGAAAGCACTCTGCAACTCAGTCTTGGAAAGAAAGGCATATATGGTGGATAGTGATTGGAGGAAGTTGAGCCCAACATTAGTGGAGTCTCACTTCAGTACTCCATCCCAGCACCAGCCTTTTACTTTGCCAAAACACACCACAGGTAGAGATTCCTTATGGTGTAGACCCTCAGATACCCTTAGGGTGAGGGATTGCTTAGTGGACCATGAGACAGGGGGTTACCATGCCAGGGCATGTACCTCCTCATATGGCCACTCAGGCAAAATAGGCTTACCTGGTCAAGGATAGCCTTATCTCCTTTCGTTTGGGGGGGGGGGGAGGGGTTGTGTAGGAAGGTGGACATCTGACTATGGTTACCCCCAACTTTTTGCCTAGTGTTTAGCTGGTTTTCGACTTAGTTGACCTGGGACCCTGCTATTCAGGACCCCAGGCCCTCTGCTCTCTCTGTTAAAATGGACCCCATGTACTCTAGGTACATACCAATTGGAACATGGATCACCTTGTGAGCCCCTGAGTGTACCCTAGGTACCCAGGGCATAGGTGCATCCAAGGCCTACCAGGGGCTGCAGCACGTATTGTGCCACCCCTGGCCTGGCCTTACTATTTGACACAACTGGCTGATCCCTCAGCTGGGGCAAGGTGGTGTAATCACCCTTTGTTTTAGGTATAGTATCTCTATATCTAACATATACATGGACACATATATTCCTATAAGTCACTCCTATGGCAGGCCTTATCAATCCTGAAGGCAGAGTGCTTGGAAATATGTGAGATGGTGCTCTAGCATGAGCTGAGCCTGTCTGCAGCTTTCGGAACCATGTCCTTCAGCGGTTTCCATGATAGTGCCATACCATATACTCTTAAGTGCATTATCATCCTCGCGGTTATAGCTAACTTTGGTTTGGCATTATCAAAACATGTCGAGTAAGGTGTCATACGATTTGGAATCCTACCCCCTAGTCAGTTCTGGTGACGGGGGTAACATTCCACCCTTTTAGAGGGACATGACATGTACAGAACTAGAACCCCGGTTAAAGTTAACCAGAGCCTCAGCATCACAAAATGGATGCTGCTGCCACAAACACAAGTCTGACCTCCTGCTGCTGGGAGTCCTTCCAGCAAGGGAGGCCTGGACAAAGGGTTTCCTGCCTGGGGAGGTGCCAGCACCACCCCAGACAGGACTTTGTGTATCCAGAATAGGCAGGGTTGAAAGGAATGAGACATGTCTGGGGCACAGAAGGTGTCCCTGTGCATACCCCGGTTCAAACCAGTTGCTGGGGCACTCCAGCCCCAGCTCTGGCACGAAACCATCTAAAGGATAGGGAGTGTAACCACCCCCCTTCCTGGTCCCACCCATGGGAGGGACCTAGTCTCTAGTACAGCCCCCTTCAGCAGGATAAAGGTAGGAGCTGGTCCCATTCCAAATTAGATTATCCTGAACAACTCTACAAAGAAGAAACTCTGGACTTCGACGTTCTGCTCCACAAAAGACGGAAGAAATCTCCCTTGTGGCCAAGGAGTGACCACCCTGCATTCGCAGGCACCATCAAGCGTCCTAACGGTTCACTTTGTCGTCCTTCCTGGCGGAACCAGACTCAAGAGCCCGACGAGACCCGGACTTCCAGACCTCTCCGACCTCAAGTCACATCTGCAGCACAGCTGAGATACGTGGGTGCGACTGGACACGTGGGACCAGCCATCTTGAAGAAACTGCACTTCGCTTCCAGCACGACCTCTGAGGCACCCTCGAGTGAGTGCTTTGGGGATTGAGAAGCCCCAGCCCCGAGCAGCTCCTGCACCAAAGACCAGCCCTCCAGCATCCACGAGATCTGCGTGGGGCCCTTCTGTGTGATTGCTACTCGACGCGTTGTCTGGTCACTTGCCGGCTGGCTAGTGGCCTCCGAGACGACGAAATCTTGAAACTACGCCACTGGTCTGGTTGCTCCAGACTGGCCCTTGCTTCCCTGCAAAGGAGAAGTACCCCGGACCCTCCTGGTCCGCACCAGACGCCATCTTTACTTGCCGCGTGGGTTGCATTTGCCAAGGCCTGTTGACTCCGATCCTGGAACCGACACCGCCGACGGCGAGAGCCTGCGTGGGACAGCTCGTGCCTCCATCCTGGTCGTCAACGACGCCTCCTGGGTCACGTGGCTGCAGAGTCAAGCGTCACCTCTTCACCTGATCACAACGACATCATCTGGTTCCTTCCTGGTTCCACTCCGGTCACTGGCTAGTGACTTTGAACACTGTCCCCTCTGCTTTCAGGTCTCCATCTTCTTCGATCCGCCCTTGGATCACTCCGGACATCTTCCTACTGGTCGCCTGCAGCATCTTTACTCCAAGGCTCCATTGACTTCAACGAGGAAACCCGGCACACTTTCACACCTATGCACCCGCAGCCCGTGGGTGAGGTAACAAGAGCATTTTGGTGCTCATAGGTAGATTGCCTCTCCTTGTTCCCAGGTATCCTGTAGTTTTGGTCTCAACCAGTCGGAAGTGTCCTTACTTACCTATTTTGTAAATTGTTCGTGCCCATTGACTTTGCATTGAAACCCGCGTGTGTGTTCTAGCACTGCACACGCGTCCCGTGGGCCTCCTGCTCCTTACCTAAGGTTAGGGTAGTGTAGCCCGCCCCAGTGATTCTACAGCCTCTGGGCATACTCATTTCTTCTATCATTCTATTTAACCCCTTTAGTTAGTATATGGTTTGTCGTGCCCCTAGGGCACCATTGTAATTATGCGACTTACGGTATTTTTCTGAAGAGTATTGTTATGTGCTTAGCCCTCTGATCTCATAAAGAGTTCAGAGGTGTTTGTTAGTAATAAATATATTGTTTATTTTCATAACAACCTGTGTGGTTTCCTTTCATCTGGTATTCAAGGGGTTATATGTGGTAAAATAGCTGGCTTCACATGCCAAAAGAGTTTAGCCTAAGACTGCTCTGTCCATGCTACCATTAGGATAGCTGGTCTATAAGGTTGACTTACAACCAATCACCATAAGGGTTGTTTGGACTGATACAAGGTGATCACTAGAACTAGTGAGCATCATATATCAGGCCAACTTCTCACAGTGGCTCTTCGCATTATTTGACTAATCGTCTCCAGATAATCCAAAATGTGACTGCCAGACTCCTGTTTAACATCTCCAGGCCAACTAGCGTCCGACACCATCTGCGCAGTCTGCACTGGCTCCCAGTTTCGCAACAAATTATCTTCAAGACTCTTACCTTAGCCCATAGGGCCATCTACGATCAGGGCCCTTTATATCTGAGGAAACGGTTCTCCTTCTATCTTCCCAATCGCCCCCTGCGCTCCGCCACCCAATATCGGCTGGCGGTTCCACGGTTTCAGCGCTCTCGTTTCGGAGGCCAGTCCATTGCTGTTAAAGCTGCAACTGCCTGGAACTCTCTTCCATTGACCCTCCGCTCTAATCCGAATTATGTGCTTTCCAAAAAAGCACTTAAGACCCATTTGTTTAAACTGGCGTTTTAAGCTCAGTTTTCCTTCTCTAACTCCTCCTCTAGCATTGCTCCCTCCGCGCCAGGATACTCCAGTAGTAATTGAGCATGCTACAAAACCCCATATAACATAACATAACATAACATAACTAATATATATTGGGCATCCAGCTGTGGCACAGTGGCAGCCCTAGTTTAATCGTGGGGAATATTATCATAATAGAAACATTCTTAGTGTTACGGTGAGCAAGCATGCCCTATGATTTCATTACCTGGGTATTTGAAGCAGAATTTGTTCATGAGAGGCATTTTTACATGGGAGTACTCAATGAAGACAAAAAGCTGATGTTGAGGGATTGTGTATTTTCAAACAATGAAATCTGATTTGATTTTTGATCAAATTAATTTTTATTAGTTTCAGCTGCATAGCACAATATAACAATTGGGCAAGCATAGTACTGTAGGTTAGCTCTTGTCTCCCTCCCCGCTCGTGCTGTGAACACCTTTTCTCTGGGAGAGTGCTCTGTGTCCATGCAAGCAAAGGTAAAGGCGATTCTCTTGAACAATGCAATCATTATCTCCCGTACCTGAAATTCCCTGCCTACCCACCCTAACCCCAACGGCCTCCTTCCCCAACAACCCCTCCCCTTGCCCCCCCTTTCCGGTGTGCTCCACTTCCCTGCTACGTAACTCTCTATATGTTCGGCATCAGGTGTCACTGTTTCAGCTCTCTGGTTGCTTGTGAAATTCATCCACCAGTCGGAGAACCCTGAGATACTTTGGGCATGTCAGCTCATTGAATTCCTGTGTGAGCAGTGAGATTAGCGGCTGCCATGTTTCCCTATAGGAATCTGTAGTTTGAATAATAGATGCTTTTTCCTTTCCATGCCCATCATGTACCACAATCGATGGAGCCACCCCGTGTGCGTGTTTTTCCTCGGAGTACCCCATAGGGAAAGGATGTGTTGAGTCGCTGCTCCCATTGCCAAACCCATTTGTTTCCCCCTTATTGATTTGAGTGGGAACGTGATTTTGTTCGGGAGGCCCAGTACTGTGTAGGCTGGGAAACAAGAGATTTCTGTGTCAAAGTGGTGGTCTATATCCCGGAGCACTGCCTCCCAGAATTCTTGCACTTCCGCGCATTCCCAGAGTAGGTGAAGCATGGTCCCAATTTGCCCACAGCCCCTCCAGCAGTTGGGATCACGTCTCGAGGTGCGCTGGTGGAGCCGTGCAGTTGTTAGGTACCAGTAGTAAGCCACCTTGAACGCCGCTTCCCGACTGGCCACGTTTCTGGCCGTATGGTGGGCTCTGTGGTAAATTTCCCGCCATTCCCCATCCGAGAGTGCACGCCCCAACTCCCGCTCCCACCGCCGCTGACCCGTCGATCTAGTCGCGAGAGGTGGGGGGCCAGTAGTTTGTATAGTTCCTTGATGGCTCGTTTGTCTGCAGTTTTAGTGACAAGCCATTTCTCGTATGCCGTGAGATGTCGGCTAACGTGCGGTAAGACGTCGGTGCTTGTAAGCCAATGTCGGAACTGAAAGTACTGGTATCTTTGTGGTTTGTCTATCCCGTAGAAGTCCCGTATGTCATTCAGTTGCATGAAGCCTTCTGTGTCAAAAAGGTGCCCGGCTGACCGAAAATCCATCAGCGGCCACTGGGAGAACGAGCCGGGGGATGTCCCCGGCGGGAACGCCGGATTATCCAGCAGAGGCGTCATTGGCAATGGGAAAGACGTTAAGCCCTTGGCCACTGCCACCTTGTCCCAGACCTGAAGAAGTGTACGGGTGATGGGAGACTTCTTGATGTACGCTGGTCTGTCCGGCCGTGCCAGGAAAGGGACTCTCCATAGCGGCATGCCTGCCATTGCCCTATCCTGGAATAGCCAGCGCTTCTCAGACATCGGGCGGGACCATTCTAAGAGGTAACGCATCTGTGCTGCCTGAAAATATTGTTGTAAATCCGGGATGCCCAGTCTGCCCTCCGCAGTTGTCCGCATTACTAAATCACAAAGGACCCGAGAACGCTTGCCAGCCCATATGAACTGTTGTATTATGTCCTGAAATGTCTTAATCATGCCCAAAGGTGGTGTGACCAGGATAGTCTGGAAATGGTATAAAACCTTAGGCAGCAGGGACATCTTGACGGCTGCCGCTCTCCCAAGCCAGGAGAGTGGTTGCTGGCGCCAGCGCTGGACATCCCCTTGGATGGTCGTGAGGAGCTTGGCGTAGTTTTGTTCGACCGTTTGAGCCGTGACAGGTGTCAGGACAATCCCCAGATACGGCAACGACAACTGCGTGGTCAGCCCCCCTATTTGCAACAGTCCCCTGTTAGCCAGGTGTGTATTGCGCCCTAGTGGGAGAATCACTGACTTATCAATGTTCATTTTAAAGCACGAGACCCTCCCGAACAGTGTAATCTTGTTGAGGAATGCAGGTATCGATGTCTTGGGATCGTCCACGGCCACCAGGAGGTCGTCTGCATATAGGCTGATCGTTTGTCTTTCGCCCCGAAGCAGATGCCCGTGATAGACTGGTTGTCCCGGACGCTCTGAGCGAATGGTTCTATATATAGGGCGAACAGGAGTGGCGAGAGTGGACATCCCTGCCTAGTGCCGCGCCTGATGTCAAATGGCCGGGAGCCTGTCCCGTTAACCCTGACGGTTGCCCGCGGTGCCGCGTATCAGCTGGCTATCCATGAGCGGAACCGCTCACCTATTCCGAACCTCGCCAGTGTCCCGTCTAGATAGGCCCAGTCCACTCTGTCGAACGCTTTTTAGGCGTCGACTGATAGGAGGGCCGAGTTCGAATCATTGAAATGTGCCTTATCAATGACGTGCATCAGGCGTTTGGTGTTATCCCCACATTGCCGATTCGGTATAAAACCCGCTTGGTCAGGCTCTATTATCCCAGGGAGGCAGGGACCCAGTCTGGCAGCCAGGATCCAGTAAAGAGTTTTAAGTCTAGGTTGAGCAGCGAAATCGGACGGTAGGCCGCGCATTGTGTCTATCTTTGCCCGGTTTCGGCAGGACGATGATGTCTGCTTCCACCATCTCTTGAGGGATGGAACTGGAGCCCTGAAAAGAGTTGAACAGTCAGTTAAAATTGGGGCTTTGAGGGGGCAGAACGCTTTGTAGAACCCCGCGGAGAAACCGTCCGGGCCTGGGGCTTTCAGCGGTTTAAGACGTGCTATCGCCGAAATCACTTCCGCCAGTCTTATAGGGGCCTCCAGAGATTGGGCATTCAACTCATTGTGAGCGGTGACACTCGCCTCATCTAAATACGCTTACCTTGCCTCGGTGTCTAAGGGCGCATCTGCAGTGTATAAGGTGGCGTAGAACGCCCTGAATGCTTCGGCTATTTGATCGTCCTCTCTGACTTCCCTATCCCCCTCCACCTGGACAGCTGGGATCGTGGAGCGGACGATTTTGGCTTTGAGCTTACTGGCCAGCAGACGTCCAGTCCTGTCCCCCCCCACATAGTATGTGTGACGGAGACACAGCGCCGCGTATTCCGCGCGGTCTAGGCCCAGACTCGAGAGTTGTGCCCTCGCTGCTTTCAGTTTGCGCCAAATCCAGGGAGCCCCCGTCCGGCAGTGAGCCCTTTCAAGTTCCAGCACCTGCTCCGTTAGCGCCTGGCGTCTTTTTTTTCGCTCCTTGTTGTCCGCCGCCACGAGCGCAATTAGTTCCCCCCGAACTACCGCCTTAAGTGCGCCCCAGACCGCCGGCCTGGCCACCTCGCCAGTGTCATTTATGCTCAGATAATCTGCAATGCTTTTTGAGAGCTGCTGTGCAACCCCTTTGCGTTGGAGCAGGCTTTCCCTCAGACGCCATTTGCCCTTGCGCGACTGTCCGCGTGGGACCGACAGGCGGATTGCCACCGCGTCATGGTTCAATAGCGCCGCTGGGGTGACCTCGATGTCTTGGACCAAAGGGCCTAACTCAGTTGAGCCGAAGAAATAATCTATCCTAGAATAAGTCTGGTGTACCGGAGAATAAAAGGTGTACCCTGGGGAAGTGGGATGGGCCTCTCTCCAAAGATCCAGGAACCCCATTAGCCAGTCAATGTCCCCCTTCGGTGGATAATGCCCCCGTGTCGCCAAACCGCAGACCCAACCTATCTTTTTTGTTGTCCATAACTATGCTGATGTCACCGCCCACCAGCATGTATCTCGTATTGGTCCCTACCACATCAGCTAGCGCCCCTTTAAGAAAGGCTTCTTGTTTGGTATTGGGTGCATAGGTGGACCCCAATGTGATCGACAAATCCCCTATATGTACCTTGTAGGCCAGGAGTCTGCCCTTAGTTTCCGCTACCTTTTCCCCCACTTTGCCCCTGAAGTGTCTTGCGAATAACAGAGCTACCCCTGCCTTTTTCTCTGTGAGGGATGAGTAGAACTGTAGTGGAAAGGCCCTGGACCTCATCCGATGCCAATCCTTGGCGAGTAAATGCGTCTCCTGCAGCAAACATATGGCCGCACTGGAGTGCTCTAAGTAGGATAGCACCACCCTTCTCTTGATAGGGTTGTTGAGCCCCTTAACATTCAAGGTGAGGACTTGGATGGACTCCTCAGCCATGGGTGTGTGTACGTCCCCCCACTCTGTGTCGTAGTCTAAAGCCTCCTAGTGACCCTCTGCCTGTCGCTTCTCTGGACGGAGCACACCGGTACCTCCCCCCCGCAACATCTGTCCCCCCTACCGCCCCAGATCACCCCGGCCCACCCAACACCCCACTCCCAACACAACCCCCCTACCAACCCCCCCAATTGCCCCGATCTCCCGAACTCCCCAACTTCCCTCACCCCCTCCACCCCCCCCTGCTCCCCCCCCCCCAACTGTGAAACCCCAACAAACGGTCATTGTCCCAGGCCTATACCAACTCAGACCAGGCCTGTAGTAGAGTTACAACTTAAGGAAGTGTGTGGCAGTGGCGACCTCGTAGGCCCCCCGTCCCGCCCCCCCAACTCAGTGCTAAGATGCTGTGTGTTGATTACCCCATCGGTGCCGCATCAAGTTCCGTTTTTCGTGTCTTTGGAGACCTCCTGTATCGCTGCTGCGTGTTCTTGAGCTATAGTCTTGGGGTCCGGCTTGAGATCGCTTTTGGTTGATCGGCGGCATCCCACCCGCTGCCATTCGTACCCAGACGTCCGCGGGGATCTTGGCTGGGTGTTTTGCGTGGATGTAAATGTATGTAAATGTATTGGCATTTATATAGCGCACTACTTACCCGTAGGGTCCCAAGGCGCTTCGACCGCTGCGAAACCCTTCCTGGCTTCCCTGAGAGATGGTCCCTTAATGGGTATCTCCAGGGTGAGACCAGGCATCCCCAGCGGTCTGGTGGGGCCGTTAGTGAAGATGAGGCAAGCTAATGCCCAGAGTTGCCGAGTGTGATCGCTGATCAGAGTGGGCACCGAGGCGAGAGAATTATCGAGTCCGCTGACCCTGGTCCAGAAACCTGCCGCGCCGGGAATCGAACCCTGGTCCCGGGCCGTCCTCTGCTCTCGGGTCTGCCGCCTCTAACCAGTGAGCCGATGAACCCTCCACCGTTGCGTCACCTTCATTGGCAATGCCCAGCAGTGCACACGTGTCTCGTAGGGATCTGAGCTGGTGGAGGGCCCCCTTCCACTTGAAGTTGATTCTGAAAGGATGGCCCCAGGAGTACGGGACACCATTATCTCGCAGGAAAGTCATGGCCACTTTAAACGCCTTTCGTTTTTGCAGCGTGATCACCGATAAGTCTTGAAATAACCCCAATGGGTGTCCCTGGAATTGGAGTTGCTGCTTCGTGCGTGCCGCTTTCAGAATGCGTTCCTTCAGAGGGTAGTGGGGCAGGAAGGCCAAAATGTCGGGTGGAGGGGCCGGCGCACGGCGCGCCAGGCCCACCCTATGTGCTCTATCAATTCGGATCTCGAAATTCTCCGACTCACCCAATATTTCCCGAAACAATCGCTGCAGGTAGATCGTAACACTGTCCCCTTCCGATTTGGATGGCACCCCCCGGACCCGTATGTTGTTGCGTCGGGAGCAGTTCTCTAAGTCCTTCGCATGTGCTTGCAGGTTTGTCTGGTGTTCATGAAGCTTGATAATCTCCTGTTGCAGGAATCCAACTTCTTCGCTCCTAGCGCGCTCAGTGTCTTCAATCTCCGCCACGCGCTCTCCGAGGCCATCGACATCGCGGCGCAGCTGTCTGTGTTCGCCCGCCATTTCCTGCTTAAGGGTTTGGAAGTCTTCCCTGAGGGAGTGGAATAGGGATTCCAAGAAAGCGTTGGTGATGGGGGCCTCTCCCCCCTCCTGCTCCGTCTCCTTGGGGCGATCCGTTGGTGTTGGCTTGGTGGCTTTTATCTCCTTTCGGGGCACCTTTAGCGAGCATGTCATGGATAGTGCGGCCCCCTCTACGATACATGGTAGCCATGTTCTATCGCGCGGGTGGTCCCAGCGCACTTTGTCTAGTCCGCCCCCACCCTCCAGCAGATGCACTGCCGCGAGTGGGCCCAAGCAAGGATCAGTACAGTCAGGGGAGGGGGCCAAGTTGTCCCGAGGACAGACACTCGTGAGGGCCGTAGGCTGGGGTCTCTCGTCCCGCACTGCAGCGTTGCCGCAGCGTTGCAGTCACAATGCTGGTAGGCCCCACCAGGCTCCCACCTGGGGCTCGGACAGCTCCCCCCGGGCTCACGGATCTTGGCAGTCCGGTGCCTCTCTACTGTCCTACGCAGGGGCCCCGCGCGATACAGCGCAGTTTGTACCCCCTCGCCGGTCCACACCGGGGGCTCGACTATCTCCCCCCGAGCTCCGGCCCAGCGTAGCTCTCCTCTCTTGCCCGGGGCTCCCAGTGCTGCGGTGCCACCCGTGCCTCTGGATTGTCCGTGGGGTCTGCCTCTGATCTTGCGCTAGCCTGGGCGCCGGATGGCACACTCCCCGGCCCTGCCGCAGCGCGTCAGAAGGCCGCGCCTTAGGGTCACTGCTAGGCCTCCCGCCGGGGGCTCGAGTAGACACCCCCTGAGCTCTGCACCCAAAGCAGCCCAGCACAGCTCTCCTCACCTCCTCTGGGGGGATTGTTGGCCGCGATTCGGCCGGCCGCTTCTCACTCCGTCCCCACAGGCGCTAAGGCTGCGTGCCGAGCGGGCTCCGCACAGGCCCAGACCGGGGCCTCAGGTGTTTCTTCTCCCGGTTGGCTCGGCCGCGCCTCGCCGCGGCCCACCCGATATCGGGCCCGCGGTTCGCCTCTCTCTCTACCGTCGCTCACCTCCCGGATCAGGGGAGTGATGTCGCCTTCAGTGCTGGTCCGCGGCTTGCGGCGGCCCGCCCCAGGGGACCAGGCTGTCCGCTGTCAGTCGGCGGGTCCGGCCGCCATGTTGTACTCCGCGGGACAGGAACAGCGATCTCGGCCGCTTAGGGGCACAGGCGTTTCCCTGTGTCGTGCCCGGCCGCTCCAAAGCTTCCTCCGTGTGCTCCCCAACAGCGGGCAGTAATCAAGGTGCTCGGGGGATTAAATTGTGTATTAACGGGGCATTAACGGGGGTTAGGGACGAGGAGCCTCACAATCAGACGTCTCCTCAGGTCGCCATCTTGGCCACGCCCCTCTGATTTGATTTTTAAAGGAAAAAATTATGCTTTTTCAGAAAAGGTTTTTGTTCAGGAAAATTGAGTTTGATTGCTCAAAGTGGAAAGTGGTTTTGATAGACAAATATGTGTATTTTCAAAACTTATATGCTAATGAAGACAAAATATTGCTATTCTAAAACACATTTAAAGTTGTTAGCTGAATGATAATTAAATTTGAGTTGGGGATACTTTATGCTGTGGTAATACCCTTTGTGGCACACAGCACGTGATGATGTGAATTTTACTTGATTACAAGCATTTAATATTGATAAAAGTTTTCCTAACATTCTGCTGATAACTTCACCTGGAATGTTTGGGTGGTTACTACTGATAATTGTGCTTAAGGTTGTCATAGTGTAATGTTAATACATATCATCAGCATTTTACAGTGATAAAATATGCTAGTAGCTCGGCAGGACTTTCCTTGAGTAGAGTTAGCTCTCACTACAGAAAAGCTTGGAGACCCCTGCTCTAGTGGAATAACTAACATCTGTATTCAATAGAACAGGAGTGCTGGCTGTGAGAAGTTGGCCTGGTATATGATGTTCACTATTCTAGTGAACACCTTGCACCAGTCCAAACAACCCTTATGGTGATGGTTGTAAAGTCAACCTTATAGACCAGCTATCCTAGAGGTAGCGTGGACAGAACAGTCTTAGGCTAAAAGACTCTTGAGGGCGTGTAAAGCCAGCTGTTTTACCATATGTAACCCCTTGAATACCAAATGAAAGGACACCACACAGGATATATAAAAAATATATATGTATTTATTCACTAACACACTCCTCTGAACTCTTTATGAGGTCAGAGGCAAAAGCACATAACAAGTTACACTCAGAAATACTTTAAATAGCACAATTTACAGTTAGGCCCTAGGGGCGCGTAAAACCATATTCTAATTAAGTGGTATAAGAACCACGACTTGGGAAAGAAGAGACCTAGGGCCTAGGGAATCGCTGGGGCTACACTATCTGACCCTTAGGTTAGGAGTAGGAGGCCCAAAGGCGGCGCGTGCAGTGTCAGTACACTCACGCAAGAGTCAATAGAAAGTCAATGGGAACTTAGAAGGTAAGTAAATGGAGTTTTAGGACACTTCCGGTCTAACTAGGATTACACAACTAGCAAAACTAGACACTAGGATAGTCAACCCCTACAGGAGCACCGAAGTACTTGCGTTATCTCACCCACAGGAAGCGGGTGCATAGGTGTGAAGATGTGTCGGGTTTCGCCGTTGAAGCCTATGGAGCTTTGGAGAAAAGATGCTGCAGGCGACCAGGAGGAAGATGTCCGGGTGGATCCAAGTGTGGATCCACCCTTGGATCCACCCAAGGACCTGAAAGCAGAGGGGACAGATTCTAGGTCACTAGCCAGTGACCGGGTGGAACCAGGAAGGAACCAGACGTCGTCGAGGAGCAATCAGGTGCAGTCGTGAAGCTTGTTGTTGCAGCCACGCGGACCAGGAGGCGTTGAGGACGACCAGGTGCTGGAGCGGAGCTGTCCCACGAAGGTTCTCGCAGATGGAGGGGTCGGCTTCAAAATCGGAGCCAACAAGCCTAAGCAAAGGCAACCCACGCAGGATACACAAAAGGCTTCTGGTGCAGACCAGGAGGGTCTGAGGTACTTCACCTTTGCAGGGAAGTAAGGGCCAGTCTGGAGCAACCAGACTAGCGATGGATTTTCAAAAGGATCGTCGCCACAGGGCTACTAGCCAACTGGCCAGCAACCGGACAACGCGTCGAGCAGAACACAAGCAGAAGGGCCCCACGCAGATCTCGTGGAGTGTGGAGGGCTGGTCTTCGGTGCAGGTGGAGCTCGGTGTCGGGGTGTCTCAGTACCCAGGGCACAGCTTCGAGGAGGCCTCAGGAGCTGCGCTGTTAGCAAGCTGAAGACTTTCCAAGTTGCCTGGTTCCACGGGTTCAGACGCCTTCCACGGGGCTCAGCTGGGCTGGAGTCGTGCAGTTGGGTCAGAGAGGTCCGGGAGTCGGGGTCTTGTCAGGCTCTGTGCTCGGGTTCCGGCGGTAACAGGGACAAAGCAAGCCGTTGAATTGCTGGATGGTGCCTGGTTGCCCAGGGTGGTCACTCCTTGGCCACAAGGGAGATTCTTCAGTCTTCAGCTCAGGTGAACGTCGAAAGGTCCAGAGTTTCGGTTCAAATCGATTCCAGGATTAATCTAAAGTCTCCTGGGTCAGCTCATACCTTTATACAACTAAAGGGGTCTTGTTTACTGCTAGGTGCCTCCTATGGGTGGGACCAGGAAGGGGGATGGTTACACCCCCTTTCCTTTGTCCAGTTTCGTGCCAGAGCTGGGGCTGGAGTGCCCCAGCACCGGTTTGAACTGGACTATGCATGGAGCACCAAGTGTGCCCCAGGCAGTGTCTCATTCTATTCAGCCCTCCCTGTCCCAATACACAAAGTCCTGTTTGGGGTGGTGCTAGCACCTCTCCAGGCAGAAAACCTATTGTCCAAACCTCCGTGACTGGAAGGACTCCCAGAAGCAGGAAGTCAGACTTGTGTCTGTGGCAGCATCGTCCATTTTGTGATGCTGGGGCTCTGGTTAACTTTAACCGGGATTGTTGGACTTAACATGGGGGTAGTATTCCAAAGCCTATGACACCTTACACAACATGTTTGGATAAAGCCAAACCAAAGTTAGCATCTAACCGCGAGGATTATAATGCACTTAAGAGTATATGGTATGGCGATATCGTAGAACAGCTATAAGGACATGGTTCCGAAAGATGCAGACAGGCTCAGCTCATGCTAGAGCACTATCTCACATCTAACCAAGCACTCTGCCTTCAGGATTGTTAACGCCTGCCATAGGAGTGACTTATAGGTTACTATGTGTCTATATGTAAGTAGGTATAGGAATACTACACCTAAGCAAGGGGTGATTACACGACCTTGCCTCAGCTGAGTGATCAGCCAGTTGTGTCTATTTGAGTGGCCAGCCAGGGGTGGCATAATACATGCTGCAGCCCCTGGTAGGCCTTGGTTACACCTATGCCCTGAGTACCTAGGGTACACTTCTACAGGGGCTGATAAGGTGAACCAACTCCCAATTGTGGATGTACCTAGAGTACATGGTGTGAATTTAGAGAGAGTGCATCTGGGCTGTGGGTCTGATTAGCAGGCCCACAGCCACATCTAAGTCGAAAACCAGTAAAGCAAAAGCAAAAAGTGGGGGTGACCATAGGACGCAGACCCTACTCTCCTACACTGGCGACAATCGGCACAGACAGGCTTGCCTTTCGAGCACCTAACCATTCCTGAAAACGATTTGAGTACAGTAATGGAGACTTAACTCTTTCGACAGCTTGAGTCTGAAGAGAGATGACTCTTCACGTGCAGGACTATGGGTTTGGTGTGTGTTGCCTCTACTATTGTTCACGGATGGAGCTATTAGACACTGGGACTCTCTCAATGTCAATATTTGCACCACTTTCATCAGTTGAGGAGCTTATGGTTTAAAACTGACTTATCACGAGTGGACAATTATACTACATCAATCTGTAATGTTTAAAAATAAAACCGGAAAATACAATAAACAAAGCATCTCTTAAGATAAATTTGACCCCTGGGACTGAAAGGTAAAACTTCAACAACCAAAAATTATTCAACACAGAAATGTACACTGAGGAAATTATATCACCTTCATAAGTAAAGAAGGTGAAGATTCAGAAAGCACAAAAAAGCACAATAAAAGGTCCGGAACAGAAGTTTATTAACAAAATAACTTAGATCACATCAGTGAATTAAATCATAATGCATCATATTTCAATAAACAACTGGAATAAAAGTCTCAATGTTATACAGATGAACTTCCTGAACCAGGGGCGATGCAAATCTGTAAGGTGGGAGGCTATCAGTCCATCCATATTTGTAGTCACAAACAGTGGAGGTACTGTGTCATTATATGTGAAAATAGGTGGTGAAGAAATTCAAGCATCTTTTGTTTTCCCCATTCTGAGTCTTACCTTTCATTGTGTTGTTCTTCTGTTCTGTTACTTTCATCAGCTCTGTGGCAAGGTCCTGCACCCGGTTACGGAACTCTGTGGCTTGCTGCTCATGCGTTGCACTTCCCTCCTCCGCAAGACTGAGCTTCTAGACATTAAGAAAAAAGGCATCTGAGAGTATGTTTGATCACCAAAGCCAATTGATAAAGCAATTATAAGAAACATCAAACAAGAATCAAAAATTCACGGCCACACAGAAGTAGTCTTAACACTGATTCTACCAATTATAAAGAAAAGGAATAAAGGGGTGGAAAAGGAAAATGCTACTGACCAGTATGCATCTGTTCTTGGCATGTAGAGCTGCAGAGTAGTACACTTTTGCATAGATCGCCATGTGGTGTTGGGCTCCAATGCTTGCACCTTGTTTTTGTCTTGGAAGAAGTCTTTTGTAGTTACGAGATAGGTGACTCCTCCTGTGGACGATAGTTAGATAGGTGACTCCTCCCTTGGACGATAGTGCGCATGGGCATCAACTCCACCTTCAGATTGTTTTTTGCCATGAAGGGAAATGATGGAGTTTGTAAGAAACAGAATAGATGTCCATGTATACAGGTCCTGGGGAGGCGGGTGGGCGTGTACTACTCTGCAGCTCTACATGCCAAGAACAGATGCATACCGGTAAGTAGCATTTTCGGTTCGAGACATGTAAGCTGCAGATAGTACACTTTTGCATAGACTGTACAGCAGTGTCTCCCTTAGCGGTGTTGCAGTAGTTTGAAAAAGTGTCTTAAAGACAGCTTGGCCCACAGAAGCTTGTTGCTCGGCCTGCACGTCAACACAATAGTGTTTGGTGAAGGTGTGTGTAGTAGACCAAGTTGCTGCCTTACAAATGTCTTCTAGGGGAATGTTCTCTAAGAATGTCATGGAAGCCCCTAGTTTGCGTGTTGAATGGGCTCTAGGGGAATTGTTAATTAGCGTTTTGCCTTTTGATAGCATATTTGAATACATTTGACTATCCACCTGACAATTCCAGCTTTGGAGATGGGGTTGCCTTTATGAGATTGAGAGAAAGCTACAAACAGTTGTTTTGTTTTTCTAAAGGTTTTAGTCCTGTCTATGTAGTTAAGTAAAGCTCTTTTGACGCCGAGAGTGTGAAGAGTTCTTTCAGCTACGTAATCAGGGTTTTGGAAAAACACTGGTAACTCTACTGATTGATTAAGATGGAAAGCAGAAATTACCTTTGGAAGACATTTTTGATTTGTCCTAAGAACCACTTTGATTGGATGGATTTGTAAAAATGGTTCTTGTATGGTTAAAGCCTGGATCTCACTTACTCTCCTAAGAGAGGTGATTGCGACAAGGAACGCTACTTTCCATGTAAGGAATTATAATTAGCATTTGTGTAAAAGGCTCAAATGGGGGACCCATGAGTCTAGTAAGAACAATGTTTAGGTTTCATATGGGAGATGGTGGTAGTCTGGGTGGAATTATCCTTTTAAGGCCTTCCATGAAGGCTTTGATAGCAAGTACTCGAAACAATAACAAATGTTGTCTGTTTTGTAAGTAAATCAATATTTGGGGAAACCCAATGTACCCTTGGAGGCTAGGGCAGTAATCGGAATGGTAAAAGGAGCCTTCAAGGGATTTTATACACAACAATCTTTCGTTATTCAGAGATGAATCAAGGGGTTTGTCCTACCGGAACAAACACCAAAGTGTCATTAGACATCAAAAGAGAAATATCTCAACATAAAACACACGGGAGAACCTAGTAATTTGAAAAATATATCTTACTTTATATATTTTTTGTTTGCAAATGGAATACAAATAGATAAAATCATTCAGCACAAAATCAAATAAAGAAGCAAAATCAATTTGGCCTAACAGTATTTGACTAAACAACTATTCCTAATGAATCATAAGCAACAGATCTCTTAATGAGAATACGTATTGCTCCAGAATGAAACTTTTTCTTAGAAATAGAGGATAAGGTCGACGTTTCGGTCTGTTCGGCTGTAGCCCATCAGACCATCTTCAGGACAAGCACAATTATGGCTGGAAAGAAAGACTCTTATTTGAGCTGGCGAAAAACGTGCCCAATATCATAAAATGGAATAGGAGTTGCTGTTGCGGATGAAGCACTGTGCAGTAGGGAAATTAATCTCCTATATTTGGTTCTTAAGCCAGAGTCTGTATGAATACAGTTGGATGGCTTCAAAATATTTTATTTATATCTCAAGTCTTAGTTAATGGATCAGATCCATTAACTAAGACTTGAGATATAAATCTCAGGCGGCAATGGCAGCAAATTGTAGTCTAATTGATGAGTATGTAAGATTGCAACTTTGTAGATGTAGCAAATAGCAAATAATGTTTTGTATTGAAGCATCTAATGGGTCAATTTTGTTGTTTTTGCAGTAAATAACAAATCTTTTCTATTTGGCTGCATAGCAAGCTCTAGTATTGCGGCGTTTGGCTTCCTTGATAATATTCATACAGCCCGGTGGGAGGTTCAGGTAACCGAACTCTAAGACTGCAGGAGCCAGATCGCTAGATTGAGTTGAGCTGGTTGCCTTATTTCTCCATGGTTCTGCATCAGCAGCTTTGGGGAGGGTTGTAGTTTTTGAAGAGGGACTATTGATAGTTCAAGTAGTGTTGTGAACCATGGTTGCCATTCCCATGTGGCAGCCACTAGGATCATTTTGAGAGACTGTTGTTTGAGCTTGCGTACTACTAGTGGAATGAGTGGGAGTGGCGGAAAAACGTACGCAAATTTGCCTGACCAGCTCATCCATATCTTTTTGCCTTTGGAAAACGGGTGTGGGAACCTGGCGTCGAAGGTTGGGCATTTTACATTGTGTGTGTGGCGAACAGATCTATGTCTGGTAGGTCCCACATTTGGAAGAAAGGATGAAGGACTTGTGGACGAAGTTCCCATTCGTGTATTTGTTGAGTATGACGGCTTAACAGATCCGCTATCTGATTGCTTACTCCCGGAAGATGTTCCGCCAGGAGATACATATTTTGGGGAATGGCCCATCTCCATACGCTTTGCGCTAGGCAAGAGAGCTGCAGAGAATGTGTTCCTCCTTGCTTGCTCCATTGCTGTCATATTGTCCGTCCGGACTAAGAAAGTCTTGTTCAGAAGATGTACTTGGAATGACTTTAAGGCTAGAAATATTGTCAGTAGTTCTAGATGATTGATGTGAAACACTTTTTGTTCAGTGGTCTAACTGCCCTGAATTGTATGGTTTAGGAGATGGGCTCCCCAGCCGGTGAGTGATACGTCTGTTGTTAGCACTATCTGTGGAACCGGCTTTAGGAACGGCGCCCTTTGGAAAGGTTTTGTGTGTTCCACCACTGCAGAGAGCGATGTGTGCGGCTGTCCACCAACACCAGATCTGTAAGTTGTCCTTGAGCCTGGTTCCACTGATGTGCTAAACATTCTTGTAAAGAGCGCATCTGAAGTCTTGCATGAGTTACGATGAAAATGCAAGAGGCCATCATTCCTATGAGCTGCATAAACACTTGTGCTGGGAGAGAGTGTTGGGGCTGAAACCTGTTGATAAGGGTTTGCATGCTGGCTATCCTGGCTGGATTCGGGTATGCTAGAGCTTCGCAAGTGTCTATTGTGGCTCCTAGATACTGATGCATGTAGGAGGGTTAAAGGGGTGACTTGGTGTACTTTAGTGTGAACCCCAAGTTGTGTAACAGCTGAATTGTTTGAAATGTGTAGTGAACACACTGGTTGTATGAGTTGGCTTTTATCAGCCAATCGTCCAGGTATAGAAATACGTGAATTTGCTGTCTTCTCAAATGTGCTGCTACTACTGCAAGGCACTTTGTGAACACCCTGGGTGCTGTGGTCACCCCAAATGGAAGGACCTTGAACTGATAGTGCTGGCCGTCTACTGTGAACCTCAGGTATTTTCTGTGAGCAGGGTGTATGGGAATGTGAAGGTAGGCATCCTTGAGATCTAGTGTGGCAACGAAGTCGCCTTGTTGAAGCAGTGGAAGAACCTGCTGAAGAATGATCATGTGAAAATGATCTGATTGCATGTACAAATTGAGAGGTCTGAGGTCCAGTATTGGCCTTAGGGTTCCGTCTTTTTGGGGGACTAGGAAATACAGGGAGTAAACCCCTGTTCCCTAATTTTGAGTAGGAACTGGTTCTATTGCATGTTTTTGAAGCAGTAAAATAACCTCTTGTTTGAGGAGTGTCAAATGTTCCCTGGACATTGAGCGCTGTTTGGGTGGTATGTTGGGTGGAGTAGCAGTAAGTTCCAGGCAGTAACCTCATTGGATAATTTGTCTTACCCACTTGTCTGTAGTGATGGAATTCCAGACAGGTAGGAACTGTGATAGTCTCTCTCCGACTGGAGTGGAATGGTCTGGAGGGAGTGGAGGGAAGTCACTTCTTATTACTGGGGGAGGTGCGAGTGTTGTTGTTACTTCGGCCTCTCCCTTTGTTGTTATTTCCCCTGTATCCACCTTTAAAATATCCCCTGTTGGGGGATGTTTGTGTGGTGTTTTTGTATGAAGCAGTGTCTGTGTTGATGATTTTGGATGCTCCCCTATAGAAGGAGCGTCAAAAGGAACCACGTGGGGATGGAGACTGCAATGCTCCCATGGGTTTAGCAGTCTCTGTGTCCTTTTTCATTTTCTCTAGGGCGGTGTCCACAGTCAGTCCAAAAAGTTGTTGCTGATTGAACGTCTGATTGAGGATAGTTGTTTGTACCTCTGGTTTGAAGGCAGAGATGCGCAACCTGGCATATCGTCTGAGTAACACGCTTGTGTTAATGGCCCTAGAGGCGGTGTCTGCTGCATCAAGGGCACATTTGATTGATGCATTCGTTATTAATTTCCCCTCTTGAATTAAATCATTGGCCTTGGTCTTATATTGATCAGGTAAATGTTGCAATATGGTTGCTAGTTGGTAATAGTGAGCCCTATCATACCTAGCAAGTAATGCTTGTGTGTTGGCTATGCACCAGTTATTAGCTGCATGGGCAGCCACTCGTTTGCCAGAAGCATCTAATAATTTAGACTCCTTGTCCGGAGGTGATGTGTCACCGGAGGTTTGAGAGTTGGCCCGTTTTCTAGCATTAGTTACCACTAGGGAATCTAAAGAGAGTTGACCTTTGATGTAGGCGGGATCACTGGAAGCGGGTTTATATTTTTTGTCAATTCTTGGATTCAGAATTCTAGTCCTAACAGGGTTCTTGAATATGTCGGGGCATGTTTAATACCCCTTTTTAACATTGGCAGTGTTTGTACAGTCTTTAGTGACTTTTCAAAAGTGTCTAGTAGAAAGTCCTCCTCTGCGGGGTCCGAATGCATTGGGACCCATGGTACTGAGCCGCCCTATTTACAAGCTGATTAAAACTAATATTGTCATATGGGGAGATGGCTTTGTTGGATATGCATGTTGATTAGGGAGGTCTGGAGGATCTACTGGGTCATTATAATCGTCCCAATCATCCTGTGGTACGTCTGTATTGTTTTCAGCATCATCAAAAGGGTCAGTGTAGTGTCCCCATCCCCTAAATCATCATCACTGGGTAGTAGTGGTGAGTTTGGTGAAAGTATAGGAGAGTGTGGAGGAGAGTCACGCTTAGAACTTAGAAGGAAGACTAGGAAAAGAGAGTTTTAAAGGAGAAGTAGCTCAATCCTTCTTCTTTACAGTCACTGCTGGAATGCCTGGGGTGTCCTATTTCCTTTTGTTGTGTGGAACAGTAGACACATGTCCTGTTTATCAATAGGATCTGGTCGAAAAAGTTCTTCCTCTTCTGTAGATACTTTCGGCGCCGATTTTTTAGGGTCCGAGCAAGGTTTGGATTTCTGCTCCAGAGCCTTGGAAGGTGTTTTTGGGTCCTTTGGCTTCGATGTGGAGGCGGAAATATTTTTTGGTTCCGAATGTTTTGGTTTTGGATCCATTGCCTTTTCCTTTGGCACGGGGGTGGTCGGTGCCTTGGTCTTTTTGGGAGTAGGTTGCGCTCCGTGCTTCGCTGCAGATGGCGCCTGTGGTACAGTGATATGCGGTTTACTCAGTCCCGAGCTAATGGAAGGCTTCTCCTTTATCTTGGTAGCTGACACCGAGTGCGGGGCTTTTGAAGCTTGTTTTTGGTTGCGACTGGGGCCAGCAGGTGAAGTCTTGAACAGAGCCTTCTTTTTTGGAGGTGGGATTGGGGTTGGGGCAGTTGTGCTCACTCATTGACATGGAGTGATGGGGTGGTCTGAGTCTGAGTCGTCTGCTTCGGACACGATTTGCAGATCCTCGAATCCTCTTCCGGGACATCGGGCCTTCATCTAAGATGTCCACCGGTGCTGGAGTTGCCTGTTGCGCAAGGATGTGTCGTCGGGCCTGGCAATGAAGGATGGTCTTTTTTGGATCTAAAGGAGGCGCAGGCCTGGCAATTATTCTCGTCGTGCTCAGGCGAGAGACACAGGTTACAGACCTTGTGGTGGTCACTGTGTGGGAATTTAGCTCCACACTGGTGGCATTTTTTAAATGGAGACCTTTCCATGAGCTGTAGGCCTGAACGGCGTCGATAGGCCAAGCGGTCCGCATCGACGACCGGAATAGAGTATTTGAGGAGCAAGTCCAGGAGAACGCGATTGAAAACAATACTGTCGGGTCTATGATGGTTTGCGCGTCGAAAAGGTTTGGAGAATATAGTGCCGAACCAGAGCGCAGTAGTTCTCATCCAAACTCCATGGCGGAAAAAAACAATCTGAAGATGGAGTCGATGCCCATGCGCACTATCGTCCAAGGGAGGAGTCACCAATTTCCAGACTACTAAAGACTTCTTCCAAGACAACAACAAGGTGGAAGCATCCGAGCCCAACACCAGATGACAATCTATGCAAAAGTGTACTATCTGCAGCTCATATGCCTCAAAAACATCTTTACCATAGTATTGAAGCTGATGCCAGGGGGTTAAAATAACATGATCGCAGTCAATTCTAATTCTGGGGACTGCAATTTCCACAAAAGTATGCCCAGTAAAAGGCTTCACAGAAGCACAAGTTGCAGCCTTAGAAATTCTCATCAAAGAGTGTCAGAGAATTTTTACAGAGGTCATTGATATATCACAAGTCAGATCAATTAAACACTCAAGTTACTTACCTTTGGTAACGATATATTTGTAAGAAACATTAATAGTGATAGATTCCTTACCTTAGAATTACCCCCAGGCGTCAGACTGGATCCAGAAAGTTTTTCGTCAGCAGTACCCCTGTGCGTCGATAGGTGTCATTGTGTGGCTCCGCGTGCGTCGTAGGCGCCGTTTGGCGCTGGGATGACATCGATGGAGCTACCTAGACGTGCTCGCGCGTGCTGATGTCAGTTCTGTACACAACTTTCCGCGCCAGGAATGCAGAGCCATGCAAGAAACTGACCATTGGTGCCATGAAACTAGGGTCCTGAAAGGGATGACCTTAACCCAAGAAATCAGTTCGCAGAATGGAGAGGATGGGTGGGGCAGTAAGGAATCTATCACTACTAATGTTTCTTACTGATATATCGTTACCGAAGGTAAGTCAATCAATCAATCAATCATTGCATTTATATAGCGCACTACTTACCCAGAGGGTCTCAAGGCGCTGGGGGGGGGGGGGGTCTGCTACTGCTCGAACAACCAGGTCTTGAGTTGCTTCCTGAAGGCGAGGTGGTCCTGGGTCAGGCGGAGGTGGGTGGAGAGGGAGTTCCATGTCTTGGCGGCGAGGTAGGAGAAGGACCGTCCCTCTGTGGTGGCTCTACGGATGCGGGGGACGGCGGCGAGGGCGTGGCTGGTCGATCGAAGCTGGCGTTTGGGAGCGTAGAAGTTGAGGCGGCTGTTGAGGTATCCTGGGCCTTGGCTGTGTAGGGCTTTGTGTGCGTGGGTGAGGAGACGGAAGGTGATTCTCTTGTTGACCGGGAGCCAATGCAGATGCAAGTAACTTGTGCACCTAAAAGAAACATGTAGTGATAGATTCCTTACCTTAGAATAGATACCCCAGCAATACCAACCCCGGTGGTGGGTCTGCGAACCACGATCACTCCAGAAAGTTCTGGAGAATAGAACGGCCGAAGAAGCCGTCTCTCCGGACATGGCTGTCCAGGCAGTAATGCTTGTTAAATGTGTGGAGCGAAGCCCACGAAGCTGCCTGACAGATGTCATGCAAGGGAATTCCCCTTCCCAAAGTAGTGGCTGCCGTCGCCCTGGTAGAATGGGCGCGTATCCCCACCGGAGGCTCCTTTTTAGCCAAAGAATAACAATCCTTTATGCACAGAATGACCCACCAAGAGATGGTCCACTTGTGCACGGCCCGACCTTTTGCGCCCACGTAGCCAACAAAGAACTGGTCATCCACCCGGAACAGTTGTGTGCGGTTCAGATAGAAAGAGAGCACACGTTTTGGGTCCAGACGGTGGAGCCTCTCTTCCTCTTTTGAGGGATGCGGAGGCGGAAAGAAGGTGGGCAAAGTGATGGTCTGCCTGATGTGGAAGGCAGTGACAACCTTTGGCAATAAAGATGGGCGAGTCCGCAGAACAACTTTATCGGACTGGACTTAGAGAAATGGAGGCTTAGAAGAAAGAGCCTGGCAGAGGTGATGGCCACCAGGAAAGTAGTCTTTAAAGTGAGAAGGCGAAGAGGACAATTGTGAAGCGGCTCAAAGGGAGCACACATCAGATAAGTTAGAACGAGTTTCAAGTCCCACTGAGGGATTATGAAAGGAACAGGAGGGAAAAGATGAGTAATGCCTTTTAAGAATCTATTTACAACACGGGACTTGAAAAGGGAAGGCTGATCTGGAAGCCGTAAAAAGGCTGAAATGGCAGAGAGATAGCCCTTGATAGTGCCCAGAGCAGAGCTCTGCTGGGCCAAAGAAAGTAGAAAGAGGAGGATCTCTGAAAGAGGGGCAGAAAGGGGATCCACAGCCTTTGCTGTGCACCATGCCACAAATGTATTACACCTGCAGGCGTATACCGTTTTAGTGGAGTGACACCTGGCTGCCAAGATGACATCACAAACTTCGGGAGGCGGGTCAAAAGACTTCAACTGCCACAGTTCAATCTCCACGCAAGGAGGTGGAGGCTGGAAAGGTTCGGGTGGAGGACCCTCCCCTGCTGCTGCAACAGAAGATCCTCCCGAAGAGGCAGACGGAGCGGGGGATCGATTGCCATGCTGAGTAGCTCGGGATACCATACTCTGCAAGCCCAGTCCAGAGCCACAAGAATGACTTGGGCCCGGTTGCGCTTGATCTTCTTCAACACTTTGGGTAGAAGTGGTATAGCTGGAAAGGCATATAGTAGACCGCAACTCCACTCGTGTTGAACAGCATCGCCTAGCGAGTGCCGCCATGGAAATTCCAGCGCGCAGAACTGATGACATTGCGAGTTCTCTTCGGTGGCAAATAGATCTAACCAAGGCTCTCCTCACAGCTGAAAGAGACCTTGTGCCACGTCCTAGTTCAGAGGCCATTCATGATCCATCATGCACCACCGGCTGAGTTCGTCCGCCCTGGCGTTCAGAGAACCTGCCAGGTGTTGAACCATCAGGGAAATGCCCTGGTGTTCCAGACATGTTCAGAGACGCAGAGTCTCTTGACATAGGGTCCGCGACCTCACCCCGCCCTGTTTGTTGCAGTACCACATGGCGGACATGTTGTCTGTGAACACCTGCACTACTCTACCCATGACAGAGGGAATGAATGCCTTCAGTGCAAGTCCGATCGTCCGAAGCTCCAGAAGGTTGATATGGAGTCAGGACTCCGCCAGAGACCAGAGGCCTCTGATCTCCACCTCTTCCATGTGGCAGCCCCATCCCAGGAGGGACGCGTCCGTCACCACTGTGTGCTCCGGTTGAGGAAGGGAGAGGGATCTGCCACTGATCCAATCGCAATTTGTGAGCCACCACTGCAATTGTTGTGCAGTGCCCTTCGAGATCTGGACGTGATCGGACAGGTTGCCCTGATGCATATGCCATCGGCCGGAGCCGCTGGCGTAGCCCCACCTGCACCCACAGCCCCGTCGCACGAGGGGAAAGTCGAAGAGCGACGGCGCTTCTTCGACTTCTTCTTGAAATGTTTCGACTTATCTGACCCTGAGTGCGAAGACTTAGATTCAAAGGAACGATGGACGACAGCTACGCTATCGGTCTCTCGACCTCACGTGACCGGGACCTTGAGTGGTGCGGAGCAGACTTCCAGCAAATTTCGGGACCGCTCCTGCAAGGTTTGCGGCTCCATGGCCCGGCAGTCGGCGCACGACTTGGAGTCGTGGTTGCGCCCCAGGCAGTAGAGACAAACGTGGTGTGGGTCCATCACTGACATCATGCGGTGACAGTCCCAACAGTTCTTAAAGCCGGGAATCCGTATGACACCAGGAGTCGATCGACTCGAAAAAATTAGGTAAAAGGCCTCGAAAAAGCTCAGTTAAAAATTGACTGGGGGTACTTGCTCTTCCCAGATTTGCGCTTGCTGGGGCGGAAAAAGAAAGAACTGACATCAGCGCGCGTGGGCGCATCTAAGTACTTCCTGCGACGGCATCCCGGCGCCAACGACACAGGCAGAGCCGCACGATGAAGCCTACCGACACGCAGGGGTACTGCTGACGAAAAACTTTCCGGATCCAGTCTGACGACTGGGGGTAATTCTAAGGTAAGGAATCGATCACTAGGGTTTATTTCAGATATATCGAATAGACAAAAAAAAGTAGTATATAAATGTACAGAAAAGATCGTGAGGTAAATACACAACTTTGTGGTACAAAGCTATAGATACAATAATAAAGGGAACACTCACAACTTGCATTAAGTAGATTATGTAGCGTGGGAGGGCTTACCCAGGGATATAATTAAACATATGCACACAAGACTGGAATAGGTCATATATTCTCACGGAACTCTAATCAAGGGACTGACCCAGAACAAGGCTGCCCAATAAAAGTTCTGATCTTAACAAGTCTTAAACAATGCTGCTGTTTTAATATACTTCATAATACAAAACACATCATTCAATTCCCCAAATACCTATGAGGAACAGCTGTTAACTCTCGTGTAGGGCACACTTTCAATCCTTCCAGTAGTGAGCAATGCCCATTAAAATTAACAATTCAGCAAAGTTGTCTTGAGAAGAACCCCAAAACCTTGGAAAAGTTTGATTGCTGAACCTATATTCTGCTTAAAATGTCAGTTTGCTAATACATTGTCCCCCCTGAAGTGTTGTTGCTTACCACTAATAATGTGCATTATCTATGCGTAGTGAACAAGTTACTAACCTTCGGTAACAATATATCTGTAAGAGACATATATTAGCTGTAGATTCCTTACCTTAGGAAGTCAGGCTGGATCAAGAGAATTTTTTCTCTTAGCAGTACCCCTGTGCGTCAGTAGGCGGAATCGGGTGGCTCCTCATTCGTCGTCGGCGTCGTGATCGCCGGGATGACGTTGACGCTGACGTCAGTTCTTTCACACGACATTCCATGCTATAAGCACAGAGCCATGCAAGACACTGACCACTGGTGCACAAAACTAGGGCCCTAAAAAGGGAGTCCCTTACTCTAGAAGTCAGTTTAAAGAACGGGGAGGATGGTGGGGAGGTAAAGAATCTATAACTAATGCACAAGTTACTTACCTTCGGTAACAATATATCTGTAAGAAACAGTAGTTAGTATTAGATTCCTTACCTTAGAATATCCCCAGGCGTCAGACTGAATCCGGAAACTTTTGCGTAGCAGTACCCTTGCGCCTTGGTAGGCGTCGTCTGCGGCTCCGCGTCTGTTGTCGGCGTCGGGATGACGTCGCCGGAGTACTTAGACGCCGCCCTCGTGCTCTGACGTCAGTTCTTATACACAGCTTTTCCGCGCCAGATACACAGAGCCATGATAAAAACCAACACTGGTGCCATCAAACTAGGGCCCTGAAAGGGGATGACCTTAACCCTAAATATTGGTTCGAAGAACGGAGAGGATGGGCGGGCGGTAAGGATTCTAATACTAACTACTGTTTCTTACAGATATATCGTTACCGAAGTTAAGTAACTTGTGCATCTGGAAGAAACAGGTTAGTATTAGATTCCTTACCTTAGAATAGATACCCCAGCAATACTAACCCCGGTGGTGGGTCTGCGAACCAATAATCACACCAGAAAGTCCTGGAGGACGGAACGGCCGAAGAAGCCATCCCTCCGGACTTGGCTGTCCAGGCAGTAGTGTCTTGCGAACGTGTGCAGCGAGGCCCACGTAGCTGCCTGACAGATGTCCTGCAAGGGGACTCCCCGGCCCAGGGCAGTAGTAGCCGCCGTGGCCCGAGTGGAATGGGCCCTCAGTCCAACAGGAGGCTCCTTTTTAACCAAGGAGTAGCATACCTTGATGCACAACACGACCCACCGAGAGATGATCCGCTTGTGCACCGCCCGACCTTTCTTAGTGCCCACGTAACCAACAAAGAGTTGGTCATCCACCCGGAACTGGCGTGTGCGATCCAGATAGAAAGAGAGCGCACGTTTTGGGTCCAGACTGTGGAGCCTCTCTTCCTCTTTCGAGGGATGCGGAGGCGGAAAGAAGGTGGGCAAGGTGATGGACTGCCCGATGTGGAAGGCTGTGACTACATTGGGCAGGAAAGAGGGTCTTGTTCGCAACACAACCTTGTCCGGATGGACATAAAGGAAAGGAGGCTTGGAGGAAAGAGCCTGGAGCTCACTCACTCTCCTGGCAGAGGTGATGGCAACCAGGAAAGCAGTCTTAAGAGTAAGAAGTAGGAGAGGACAGTTATGAAGCGGCTCAAAAGGAGCACACATCAGGTAAGTCAGAACCAAGTTCAAGTCCCACTGGGGCATCACGAAAGGAACAGGGGGAAACATATGAGTGATGCCCTTCAAGAACCTATTTACAATCGGGGACTTGAACAAAGAAGGCTGATCAGGTAGCCTTAAGAAGGCGGAAAGGGCAGAAAGGTAGCCCTTGATAGTGCCCAGAGCAGAGCCCTGTGGGGCAAGAGAAAGAAGGAAGAGGATGTAGGAGAGTAGGGTCTGCAATCCTATGGTCACCCCAGATTTTTGCTTTTTGCTTCACTGGTTTACGACTTTCCCTGGCTGTGGGCCTGCTAATCAGACCCACAGCCTAGCTGTTCTCTCTCTAAATTGACATCCATGTACTTTAGGAGCATTTACCAATTGGTATTGGGTCACTCTTGTAAGTCCTTGTACAGTGTACCTTAGGTACCCAGGGCATAAGTGCACCCAAGGCCTACCAGGGGCTGCAACATGTATTGTGTCACCCCTGGCTGGCCATCTAAACAGACACAACTGGCTGGTAACACAGCTGGGGCAAGGTGGTGTAATCACCCTTTGCTTTAGATATAGTATACCTATATCTAACCCTAAAATGGACACATATACTCTTATAAGTCACTCCTATGGCAGGCCTTAACAATCCTGGAGGGTATGCAAAAGGGGTTCACCCACTATAAGTCACTGGGACCTGGATAGTTATAGTACTGAGAGAAGGGGTCCCAGCAAGCAAAAGCATAGTATATACAAAAGTGACAGAGAATAATGACACAATTAATTTGCATACATTGTTATTTAATCACAATGTAGGTATATCTTGAATAGCACAAAATTGCATATATAAAAAATTTACAAAATATTTACAAGTGCACCTGGGAAGGAGGGAAGTGGTATGGTGACGGGAGGTGTGGGTAAAGGATAGTGACATACAACACGGCCAAGCGGCCGCACTGTATTATGTAAATATAGTCAAACACAGACAAAAGGACCATCAGTTCAAATAATCCATAATGAAAATATCATGCTCCACTTATTACAATCAATGACAAATTTTATGGGGTGGACCTGAAGTGAAACCAAAGCTGTCGACGTTTCGACCCCTGGTTTACACCTGAGTTAAAACTTGTCAAGCAGGCCACCAGGTGTGCCGAGCGTAAATGGCGAAAATCTAAGGACGCCATGGACAAACAACAATATAAATCGACACACAAGGAATACATGTGTCAGATAGCCGCTGCTAAGAAAGATTACCTAGGAACGAGAATAGAACAAGCTGGCAATTCCCATAAAGAACTGTATTCCATAGTAAAGGAATTCTCAAATCCTCCTTCCTGCCAGCCCCCCATTATTGAGTCCCAAGAGTGGGCCGATAAACTCTCTACCTATTTTAAGGATAAAATAGAGGTCATTCACAAAGCCTTCCCTGAAGAGATTGAACAACTCAACAGGGCGGAAAATGTCACAAACACATTTAATACACCGACTCCGGAACTAACACCTATGTCTAAGTCCCTTTTAGAATTCAATACTTTTACCAAGGAGGAAGTCAGCGACAAATTAAAGAAAGTTAAATCAGGCTCCCCAAGTGATCCAGCATCTGCCCAGATCCTTGTAAAAATAGCCCCTGCCATGCAAACCGAAATCACAGAAATCTTTAACCTGTCGACGGCCCAGGCCATTTTTCCCGCGTCATGGAAAAGAGCAATTGTTAGACCTATTTTAAAAAAGAATAATGCAGACCTTAAGCAACCTATTAACTATCGCCCCATCTGCCTCCTTCCACTCTATGGCAAAGTAATGGAGTCCCTAATAAACAAACAACTAACTCAATACTTAGAAGACAACACCCTATTGGACACCTCCCAATCGGGCTTTAGAGCCTGCCACAGTACCGAGACCGCCCTTCTGGAGGTAGTTGATAACATTCGGCTAGCCTTGGTTGCTAAACAATCTGCCATCCTGATCCTATTAGACCTGTCGGCGGCCTTCGACACCATCTCCCACAGCGTCCTGCTAAGACGGCTGGCGGAGATTGGTGACGGAGGTCGTGCGCACAGATGGATTCAGAGCTACCTATCAGGGAGACGGTCACAGGTCAAGATTGGCTTATTCTCCTCCTCCTATGTGGATAACGACAAAGGTGTCCCACAGGGCTCTATATTGAGCCCTACATTATTTAATGTATATCTATCCCCACTGGCGAAGGTGATCAAAACATATGGCTTTGATACGGTATCCTACGCCGACGACACCCAGATTCTGATAACTTTAGGCCCCAATCCAGCTGATGCCAAATTGAGATTCCAACAGTGCATGATTGCCATCCAAGAATGGATGACAAACAATTATTTAATGTTAAATGCAGAAAAGACGGAAATCATGCTGTTTGGCATGGCAAACAAAATCTGGACAGATGAATGGTGGCCTCCATCCCTAGGCTTATGCCCAACCCCAAAAAACTCAGTCAGAAATCTGGGAGTCATCATTGATGATAAACTGTCCCTGTCCCCACACATAAATAAGGTTGTCCACTCCAGTATAGGGCTAATGAGAAGCCTTAGGAAGATCTTCAAGTGGCTCCCACTTGCCTCCCGTAAACTTCTTATTCAGGGTCTCATAATCAGCCGCCTTGATTATGGTAATGCGCTATTGGCTGATGTAAATGATAGCGCTCTAACTAAACTCCAGACTCTACAAAATTCAGCTGCAAGTCTGATGCTTGATCTCCCACCTCGCACCCCCTCAGCTCCATGCCTGAAGGCTCTTCACTGGCTCCCAATAAGAAAGCAAATCTCATTCAAAATATGTTGTTTGGTGCATAAATCCATCAATGGTCTCGGACCTAAATACCTGCAGAGAAAGCTCCAAGGCTACTGCCCAGGGAGAACCTTGCGCTCATCTAACAAACACTATTTAAAGGTCCCTAAGGTTAGGACAGTCAGAAATGGGGACAGAAGCTTTTCCAAAATAGGCCCCTCCACATGGAATACCCTTCCTTTATCTCTTAGAACGGACCCAAACCACAAAACCTTTTGTAAAAACCTTAAAACTTGGCTTTTTAACTGAAATTAAATCCCATGCCAGTCCTCTATAGCCCAGTCCTTCGCTAGCGCTCTGAGACCGAACGGTGAGTTATGCGTTATACAAAAATAAATACATACATACATTGAAAATGGCAGGTACTAATTGTTCCCTTGCGGCGGGGTCTTCATCAGGACGGGGGACGGGGAAGGACACCCAATTGGTGAGTAATGAATGTGTGTTTTAATAAATAGCATAAATCAGGATGGATTCGCTAAAAAATTAGCACACAACAGACAATAGGCAAGACATACCCAGCGGTCGCTTGTCTTGGGTGGAGATGGAAGAGAGGCCAAACGCTCTCGAAGAGAGGAAATTCGAGATCCTACAAAGTCAGAGAGAGTATAATTGACGGTCCAGTTACGTGAAAGGTCACAATGACACTAGAAACTGAGAAGTTATCAGGACAGGCACTTACTCAATTGGTGGAAATAGATCGACCATCAATGTGGAGTTAAGGTTGCAAAAAAGTTCCGGGTCGGGCACCTCGGGGTGAGAACCGTTGCGGCGTAGATCTTCGTGATGTAATACAACGTCTGTAAAAAGCGGACCCTAGTTATATTGATGATAACACAAGTAGGGACAGACAAGGGACGTCTTAACCCGCGGGACAGATGCTTACCAGAAGTGGGTAGAATTCATCAATCCAGGTACGAAGTGTGGTCAGTAATGGAGACCGGCTTCTTCCTGGTTGTTCTATAACCATGGTAACCGGAACATGTGACCTGGGTCGACGCGCTCTTTCAATAGACAAAGAAACAGGACTGTCGGAGTCTTGAGATGGAATTACGAGGAATGAGTAATGAGTAATAACGGGTTGTTGTAAAGTGCCGTTCTCAGTCTAAAACATTGCGATCCCAGCAAAATAGCTGAATCTTACAGTTCCGTAATATATTAAAAGAAATTTTTGGGGGGACATGTGAAATATTGGTATGATCACAAACAAATGTAAACAATGTTAATCTCATCCGTGCTGCCCCGATTTACCGCCGGTGCTGGGGCCCAATGTTAATGGGTGTGGTCATGACGGAACGGTTCCGTCATGAGCACAGCCCAACCGATGCTCATGACGGAACAGTTCCGTCATGAGCATCGAAAGGGTTAATAAAAGAATATGCACATCAATGAAAATAGAGACACATTTCAATTGCATAATACCAGTCAATACAGTCGAGGTCAATATAAAAAGATATGTGTGGCACCCAGGAACATTCAGTATTCAGCACAATACTTGTACCACGCATGTAGAACCCCATAGTGATAGAGAAAGTAGTTGATCGATAGGGGTTCAAATGAGACAAGAATGGGAGCCAAAGCCAGTTTGGAAATATGAGGAGTGAGGACCCCAATAATTCAACGTGGCCAGTTGTGAAAAGGAACTATCATGCTCATTTAGGCCATTGTGAATGGAATCAAAGAAGAACATCCATTTTAGTTCCCGTATGTTGAGAATATTGGAAATGTTGCCACCTCGGGCCCCAATGTGACTTTTTCAAGAACTACCCATTTGAAGCTATTAGCCGGGTGTTGGGCAGATAGAAAATGCTCGACCAGCGGTGCACCTTGTACTTCACAACGTATACGACTGGTATGTTGCAGGATTCTGACTTTGGCCTTTTGTTACGTTTGACCAATGTATTTCTGGTTGCAAGGGCACACTATGGCATAGATGATGTTAGTTGTGTTACAGTTGGTATGTTATTTAAGTGGCACTTTGTGTTGATTATGATGAAACTCCTTGGTTTGTAACGTAGTATTACATGCCTTGCATTGTCCACATCTATGATGACCTACAACAGGTGGGAGAATCCACATGGTTATAAGTGTTTGTTCCTCCCTGGGTTGCAGAAAAGTTCTCACCACATGGTCTTTCACACTTTTTGCTTTTTTTAAAGCATGTAGGGGTGTACTCTCTTGTCCTACATCCTCAGCAACCAGTTTCCAGTGTTTGTTGATAACACGTTTTATTTTGTTACTTTTTGTTGAAAACGTGGTAACGCACACAAGTCTTTGTTCCTGTTGGTCTGTCTTTTCTTTCGGAGTCAATAAATGCTCACGAAGACTATACCATGCACGTTTTCTAGCCTGTTTGACAATTCTTTTTGGGTAGCCACGTTGTAGAAGACGGTTACACAAATCTAGAGATTCATTCATATAATCTTCTTTATTTGAGATATTCGTACGGATTCGTAGGAACTGCCCAAAGGGCAAATTGTCCCGCAGGGCTCTGGGATGATGGCTGTTGTATTGTAGGAGTGAGTTCCTCTCCGCCGGTTTACGATATAGAGTTGTTTGAAGAATACCAGATTCTTCATAGATGGTAATGTCCAAGAAATCAACTTTTTTGCTGTTTGAGTGCATAGTGAACTTCAAATGGGGTGATTGCTGATTGAGCCATGAATGGAAAGATGTCAGAACAGTACTTACCTGAAGTTAGGGTAGTGTAGTCCCAGCGATCCTACAGCCTCTGGACAGCTCCATTCCTTCTATCGATTTCCTTATACCATTTACTTAGTATATGGTTTGTCGTGCCCCTAGGGCACCATTGTAATTTGTGCAACTTAACATATTTTTCTTAAGAGTCTTGTCATGTGCTTAGCCCTCTGATCTCATAAAGAGTTCAGAGGTGTTTTGTTAGTGATAAATATCTTGTTTATTTTCATAACAACCTGTGTGGTGTCCTTTCAATTGTTATTCAAGGGGTTATATGTGGTAAAACAGCTGGCTTCACATGCCAAAAGAGTTTAGCCTAAGACTGCTTTGTCCATGCTACCATTAGGATAGCTGGTCTATAAGGTTGGCTTACAACCAATCACCATAAGGGTTCTTTGGACTGATACAAGGTGATCACTAGAACTAGTGAGCATCATATATCAGGCCAACTTCTCACAGAGGAGAACCTCAGAAAGGGGGGCAGAGAGTGGATCCACAGCCTTTGCTGTGCACCATGCCACAAATCTGTTCCACCTGCAGGCGTATACCGTCTTTGTGGAGGGACACCTGGCTGCCAGAATAACATTACAAACTTCAGGAGGCAAGTCAAATGGCCTCAACTGTCGCAGCTCAATCTCCAAGCATGGAGGTGGAGACTGGACAGGTTCAGGTGAAAGACCGTCCCCTGCTGCTGCGACATAAGGTCCTCCTGAAGAGGCAGACGAATCGGGGGATCGACAGACATGCCGAGTAGCTCGGGATACCATATCTTCGTGCCCAGTCCGGAGCCACAAGAATAACTTGGGCCCGGTCGAGTCTGATCTTCTTCAGCACTCTGGGCAGAAGTGGTATAGGCGGAAAGGCGCACAACAGACCGCAGCTCCACTCGCGACGAAAAGCGTCTCCGAGCGAGTGCCGCCTTGGAAATTCCAACGCGCAGAACTGATGACGTTGCACGTTCTCTTCTGTGGCAAATAGATGTAACCAAGGCTCTCCCCACTGCTGAACGAGGCCTTGCACCACGTCCGAGTTCAGACGCCATTCGTGTTCCATCATGCACCGACGGCTGAGTTCATCCGCCCTGGCGTTCAGGGAACCTGCCAGGTGTTGAACCACCAGGGTCACGCCCTGATGTTCCAGCCACTGCCAGAGGCGCAGAGCCTCCTGGCATAGGGTCCACGACCCCACCCCGCACTGTTTGTTGCAGTACCACATGGCGGTGGTGTTGTCCGTGAACACCTGCACTACACTAGCCCGGACAGAGGGGAGGAATGCCTTCAGTGCAAGTCGGATCGCCCGCAGCTCCAGAAGGTTGATGTGGAGCCGGGACTCCGCCGGAGACCAGAGGCCTCTGATCTCCGCCTCTCCCATGAGGCCCCCCCAGCCCTGGAGGGACGCGTACGTCACAACTACGTGCTCCGGTTGGGGTAGGGAGAGGGATCTGCCGCTGACCCAATCGCGGTCCGTGAGCCACCACTGCAACTGTCTTGCGGTGCCCTCCGAGATCAAGACATAGTCGGACAAGTTGCCCTGATGCTGGGCCCACAGAAACTTCAGGTCCCATAGCAGAGCCCGCATCCGCCACCTGGCGTGATGCACCAGAAGGATGCAGGAGGCCATCAGCCCCAGAAGCCGCAGCATCAACCTGACTGAGACTCGGGATAACGGCTGAAAGATTGGAATCAGAGCCTGAATATCCCGAACCCGCTGTTCGGGAGGATAAACCCAAAACCGCGCCGAGTCTAGAACCGCTCCGATGAAGAGGAGCTTCTGAGAGGGACACAGGTGTGACTTCGGCACATTGATGGAGAACCCCAGCAGGTGCAGGAGGTCGGTCGAAGTCTGGAGGTGGCGGACGACTGTCTGGGGCGAGCCCGCCTTCAACAACCAGTCGTCGAGGTAGGGGAAGATTGAAACCCTTAACCTGTGCAGATGAGCTGCGACCACCGCCATCACTTTCGTGAACACCCGTGGGGTGCTGGTAAGGCCAAAGGGGAGCACAGTAAACTGAAAGTGCTCGTGCCCTACCGTGAACCGCAGGTAATGCCGGTGGGCCGGCAGGTCGAGGGTATGAAAATAAGCATCCTGCAAGTCCAACGCTACCATCCAGTCTCCTGGGTCCAGGGCAGCTAAGACCTGAGCCAGTGTCAGCATCTTGAACTTCTCCTTCCGGAGGAAGCAGTTGACGTTCCGCAGGTCCAGGATAGGGCGTAGGCCCCCTTTGCCTTTCTTGGGTACCAGAAAGTAGTGGGAGTAACAACCACACCCTACTTCTGGTCCAGGAACGCGCTTGATGGCCCCCTTGGCCAAGAGGGCCGTAACTTCCTCTTGTAGAAGTTCCAAGTGATCCCCGACACGCGGTGGTACTGCGGTGTCATGGCTGGAGTGGTCGCCTCGAAGGGGAGGGAGTAGCCCCTTCGGACGATTTGCAGCACCCACCAATCCGATGTGACAGTGCGCCAGTGGAGGTGGTGATGGCAAACCCTACCCCCACTGGCGTCACATGGGCCTGAAAGCTCGGACTAGGAGGGTTTTGAGGCGGATGCTGCAGGGGCAGGTGCGGACTGGCCTCGCCGTTGTCCCCCCGAACGCCGCCACGGCGGTGTCCACGTCCGCCACCGCGCTAGATGGTAGTCTGCGGCCCGTTGCTGGCAGGACTTGTGGGGCGCCCCTTCCTTGGCCACGAAAGGAGCAGAAGGCAGTCGTTTGCTGGCGCAGGGCCGAGAGGCCCAAGGATTAGGCCGTAGCCCTGGAGTCCTTAAAGCGCTCAAGCGCATGGTCTGCCTTGTCGCCAAAGAGGCGACGGCCATCAAACAGCATGTCCATAAGGGTATTTTGGACATCAGCCGAAAAGTTGGCGGACCTCAACCAGGTGTGGCGACGAATCGCCACCATCGTTGCCATCGCTCTGCCCAGTGAGTCCGTGGTATCCAGCCCACACCGGATGGAATACCGCCCCGCATAACGACCCTCCGCAAGGGCTTGGGCGAGTTTAGTCCAGACCCCCTCCGGACATTGTTGCAGCACGTCCGCAACCGTATCCCACAGAGAGTGGGTGTAGGGCCCAAGAGGCATGCAGTGTTGACTGACCACAACCCCAAACTCAGGGAGGAGAATACCTTTTTCCCGTATTGCTCATACCTCTTGGATTTCCGATCGGGGGGAGCCGTCGGGAATGCGGTTTGGGAGTTAGAGGCCTGGATGACCAGGCTCTCGGGGGTGGGGTGGGTGGACAGGAAGCAAGGGTCGCCCGGAGGCCATTATCATAGGAGAAGAGATTGCCACTCTGTCAGGAATGGCTAAAAGCCGGCCAGTCATGCTCTTAATATGTCAGTGATGGCAGCAAGTATGTAATTACTAGAATTGTATGCCTAAAATAGTCAAGGATACAAATATTATGGCTATGGCACAATTATACCATGAACGAGCACAATTGCATCAGAGATTATACTCTTATGACGGGGACCAGCATACATACTTGGCAGTCCTTTACACTAGGAGTAGCTTTAAGGAATCAACACTGTTTATTAGGGAAGAACACAATGTCACACACCCACACACAAATTAATGTGATGCTTCTAATTTTCTCTGCCATGGATGCATACTCTCTTCCCTCAGCTCTTTGGTTGATCATGGTCCCAACTAACACATTTTCACTCTAGTTCTTGCAGTCACACACTTTGGTGGGTCAGCCCTGGTTACTGCAGCCACTATTCTCTGATGTCACATAAAGTGCGACTGATAGAGCAGGGCATATAACATGGCAAATCTCCTTCTTAGGTAGATTTAAAGTGGAAACAGATGGTTCATGTGGTAGACCCATAGGCCAACGCCGCAGCCTCCACAAGCTTCAACACCCTCTGCATACCCCACAAGACCTTCAAATGGATCCCCCTGAATCCAAGAAGACTGACACGCATGCACTCATCACCGGCAGGCTGGACTATGGGAATGCCCTCTATGCCGGAATCAACAAACCTCTGTGCCACAAACTCCAGACCTTCCAGAATGCCGCAGCCAGACTTGTCCTCAGCATCTCACAACAAGACCACATCATCCAGCTCCTACAAGACCTCCACTGGCTCCCGTTAAAAAAAGAGTGACCTTCAAGCTGCTCACACACACCTACCAAACCCTCCACAACACCGGACCCCAATACCACAACGATAGAATCTCCTCTATGCCCCCAAGAGAAACCTCCGCTCCACTGACCAGGCCTTGGCTAAAATCCCCCGCACCCCGCACCCCCAGAGCCAGAACAGGAGGCAGATTCTTCTCGTACATCGCGGCCATGACCTGGAACAAACTCCCCTTCAGCATCAGACAAAGCACCACACTGCAAGCATTCAGGAAGAGCCTCAAGACCTGGCTTTTCGAAAGGCCAGAGCTGCCCAAATTACCCCCAGCACATTGAGACCCTCACGGGTGAGTAGTGCGCTCTATAAATCCATGATTGATTGATTTATAGGCCAACACAGTGTGTGCTCGAGTGTTATCAAGAGGCCCTGCCATTGGTTTGGCTGTATGTAACTCTTACGGGTAATGAAACGAGCAGTGCTGCTTTGTTTAATACACACAGAATCTCTGGTTTGGCTTCCACCTCTGAGAGCTACTTGAGGATGCTGGTGAGCTACCAGTAGCTCCAGAGCTACTGGTTGGAGACCCCTGCTTTAAAACTTAAGAACATACCTTATTCATTCCACAGAAAAGATTTTAATTGAAAGGAGGTCTAGGCTGAAATTTTGACAGTTCTGACACAGCAACGTTATGCATTTCTATGTCAATGAGATGAATAAATCTGTGAATTAATATAAATAGAATATAAATTAATACAACTAAGCGCAGGGACCCACCGGTTATCAAAGCAGCATACTGCCAGCACTGCCAAATGATGGATCTGAGGCGTACCGAGGCTGCATAGACTTCCAATTTCGTCCAATAACCTACACCTCCTGTCTTTTCATCTCAGTCCTACAGGTATTTTTTCATCACAGCTTCTGCTTTGTCACTGTTTTCTTATTTGTTGCATCATTTTACTTCCTCCCTTATCTTTATTTTGCTCTGGATCAAAAGTCTGAAGATGGAGAATAATGGGTAATACCTACAAATGAGTACAGCTGCATACCACCTGCAATTACTGTCACAAATTAACTGGATGTAGATTGGGCAGATTATGAAAGACTTGGAAAAATAAAATCACATTGAAAATACACCAGGGTCTTGGTGCCTCAATGAAATACAAACCAAAGCTGTAGATAAGGAAGTGGGTTAAGGGTAGAACAACTGAGGGACATATATAATTATACCTGAAATCCAGAAGCAACGGTAATCATAGCACTACTCGGAAATCCATAGCTGACAGACCAGTGTTAGATTTGGGGGTCTCTGGTTGGCACAGGTAGGTACTTGTGACAAAAAGGGACCCTCTCCTCTAGTCAGGGAAAGGGGAATAAACACCTAAAATAACCCCTGCTCATCCTCTAGGTTGCGTGGTGCGTGCACTCAAGGTATATTTCAGAGGCTTTGTAAGTTAATCAGTTGTGACCACATACAGTAACCCAGTGACAACACTACAAATGGACACCACACAGGTTTTATATAAAAATAAATGGACTTTATATAGAGTTACCACAAGACCATAAACGACAAAAATACACACTATGATTACTTTAGGATGGTAGATTTAAGCTTAGTTCAGTTCAGTTCTTAGATGCGACACTCTGCATCAATGTACCTTAAGTTGCGTTGCGCTTCCACGACAAGCAATGTCGCAGCGATGGGAAATGCGGCAAAGTCAGTTGCAAAGAAATAAAGACGTGGAGATCTTCCAGATGCGGCACGCTTCTCGGGGATGCGAGAAGCTCTCGGTTCGATGCGTGGACTGCAGCGGCGACACCCTTACGATGCGACGGCAACAGTTCCAGCAGCAACGCTCTTCTCCACGATGCGTGAAGCTTCCGTTCGATGCGACAACCAACTAAAGAGGCGACATTCAAGATGCAACGGCAGCAGCTCGGACGGCGGCGCGCTTCTCGGGGATGCGAGGTGCTCTTGGTCGATGCGGTGCAATGCGACAGTTCCAGCGGCGACACCCTCCTTCTCTGGAGTTGCGAGGGCAGGCACAGCGACGGTGACACGCTCCGACCTCGTTGCGAGATTCTTCTCCTGATGCGGTGCAGTGCGACAACCACAGCGGCGACACCCTCCTTCTTCTGAGTTGCGACGGCAGCAGCAGCGACACGCTTCCTCTTCGTTGCGGCACGCTTCTCTCCGATGCGGTACAGTGCGACAGTTCCAGCGGCGACACCCTCCTTTATCTGGAGTTTCGATGGCAGGAACAGCGACGACGACACGTTTCTTCTCGCCGAGTCGCGCTTCCAGCTCCTTGTGACACGCAGTTCCTCAGAAGGCCCAAAACAGCAGCAGGCACTTCCAAAGAACTCCGGGGAGCTGGGGGGTGAAGTCTGTTGTCCCTGAGACTTCAGCAGGAGGCAAGCTCTTTTCCAAGCCCTTGGAGATCCTTCACAAGTTGAAAGCAAAGTTATAAAGTTCCTTTATCCTTCCTTTGGCAGTAAGGCAACCACCGCAGGCCAATCCCCCAAGCAGCACTTCAGCTTGGGAATAGTCCCTCCTCAGTTTCTGCAGGTTCCTCTCCTCAGTAAAGGTTTCTTCATGTAGTCCAAAAGTGATCTAATTTCTTGGGAGTAGGATCTCAATATTTATACCCAGAAATCATTTGTTCTCTGAGGGGAGAGGTGCCTTTGCCCAGTCCAAACCAGTTCTGAAGCACTCTGTTTACCAGACCTCTCCTTTCCTTTCACAGTGCAGGGCATGCACATCAGACGCCCCACAGAAGGTGGAGCCAGCATTGTGGAAGGCAAGTACAGTCCTGGAGCACTTTGTTGACAGGACTCCTTCTCTTCTTTCAGTGTGCAGGGCAGAGACATCAGCCGCTCCCCAAGGGGTGGAGCCAGCATTGTGGAAGGCAGGCACAGCCCTATTCAGAGTTCAGGTGCACTCCTCCCTCCCATCAAGATGCAGCTCTCTCTATTCACCACTGGGTGACTCATCCTGTCTCCTGGAATTCCCCAGCCCTGTCACTCACAGAAACCAGACAAAGGAATACACAAACTAGCAGAGGCAGGTTTGAATGGTTAGACAAGCAAGTACCTACTTTTTAAAAGTGGTATTTGCAAACACAGAATATTAAAATAAACTTCACTAAAAGATGTATTTTATTATTCTGAGTTCAGGCATACTAAACTTGAATTTCTACCATGTTCTCTGAGCCTGTTAGGATTATAAAGTGTAACAATTCTAACAGCCCATTCTGGCATATGGAGAACAGGTAGCCTTGCAATAGTGAAAAAACGAAAATGGCTGTAATTCACTATTAGGACATGCCACAAACATCAGGGCTTGTTCTACCTTATACTTACAATGCACCAAGCCCTTGGGCCTATCATAGGGGTGACTGATATGAAGAAAAGGGAAGGTTTAGGGACTGGCAAGTGGGTGCACTTGCCCAGTCAGCATGACAGTACCAGTCTGCACGCAGGCTCTGCAATGGCAGACCTTAGATACATTTTACAAGGCTGCTTCTGTGGGTGGCACAACCAGTGCTGCAGGCCCACCAGCAGCATTTGGATTACACGCCCTGGCACACTCAGTGCACTAGACTAGGGTCTGACAAGTAAACCAAAGTAGCCAAACATGGAATCAGTAATCCATACATCAATTTACAATAGGGAGCACTTGCACTGTGGCACTGGATAGCAGTGGCACAGTGCCCAAAGCATCTCACACAGCAAAAACACATGAGGTAACAGCAAAAAATGGAAGGGAGACCCACGCCAATGGTGCCAGGTCTAACAACCAGGAGCTTAAAAACATACCTGTTGAAGTTCTTCAATATCTTTAATCATGTTGCTAAAGATGGAGTCTGAATGTCTGTGGGTGACTTTGTATGATGCAAAATCAGTCTGCAGCTTCACTATTGTCTCCTCCAACTCTACTGCCTGAAAAACAAAACAACTCAATCAATATCTTTGTCTGCAAGTGCACAACTGACAGTGTATGAAAACTTTGATAACTGATAAAAGTGTAAGTGCAAGTATTTTTATTGACGGCTCTCATTCCATGTGATACATACAATATTTACTGTGCACTGATTTATTCTCACACATAAATGTGCCATTTAACTTCTAGTGCATATAGTTGTTTACTGAACTACTGTACTATTAAAAAAGGTATGACTTTACCATCTGTACATATGTCATGAAATGCATTGCTTGAAGCTCGTCATAAATGGCATGAGTGGCAGAGCAACACAAGTTATTTGATAATTCAAATAAAATATTGGAGGAACAAATTCAGGTCATTTTAGAAACAGAAAGCAGACAAAGAAACAAAACTACCCAAAAAAGAAGCACTGGAGAAGTAAAATCTTGCATCCTACAAGACGGGTGGCATAAGACACTAACCGTCTATGATGGTTGGAGATACTCAGCTAATGGGTGAAGCTCAAGCCAATGGAGGAACATGTTCATACATAGAGTGCCCCAAAATTATTTTAATGTGAGAGCAGTTTGTGGAGATTTTGCTTTGGCCTGTTAGCCAAGGCAATTCCCAACCAGCTGGGAAGGACTGGAATATAAATGTGAATTAAGATAAGAAATGCGTTACTTACCTGTAACAGCAGTTATCCAGTATTGGTGTCTTTCATAGATTCACATGCCTGAATCATTCCCCGTCGTCGAGACGGGAGCCTCCGGTAAATAAAAAAGTAATGTCCATAGACATACATAGAGAGAAAGGGTCCAAGGGTCTCCCCTTAGCAGCCTTTCCTTGTCCTTATGTAAAAAGGACCAAACTGACCTAGTCAGCCAATCAGCTCCGACCTCCCTCTAGAACCTTCCTGGGAGGAGCCTCAGTCCCTCAGATTTTCGTACGCACCCAGCTAGGTTTGGCGTAATATAGTTCCGAGAGAGAGGTGAGTCCTTCCCGGGGAGGCGGGAGGGTTGCATGTGAATCTATGAAAGACACCAATACTGGATAACTGCTGTTACAGGTAAGTAACGCATTTCTTATCCAGTATTAGGGGTGTCTTTCATAGATTCACATGCCTGAATCAGAGTAGCTAGCAATCACAGTAGCACATTTGTAAAACAGAGTTGCTCTGCCGTCATAGTAGATAATGCATATAATATCATACAATAAAGAGACAGCTTAGATATAATATCATCAGAGCAATAATGTGCATACCTGGAAGGCGGGATGTAGGAAGGCTCACCTTACTGAAAGAGATGGCGAAGCACCGCCTGGCCCACTGCCGCATCCTTCTGGAGTTCGATATCCAGGCAGTAGTGTCTGGAGAAAGTATGCGGTGACTTCCAGGTCGCCGCCCTGCAGATGTCCAGGATTGGCACTCCTGCAAACAGCGCCGCTGACGTGGACATCGCCCTGGTGGAATGAGCGGTAACATGATCATTCAGAGGCCGGCCGGCCTGTTCGTGGCAGAAGGAAATCGCCGAGGAGATCCATCTGGATATGCTTTGCTTCGTGAGTGGTAGGCCCATTCTTGGCCTGCTGTATGCCACGAACAGCTGTGAGGATTTCCTTAGATCCTTAGTCTTCTCCAGGTAGAACTTCAGGCACCTCATAAGGTCCAAAGAATGCAGTGACCTTTCCTCTGCTGTGGAAGGGTTGGCGAAGAAAGACCTAAGGACCAAAGGTTCGTTGAGATGGAAGTCCGACGGTACCTTTGGAATGAACTTAGGGTTTGGTCGCAGTATCACCCTATCATGTCTGAATTGTAGATAAGGTTCTTGAATGGACAAGGCTTGCAGCTCGCTAACCCTTCTGGCCGAAGTTAGAGCGAGCAAGAGTGCAGTTTTCCATGAAAGGTGTTGAAGCGATGCCCTGTGAATGGGTTCAAACGGGTGTCGCATGAGCTGGTTGAGTACCAGGTTAAGCTGCCAGGTGGGGGGTACCTTCCGAGGCCTCGGGAAGGATCTGTATAGTCCTTTGAGGAATTGTTTGACTAGCCGACTAGACCACAGAGAAGGTCCTGTGATCGTTCTGGTGAACCTCGAGATTGCTGCCAGGTGGACTTTGATGGACGCATGCGCCAGTCCCGACTGGGCCAAATGCAGGAGGTATGGTAGTATTTGTTCTGGTGTGATGGTGAGTGGCCGTAAGCCCTGTTCCGAGCACCATATGCAGAACCTCTTCCATTTGAGACAGTAGGTCTTGTTCGTACTGTCCGCTCTTGCTTTGGCTAGCACATCCCTGCAGTCTTGTGGGATATTCAGGCCCCCGAATTCTCTGTGCTCAGGAGCCAGGCTGATAATTTGAGCGATTGGAGGTTCGGGTGTTGCACTTGCCCGTTGGACATCGTCAGTAGGGCTGGGTGTTGGTTCAGTCGGATCGGTGATTTGATGGATAGTCGAAGCAGATCCGAGAACCAGTGTTGCCTCGGCCAGGACGGGGCGATCAGGATCAGGGTGCATGGTTCCGCTTTCATTTTCCTCAGGAGCCGTGGAATCATCGGGAATGGAGGAAAGGCGTATGCAAAGACGCTGTACCATCCGATGGAGAACGCATTTCCTAGTGATCCTGGTTGGGGATGCCAACTTGCGTAGCACGGGCATTTTGCGTTCCTCCTGGTGGCAAAGAGGTCGATGTTTGGGACTCCCCAAAGAGAGAAGATGTGAGTGAGGGCGCTGTCCGATAGTTCCCACTCGTGGGAGAGGGATTTTTGCCTGCTCAGGGCGTCCGCGATGGTATTGTCCCTTCCCGGCACGTATTCCGCTTTGAGTTGGATGTCGTGTAGTACCAGCCAGTTCCAGATCGTCTGTGATTCGCGTGAGAGCGAGAGTGAACGCGTTCCCCCTTGTTTGTTCAAATAGTGCATCGTCGTGGTGTTGTCCGTCCTGACGAGCACTGGGGATTTCTGGATGCGGGGTAGGAAGGCTTGTAGAGCCAGAAACACTGCTCTCAGCTCCAAGAGGTTGATATGGAGCAATTGCTCTTGAGAGTCCCATTTGCCGCTGATCTGTAGGTCCTGGAGCACCGCGCCCCATCCCTCTAGGGAGGCGTCTGTTGTTATCACCAGCGGTGATGCTGGGAGGAGAAACGGTAAGCCCACCATCAGATTGTGACGACTTGTCCACCATTGTAGAGCTTTTGAAATCTTCGGTGTGATCCGAAGGATGTCTTCGAATGAGCCAGTGCTTTGGGTCCATTGGCTCGCGAGTGCCTCCTGCAAGGGCCGCATTCTGAGCCTGCAGTGCGGTATGAGGAGTATGCAGGAAGACATCATCCCCAGGAGGGAGGAGTAAGTCCGAACTTTCAGGTGCTTTTTCTTTGCCACAGCCGTGGCCAGAGATAAGATCCTGTCTGCTCTTTCTTTTGAGGGGAAGGTCTTCGTGCAGCCTGTGTCTAACATGGCCCCTAGGAAGGTAATTTTTGTTGCGGGCACCATGCATGATTTCTTGATATTGAGCGTCAATCCCAGATTTTGAAAGAGATTGGTGCAGGCGTTGGAGGACGTGACCGCGTCCCCAGGTGAGGGTGCTTTCACCAGCCAGTCGTCTAGGTAGGGGAAGACTTGGTGGCCCAGTTGGCGCAGGAATGCCGCCACAGGCGCAAGGCATTTCGTGAATATGCGCGGTGCGGACTTGAGGCCGAACGGCAGTACTTTGAACCGATAGTGACGGTCCGCCACCTCGAATCTTAGGAACTTCCGGTGAGTTTTGAGGATAGGGATGTGGTAGTATGCGTCCTGGAGATCCAGTGACACCATAAAATCTCCTTTCTCTAGAATGCCCAGGATTTCCTGAATTGTCACCATCCTGAATGATTGGCTTCGTAGGAAGGTGTTGAGCCCCCGGAGATCCAGGATGGGTCTCCACTTGTTTTCTTTTTGTTGTACAAGAAAGAAGTGGGAGTAAAATCCTTTCCCCTTCGAGGATGCCGGAACCCTTTCGATTGCTCCTTTTTGTAGCATTGTCGAAAGTTCCTTTAGAAGCAGGCGTGGATGTTTGTGTGTCCGTCTGCGTGGAGGGGTATTGGGAGGGATGGAGGTGAACTCGAGAGAGTGGCCAAAGCGAATAATTTGAAGAACACACCGGTCCGTGGTGATGTACTGCCAATTGTGAAGGAAATGGGTCAGCTTTCCTCCAATTTGAAAGGACGGAGATGGTGTTCGGACTGGCTGGAGTAGGTGGTCACTGGCGGCCGCCAGCGCCCCTCTTGGTGTTTTTACCTCTGTAGGACGATCTTCCGAATGAAGACTGTCTGCCCTGTTGTTGCTTGTTTTGGTACTGGCCTTTTTGATTGTACGAGAATGAGGACGAGGACCTGTTTTGATATGAGCCTCGATAGGAGGATTGACCCCTGGGCTTGTTGCCCCGAAAGGACTGGTTTCTGAACTGTAGAGATCCCAGGGCCCTTGCCGTGTCTGTGTCCTTTTTAATGGCCTGTAGGGCCTCGTCGACCTGTACTCCAAACAGGTGCTGGCCGTCGAAGGGCATGTCTAGAACCTTTGCCTGAACTTCTTGGCGGAATGAAGTGGCTTTGAGCCATCCCTGTCGTCTCAGTACAGCCGCTCCCGCAAGTTGACGGAAGCCTGTCATGGCTGCGTCGATAGCACAGTCTATGAGCTCCGCTGCAGAAGATTGACCCTCCACGAGGAGCGCTTTCACCTCACCCCGGACGTCATCAGGTAGTTCCTTTATGTAAGGGGCAATGTCCTCCCATAATTGTCGATTGTAACGCCCTAGCAAGGCAATGGAGTTGGCCACCTTGATGGACATGGCCGATGTGGAAGTGAAGCGCTTGCCTATCGTGTCCAGTTTCCTGCCCTCTTTGTCCGGGGGAGCTGACAGTGGTGATGAAGGGTTGCGGGAGTTTTTCTGGGCCGCCTGCGTCACTACCGAGTCCGGTTTGGGGTGACCATTTAGGCAAGCCGCTGCAGTGAGTGGTGCCCTGTATTTTTTATCAAGGCGTGGGACCACCGCTGGCACAGAAGCAGGAGTGAGCATTAGCTTCTTTCCCTGTTCCCACAAAAAGTCTATGATTGGAACAGCTTTTGCAGATTTTTGAGGCTGTTCCTTGAAGTCGTGGAGGAAACAGTCCGTTTCCGTGGATTCCACCACCATGTGGAATCTCTTCGCCGCTCTCTCCACCAGCTTGTGGAAACCCGCAATGTCCACCGGTGGGGAGTCCGCTTGGCGTGGTTGTGGTGAAGCTGGGGATGATGTAATATATTCGTCCTCATCAGCCTGGTCCGAGTGGTCTGAGTGAACCTCCTGGACCTCTCCTTCCTCCAGTTCTTCCTCTTCCTCTTCTTCGTCCGAAGAGACCACCACTTGAGGATGAACTTCCTGGTGGGGTTGATGGTGAGGATGAGGGCGTTCCGGTGCGGACACCTGAACATGCACTGGAGGTGTCTGATCTTCTTTGTCCTCTGGTGCGGGACTCTCAGGTGCTTGACCGCCTTTGCTAGGCTCCGGAAAGCGCCGCTTGTAGTCTTGCACAAGAAGTTTCAAGTCATCCACCAGGGTCGCCGGCAGGCATATCATGGGGGTGACTTCGGTGTGGACACTGGCTTGGACCGAGTGTTCCTGATATGTGAATTCGTCCTGTTCCTCATCAGTGCTTTGGCATTTTATGTGAAGGTCTGTGAGTGAAGTAGCGGGATTCAGATGGTCATCCTCTTCGGATTCCTCGCTTTGGAAAATTTCTTGAGGTGGTTGTTTTTCCACCTTGCTAGGAGACGTCGTTTCCGGGGTAATTATTGACTTGCCCTGTTTGGTAGACTGAATGGTAGAGCTTGTAGTCGTCGAGGGGGCCGTCGACGGTGGTAGCATCATGTACGGCGTCTCCACCAGCTTTGATTTTTTCCATGTTTCGTTCGTCGTCGAATCGCCCGTCGACGGTGTCGTCGTCGAGCCCGTCGTCGACGGTGTCTTCGTCGACGGTGTCTTCGTCGACGGTGTCTTCGTCGACGATGTCTTCGTCAACGGTGTCTTCGTCGACGGTGTCTTCGTCGACGGTGTCTTCGTCGACGGGCTCGTCGCCGACGAGCCGGGCGTCGACGAGGTCTTCGTCGACGGAGGGGTGGACGAAGGGATCTTGGTCGTCGACGACTGCGCAGCCGTCGTCGTCATCGACGGTGCCTTCGTAGACGATTGTCTCGTCGACGAGTCTCTCGTCGACACTCTCGTCAACGACGGTTTTGACGACGATGTGCTCGTCGCTGTTGACGGCGTCGTCGACGGTGTAGTCTTCGTGGTCGACATGGTCAGGGGAATAATTGAAGAAACAGGCCTACCTGTAGATGAAGAGGAAGTAGTCATCGTCGTTGAAGCTGAGGGCGACGATGCCGATGTGGTAGACACCGTGGTTTTTACTGAAGTAGTCCTCTGGCTTTGTCTGGAGGACGGAGCAGGCATTTTGAAGGTTTTATCTTCCTTCGCCGACACTGAGGATGACGCCGATCTCGCCTCAGAAGACTTTTTGTGAGTCTTCGCAGGAGGAGTGTCTGAGTGGCCCGGGGAAGCGTCCCTTGGCCTCTTGCTCGAGACAGCAGAAGTTCTGGAAACGCTGCTCACAGAGGACTCTGGATTGTCCCTGTTCTTAAGCCTGTCCAGCCAGATCAGAAGGCGACCTTCTCTGTCTCTCACGGTCTTTTTGGGAAAAGACCGACAGATTGCGCATTTTTCCGAATTATGATCCGGGTAAAGGCAATACAGGCACAGGTCGTGTTTATCATCCACATGAATCCTTTTCTTGCTGCAGGAAGAGCAGGCCCTGAACAGGGCTTTCTTCCCCGAGTCCGACATGAAAAAGGCAGTATAAACACACACTTACTTCAGGGGTAGTGTGTTGAGGAAGTCCTTGAAGAGTTTTTAGGTTCAGAGAAACTTCCAAGAGAGTTTGTTGATTTTTAGAATAATCCTGAGGAGAGCTCAGGCTGGAGACTCCCTAGCACAACGTGCGGTAGAAAATCTGAGGGACTGAGGCTCCTCCCAGGAAGGTTCTAGAGGGAGGTCGGAGCTGATTGGCTGACTAGGTCAGTTTGGTCCTTTTTACATAAGGACAAGGAAAGGCTGCTAAGGGGAGACCCTTGGACCCTTTCTCTCTATGTATGTCTATGGACATTACTTTTTTATTTACCGGAGGCTCCCGTCTCGACGACGGGGAATGATTCAGGCATGTGAATCTATGAAAGACACCCCTAATACTGGATAAAAGTTACTTTTGTGGTAAATCCATTCCTCCTAGAACAAAGACTGTTTATAATTATCAACATGTGGGTATCCCTACCGCATGATGTCGGGCATTGAACCGCATTGCCACTGGTTAAATCAGAACTGTGTGTAGTTTTACTATGCATATGAGCCGGGGCAAACAAGTTACTTACCTTTGTTAATGCTTTTTCTGGTGAATACTCTAACAACAGATTTTTCTTAAAAGAAATTGCGCATGACGCCATCGGACTCTGCAACGGCCTAGCAAACTCTCCCAAATGACATATGTGGAGTTGTATACACAAGCCACCTATGTATTTCACTCTTCCATGCCCTCAGACACCGATTCATTACAAAAAATAGGAAATGACAATGTGCCGAAACTACCTTGGGAATCTATGGTTCAAATCAATTTAATGAATTTAATTTAAAGAGGATAATAGATACACTCGCCTACAAACAACCAGCCAGAGAGGCTAGAATCAACACTTATGACAGCAGGTCTGGCGAGGGAAGGAAAGGAGGGGGGTAGGGGACACAGGAAATTCAGAGGGAGTTTATAATAACAAGAGACTAACAAGGAGGGTCTATATCCCCCATCGGGAGCCCCCAGGGCGAGAAAGGAGCAGCATTTAGAGCTTTGTTCATTTGGGTATGTCTTTGATCCCAATATCCAAAGACACACAAATGATGGACGGAACGGGATACAAATCAAAACATTCACCTCCAGTAAAGAGATATGGGTTAAATCCAATGTTCTTTTGCTCACCATGCCACCCTAGTAAAGACAAAGTCATATGCAAAACAGTCTTGACTCCAGCACCTCATGGGAACGGTCCAGCCCGAACTGCCAAGCCAGGTCCTCCGTGGACCAGAAACGAGCAATCCTGGGACCGGTTTCAGGGTATCACCCCTCATCAGCCAGACTAGCTTGAATCCTATAGGAGAAGCAAAAGGAGGGGTCCGTCGCTTGCCTGGGTATTGCTGCTTCAAAGATGGTGTCTGTGCGTACCCCAACCTTGTCAAAAGAATTGTAAGGTTGCAAGAGGAGCAGTGCTAGAAAGAGTATAACGTTTTTTAAAAGCTGGTATGGACCTATCAAGACCATGGACTTTTCCTATTTGCAGCTTAGCAATGCCAGGCATCACATCATCTATTCTGATGTCAGATTCAGGTGCATCGACTTCTTGATGAGGAAGCAGTGCACTGTGGTCTGAGGAAAGGTATAAATCAGCTGCCTCTTAGTCTTCGCCTTCTGTTGTGTAGAGGTCCATATTAAATAGCTTGAATGCTTGTGGAGTATACTCATTTGTTTAGGCCTCCATGCCATTCGTATTAGCAAATCAGGGTAAACCTGTCTCTGTGTAGCTTGCCATGCTGCGTGGACGCTAACAACTCCTGCTTTATTTCCCCAGGGTAGTATTCTTTGTTATGCAGAGATGAGCAAATTTGGCTTTCTGATAGTCCAAAGTCTTGAATTGTTTCCTAGCTAGTCTCAACTGTCTAAGTCTTACAGGTCACCTTGGGATCCTTTGCTCGCCCCCAAAGCTCAGGTCTTTTATCCCTCCTATCACTACTGAGTTGGCGGAGATAGCCATATTGGTACCTCTGACCACCAATTTAACAGTTTCCCACAACAGAAGGCTGTGGTGTCTCGGGTTTTATATTTTCTTGTATCGCTGTCTGGATAGAGCCATTTCATAGGAGGTTGTCATTAAGTTTCCAGGTGTGGGCAGAGAGTGGGTGGGAGGCAGAAGGGTTTTAAAAGTGATAAGGACAGGAGAGTGGTCTGATAAGGCATATATATCTATATTCCTGCATGGGTAGTGGCAGCCTAGACTTGGCGGGAGGTCAAATAGTCGTCCAGCCTCGCATATGTCTGTCAATAGAATAGAATGAAGCGTCTTTGGCTGGGTGATTAATGGGGGGAAAGTCCTTTCAGACGAAGCATAAATCACGCTGTGTCAACACAGCATCAGCAATAGAACAAACACGGCATTAGAACACATTCCTTCAGCACGCAAGTCGTAACAACGACTTGCTTTTAGGGGGGAGCATTGGTGGAATGGTATTGGATTTAAAGTCCAACATCTTTCCTAATTTTGTGCAGGCTGGAGCTGGAATAGTAAATTACCCTGTTCCAAAATCCAGTACCCCCTAAGGCAAGTCCTAAAAACACGTTTGTACAAAAGACGGCGTTCGGAACGCACACGTCCTAAACGCAAGTAGAATACAGTCATACATTCGATTAATAGACCTTCAGACATTCAACCAGCCAATGTCCGATAACCATCTAATGCCTTTAAGCTTCCGCTATGGTGCGGTCTGAGTGCATTTAATTATTCCATAGAAATGTAAGCAGAAAGGAGTGGCTCCAATTGTATTTTATCCCTTTGTCTTGTAAAAATTTGTTAGCTGGATTTAATAGGCAAGGCTTTTGAGAAGAGACAGGAGATAAGTCTTGATATTGCCAACCCCTGGCACCCTCACAGGTGACTGGGCCTGTATTTATTGCCGAGATTATGATGGCCTCCTTTCGCCTGTAGTAATGGACATGTTAAAATATCTTTCAAGTTGCAACAGATGCTTGGTGATCTCCCGGCCTGGAGAGTATGGTCAAGGTTTACATTAGTGTCGACCAGCTCCTGCAGTAATTGCCTGAAGAGTCTTATTACATAACCTTCGATGTCGCCCTTCTCTGCGTTACGTAGAGCCCCTTTGATTATGAAACTGGAACAATAAGATCTGTTCTGTAAGTCTTCAAGATGGGATTGTAAGTCCACATTCTGCTCCTTTAGTTCTGTAATCTCTTAACTGATGTGTTCTAGTTCCTCCTCTCTGGCATCTCCAGAGTCCTCCAGCATCGAGACTCTCTGGGCCAGGTCTTCCAAGATTTGTTTGACTTCCTTGAGGTCTGTGGCTGTATCATGTCTTAGAGCTGAAGCGTCCTCACAGAGTCTGTTGAAAAGGTCCTCCACGAAGAACCGGGTTATTAGCACTTCTGCTGTACCATGATTAAGGATCGTTGAGTGGGAGTTATCTTTGTCAAGACCCTCCAAATATATGTCTTTGGCGATATCAGAATTCTTTGAAGAGGCTCTAGCTGGCCTACCCTGGACAGTGGAGTCTTTCTTGCTCCCGAGTGTTGCCATGGTGGCCCTATGTGCACACAAAGTTTCAAGAGTGCATTGTAAATTTAGGGCATATTAGTTGCACAGGAAGAAGTAGCTCACTCGTCATGGAGCTTATGCGACAGAAAATATAAAGTTTCACTTAGCACTGGTTTAGGAAGGTACTATGCCTTAGTTGGCTTAGACGTACCAGGGGGTTGTGGAAACGTCCCTTGGAGTGCAGAGGGGGGTCTGGATGCCGGTGCAGTATGGGGGAGGGCCATAACGGGATAAACCTGTGGTGGACGCCCATGCATGATTACACCAGTTCATTTGAGGGGTGATGAATATGACTGCAGTGCGACAGTCGTTTAACAAGGTGGGGGTAAGTTGACTCTCTAAAGTGTGAGAAGGGATGTGCCCTCCCTAAAATGTGCCCCCTTGTTCTCCTTGTTTCACACTGGGGATCACCATGGCCTTTGGCAGGATCATCACAAAGGTGTAAATTGCCATGTTCCTACCTCGCTCTTATCAGTGTCCAAGGGTTGAGACCGCTTCTCTCTTTGCGCCGTTTGTAGGGCCAAGTTAGTAAAGGCCCGCAGTACAGAGTTGTTTTCCCTAGGCCCATGGGGTAAGAGTCCTACCTGGGCCTCACCAGGCCCACTGCCCCTTCTGCGATGGTTCTGCTGGGACTCTGGAGCTCTCAGCTAGAGAAAGAGCAGTCCCGTCCTGGAGGGAGCGGCAGTTCCCTCCGACTGTGTGCTATGCTGACTTGAACTGTGGATGGTCACTCTGGAAGCAGAGTCTGGTTGTCGGGTAGGGTCTCTGAGCAGCTCCGGTGGTGGCCGCCATCTTTGAGTCGACCACACGTTCGCTCTGCTATGAGTAAACCACTTGAGCAGGCAGCATCAAGTCAGGAACAGGTGCGTTTGTGGCCCCCCGTGTTCAGGGGAAGCTCAGATCCATGGCAGGGCTCGGAATAAGTTGTATAGTGGGGCAGGAATGGCAAGCTGTGCAGGTCTGGAAGCAGAACTACGAGGAGAGACTACTACTCGGTCAACACAGTAGCCACAGCGCAGGAACTTTTTAACAGACACAGGAATCCACTCCTCAGAAGAGAGGAGAGAGGTTAGTAAGGAATCTGCAGTTAGAAAGAGTATCCATCACAAAGCTTCTTAACGAAGTGTGAGGAAACTGTGTATTATTTGGTGTTGGAATGTGATCTCACTGTATAATACACTTACCAACCTCCTTTGAAAATAGTAGGTTTCGTCTGTTAAACCTTCAGCTCAATCTGGGGTAGGTGTGGCTCTGAGCAGCAAGGCTTACACAGATGAACTACTGTAAAGCATTTAAGCAAACCAAAAGAAATGAAGAAGAAATCAACACCACTCAAGAAATCTGACACCAATTTATAAAAACAGACTACATCAGCCAGGCTAGCTTGAATCCAGTTGTGTAGTGAGCAAGGGACCCACGTCTGGGCATAGCCTTCCCACTTAGGGCGATATATGCAAAAGAAACAAATGATGGCCGGAATGCTAGACAATGCAGATATTCACCCTTTTGCTCACCACACCACCCCAGATTGGACCCAGCCATATGCAAATCAGTCTTGACCCTGTTCCTTGTGGGAACAGTCCAGCCCGAACTGCCAAGCCAGATCCTTCCTGGACCGGAAACAAGCATTCTGGGACCGGTTTCAGGGCATCACCCTTCATCAGCCAGGCTAGCTTGAATCCAGTGGTGTAGTGAGCACGGGACCCACGTCTGGGCATACTCTTCCCACTTAGGGCGATATATGCATAAGAAACAATTGATGGACGGAATGCTGAGTCGGGTCTTAGTTTGAGGTGCTGGACTGCCGTAATCGTAGCGACTGGAAGAGTTTGGGCTAGGAACTTGCCCCAGCGGGCTTCTTCAGTTGTTTTGTCCCTTTGCTGCGAACAGTAGGCCAGTCCGCTGGCCCTTGGTGCCTCTAGGCTTTGCTGGGCTCTGGCGATACCATCTCCTTGAGCATGACATGGCAGATACATTCCCTCTCTTTGCTGGTCCACAAGTGCAGCAGGACAGTCATTCTTCAGTCCTCCTTCCAAGTCAGTTGAGATGTGAGGTTGGGTTGTCAGGGGTGCCGTTTATGCTCAGAAAACGCCTCCAGGGCAGGATGTGGATGGTAGTCAAAGGGCTACCAGGCTCACTTCCACCTGATGACCACTTTCTGTAGAGTGTGGTATCTGGATATCCCAGGATGCACAATTCTGCATACTCTCAAGATTGTGAGACCCCTCTGTCGTAGTGCGGAACTCAAAAGCCCACCCTTGGAGTGTGGCTACCTTCTGGACTACATGCCCCTGGGGACACCGGCTTGGCAACTGCTTCCATGACTCTGCTATCGATGCCAGCCTGTCTGTCTGTCTAAACAATGTGGCAGACCTCCAACCTAGTGTTTCACATTTGCCCTTCAAAGGTGTCTTTATCTATGAAGCCTGCCTTTTGGGGCCAACACCCATGTGGCTTCCTGCAGGACAGAGGTAACACCTATCTGGCCTGCAATTCCTCATTGTTTCCCTTCCTGATTGGATAGGGGGGCAGAAAGCTGTCTTGTGGAACAGGATCTGTGTGTGCTTGGAAAGGTACAGGAGTTTTAAGGCAAAAAAGTGGCAGCCTTGTAAAAGTAGTATATGGCAAAAAGCTAAATTAATTTCGACTTGAGATTCAAGTCGAGCTTAATATAACGAGTTGTTTGATACCTTGGAGTGTCCACTTTGGTCACAAAATTCAGGAGTTAGCACGGTAGAGGGGTCAACATGTAATCTTGCACTCGCCAATTGGGAGACCGAGCCTTTCCACAGTAAAAATGGCAGTTTCATCTTTTTATTGTAAGACTATGTAAACTACACGTACTGTTGATGTCATATGCCCCACCGTACCTTAGGACTCAGTAGGCTTGCCAGAGTGGTGACTTACCCAGATGCACAGGGGAAGTGGAGACTATGCCAACTGCTTTCAATGGCAACTTTGGGCCAGCAGTACACAACTGTTCTACCAGTCCACAGTGGCAGGCTGGGAGACTTGTTTTACTTGGTCAGGACAGATAATATTTTATGCGAAGTTCGATCCTCCTGGACAAGGTCTGTTTCTGCACACCTTCCTCTGGGTACTAGTAAAGCCCATTACCGTTGAATGTCTACATGGCATTCCTTGGTGCGATCTATACAAAAACTGAGAATTCTCCATGGGGTAAACTGGTGGAGCCTCTCCTCCTCTTTCAATGGAGGAAGAGGAGAGAAAAAGCCAAGGAGCGCAATTGACTGACCCACATGAAAAAGAAACACAATCTTGGGCAAAAAGGAAGCTTGAGTCTTTAGCACCAAATTATTTGGGAGGAAGAAATTAGTTACTTACCTGTAACTCCAGTTCTCCAACATTGGTATATTTTATATATTCACATGCTTGAATGATTCCCCATTGTCAGGATGGGAATCCCGGTACATTAAATTAGCAGTATAAAGTGTAGAATATAGAGTGAGCCTGTTGAAAAAGGTACGGGCGGAAGACCTTTTCCGAAGTTGCCCGGCGTTAGCCGCCTCTATACCCACTTAAGTTTACCAAACAAAGAGACAGGCGCTGGAGACTGGAAGGCAGGAAACAGAAGTTTATTCTCTCCGGAGGAGAAACACATCAGTTCGGACAGCAAGTATCGTCACGAGGTGCTCTAACTGCATCTCGGGGGCCTGGCCTCTTATACACAGGTTTATTACTTTATTGCATAAAACACATCTCTGTCAACCCTTTGATGTACGGAAAGACATCCTCGGAATCCCCGCTTCAGGCCCGTTCCCACACACATTTACAGTGGAAGTCCCCACCCCGGTCACAACGGATGATGATTATCGCGCAGCTGGACATTCCGCCGATTCACGGAATGTGTGAGGTTGATCGGATCTCATGGGGTGGGGGCTTTGATTAGCTCAAGGATCCTTTGATGGGGGGGTGTTTCCTACTGTACAGGAGGAAGGGATCAATGACAGTACCCGCAGGGCCAGGTGGCGGCTTGGGAACGAGTGAGACAAACGGGCACAAAGGAAAGAGGGGTGTTATCAAGGGATCCGGGACCATGAAAGGGATGGAGGGAAGTGTCGCGCTGGGAACAGGATGGGGTTTCGAGGCAGAGCTGCGTGGAAGAGGGGTTTATGACCCAAGGCATGTGAGAGCGGGGGCTGGCAGCATGCAGGGGGTGTGCTTGTGAGGGTGAAGAGCCGTGCTAGGGGTCAGCGGCGTGCAGAGTGTGGTTCTGACCAAGGCACCTAAAAAAATGGCGGGTGTGCACGACAAAAAGTGTGGCATTTGGGGGAAAAGGGCAAGATGACGCAGATAATGTTTAACAAACCGTATTAATTTTCCACAGTCCTCCCTTTAACATTCACAAGACATCTTGCTGGCCTATTTCCTATCCATGTCTACTGTGGCAGTCATAAGTAAAGAAGTAGGAACCCAGGTGCAGGAGCTGTGCGTAAACATTACATTTAAAATCTTTCATCTTAGGAGGCGGGCCCATCGTTAAGCTTGTTGCAGGAAAATCATAGTAATGCAATATCGGACAGAAAGGATTCTACAGTGCGAGCGTTGGGTACATTTCATTAGATGCTTATAGTCATTCGGAATATGAACTGATAGGTTATTACATGTGTAAGTTCATATTGTACTTGGTTGGAGCATAATCAATACAATGGTAGCTGGGAGAGAAATGAGACGTAGTAAAAACAATAATCAGGGGTGTCGTTGTTCGAAGAGGAGGGGTGTTGTTTTTCCAGTGTCTTATTGTCGTGGGCCATTATTAGTGAGTTCTCAGCATTCTTTGTCGTCTTCTGTTGGTACTGTTGAGCACCGGCGGTGGAGCTATGCGTTCAGCTCTATTCCAGGTCCTGCGTTGCAGGGCATGACCCTTTCTTCGTTTTTCTGGTCAAAAAGGTCCATTTTTTTTTTCTTTCGCCCTGTGTCCTAACTATTCTTTCACGGGTACCTTAGACAGGGCACCCAAGTTTCATTTGAGTTCGCAACAAAAGCCCTATTCTATCTGATTGCAGTTTTTCTTTCTCGAGTCGATTGTCAAAGAGTTCAGGTGGAAGAAGGGGGTGTGTGAGCGGTCCTTAGGGTAGGTCGGAGGAAGAGGGGATGGAGCAGGGCCAGATCGGGGACAGACCAGGGGGACGAAAAATTTCAGGTAGGTGGGCCCATGATCGGGCTCAGAGGGCGGGGGCTTTCGGCATTTGTTGATCATCGAACAGGGGCATCAGGTCAGCCCTTTCCTTGACTCCCCACTGTTGCGGTCCCGCCTTGGTCAAAGTCGCAGATGTTCCACGATCAGCAGCCAGGCCGCGTGCTCCCACATCCGGTCTCTCTCTCCTCCGACGGTGGTACCCTTAAATGAGGTTGAAAAGACAGTCTTTAGAGAATTGGCATAGGAAGGTAATCACATAAGTCTATTTCTCTCCCAACTCCAAGCAACTGGGGAAACATCCGTTACACGGGGGTTTGTGACCAACGTATAAATAATTGTTGATAGGTTTGCTGGATTCCCTACAACTTTCCTTCGTATCTTATTTTCTTTGGCGTTTGTTGGCATTACATTCATTGTCGTGGTACGAGGTCTGGTACCTATTCATTGCATTTGTTTATTACAGTCACGTCAGTTCTCCTGGCAGAGACCCACTTTTCTAGTACGAGTCTTGCAAAGCTATAACGTCCTTCAGGGCTTTGTATTTTACAAAAAGTGCAACGTGCTATCACCATGGTCTGATAGGTATCTTTCTGAGGAATGAACATAGGCTAAACAATTTTCCATTATATCAATGCATCCTATCTTTCAGCTAAACATTTTACTCTCAACAGGGTTTACTGCAACAATTTCTTCATTTCAATCTGATCTTAACTTCGCAAATATCATTCTAATTTCTACATAGTCTCTTATAACCTGGCTACTTCATAAAAACGGGGGGGGCTTGCGATAACTATCCTTGGGGTGACCGGGGTCTTATGAAAAACAACTGGGAACATAGCAAACTGGGGTGAGGGACTATCGTCTTGCTTCGAGTCACAAGAGCGTTATTCTAGCAGGAGGCTACAGTTCAGTTGGTAAGCGTTCAGGGACATTTCTCAAATTCTAAACTTTGTAGCTTGTTCATCAACAAATCGTTTCTAGGAACAACGGCTGGCCTGGGTCAGCCGTAATTCGACCCATCTCTTACAGCCAGGGGTGAGCCACATTGTTCAAACTCTCGTTCGGGGCAGCTGATACAGAACTGGGGGCGTCCTGGGAAGACGGGGATGCTTCGATCACTTTTACTGTTTGGGCATTGAGACAATTCGGGACGGGGAAGGTCGCGTTACCTGAGGCATTTTATCATAGAGGCCACTGACATGCAGTTCCCTGATTACGGGTCAGATTAGGGAACCTTAGTCGTCTTACCTGTCCTTTCTCTTCTGGCCAATCTAGTTTTATCAATATTTAGCAGAAAGGAGAGGTAGTAACATGGCATCAATGTGATTTTATTAAGACAAATTTGTGCAAATACTTGCGGTATTTGGAGCCAATTGGGTGGTGCACCGAGGATGGTGGTTCGCCAATTAGGTGCCAGTCGTTGTAGAGTGAGAGTGTGGAGGAGAGAGAGAGAGAGAGAGAGAGAGAGAGAGAGAGAGAGAGAGAGAGAGAGAGAGAGAGAGAGAGAGAGAGAGATGCAACAATAGGCTAAACAGTACACGTGAGACATGGAGAGTGGTCGTGTACTAGGATAGGCTATTCGGCGCATTACACGACATGAGACATTACGGGTCTGGGTTAGGATTTAGAAAGCATGCAGTTTGACAAAGAGACATGCATTGAGAAAAAGGGCACCATTGTGTCGCTCTCCTCGCACTCTCAGTCTTTTGCCTAGTTAAGTCAATGCTTCAGTCGCATAGAAAACATTTTTTCAGTTTCAGACATACGTGGTCTGTGCTCATTCACGCAACACGGGTTAGGGGTGATCGCATCTCATCATATCATACAATGATTGGCTCTTTCGTTACAAGAGCAGTGTGTGTGGGTGTCTTTAGGTGCCACCTTGCCGCGTTCGTCTGCTTCATGTATCAGACATGGTGTGGCTTCGGATCTTCAATATACCCCAGTCGTGATTCCAATGTAACCTGTAGTGGGAGGAAAAAGAGGGGAAGGGAGGGGGGACAACATTCGAGCATACCAAATGTACGGGCACGAAAAATTCTTTACTTACCACATACTCGTCTTATTCCCCCCCCCCCCCCCCCCCCCCCCCCCCGGGATATAATCCCTAGGGTCTTGGTTTCTGAAGCCAGGGGCGCGGGCAGTGTGGTAAGGGTGGCAAGCGATAGGTTGTTCATGAGGGAGACGGTCCGAGTGTGGCATTTATAGGTCATGTGTAGGGAAACGTAAAAAAAAAATCAGAGGCGCTTAGTGTGAGGTATCTAGTTCGTAGATGTATCCAGCTATCGGGATCCTTAAATCATTCCCCATGCGGTGATGTCCTAAGGCATATCGGCTCTTCGGCCAACCCTGCTCCTTAGTACCTGTGAGTACCATGCCTTTATAACATTTTATCATTTACACCATGTCACTTTACCCGTTCTCAGAAGTCGGTGTCCTTCTTCATGCGTTTGTTCCTGAGTCAGCCGCACATTTGGAGGCAACGTAACGTACTTTAGATTCGATCATTAATCCGGGGCTGAGCAACCATCTTCTAATAACCTTAAAAAGAGAACAAAACAGGTCGCACAGAAAAACCTTCCCACTGATCCCACATTTACAAAAGTATGCGATACCTGTTCGTAGTTTGAAAAACCTTTATTAACACGATTTGATCAGTATGTAAAATATGAGAGTGCAATCGTATTTGGCCGGACACGGCGTTGGTTGAAGCACGTACAGTATGGGGCTATTTTGCAGCATTAATAAAACATTTAAAAAGGGTTTGTTTTGTCATTTTGCAGGAGAATAAAACGTCTATCAATAGTTGAGGGATCAGGGGGCATTCGTTTCATAATTGGAAGCATAGTTAGACTAGTGGCAATCAAATTTCCTAGATGCATACCGTGGGCGTGTGTCATAAGCGACGTTATGTATCAGTTACAATAATATCATAATAAATCGTACATTGAAACCAACATTTTAACTGGATCTTTTTACATGTTCGCCAAGTGAACCCTCCCTCCTTTTCGTCAAGTGTACAGAGGATCATATACATATTTCAGAACATCAAGTCTTATTAGCTAAAAACACCACGAGGTGTTCGTGAGTTCCTGTTGACACCGGCGCCATTTTGGGCGAGGCCGGGTTAGTCCGGAAGCAGCATCAGGGACAAAATGTCTCCAACAACCGGCGGTTGGACCAGAGTTCCTTTCGGTAGTTCAAAAAGACTTGTGCTAACAGAAGGGGCAGGCAATGTGGACCATCAATCAAAAAAAAGGGGGGTGGGGAGGGAAGCAAACTTTCCCCTACCGGGTCACGTTGAGGTTCAGTCGGAACTTGCTCGAATTTGTTAGCCCACAATCTTTCTGGATGGTTCAGACTGAAGCTGGTGCTGACACGAGAGCACCACCATCTTGCGGCTACGCCGTTAGTGATCAAAGCAGTTGTCCCCCACCGGAAGCCTGCAGGAGCCGAGGGCTCCTTGGACTCTTGTAGAATCTTCAAGGTCGTGGAGATGCTGTCGGAGGTGGGGACTCGTGCCCAGGGGGGCAAGCGTCCTAGTTACATAGACTTCTTAGGGCGAAAAAATGGAACTGTGCTGTAGGAGCAGGACATTCGGCTTGGGGCGCTAGGGTGCAGCTGTGATGCCTCCACCAGTACACTTGAGGGCCATTGTATGTCTTGTGCTGCGCAAGTACGGTTTGCGGGCCATTCTGTGTCCGGTGCTGCGCAAGTAGGGTGGCCGGCCATTCCACGTTCTGTGCTGCGCAAGTAGGGTGGCCAGCCATTCCATGTTCTGTGCTGCGCAGGTAGGGTCGTCGCCCGGCTGGAGGATTTCTGCGCCGGGCCGGGGCTGGGAAACCTCCACCTGGGGAGGTGAGGGAGGCTCGTCCGCGTCGCCTCCCTCTCCCAGCCCACCCTGCGCCAATTTTCAGCGGAGATAGTCGTGATGGCCGGACCAGAAGATGCGAGGGAGGGGGTCATCTGCATCCGCCCCCTCCCTACTCGTGGCCCGGACCGCGACGGTGAAAACCAGGAATCTCAACCGCTAGACCATATGGGAGAAGAGGATGGGACATGCCGGGCCCATGGTGCCTTCTGGGCATCCCACCGGCGACCTCCGTGATTGCTGGCTGTCGGCAGGACTCCGCCCCACACGTGCGGAGTGTTTCACCTTCCGGATGGGCGTGACCGGTGACCTGTTGCATTTTGGGAACTTCCGGAGTGGGTGTAATATGTATTGTATTGCTCCTATTAGTATGGTTTTTACTTTACTGGAATTAAATCTTAACTTATATTGACAGAGACTTGGCTTTCTTGAATCTTTTTACTACGAGAACCTCACTGCAGTGGGGGTAGGTATTTATGCCTGGGTAATGGGGGGGTGGGGTGTCCACAAGAACAGTTTTCCTGAACGGGGGGGTTGTCCATGCAGGCCTGTAATTGCTTTTGTCCACAGAGTGGGGGCAGCAGAGAGTAATCAGTCCCATTGCGCTCAAAGTTTGAGTTCATTAATGGAATGTGTACTAATCTGTCCGAAACTACTCTGTGTGTTGTTTCTGTATGTTATCCGAAAGGGTGGCTTTTGTGTTCGGGAATAGTAGCGGTAGTACGGGGTTCGTCACCGGGTAACCTAGAGCTCGACTGGGTTTCCCGTCCTAGCGCTGTTCGCTCTATGAGAACTCATACATGTCACTGAAATCGGTCTGGCGAAATCTGTGCCATCGGGCGTAATCAAACGTGGTGGTTCTATCCGGCCTATCTGTGTCAGTCTGATTCATCTTTGTCTCACGCTTTTTCCCTTTCTGCCGGCCTGTTATCTCTGTCGGCTCTCTGCTCTTACCCGTGTTCAGTAGAGTCGGGCATTGGGCTTTCCAGTGTCCGGAATATTTACAAAAAGCACATTGATTTTGTCCTAAGTCTGTTCGTCCTGCGCGTAATGTCGGAGGATTACGTTCGGGTCGTCGTGTCTTGGGGTTGTCCTGTCGGTATATCCCTTTACACCGTTCCCTTCCTAGTTTTACTCCTTGGAACCGTGTCGCCGCTATCCCTTCCTTTGGCCTTTCAGATGCTTGGAAGGTTGTCTGTCGCGTTTCTTTACCTACTCTGACTTCGTCTCTTTCCTTTCGTAGCATTGCTTCTTTGCGCCACATACCGAGACTGTCGAGCATAATAGGCGTTGTCTTACTACTACAAAGGGCTATTTCTAACGTTTCTATTTTGTCAAGGTCGAAGGATCCTATCAGTGGCCACTGTTTCTCTTGATTTTCTTTGGTATACTTGTGCCATAGCTTACTATAAGCTATGGTAACTAATCCATATTTTGTGAACATGTCTTTATTAGGGGTGCCTTCCAGCGGAGCTAGATGGTCCACCTCTAATAAACGGTCCGGGTTGAACCAGCTACCAATCAGTGAGGAGAAGATAGACATGACGGATCACAATGGGGTCAAAAGTCAGCACTACCTATCTTATCACTGCATGCAAAGACTAGACAGAATATTTCTATTCTACGTTGTTTGCATGCGGTGAATACCTCAAGAACCAATCTCAAACAGTCAATGTGCGGTCAATCAAACAATCAATGGGGAGAATAAGTAGACCCGCAAAGGTCTGCGTCACCTACCCTTTCACTATCTGCAAAGAGGGAATCAGTTCTTTCCTGTTTGCAGACAGAGAATCTCCAGAAAACAATCCGCGAACAGTAGTTCGGGTTCAATCAATTAATCAGTGTGGGAGAGGGAAATCTCCCGAAAACAATCCACGAACCGTAGTTCGAGTTCAAACAATCAATCAGTGGGGGAGAAAGATAGGCACGACGGCTGCGTTACCTATCCTTCACTGCTTGCAAAGAGAGAGCCGGTTGTTTCTCCGTTTGCAGACAGCGAACCTCCAAACAAATCAACAAAGAGTAATACTAGTATTTTCCAAACAATCAAACAATCATTTCGCAATATGTCGTGTTTACACGACCTTACCCGGACCGCATGGTCAGTTTCTTGTCTTCCAAATCCAGCGCCCGATTGTCCTCTTTTCTTCGTATTCCTCGCGGCACTCCTGATGGTTCCCAGTCAGGACTGTAGATCACTCGAGAGAGGTCTGTTCGGAACCAGTGAAGTTCGGATGATCGGCTGCCAGACGAGGGTCTATTGGGCAGGAGCTCTCCCGATCGTTGCAGTCGTTCACTCTGTCGTCAGGACCTCTCCCACTGGATCCACGTGTTGCTGATGGGCCCCACGTTTGGGACGCCAATTGTTGAAAAAGGTACGGGCGGAAGACCTTTTCCGAAGTTGCCCGGCGTTAGCCGCCTCTATACCCACTTAAGTTTACCAAACAAAGAGACAGGCGCTGGAGACTGGAAGGCAGGAAACAGAAGTTTATTCTCTCCGGAGGAGAAACACATCAGTTCGGACAGCAAGTATCGTCACGAGGTGCTCTAACTGCATCTCGGGGGCCTGGCCTCTTATACACAGGTTTATTACTTTATTGCATAAAACACATCTCTGTCAACCCTTTGATGTACGGAAAGACATCCTCGGAATCCCCGCTTCAGGCCCGTTCCCACACACATTTACAGTGGAAGTCCCCACCCCGGTCACAACGGATGATGATTATCGCGCAGCTGGACATTCCGCCGATTCACGGAATGTGTGAGGTTGATCGGATCTCATGGGGTGGGGGCTTTGATTAGCTCAAGGATCCTTTGATGGGGGGGGGGGTGTTTCCTACTGTACAGGAGGAAGGGATCAATGACAGTACCCGCAGGGCCAGGTGGCGGCTTGGGAACGAGTGAGACAAACGGGCACAAAGGAAAGAGGGGTGTTATCAAGGGATCCGGGACCATGAAAGGGATGGAGGGAAGTGTCGCGCTGGGAACAGGATGGGGTTTCGAGGCAGAGCTGCGTGGAAGAGGGGTTTATGACCCAAGGCATGTGAGAGCGGGGGCTGGCAGCATGCAGGGGGTGTGCTTGTGAGGGTGAAGAGCCGTGCTAGGGGTCAGCGGCGTGCAGAGTGTGGTTCTGACCAAGGCACCTAAAAAAATGGCGGGTGTGCACGACAAAAAGTGTGGCATTTGGGGGAAAAGGGCAAGATGACGCAGATAATGTTTAACAAACCGTATTAATTTTCCACAAGCCCATCAAAAGAAATGTCTAAGATTTTAGATTGGACATCAGTACGGAAGGCTGTGAATTTTAACCAGCTTTGCTTCTTAGTACAGTCCATCTGGAACTGGAGGAAACCTGTACTTGAAACATTAATTCCCTCTCATCCTCAGGAATAAGATGCAGGATGTCATGTCAAATCTGGCGATCCTAACTACCAAGAAAGCCAGGGCATTGCTGTCTTAATTGTTGTTGCTGCCATTAAAGAAATTATCAGATCCAGATTGTCAATACGTTTGCTATCCTTGTCTGATGGACTAGATGATGGTATTATTGGGGTCTTGGTTCTTCTCTGAGCTGGTGAAGCAATTACTGAATCTGGGGCCAAATGAACGACCATTGTGATTTGTGAGTCGCAAATTGCGACAAATTGCGTGTTGCTGTAGGAAGGTGGATATCTGTCTATGGTTGCCCCCAACTTTTTGCCTGGTGTTTAGCTGGTTTTTCGACTTAGTTGACCTGGGGCCCTGCTATTCAGGACCCCAGGACCACTGCTCTCTCTGTAAAATGGAGTCCATGTACTATAGGTACATATCTAATTGGATACTGAGTCACCTTATCAGCCCCTGTACAGTGTACCTTAGGTACCCAGGGCATAGGTGCACCCAGGGCCTACCAGGGGCTGCAGCATGTATTATGCCACCCCTGGCTGGCCATCCAAATCTGACAACTGGCTGATCAATCAGCTGGGGCAAGGTGGTGTAAACACCCTTTGCTTTAGATATAGTATCTCTATATCTAACCCTAAAATGGACACATGTACTCCTATAAGTCACTCCTATGGCAGGCCTTAACAATCCTGGAGGCAGAGTGCTTGGAATTATGTGAGATAGTGCTCTGGCATGAGCTGAGCCTGTCTACAGCTTTCGGAACCAAGTCCTTTAGCTGTTTCCATGATAACGCTTTACCATGTACTCTTAAGTGCATTATAACCTCGCGGTTATTGCTAACTTTGGCATAGCATTATCAAAACATGTCGAGTAAGGTGTCATACGAATTGGAATACTACCCCCTCGCCAAGTCTGGCGACGGGGGTAGCATTCCACCCTTCTAAAGGGACACGACATGTACCTAACTGTGAACCCCGGTTAAAGTTAACCCGAGCCTCAGCATCACAAAATGGATTCTGCCTCCACAGACACAAGTCTGACCTCCTGCTGCTGGGAGTCCTTCCAGCGTGGGAGGGTTGGACAAAGGGTTTCCTGCCTTGGGAGGTGCTAGCACCACCCTAGACAGGATTTTGTGTATTGGGTAGGACAGGGCTGAAAGGAATGAGACATGCCTGGGGCACACAAGGTGTCCCTGTGCATACACCGGTCTAAACCAGTTCCTGGGGGCTCTCCATCCCCAGCTCTGGCGCAAGACCGGACAAAGGATAGGGGGTGTAACCACCCCCCTTCCTGGTCCCACCCATAGGAGGGACCTAGTCGTAGTACAGCCCCCTTTAGCAGGATAAAGGTAGGAGCTGGTCCCATTCCGAGTGAGATTAATCCTGAACTGAAACTCTACAAGAAGAAACTCTGGACTTCGACTTTCTGCCAAGAAGACTGAAGAAATCTCCCTTGTGGGCAAAGAGTGTCCACCCTGCACAAGCAGGCACCATCAGCGTCCAGCGGCTTCCCTTTGTCGTCTTCCCTCGAGGATCCAGACTTCAGAGCCCGACGAGACCCGGATTCCCAGACCTCTCCGACCTCTACCTACATCTGCAGCACAGCTGAGATCTGTGGGTGCGACAAGACACGTGGGACCCCTTCCCATTTGCGAGTGCTTTACCCCCCTTCTGAGAAGGGTGGTAAACACCGACTGTTTTGCAACTGCAACTGCGGTGCAAAACAGTCTTACAAAGAGTTCAAACTCGCTCTTAGGAAGGGACGCCTTTGGAACGCCCCTTCCTAATAGCGAGTCGCTAATCCTACTAAGCGAGTTGCAAATCATTTGCGAGTCGCTAATTAGGGTTAGTACATTGGCCATTTGTTTTTTGCATGCGCAAACGGGTCGCAAACCCGTTTGCGCATGCACAAAAAAGCCGTACATAAGGCACCTGGTCTAGTATGACCTGTGAGGCAAGCCAGAGCTGAATAAGGGGCTTTGTATTTCTAATCTAGACAAGGTATCACAGCTGGAACTGCAGTAGGGGCCTTCATTAATTTCAGACCTTTCCTCTAGACATAATCAAGAGTAGGTATAGATTTACCGTATTTTCAAGTATGCTCTTAAAAGTCATACAGAAAACATGGTTGATCTAAGGGGACATTGGTAGGTTGAATTTCGTGGCAGCTCTTTCAATCAACAAATGAAACTTACAGATATCTGTAGCATATTGTGGAATTGGCCAATCATTTCCACTTGCGACAATAACATCTCAGCCATCATGATCCTTTTTATCACCGTCTGTAGGTAGCTCACCTTCTACATCAGAATATGTATAACCATTAGAGAATACATTATCATGTGTTCTCCATGGACCAATCCCCTTAGCACTGGAGGATGAGGTATCGGTGATAGCTGCCTAGGAGGTGAAACTGGTAATGGAGCAGGTTGAGGAGAAGGGAGGATAGGAGCAGCAGGTTACCCCATGTTAGGCTTATTAGACGGTTGCTGCAGCAATAATTTATTTGAGTAGAAATAGGCCACTGGCACTTGGACAACATATGGCTCTCTGTAATATCTAAGTGGTTTCGGTCTTAAATCCATTTGAGTACTTCCAGACTTGTACTCCTGCGGAGGAACAAGTTACTTACCTTCAGTAATGATGTATCTGCTAGAGACACAGTCTATCCGCAGATTCCTTAACTTAGAATATCCTCTAGGTGCCAGGCTGGATCCGGACATTTTTCACCAGTACCTCTGCACACCGGTGGATGGCGTGGCAACGCCCAGACGTTGTCCATAGATATGACGTCAGTGGAGCCAAATAAGTCCCTCTCGGCATTCTGGTGTCAGTTGTCTACTGTGAAACATTTCCGCGCCACAGCACGGAGCCACTACTAAAACTGTGAGAGTGTGGGAACAGTATCAAAAATGAGTAAAAATAATCGAAACAACAATGACAATAAATAATAAAATGATGAGAAACATCACAAATGCATTGTATAGAAAAACGTCATACTGTAAGGAACTGAAGGGAGAGAGCAGAGTTCTCGCCCCTAGAACCAGTCTGGCAGAAGCAAAGCACTAAACCCTCCTATGAGGCAAAACAGCAATGGAAATGAATGTTATGGTAAACAACAAGCAGTCTGCTCCCACATGAATATCATTGTAATGGACAACAAGACTGTAACGAAATGAAGTTATGGCAATTGACAACATTTCTGCAACAGAGAATGTGCAATCATACGCACTAAATATGACCAATTGACTGTAGCATAGTCAAGGGAGGGAAGAAAGACATAACCAATCTCCACACTGGAATAGAATCAAGGTGCAAGAGTGTGGATGGATATAGGAGTCCACCACCCAATTGCAAGAATGGGAGGAGAAGCAACAGGTAAAACAGAATAAGACATCTTGGCCTGGGAAGCTCCAGGCCAGGATGAAGATGCAAACTTAGGCACCACACATGTGCGCTGACATCAGTTCTGTATGCAACTATTCTGTGCCGAAACGCAGACCCATGCAAGAGACTGACAAGTGGTGCATGAAACTAGGGCCCTAAAAGGGGGATGACCGTAACCCTAATAATCAGTTCGCAGAACGGGGAGGTAAGGAATCTATCACTAACTAAGGTCTCTTACAGATATATTGTTACACAAGTAAGTAACTTGTGCATCTAAAAGAGACACTTTAGTGATAGACTCCTTACCTTAGAATAGATACCCCAGCAATACCAACCCCGGTGGTGGGTTTGTGAACAGGATTACACCAGAGAGTCACGGAGCACAGAACGGCCAAAGAAGCCTTCTCTCTGGACCTGACTGTCAAGGCAGTAGTGCTTGGTAAACGTGTGCAGCGAGGCCCACTTAGCTGCATGACAAATATCCTGCAGGGGAACACCGCGTCCCAAAGCAGTAGTGGCTGCTGTTGCCCTGGTCGAATGGGCACGCAGCCCCACAGGAGGCTCCTTCTTGGCCAAGGAGTAACATGCTTTGATGCACAGAACGACCCACCGGGAGATGGTTTGTTTGTGCACCGCCCAACCTTTTTTGGCGCCCATATGCCCGGGGCAGGGGCGGAATAAACAGCACCCAGTGCGGTGCCTGTGACGGAGCCAGGGGCAGCGCTGGGGCCATAGTCAAGGGCGGCGCCGGGGCCGGAGCCAGTGGTGCCGCACCATGTGGCGCCGGGGTCGGAGCCTTGGGCGCTGGATCCAGTGGCTCCGGGGCTGGCTCCAGAGGCGGTGCCGCCGGGCCAACAGGATCTTTACACAGGACCGCGGGGCCCGCCGGCTTGCCGGCGGGAGCCTGAGGCCTAAACAGGCGGTCCATGGCAGCAAGAAACTCTTGCATCTGTTCGGGAGTCGCCGACGGACCCGGGTATAGTGGGTAGACCGCAAGTCTCCCAGGCTCCAGAGGAGCCGCAGGGGCAGAGCCCCTGTCCCCCATGTCCGCCTCCGGGTCACGACGGGGGGAGTTCGGAGAGTGAACGCACTTCTTTGACTTCTTTTTATGGCGTCGCTTACCGGAATCTGAAGGTGAAGACTTAGAGCCCAATGAGTGACGGCCCCGGTCGAGCAAGCGGCCCCTTGACCCGGAGCGGCGGTGAGAGGAGTGCCAGACCTCCAGCAACTGACGTTCCGGAGGTCCAAGATGGGGCGCAGGCCCCCCTTGTCCTTCTTGGGGACCAGGAAGAAGTGGGAATAAGTACCACTCCCTACTTCCTGACCGGGAACGCACTTGATAGCCCCCTTGGCCAAGAGGGCGGTGACTTACTGATGGAGAAGAGCCAAATGATCCCCCGACGTGTGGTGGTATCGGGGTGGCATGGCTGGAGGGGAGGACAGAAAAGGGAGAGAACAACCGTGACGGATTATCTGCAGCACCCACTTGTCCGAGGTAATCTCGCGCCAGTGGTGCAGGTGGTGACATACCCTGCCACCCACTGGCATGGAGTGCTCCCTGAAGCCCGGATTAGGAAGGCTTAGATGCGAAAGTAGAGGGGGTGGAGGTGGACTGAACCGCACGCTGGTTATCAGACCCACCACTGCAGAAGCCACAGCCGCTGCCGTGCTGGGGCTGGGGCTGGTTCTGCACAGGCTTATTGGAGGAGCGTGCTTGGGTGCTCTTACCCTGGCCACGAAAGGAAAGAAACCCAGACGTGGCAGGGGCCTTCGTAGAAAGACCCAAAGCCTTGGCAGTGGCGCAAAATTTTTTTAAAGCGCTCCAGGGCATTGTCTGCCTTGTCGCCAAAAGTTCCAATACTGGGGTAAATAGGGAAACCTATATCTGACGTAAGTGGTGTTTGTACCAGCTTACACAGGCTGCAATGGCAGACCTGTGGTTACAATTTGTGTGTTCTCCCATGGGTGGCATAATACATGCTGCAGCCCATGGGAGACCCCTGGTGTACCAATGCCCTGTGTACCTTAGTACAGACTAATCAGAAAAACATAATGACACCAGCAAAAAGTGAGGGTGACCATGAAAGCAGATCCTACTTTCTTACAACCTGTTTCAAATTTTTCTACTGATATGATCATGTATGGTCTTTTAAAGTGCTTTTATTATAGCATTAAAACCAGGGTACATCTAAAGGTGCAGACTTCACGGTTTAATTAGCTGAGAGATTACATTGTATTCATCAATCCCTTTGCTGTCAATAACTGACCGCTTTACGAATTTTTTAAAATAAAAGCTGCTATTGTAGCCCCTTTCATGCAAAAGAGCAAGGCGTGTCGACAAGTTCTGATGTCATGTAAATTGAAAAGTATTATTAGTACGATCTTATGTTCAGACAACCAGAGCAGAAGATGTTGATGTCACCAGGCAGATTATGCTGCCAGACTGATCAGAAATGTTTATATGTTGTTTTTTGAATGGAGGATGAGATGCAGTTTTCCGGAGTGTCAGAAGCAGCAAGGCCCACATTGACGGTGCAAGAGAAGAAAAAACATGATGGTCACATTTTGCTTCGTGGAACTTTAGGAGAATACACTACAAACTTTCCTGGCTGTTTTTTTAATTTTGGGGAAAGGTGCCCAGCTACAGGCACACTCAGAATGCACCATGAAAAGCACTACACCCCAGCCACTCAAAATTTGATACAATAACAAAATGCTTGCAGATGAACATCAAAAGAGACTATTACAAAAATATAAATATTCAATCATAAATCTAGTCCAATGATTCTGTATTTTTTCTCTTACCATGTCTTCAAAGGTGACATTTAGTTAATGAAAAATACATTAATTTCAAGTAGATATCATAATTCAGTTTAAAAAAGAGATAACCAAGAAGTGTTTTGAGGCTAAAATAATGTTTTTCAAGGTGCAAGGAATTAATATGTTAGTAAACTAGCAACAAAAAAAGAATTACAGCTACATCTGAAAGACTTGATACAGTTCCTGAGGCAAAGCTCAAAAAGTCACTTGATAAAAAAGCATTACTTAAACCACTATTTCAGAGTTCCTTTGCTTTATCAGCAAAGACAAAGTTGGCCCATGATAAGGTTCCCATAATAAGAGGGATGTAGTAGAGATTGCTCACAGCGATATGGAGTTCATTAACACAGGGGCCATTGGAACCTCGGTTATTCGACCTCAAGTTTAAATATAAGGAGGTAAAAAACACGGGTAAAAAAAATATAGATCCCAAACAATATTCTTAAAAGGGGTCTGCATAGCAAGATCACGTTGAGCTAGTTGTAACTGACAGTGTTAAGATGAAAAAATGAAACTGGTGAGCAGGGTGTTTCTCTGTAAATATATGCTAACATATGACAATATGTCTATCTTGCTGTGCAGTCCTTACCAAACATGTATCAGTGAGTTAGTCTTCTGCAAGATTGTGGAGTATTGCCCTGTCTGGGTAAAAATATCTGCCTTAATCGGTACCACTAAAAGTAAATTTGTGACTGTCCCTCCTTTTTTCTGTGTATGCAACTAGTTTATCCTGGACTCCAAATATATCACACAGGGAGTTGTTACCTCCTTCTGCTGAACAGAAGAGCGTTCCCGTAGCTCCTGGACCAGGTCTTCACATTGACGGGCATGCTCCCGACTTCTTGCCAGATCTTCTTGAGTGGCCTGGAGTTCCTGGGTAAGCTGGTCAATGCCTTCTTCGCATCTGTCCATCTGGGTACACTTGCTTTCGAGCTCTTGCTGCAGCACAAGTAGTTCTCCCCTTAGGGTTACCATGATCTTCTCACGTTCAGCAACCTATCACCAGGAATAGAAAAATAAAATCAATATTTAGACCAAACTCATGTTTTATATTTCAATTAAGACATTTACAACAGTTAGCATATAAGGTTTCTGAAAGTTTGAGTACATTTGGAGGGAGGTCAAGAACAAATGTAATTTTCAGTAGTATATGGACAGAAAAAAGCAAGAAAGAGAGAAAATGTGACAAGGAAAAATGCCTTGTACGTTTTTTCTAATGGATAATCAACAGACCGCCGTTAAAAAGTACAGTAAAATCACTTATCACATATATGTCCTCATATGGGAAGGGTATAAGGAATCTGTGGGAACCATCATATGCATCAGAACCAATGCCATCAAAGGTAAGTAACTAGCTTGTTTAATGGATATTCATTTGTGTCGATTCCTTACTTGAACTAATCCAAAGCCTACCAGAAGGAGGTGGGATAAGGATATCATTCTGTCTTAAAGAAAGAAGGACTGCAAGACTGCTCTAACAAATTGAGAATAGGTATGGTTCGCTGTTTTAAGACAAAATGTTTGTGTAAAAATTGATAGAGGACCAGGTATACCTCATAATAGAGCTTAAGTTGCACAGCCACACATCTATTGTAAAAAGCTCTAAATTATCCATGAGGAACTTTCTCAAGCAACTAACAACAACCTTTCATCAGCAGGGATATCCAATTGGAAAGGGAAATAGTCTGTTTCTGAACTAATAGCGCGTTTTGGTTCTTGGCAGGGAATAAAGAATAATCTTTCCTAGATTGTCTTGCTCTAGGAATAAAATAAGACAGAGGACTTCAAAGAATCAGTTCAGTGAAGTCACTCCGCCATCTTCAAAGGATAAGGAAGAAAGAAAGCTGGTAACAAAATGCATTAAGAGAGCTGAAACTCCGATACCACCTTCTATAGAAAAGAAGGCTTTCCCGGTCGAGTCACTTTGTTCTTAAGAAAAGTAGTGAAAGGAGCCAAAGCAGTAAAAGCCTGGAATCTTTCCTTTCCTCCTACAAAAAGTGATAGCTACCAAAAAGCCACTATACAAGAAATTAATTGTAACTTAGAGATGTATATTGCCTAGAAAGGAGGCGCCATCAATAAAGTTAACAATACATTTTGATTCCATGCAGGAACACGGGAAGGCCTTCACTGGAACATATTGCATAAAGCATTAAGTAACCTAGTCATTACCAGTAACCTAAACAAAGAGCCCATCTGAGCAGAATTAAAAAAGTCATAAAAACAGCCAAATCACCCATTACCATTCCAACCTTAAGCCCGATCGGTCCCAAGATAAAAGCAAATTGCAAAATATGAACAGCCTAAGCCTGCAAAGGATCTACAGACTGGGCAAACACCAAGATGTGAAAACATAACATTTGCTTGATTTAACCTCACTGGTTAAAGGCACGAACTGCTAATAGGACATCTAACATCTCATGAGAAAGATGAAAAGGCAAGAGTGCTAGCCTAAAAAATTCCGAGCATGAATATTCAGGACATGGAGATAGGAGTCCAAACATCTACTCTCAGGGGGAAGAGGCTATGGAGGAGCACACCTGAGAAATATACGTCTGGGTACCCCACTGACAGGCCCAATTTGGAGCAAGTTTGAGCCTTGAGTCTGAAACTTCTGAATCACTATTTGCATTAGAGGCAATGGTGGATATTTCCCACCACCGACTAGCGAGTCCCCACAGAAAACTCGGGAGAAACAGATAGGTGGCAAATATTGTTCTCTCTGGTGGGGAAAACGTGTGCCTGAAGAACACCCCATTTTTGAAAACTCATGTGAGACTTTTTGAAATACAAAGCTAAGAATGAGTCCTATTCCAAGGCAGCATTGAACATTGTGTCAAAGGAGTCCCTGACTAATTATTTTATGTGTGCAAAGCAGTAATATTGTAGGAAATGATCTGAGTTGGCGGGCAGAAAGTGAAAAAAGATTGATAGCTTCCATCCTTTTAGCCATTATGGAATGACAATTCTTTGCAGGATGCAAAGCTTAACACTCTTTCAGAATGGAGTGAATAAATGTATATGTCTACCCTCAACTTTTTGGCAGTGTAAGTAGAGATGGCTCTTCTATAATCATTTGTGGATATGGTTCTGGTAATGGCTCTTCTCAAGTAGGAGTCAGTACATGCCATTATGTCCTCTGTCTTTTTTACATGGTCACATCTTCACTGTGCAAGGAACTGGTGGAATTTTCAGTTCTGCAGAAACCAATACAATGTAAAGATGGCTTTTCTTTTTTTTGCAGATTTATATAGATCAAACTCGACCCAAAGGTATTGGAGCGCTTTACATGAGCACTAGTTACGTTACACAGGGACAACATTTTTTGGTAGACACAGGAAGATTAACTGATGTTCCCAAAATCACAGGATGTTGAGCCGAAACCTGGTTTCCCAGCTCCAAAATCAGCAGCTTTATCTGTTAGACCTCATCCTGGTGGTACCCGAACGATGAAAGGGAAGGACAACCTGTGTTCACCAAGTGTTGATACACACTGAACACCACACATTTGGGAACAAGAACTTTAGATGAGGAGACAAGAGGCCTGCAATAAAGTCTGGAGGAGAAGGGGGATTGGTCCATCCACAGTTTCCAGGGTACTAGTTACAAAAAAAATCTAAGTCTGTTTTAAATTAAACAAATAGGCTATGTCATCTGCAGAAAGTTGTGGAACTAGAGTCACTAATCCCACTCTGGAATGTCAAAGAACTGATCAGGTAAAACAGAGGAAATAAACAAAAGTCATAAACTCCTCTTTGAAGTTAGAAATCATAGCAAACTCAGGAGGCATAAAGGGTTGGTTTGCAACCTCTCATATCAGGGTAAATGTTCGGCCAATTGGTACCCATTTTATCTTTTCTTTACCAGATACTTCTTCCCCATATACTTGTCAAAAGAAGAACCGACTTCTAAGCAGGTTCCAGTACTGGTATAGGTGGCAGTGTAGCTTTGGTCTGTACTGTCTTGTTGTATACTTTATGTAGAACAGGGGCACGATGTGTATTCTTTGAGATGTTTGGTGCAGCAGCACCGATCTCAGTAACCAACATTAAGACAAAGAAGTGCTAGACAGTGGAAGGAGACATACTCAAAAAGAATAGATTTGTACAAAGACCAATTTACATTCAACACTAGAAGTCTGATCTATTACAAGGTATTCTAACTCTGGAGCTGTTCTGAGACTGGAGCAATAGTACCTGTCTATGGTACCTTCCATACAGATGAACAAGTTACTTACCTTCAGTAACGATATATCTGTAAGAAACATAGGTTAGTTATAGATTCCTTACCTTAGAATTACCCCCAGGCCTCAGATTGGATCCAAAAAGTTTTCCTTCAGCAGTACCCCTGCGCGTCAAAATATTGCGTCAGTCGACTCCGCGTTAGTCGTTGGCTTCGTGGTCGCCGGGATGACGTAGCGGTAGCAACATTGACGCCGCCCTTGTGCGCTGACGTCAGTTCTGTACAAGACTTTCCACACCAGAAGCGCAGAGCCATGCAAGGCACTGACCGTTGGTGCACAAAACTAGGACCTGAAAGGAAGTCCTTAACCCTAGAAGTCAGTTTGCGGAATGGGGAGGATGGGTGGGGCGGTAAGGAACCTATAACTAACCTATGTTTCTTACAGATATATTATTACTGAAGGTAAGTAACTTGTTTGTCTGAAAGAAATAGTAAGGTATAGATTCCTCAACTTAGAATAGATACCCCAGCAATACCAAACCCAGAGGTGGGTCTGCAAACCAAGTTCATACCAGAAAGTCCTAGACAACAGAATGGCCAAAGAAGCGGTCTCTCCAGCTTTAGCTGTCCAGGCAGTAGTGCTTGGTGAATGTGTGCAGCGATGCCCACGTAGCTGCCTGACAGATGTAATTTAGGGGGACTTTTCTTCCAAAGCAGTAGTAGCTGCCTTTGCCCTGGTGGAATGGGCACGCAGCCCCACTAAAGGCGACTTCTTTGCCAAATAGCAGGTTTTGATGCATAGAACAACCCACCTGGAGATGGTCCATTTGTGCATTGCCTGACCTTTCTTTGCGAGCATGTCGTCTATCCCGGAATTGTTTGGTGCGATCCAAGTAGAAGGAAAGCGCACGTTTTGGATCCAGACGGGGGAGCCTCTCTTCCTCTTTTGAAGGATGCAGAGGCGGATAGAAGGTGGTCAAAGTGATGGTTTGGCCAATGTGGAAAGAAGTAACCACCTAGGGAAGAAAGGATGATCTAGATCTGAGGACGACCTTGTCCGATGGACCGCCAGTAAGGGAGGCTTGGAAGAAAGAGCTTGTAGCTCACTCACCCTGCGTGCAGAGGTGATGGCCACCAGAAAGGCAGTTTTCAGAGTGAGAAGTCTGAGAGGACAGTTATGTAGCAGCTCAAAGGAAGAGCACATAAGATAGGTAAGAACCAAGTTCAAGTCCCATGGAGGCATTACAAAGGGAACAGGAGGAAATAGATGAGTAATGCCCTTAAGGAATCTATTTACAACAGGGGACTTGAAAAGGCTGACCAGGAAGCATAAGGAAAGCTGAAATAGTCGAGAGGTAGCCCTTAAGAGTGCCCAAAGCAGAGCCCTGCTGGGCCAAAGATAGGAGGAACAAGAGAACCTCAGAAAGAGGGGCGGAAAGGGGATCTACAAAACTTTGCTGTGCACCATGCCACAAATTTGTTCCATCTGCAGGTGTGTACCGTCTTTGTGGAGGGAAGCCTGCCTGCCTGCCAAGATAACATCGCAGACTTCAGGAGGTAGGCCAAATGACGTCAACTGTCACCGCTCAATCTCCACACAAGGAGGTGGAGGCTGGACTGGCTCGGGTGGAGGACCGTCCCGTGCTGCTGAGACAGAAGATCCTCCTGAAGAGGCAGTCTGATCGCAGGATCGATGGTCATGTGTAGCAGCTCGGGATACCACACTCTTTGTGCCCAATCCGGAGTCACAAGAATGACTTGGGCCTGATCGCACTTGATCTTCTTCAGCACTCTGGGAAGAAGTGGTATAGGCGGAAAGGCATATAGAAGACCGCAACTCCACTCACGACGAAAAGCGTCGCCAGCGAGTGCGGCCTTGGAAATTCCAACGTGCAGAATTGCTGACATTGCGCTTTCTCTTCGGTGGAGAATAGATCTACCCAAGACTATCCCCACTGTTGAAAGAGGCCTTGCGCCACCGTCGAGTAAAGACGCCATTCTGATCCATCATGCACCTGCGGCTGAGTTTGTCCGGCCTGCCATTCAGGAAACTCGGCAAGTGTTGAACCACAAGGGATATGCCCTGATTTTCCAGCCATGTCCAGAGACGGAGAGCCTCTTGACATAGGGTCCACAACCAAACCCTGCCCTGTTAGTTGCAGTGCCACATGGCGGTGGTGTTGTCCGTGAACACCTGCATTACTCTTCCCCAGACAGAGGGAAGGAATGCTTTTAGTGCAAGACGAATCGCCCGAAGCTCCAGAAGATTGATCTTGAGTCCAGACTCCGCCGGAGACCAGAGGTCTCTGAAGTGATGCACCACTGTTAACTCTGGTTGAGGAAGGGAGAGGCATCTGCTGTTGACCCAATCCTGGTTCGTGAGCTACCACTGCAGTTGGTGTGCAGTGCACTCCGAGATCTGGACGCAATTGGACAGGTTCCCCTGATGCTGCGCCCACTGGAACTTTAGGTCCCACTGCGGAGTCTGCATATGCCATTTGGCATGATCCACCAGCAGGATGCAGGAGGCCATCAGGCCCAGTAGCCGGAGGGTCATCCTGACCGAAACCCGGGATAGAGGCTAAAACTTTGAATCATAGCCCGAATATGCTGGACTCGCTGTTCGGGAGGATAGACCCGAAACTGTGTCGTGTGACTTCGGCATGTTGATGGAGAACCCCAGCGAGAGCAGGAGGTAGGCAGTAGTCTGGAGGTGGGAGATGACTACCTGGGGCGAGCCTGCCTTCAACAATCAGTTGTCGATATAGGGGAAGACTGGAACCCCTGATCTGCACAGATGAGCTGCGACCACCGTCATCACCTTTGTGAACATCCGAGGGGTGCTGGTAAGGCCAAAGGGGAGCATGGTAAACTGAAAATGCTCATCGCTTACCGTGAACCGCACGTAACGCCGGTGAGCCAGCAGGACGGAGATGTGAAAATAAGTGTCCTGCAAGTCCAACGCTACCATCCAGTCTCCAGGGTCGAGAGCAGACAGGACCTGAGCCAGGGTCAACATTTTGAACTTCTCCTTCCGGCCTGTGTCCCTGGAAGGAACGTGGTGGGGCACCCCATTCCGTAGCCACGAAAGCCGCGAAAAGTAGACAGTGCAGGGCATGTGGTAGAGAGGCCCACGGTCTTGGCCATAGCCTGAGAGTCCTTGAAGCACTCTAGTGCACTGTCCACTTTGTCGCCGTACAGGCGACGGCCATCAACAGGCATAGCCATCAGGGGTGTTCTGGATATCCCCATGGTAAACTTTGCTGCCTCTCTCCCCTCTGCAATTGCACAGGCGAGCACGGCCCGGTCCTCCTTCAGGCACTGGGGCAGCACTTGCGCCGCCGTATCTCACTCAGAGTGGGAATAACGGCCCAACAGACATGCAGTGTTTACCGACCGCAGTCCCAAGCTGGAGGTAGAAAACAACTTCTTCCCAAGTTGGTCCAGCTTTTTGGTTTTCCTATCAGTATTAGGAAATGCACCTTTGGATGTCGAGGCTTGGACCACCAAGCTCTCAGGGGTGGGGTGTTGGGAGAGGAAAGTGGGGTCGCCCGGGGCCGGGCGGTGGTATCGGGCAATCATCCTATCCACAGGAGTCCCTGTGTTGGGCCTGGACCAGGTGCCCAAAAGGATGTCAGATAGGGCTTCTTCGAACGGCAGCAAGGGCTCCGAAGAGCTCGCCGGCGGCTGAAGCAGCTCTGTTAGGAGGTTAGTCATGACTGCCACCGTAGGTAGCTCGAGGTGGAGAGCCTCGGCCGCCATATGCAACACCATTGCGTATGACGCTCCCTCCTCCATAGCCACGGTAGCAGAAGGCAACATGCCAAGGTCTGGGGAGGTATCCAGAAGACTGGCATCCCCCAGTTCCTCTCTCCAGTCTGGATTATAATCCAACTGGTTGGTCAAAGGGTCTCCAGAACCTCCCAGTCTTTCTCCCCCTCCTCTGGCTGCCAATCTGGCTGAAAAGGGCCACAGTGGAACACAGACACAAAAGTACCCATCGGCGCCGGATCTGGCATCGGTCGAAGCCGGTCCGGCACTGAGTGGTGCCAGTAGAGGTGTTACGGGGTCGGCCGGCGCTGATATGGATCCAGGCCTGGATCCAAGGGGGACCAGCGGTGCCGAGGCCGAAGCCAACGGTGTGTAAGGCATAGGGCCTCCAGCCGAGTCCACGAGGCCTGAAGGTGTGCCGGCGGAGTCGGGCTGCCCAAAGGTGGCATGGGCGCTTTGTAGAAGTGACGAAGCTGGACAGGGGTGGCTCCCGGGTAGGGAGGGAAGGCCGGAGTCGACCCTGTAGACTCCTCACCCAGAGCCGCAGGAGGGATACCACACGCACTCTTCGTCGTGTCGGCTGACGGACGTAGGGAAGTTGAAAAGCGACGATGCTTCTTCGACTTCTTCTTGTGCTTCGACTTACCTGACCCCGAGTGTGAAGACTTGGAATAAGAGTGATGGTGGCTACGCAATCAGTCCCTCGACCCACCACGCGACCAGGACCTCGCACGACGTGGAGCCGACTGCCGGGCCTCGAGTAGCTATCGGGACCGCTCCCGCAAAGACTTCAGGCCATGGTTCGGCAGTCGGAGCACGACTTGGGGTCATGGTCGCGCTCCAGGCAGTACAGGCACACGTGGTGCGGATCCATCACCGTTATCAGTCGGTTACAGGAACGGCAGGCCTTGAAGCCGGGCACCCCTCGTGCACCAGGAGTCAATAGACTCAGAAAACGAAGTCGACAAAAGTCAAGAAAAAGTCAGTAAAAAAGTGACTGAGGGTACCGCTCTCTCCGGATCTGCGCTTGCTGGCGCGGAAAAATAAAGAACTGACGTCTGCGCGCGAGGGCAGCGTCTATGTAGCTACTGCAACTTCATCCCGGTGACCATGACGCCGAACGCAGGGTTGACCGACGCCACCTTCCGACGTGCAGGCGTACTGCTGACGAAAAACTTTCCAGATCCAGTCTGACACCTGGGGGTAGTTCTAAGGTAAGGAATGTATAACTAACGGTTTCTTTTAGATAGAGTACATAAAGTTAATCGGGTACCACTGGATCCCAAAGGATTGTGTACGTCCCTTATCTCCAAGATGTACCTTCAGCTGTGCCTAAATGCCTCCCTTCTTAATTGATGGTAGAAGGTCCAGGCATGTGGAGAGGCAATCCACTGCTCAGGACTGACAGTTGTTGCCAGTCTACTGATCCTGCTGGGAACCAAGGCTCGTCCCTAAACCTGACAGCATTACTATGACACATGCATACTTGGCTACCAAGACGGGATTACTGCCTCCAGTGCAATGTTTAAAATCAATCAAAATGGAAAGCATGCCAGAGATAAGAGTAAAGTTTTTTCTTTTCTTGTAGCAATTGGAAGAGAAAACAACATCCCCCTGACCAAGAGGAGAGGATTAATGAACAACCAGCACCATCTCTAATGACTGTGGAAGCAAAGCCCGGTACCCTGCCTAAAAGGGGGGAAATCATGAACTGGGCCGAGATGGTTGGTGATGCATGGGTAGGGCAAAAGTTTTGAACTGAAGAAGGACGCTCACAGAATAGAGCATCAATTAAAATATTTAAAGTGAAAGCATTCATTTTTGCTCCTGTCACACAACATACAGGCAATTTTGAAGTGCTAGGAAGGAAGGAGAACAGGACTGTTGGGATGGAGCATGATTACACAGCAGCATACTGTACTCTTCTTTAGATGCCACATGCCAAAGTGCTTCAAATTAAATTGCCTCCACCCAACTGTCAAGGGCTCGTTGACACCCACTGCCACTGCTGGCAATCTATGTACCTTCACAAAATAAAATGATTAGTGTGCTTCAAATAGTATTCCCCCGACATTCTTGTCTTTAGTCAGTTTTGTAACGAAGCATACAGTAACATCTTAGTTTTAGTCTCTTACCTGCTCATTGGCATCAGCGACATCTTCGCTAAGGTTCTGCACGGTGCCCTCAAGCTCACCCACACGGTCCATGCAAGCCTGATATTTCTTCTTGTACAGGTCCAGACTGCTGTCCAAGGAGTTGCATTTGCTATCAGCAGTAACAAGGCGTTCTTCTACTTCCCATACCTTTGTCTGCAGCTGATTAACCTCTGCCTCAAGATTCTGGCGCACTTTGTCCCGGCAAGACACCTGAAATATTCACAGAACATGAGAGAAAACAGCTTTGCAATAATAAGGTCATACATGTTATTTCCTGTATTTGTAACATGGCCACATCCTCACTCATGGGAGTAAAAATAAAGAATGCTTTCTATCAGTGTGAAAAACAGGGTAAGGAAATTTCATTTTCTTGGAACTACAGTTCTTCAGCATTGGTACCTTTTGTAGATTCACATGCATGAATTAAGATTAACAAGGCAGTAATCAATGATAACTCAGCAGTACCTGAATACAGCTAAACATTGAAAACAGCCATAGACTACTTACAACTAATCCCACCTAACTGTGACCCAAACTCTGGCCAGTGAGGTGTAAGGGCTCTGTGTTCTAAGCTTCCCTAGAATCAACTGTCAGATTTTCGCAGCTTATCTAAAGGATCTAGTGGTAGGTTCATGAACAGGGAGGAGAACGGTCACATTTGAATCTACGAAACATACACATGCTGAAAAACTATAGTTACAGGTAAGTGCCTTTTTCTTATTCTTATACATTGGATCTTTCATAGGTTTACATGCTTGAATTAAGATTAAAAAGGCAGTAAATTACATAATGCCAAAGAACAAGTTACTTACCTTTAGTAACGCTTTTTCAAGTAGATACAGTATCTGCCTGTGGATTCCTCACCTTGCAAATATCCCCCTTGCGTCAGCAACGTTCGGAAAATTCTTTGTAGCTCGCCGGCGTAGACAACGTCATAGGAGCACGGCATCGCGAGCGACTCCGTCTGACGTCACCGACCCCATATAAGGCCTAAGTCGGCGTGATGACATCAGTTCTGCCCTTTTTTCCGTGCCTTCGAGGCACCCGGAAACGGACCAATGACAGTAGATATATACAAATACATTGTACACAGTACATACATTCCAAAATTATACACACATAGTGTGTAGCAAAGGTAAGAAAACCCATTTCAAACATATACATAAATATACAAAAATGTACATAAGCATAGGTAAAGCAGAGCGGACAACGGGGAGGTGGGTGGGTCAGTGAGGAATCCACAGGCAGATACTGTATCTACCAGAAAAAGCGTTACCGAAGGTAAGTAACTTGTTCTTCTGATAGATACACCTGCCAGTGGATTCCTCACCTTGTGAATAGAGTCCCACAGTAGTCCCCACTCCCGGAGGAGGGTGTCCACTCTGCTATACCAGGAAATCTTGGAGGACAGAGCGCGCAAAGTGGCCGTCCCTCCTCACTTCGGTATCCAAGCAGTAATGCTTCGCGAAAGTGTGGAGGGAGGACCAAGTCGCAGCTCTGCAAATGCCCTCAACAGGTACACCTCTAGACATCGCAGAAGTAGCAGACTTTGACCTCGTAGAATGAGCTCTTATAGCCTCAGGAGGGTCCTTACCCGCCAGAGAGTAGCAAATCTTGATGCACAGAATTATCCACCTGTAAAGTGTACGCTTGTGCACCGCTCTACCCTTCTGGCAGCCAGCAAAACCAACAAACAGCTGGTCATCAACCCGAAATTCTCTTGTTCTATCAAGATTGAAGGACCGCGCCCTCTTAGGGTCCAGACGGTGCAGTCTCTCTTCCTCCTTGGAAGGGTGAGGGGGAGGATAGAAGGTAGGAAGGGTAATGGACTGTCCTAGATGGAAGGGAGTTACCACCTTAGGCAGAAAAGCAGCCCTGGTCCTAAGAACCATTCAATCAGCATGAATGGTCAGGAATGGGGGCTTAGAACTAAGAGCCTGAAGCTCACTCACCCTCCTTGCCGAGGTGATCGCAACTAGGAAGACCGTCTTAAAAGACAAAAGCCTCACGGGACACTTGTGTAAGGGTTCGAAGGGAGAACCCATCAAGAATGTTAAGACAAGATTTAAGTCCCATTGAGGCACGATAAATGGAGGAGGGAGGGAACATATTAGTGAGGCCCTTCAGAAACCTCAAAACCACTGGAGATTTAAAAAGAGGCGGCTGATCCGGCAAATAGAGAAATGCCGACAATGCCGAGAGGTAACCTTTGACTGTGGCAACAGCAAATCCTTGCTGCGCCAAAGAAAGAGCAAACTGCTAAATATCGGACAAATGAGCCTTCAAAGGGTCAATAGACTTCTCCCTACACCAAACAACAAATTTAGACCACCTATACGAATAGATGGACTTGGTGGAGTCACGCATGGCCGAAAGAATGACATCCACCACATTGTGAGGGAGAGAAAAGGAATTCAGATTGCCCGGTTCAATCTCCAGGCATGAAGGTGTAATGTCTGGAGGAGGGGGTGTAGAACCTGCCCCTCCATCTGAGAGAGGAGATCTGCCGTGAAAGGGAGATGGAGCGGCGGGTGAGAGGAGAGGTGGAGTAGGTCAGTGTACCACACCCTTCTTGGCCAATACGGGGTGTGACCAATATGACTTGGGCCCGGTCCTGGCGAATCTTCCTCAGAACCCGAGGAATCAAGGGTATGGGAGGAAACGCGTAAAGGAGTTGACTTCCCCAACTCAACTGAAACACGTCCCCCAATGCTCCTTGCATCGGATACTGGAGACTGCAGAATGACAGGCAGTGAGCATTCTCGCGAGTGGCGAACAGGTCCACCCGAGGAGTCCCCCACATCTGAAAGATGTTGAGAACCACCTCCGGGTGAAGCCTCCACTCGTGGTCGGTAGAGAACTGCCGACTGAGACCGTCTGCTCGAACGTTCAGAACTCCAGCCAGATGATTTGCCATCAGACAAATCTGATGGTCCTTGAGCGCCAGACGTGTCACCCGCAACTCTAAAAGGTTGATGTAAAGCAACCTTTCCTCTGGAGACCAAAGCCCTTTGACCTCCAGATCCCCCAGATGAGCACCCCATCGGAGAGTAGATGCATCCGTTATCACTGTGGCCACCGATAGAGGCAGTTGCAAAGGCTTTCCCTGAGACAGATTGCCTTCCACGCCCTGTAGGAGAGTAGGGTCTGCAATCCTATGATCACCCCAGATTTTCGCTTTTTTGCTTCACTGGTTTACGACTTCTCTGGCTGTGGGCCTGCTAATCAGACCCACAGCCTTGCTGTTCTCTCACTAAATTGACACGTGTGCCTTAGGTGCATTGACCAATTGGTACTGGGCCACCTTATCAGACCCTGTAACTCAGGGCATAGGTGTACCCAGGGCCTACCAGGGGCTGCAGCATGTATTATGCCACCCCTGGCTGGCCATCTAAATCTGACACAACTGGCTGCACGACAGCTGGGGCAAGGTGGTGTAATCACCCTGTGCTGTAGATATAGTATACCTATATCTAACCCTAAAATGGACACTCATTCCTATCAGTCACTCCCATGGCAGGCCTTGACGATCCTGAAGGCAGAGTGCTTGGAATCGTGTGAGATGGTGCTCTGGCATGAGCTGAGCCTGTTTGCAGCTTGCGGAACCAAGTCCTAATAGCTGTTCCATGATAACGCATACCATATACTCTTAAGTGCATTATAATCCTCGCGGTTATATGCCAACTCTGGTATCGCTTTATCAAAACATGTCGAGTAAGGTGTCATACGAATTGGAATACTAACCCCTCGCCAATTCTGGCGACGGGGTTAGCATTCCACCCTTCTAGAGGGACACGACATGTATGTAACTGTGAACCCCGGTTAAAGTTAACTCGAGTTTCAGCATCACAAAATGGATGCTGCCACCACAGACACAAGTCTGACCTCCTGCTGCTGGGAGTCCTTCCAGCGAAGAGAGCTTGGACAAAGGGTTTCCTGTCAGGGGCGGTGCTAGCACCGACCCAGACAGGGTTTTGTGTATCCTAGGTAGGCAGGGCTGAATAGGAAGGTGACTGCAAGTGGCACCCCGGTGCTCACTGTGCATCTGCCAGTTTGAACCAGTTCCAGGGGCACACCAGCCCCTGAGCTGGGGAAAGTCCGGCATGGGAGAGGGGTGTAACCACCCCCCTTCCTGGTCCCACCCATGGGCAGGACCTAGTCCCGTACCAGCCCCTTTCTTTAGTATAAAGGTGGGAGTGGGGACCCTTCCAAATTAGATCATCTTCGAATCCTGAAACTACTTTCTACGAAAGGAACTCAAGACTTCTTCTCAAGATTTCTCCCTTGTGACTAAGGAGTAGTCACCCAGCATCTGCGGGCACCAACTAAGAACACTGCAGTTTGTTGCACGTCCTTCCTCCGGAATCCGACTGACCAGCACGATGAGACCCGGCTTCCCTGGCACCTCTGACCTCTACCTACATCATCAGCCCAGCTGAGATCCGTGGGTGTGACGAGACCTCAAGGGACCAGCCATCTTCAGAACTGCACGACGCTTATCCAGCACGACCGCCGAGGGATCCTCGAGTGAGTGCTTTGGGGTTTGAGAAGCCCTAACCCTGAGCAGCTCCAGCACCGAAGTCCAGCCCCCCAGCATCCACGAGATCTGCGTGGGGCCCTTCTGCTCTTTGCTGCTCACCGCGTTGTCCGGCTACTTGCCTGCTGGCTTGTAGCCCTCTTGACGACGCACCACGACGACAACACCGCTGGTCTGGTTGCTCCAGACTGGCCCTTGCTCCCCTCCAACAGAGGAGCACCCCGGACCCTCCTGGTCCACTCCAGACGCCATTTTGAGTCCACCGCGTGGGCTTGCATTTGCCAAGACTTGTTGCTCCAATCCTGGGTCCAGCGACGTCGACAGCAGATACCTTCGTGGGAAGCTCGCACCTCCATCCTGGTCGCCGACAACGCCTCCTGGTCCGAGAGACTGCAGAGCCCAGCGTCGCCCACTCACCTGGTCGAGGTGACTCCATCCGGTGCCATCCTGGTGCCCATCTAATCACTGGCTAGTGATTCAGAGCTTGGTCCCCTCTGCTTACAGGTATCCTCCATCACCGATCCAGGCTTGGATCCCATCGAACTTCAACACTGGTCGCCTGCCAGCAACTTCTTCTTTCAGGCTCCATAGACTGCAACGAGGATTCCCGACGTCTTTCCAGACCTATGCAGCCGCAGCCCCTGGGCTAGGTAACCTGAGCATTTCGGTGCTCCAGCATAGCTTAACTATCCAAAGGTCCAGATCCCTTTTCGTTTCAGCTCTACCTAGTCGGATTTGTCCGATAACACTAACTTTACGAAATCTAGCATCCATAGACTTTGTCCCGCATCCCGCGTGAGAGTGCACACTCTGCACCCGATCTCCCTAGGCCTCCTGCTAGTAATCTGAAGGTTCAGTAGTCCAGTCCTAGCGATCCTAAAGTCTATTAGAGTAGTACTTACCTGCTAGTAATTTCGCATTCCACTTTTAGAGTATATGGTTTTTCGTGCCCATCGGGCATTTGTGTAAATTGTGCGACTTTCAGTATTTTCATAAGAGCTTTGTATTGTGCTTAGCGCCCTGTCCTCATAAAGAGTCCAGGGCTGTTGTGTTCTAAATAAATATACTTTTATTTTCATAACAACTTGTGTGGTGTCCTTTCACGTGGTGTTCAAGGGGTATATGTGATGGTATAACAGCTGGCTTAACACGCCCTCTAGAGTCTAGCCTAAAGACTGCTCTTGTCCATGCTACTAGGATAGCTGGTCTACGGTTGACTTACAACCAATCATCAATAAGGGTTGTCTGGACTGATACATAGTGATCACTAGAATAGTGAGCACTGCATATCAGGCCAACTTCTCACATTGGTGAGCAGCGGTTGGGATTTGAGCTTGCTGTTGTTTTACCACACGTGTCCTAAGAATATCATTTGAAAGATCACATAAGTACCAAGGTACATATAACTTAGAATACTCTGAGTTCTACTGAACCAGCTGTTGTAGTTCAACAGGGCTTAGCACACCCTGACTACAACTCTTAGCAAGGGATCAGTAGGCAAACAAATAGTGTAGGTAGGTGCATCACTTACACCACACTAGAAGCATGTCGGACAAAGGAGGGAACTCAGAAGCCCCCCTTGTGTCAGTGGACCCTCCACGGGTCACTTCACGATATGCTGCTCTTAGCTTCCAGGAGATGAGACAAATCTGTACATCCAGGAAGCTAAAACAGGGTTCTAACCCTACCATTCCCTTTCTGATTGGTCTCTTAGAGACTTATGATGCTAGAAGGACTGCTAACACAGACCCTTCTAATCCAGATGGGAACATGCCCCCCTTAGAGGGAACCCGTGGGGACCCTGACCTCAACCTCAATGAAGCAGTCAGTGAAGGTGAGGAAGAGGATCAGGAGTTGTCAGGGGATGAGGCAGACAAGGGTCAGGTAGAAGTCAGTAGACTCACCAGGACCAACTTAAGTAGGCATGAGAATGGATTTGGGGGACCCCCGGGGCCACTCTCAGGCGGACTTAACATTGGGCATGGACGAGTTAGGTCTCTATCCAGAGGTTCTAACAGATCCATTCGAACCAATGGCTCTCAGACCTCTTCTCACAGAGGGATGACATCCCCTCAGAGAAGAGAGCATGAAGCTAAGATGAGGGAAGTCAATCTGAGGATTAAAAGGGAAGAACTTGCCCTGGCCAAAGAGAGACTTGCCTTTGCTAGAGAGCAGAAATTGAGTGGGGTAGACCCCACTGGGGGCAGCATTTTACCTCGAGAGAAGGACAGGAGTTTAGACACTAGACACCTGAGTAAGATAGTGCCCCCATTTAAACAAGGGGATGATATCCACAAATGGATAACTGCTTTGGAGAGGGCCTGCACTGTCCAGTGCGTCCCCCAAAGTCAGTGGGCAGCTGTCTTGTTGCTCTCCTTTGAAGGCAAAGGTAGAGATAAGCTCCTCACTACTAGAGCTGAGGATGCTAACAATTACCAAGTCCTGAAAAATACACTGATAGATGGGTTTGGCTTAACCACTGAGCAGTACAGGTTACTGTTCAGGGATACCCAGAAAACTCAGTCTCAGGATTGGTCTGATTTTGTGGATTGTGCCACTAAGGCTTTGGAGGGCTGGTTGCTGGGCAGTAAGGTTACTGATTATAAAGGATTATACAATCTGAACATGAGGGAACAGATTTTAAACAATTGTCAGAACCAGTTGTTGCATCAGCACCTTGTTGACTCGGATCTGACCTCTCCCCAAGAATTGGGAAAGAAGGCAGACAGATGGGTCAGAACAAGGGTTAAGCAGAACCAGGGCCAGAACCAGGGTGGTCAGAAGAAAGCAGACCAAAAGGGTAATACCAAGAATTAGCAAAATGACCAGAAGTCTTCGACAGGTCCCCACCAAACCAAAGAGGGTGGGGGTCAGGCTTCCCAGAAGAAGAAGACTCAAGAAGGCCAGTCTAAAAGGTGGTGCCAATACTGTAAGAGTAAAACTCACTGGTTTAGTGAGTGCACCAAGAAAGGAGGGCAAACTCCTGCCACTGCAGCCCCTAAGGCACCTGCACCCCCTAGTACAGTCAGCAGTGGTAGTGCACCTCCCAAGGGATTAGTTGGGTTAACCTTGGGATCTGAGGGGTATGACAACTTAGTTTGCACACTCACTCAGGCTGTCCTTGTCTGTACAGGGGATATGGATATGTCCCCTGATGCAAGTCCCAATACCTTGGGCAAATACAGACAGACACCTTTTATAAATGGAAAGATGGCTCAGGCCTATAGGGACACTTGTGCCAGTGTCACAATGGTGACACCTAACTTTGTGGACCCTGGACAGATCATACTAGGTACAGACTACCTAGTGACCAATGCTAGCAATGTCACTACCCACCATAGTATGGCAATTGTAGCTTTCTCCTGGGGAGGGGTAAGTGGCCAAAAGAAGGTTGTTGTTAGTTCAGACCTCCCAGTTGAATGTTTGTTGGGCAATGATTTGGAGTCATCACTATGGTCAGAAGTGGAGCAGAGGACTCACATGGAAATGTTAGGTGTGCCAGCACATGTCCTTGCTGTGACTAGGTCACAGGCCAGAAGATGCCCCACTGAACAGGTGCTGGATCCTGGAACAATGGACCAGACACCTTCCAAGAAGAAGAGCAGTAGAGTTAAGGCATTGCCTTCCCCCTTGCCCCAGGTTGAGGATAAAGTCTCAGAGGAAGCTGACCTCAAAGAGCTGAGGGAAACTGAGCCTAAAGAACTTGAACCTGATCAGGTTGAGTTTCTGGGTTCAGGGGGACCCTCCAGAGAAGACCTGGGGAAGGCACAGTTAGGCTGCCCTTCTCTTGAACCCCTCAGACAGCAGGCTGCTGCTGAGGCTGCAGGGAACGCCACAGGTACCCACAAGGTATACTGGGATGATGGACTCCTGTACTCTGAAGCAGGAGACCCCAAACCTGGTGCAACCAGAAGGCTGGTCGTCCCCTTGTCACAGAGAGGTTTCCTTCTTACCTTGGCCCATGAGATTCCCCTTGCAGGACACTTAGGCCAGAACAAGACTTGGGACAGACTTGTCTCACACTTTCACTGGCCTCATATGAATGAAGATACCAAGGAGTTTTGTCGCTCCTGTGTCACTTGCCAAGCCAGTGGTAAGTCAGGTGGCACAACAAAGGCCCCCCTTATACCAATGCCTGTGGTGGGGGTGCCCTTTGAAAGAGTGGGGATTGACATTGATGGTCCAATGGAACCCCAGACAGCATCAGGGCACAAGTTTATACTGGTGGTGGTGGACCATGCCACCAGGTATCCTGAAGCTATTCCCCTTAGGACCACTACAGCACCTGTTGTGGCAAGAGCCCTAGTTGGAGTGTTCTCTAGACTGGGCTTCCCTAAGGAGGTTGTCTCTGACAGAGGTGCAAACTTCATGTCAGGATATCAGACTGCTATGTGGAAGGAATATGGTGTCAACTACAAGTTCACTACACCCTATCATCCACAATGCAATGGGCTTGTTGAAAGGTTCAACAGGACCCTGAAAGGGATGATTCACGGACTACCTGAAAAGCTCAGGCGTAGATGGGATGTCCTGATACCCTGCCTTTTATTTGCTTATAGAGAAGTCCCACAGAAGGGGGTTGGCTACAGCCCTTTTGAACTTTTGTATAGACATCCTGTAAGAGGACCCCTGTGTTTGGTGAAGTAAGGATGGGAGAGACCTCTCAAAAAGCCTGCAACCAACATAGTGGACTATGTACTTGGTCTCCGCTCCAGGAAGGCTGAGTACATGGAAAAGGCTTCTAAAAACCTTGAGGCAAGCCAAGAACTCCAAAAAGCTTGGCATGACCAAAAGGCTGTCCTGACTGTGTACAAGCCTGGACAGAAGGTGTGGGTGTTGGAGCCAGTGGCCCCAGCAGCACTCAAAGACAAATGGTCTGGGCCCCACACAATCATTGAGCAAAAGGGAGAGGTCACCTACCTGGTGGACCTTGGAACTCCCAGGAGCCCCCTCAGGGTGCTCCATGTGAATAGGCTCAAGGCATATGTCGACAGGAAGGACATGAGCTTGCTCATGGCCACAGATGAGGGACAGGAGGAGGAGAGTAACCCTTTCCCAGACCTGCTCACTCAGAACCCTGATGATGGGTCAGTAGATGGTGTTGTCTTTTGTGGCAGCCTCTCTGAACATCAGCAAAAGGATTGCAAATAAGTTCTTCAATCCTTTAGACATATGTTCTCTCTGACACCCAGTCAAACTAATTGGTGTACCCATGAGGTTGACACTGGTGACAGCCTGCCAGTTAAGAGTAAAATCTACAGGCAGCCTGATCATGTCAGAGACTGCATCAAAACTGAAGTGCAGAAAATGTTGGAGTTGGGAGTCATTGAGCCCTCAGATAGCCCGTGGGCTAGTCCAGTAGTTCTAGTGCCAAAGCCTCACACCCAGGGTGGTAAGAAAGAGATGAGGTTTTGCGTAGACTACAGAGGCCTCAATGCAGTCACTAAGACTGATGCCCACCCAATACCAAGGGCAGATGAACTGATAGATAGATTGGCTTCTGCCAACTACTTAAGTACATTTGACCTGACAGCTGGGTATTGGCAAATCAGGTTAGCTGAGGATGCCAAGCCCAAGACAGCATTTTCTACCCCTGGTGGGCATTATCAGTTTGTGGTAATGCCCTTTGGTTTGAAAAATGCACCTGCCACCTTCCAAAGGCTGGTGAATCAAGTTCTCACTGGGCTGGATGACTTCTGTGCAGCATATCTTGATGATATAGCTGTCTTTAGTTCCACTTCGGAGGATCACCTGGTCCACCTAAGGAAAGTGTTAGAGGCACTGCAAGCAGCAGGTCTCACTATCAAGGCCACAAAGTGCCAGATAGGGCAGACACAGGTTGTATACCTGGGCCACCTTGTAGGTGGAGGCCAGGTTCAGCCCCTGGAGAGCAAGATACAATCCATCAAGGATTGGGCTCCTCCAACCACCCAGACTCAGGTTCGAGCTTTCTTGGGCCTGACTGGTTACTACAGGAAATTTGTCAGAAATTATGGATCAATTGTGACTCCACTTAATGACCTGACAAGCAAAAAGATGCCAAAGAAAGTTCAGTGGACAGCAGGCTGTCAAAAGGCATTCGATGACCTAAAACAGGCCATGTGCACAGCCCCTATCCTAAAGAGTCCAGACTACTCCAAACCATTCATTGTCCAAACAGATGCTTCTGAGTTGGGTGTGGGAGCTGTTCTATCTCAGCTGAATTTTGATGGTCATGACCAGCCCATTGCTTTTATTAGCAGAAGGCTGACCCCCAGAGAGAAACATTGGTCAGCTATTGAGAGGGAGGCCTTTGCTGTGGTTTGGGCCCTGAAGAAACTGAGGCCATACTTGTTTGGCACTCATTTCAAGATTCAGACCGACCATAAGCCCCTCTTGTGGCTAAATCAGATGAAGGGTGAAAACCCCAAACTGCTTAGGTGGTCCATTTCCCTACAGGGGATGGATTTTACAGTGGAGCATAGACCTGGCACTGATCATGGCAATGCAGATGGGCTCTCCAGGTATTTCCACTTAGAGCAAGAAGACTCACCTGGTCAAGGTTAGTTTATTGTCCCAAAGTTTTTGGGGGGGGTCATGTAGGAGAGTAGGGTCTGCAATCCTATGATCACCCCAGATTTTTGCTTTTTTGCTTCACTGGTTTACGACTTCTCTGGCTGTGGGCCTGCTAATCAGACCCACAGCCTTGCTGTTCTCTCACTAAATTGACACGTGTGCCTTAGGTGCATTGATCAATTGGTACTGGGCCACCTTATCAGACCCTGTAACTCAGGGCATAGGTGTACCCAGGGCCTACCAGGGGCTGCAGCATGTATTATGCCACCCCTGGCTGGCCATCTAAATCTGACACAACTGGCTGCACGACAGCTGGGGCAAGGTGGTGTAATCACCCCTTGCTGTAGATATAGTATACCTATATCTAACCCTAAAATGGACACTCGTATTCCTATCAGTCACTCCTATGGCAGGCCTTGACGATCCTGAAGGCAGAGTGCTTGGAATCGTGTGAGATGGTGCTCTGGCATGAGCTGAGCCCGTTTGCAGCTTGCGGAACCAAGTCCTAATAGCTGTTCCATGATAACGCATACCCTATACTCTTAAGTGCATTATAATCCTCGCGGTTATATGCCAACTCTGGTATCGCTTTATCAAAACATGTCGAGTAAGGTGTCATACGAATTGGAATACTAACCCCTCGCCAATTCTGGCGACGGGGTTAGCATTCCACCCTTCTAGAGGGACACGACATGTATGTAACTGTGAACCCCGGTTAAAGTTAACTCGAGCCTCAGCATCACAAAATGGATGCTGCCACCACAGACACAAGTCTGACCTCCTGCTGCTGGGAGTCCTTCCAGCGAGGAGAGCTTGGACAAAGGGTTTCCTGTCAGGGGCAGTGCTAGCACCGACCCAGACAGGGTTTTGTGTATCCTAGGTAGGCAGAGCTGAATAGGAAGGTGACTGCAAGTGGCACCCCGGTGCTCACTGTGCATCTGCCAGTTTGAACCAGTTCCAGGGACACACCAGCCCCTGAGCTGGGGAAAGTCCGGCATGGGAGAGGGGTGTAACCACCCCCCTTCCTGGTCCCACCCATGGGCAGGACCTAGTCCCGTACCAGCCCCTTTCTTTAGTATAAAGGTGGGAGCGGGGACCCTTCCAAATTAAATCATCTTTGAATCCTGAAACTACTTTCTACGAAAGGAACTCAAGACTTCTTCTCAAGATTTCTCCCTTGTGACTAAGGAGTAGTCACCCTGCATCTGCGGGCACCAACTAAGAACACTGCGGTTTGCTGCACGTCCTTCCTCCGGAATCCGACTGACCAGCACCACGAGACTCGGCTTCCCTGGTACCTCTGACCTCTACCTACATCATCAGCCCAGCTGAGATCCGTGGGTGTGACGAGACCTCGAGGGACCGGCCATCTTCAGAACTGCACGACGCTTATCCAGCGCGACCGCCGAGGGATCCTCGAGTGAGTGCTTTGGGGTTTGAGAAGCCCTAACCCTGAGCAGCTCCAGCACCGAAGTCCAGCCCCCCAGCATCCACGAGATCTGCGTGGGGCCCTTCTGCTCTTTGCTGCTCACCGCGTTGTCCGGCTACTTGCCTGCTGGCTTGTAGCCCTCTTGACGACGCACCACGACGACAACACCGCTGGTCTGGTTGCTCCAGACTGGCCCTTGCTCCCCTCCAACAGAGGAGCACCCCGGACCCTCCTGGTCCACTCCAGACGCCATTTTGAGTCCACCGCGTGGGCTTGCATTTGCCAAGACTTGTTGCCCCAATCCTGGGTCCAGCGACGTCGACAGCAGATACCTTCGTGGGACAGCTCGCACCTCCATCCTGGTTGCCGACAACGCCTCCTGGTCCGAGAGACTGCAGAGCCCAGCGTCGCCCACTCACCTGGTCGAGGTGACTCCATCCGGTGCCATCCTGGTGCCCATCTAATCACTGGCTAGTGATTCAGAACTTGGTCCCCTCTGCTTACAGGTATCCTCCATCACCGATCCAGGCTTGGATCCCATCGAACCTCAACACTGGTCGCCTGCCAGCAACTTCTTCTTTCAGGCTCCATAGACTGCAACGAGGATTCCCAACGTCTTTCCAGACCTATGCAGCCGCAGCCCCTGGGCTAGGTAACCTGAGCATTTCGGTGCTCCAGCATAGCTTAACTATCCAAAGGTCCAGATCCCTTTTCGTTTCAGCTCTACCTAGTCGGATTCGTCCGATAACACTAACTTTACGAAATCTAGCATCCATAGACTTTGTCCCGCATCCCGCGTGAGAGTGCACACTCTGCACCCGATCTCCCTAGGCCTCCTGCTAGTAATCTGAAGGTTCAGTAGTCCAGTCCTAGCGATCCTAAAGTCTATTAGAGTAGTACTTACCTGCTAGTAATTTCGCATTCCACTTTTAGAGTATATGGTTTTTCGTGCCCCTCGGGCATTTGTGTAAATTGTGCGACTTTCAGTATTTTCATAAGAGCTTTGTATTGTGCTTAGCGCCCTGTCCTCATAAAGAGTCCAGGGCTGTTGTGTTCTAAATAAATATACTTTTATTTTCATAACAACTTGTGTGGTGTCTTTTCACGTGGTGTTCAAGGGGTATATGTGATGGTATAACAGCTGGCTTAACACACCCTCTAGAGTCTAGCCTAAAGACTGCTCTTGTCCATGCTACTAGGATAGCTGGTCTACGGTTGACTTACAACCAATCATCAATAAGGGTTGTCTGGACTGATACATAGTGATCACTAGAATAGTGAGCACTGCATATCAGGCCAACTTCTCACACGCCCCACCAAGTCAAATCCGCTGCAGTTTCTCTGGAGATCCTCACTGACTACCTGAGATCTCTGTTGTGCTGATACCACTGCCTGCGGAGGCAACACTGGAGTGCCCTCATATGCCAGCGTGCCAGGTTGACCAATAGAATGCAAGAAGCCATCAGACCGAGCAGACGAAGGACCTTCAGGACTGGAACAACCGCTCCATTGTAGAATAAAGGAATCATTTCCTGTATGTCGCGAACCTTTGAGGAGCAGGAAATGCACGACATACAGTTGTGTCCAGTACCACACCTATGAACAGGTTGCGCTGGGAGGGTACCAGGTGAGACTTGGGTACATTTATCAAAAAACCCAACCTGTGCAACAACTGAGTTGTCTCTTGCAGATGAAGGAGCACCTTCTCTGGCAACTCCGCTTTGATCTGCCAGTCATCCAGATACGGGAATACAGGTATACCGGCCTCCTGAGATGTGCTGCCACCACTGCCATCACCTTGGTGAAAACTCGAGGCCAAACGGAAGGACCAAATGGAAGGACCGCAAACTGGTAGTGTTGCGACCCCACCGTAAAACGGAGATACTTCCTGTGCTACTTCAGGATGGGGATGTGGAAATAAGCATCCTGCAAGTCGATCGACACCATCCAGTCTTCTTCCAACAGCGCTTGAAGAACCTGCGCAAGAGTGAGCATCTTGAACTTTTCTTGTTTCAGATACAAGTTCAAGATCCTGAGATCCAGGATTGATCGAAGTCTGCCATCCTTTTTGGGGATCAGAAAATACCGGGAGTAGCACCCCTGACCCCTCTCCTGCTCTGGAACCACCTCTATCGCACCCGTTCTGAACAGTACCAGGACTTCTTCCTGCAGGAGAAGCAGGTGGTCCTCCGAACAATAACCTTGGCAAGGAGGGTAATTGGGAGGAACTCCTAAAAAAGGAAGTGCATACCCATTTTCTACGAGATTGAGAACCCAAAGATCTGATGTAACCGATTCCCAATCCCGTAGAAAATGAGTAAGCCGACCCCCTACCGGACCCGCATGATCCGGAATGGTGGATCTAGGGCTGCTTTGCTGATGTAGGTGGGGGTGGGTATTTGAGGAGGAAGTAGAGGAGGAGGAGGCTTGAGGAACACGGGCACAACCCCTTTGTTTACCTCTGTATGATTTATACAAAGGGTTCTGTTGTTGTTGCTTTGCTGGCTTTGTTTATAGGGACGAAAAGGGGACCTCCCAAAGCCTCTGTACTTCCTGGTGGTAGAGCCTCTTGTTTGCAGGCCCAAAGATCTAGCCGTCGCCCGGCTGTGTTTGAACCTCTCTAATGCCACATCCGCTTTCTTTCCAAAGAGGCCAGAGCCGCCAAAAGGCAAATCCATAAGAGTAGCCTGAACGTCAGCTGAAAACTCAGAAAATTTTAGCCAAGCGGCTCTTCTGGTGGCCACTGAAGAACCCATTATCCTGGCCACAGAGTCCGCCGTGTCCATGCCACTTTGAATAACCTGGCGGGCTGCAGCCTGAGTGTCAGTGACAACTTCATTAAAGTTCTTTCTATCTTCCTCTGGAAGCTTAGCTGATAATTGCTTTACCGAATACATTAAGGCATGCACGTATCTGCCCAGCAGGCAAGTAGCATTTGTGGACTTAAGAGCCATGCTACCTGATGAGAAAACCTTTTTAGCAGTTTGATCGTACTGATGAGAAAACCTTTTTAGCAGTTTGATCCAATTTTTTTTAGTCTTTATCTCCAGGTACCTGGGGAATAGAGCCTGCTGACCTATTCGAACAAGCGGCTTGCACCACCAGACTCTCTGGCGAAGGATGGGTAGACAAGAAATCAGGGTCACCAGGTGCTACCCTATATCGCCTCGCCACTGATCTGGACACCACAGGTGCAGATAAAGGTTTTTTCCAGACCTCTAAAATTGGCTCTGTCAGAGCCTCCGTGAATGGCAGAGCCGGTTCAACAGCTGAAGAAGGCAAATGTAATACCTCCGTGAGGATATTAGATTTGAACTCCACTGTAGGTAAAGTCAAATTTAGCAGCTCAGCAGCCTTTTTAATTTCCACATGGTATGGCGCCACATCCTTAGAGGGTGCGTCCCAAACTGCAGGCAACCCTCACTCTGGAGAAAGTTCTAGATCACGTGCACTATGGAGATCCACCAAAAAATCCCCCTGCTCCTGAAGTTCTTCTTCCTCCACATCAGGGTCCTCATATTCTTTCTCCTCCAGGAGACGTTGGGCTCTACGCCTCGACCACTCCATACGAACCAAAGTCGTCGGATCCGGTAATGACTCCGACAGAGTCAGAGCCGGCGTCGAATGAGGAACTGGAACAGTTGGAGGATGGGAAGCCGGAACCAGCGCCGAACCCCGATCCAAATCCTGAGGTCGCTCCGGAGCCGGCGAAGCCGTGTGCGGAGTCGATGACCTCGGCGGCGCCGTACCGAGCCAAGGTGGATATGGCATCGGTATAAACGGCATAAAAGGCGCCGGAGCATATGCTTGAGGGACAACTAAGTTAAACGACAATGGACCCATGAGACCCGCAGGTGCTCCAGAGGGGTACATTGCCCTCGCATATAGGCCAAACATGGCATTTAGAAAATGCGAGGGGTCCTGACCAGGACCAGGAAAGGTAGGGTACGAACCCAATGGATGCTCCGACGGAGGCTGCTCCGGATTCGGCTCTTCTTGACACACTGGGCTATCCACCCGAGTCGGTGCCCGAGGGATCTCGACGTCTTCTTCATGCTCCGAAGACTGACTCGAATCCGGATTCGGTTCCAGCTCCGGATGCGGAGATTTCTCTCGAGATCGTGCAGGCGAAGCACCACCTTCAGGATCACAAACAGGAGAAGGAGACACAAAATCCTTTTTATGCTTTCGAGAAGAAGACTTCCGAAGACCCAGAATGATGCCTTGAACTATGCTTCTTCCTCTTGTGCTTTTTCTTTGAGGAACCCGAAGCCGACCTCGATGCAGACTCCGATCTGGCCCTCGATCTCGACTTCGATCGCGACTTCTGCTTCGATCTCGAGCGCCTAGATCTTGATCTCGAAGATCTCTTGGCTTCTTTACCTTTCGCCTTTGCCAGCAGAAGTTTTGTCTCTCGTTCTCGTAGAGCTTTAGGGTTCATCTTAAAGCAGGATCGGCAGCCTTTAACATGGTCTGAACCCAGACACCACAAACAATTGTCGTGAGGATCTGTCATAGATATTATCCGGGCACACGAGCCGCACTGCTTAAACCCCGTCTTCTTCGACAAAGAACAAAAACACAGTAACACACAAATAGCAACAAAATCACTATCTGAATCAAAGAAGATCCCAGAAACCGTTAGCGTCGACGACGCGGAAAAAAGGGAACGGATGTCATCAAGCCGATGTAGGTATAATATGGGGTCGGTGACGTCAGAGGGAGTCGCGCGCGATGCCGTGCTCCTATGACGTCGTCCACGCCGGCGTGCTACAAAGAATTTTCCGAACGTTGCGGACGCAAGGGGGATATTCACAAGGTGAGGAATCCACTGGCAGATGTATCTATCATAAGGCATAAGCAGAAAAGAGGCTCACCCTATTGAATTAGCTTGTATAGCACCTCTTGTTCAACTGCTGTCTCAGTTTTAGCTGTATATCCAACCACAAGTGCTTTCCGAAGGTATGTGTTGGGAGCCCAGATTGCAGACTTGCTAATGTGTAACAATAGCACTCCTGCAAAGAGTATTGCTGTGGTCTCCACGCCTCTAGTTGAGTGTTTTAACTCAGATCTTTAGGGAATAGCTATCTTTGGCAAGGCAAAAGGATATGAAGGCTGAGATCCACTGAGCTATGTACCGCTTCAACAATGGGCAGCCCTTGTCGGAATTTCAATAAGAGTTGATCCAATTTCCTAACTTTTTAGGCCCTATTGATGTAAAATTTGTAATGCTCTTTCTGCAGCACTGGATGACTGAGAAAAAACAAATTAGCAGATGACCTTTTTCATTGAAGTAGAATGTAATTAGAGCCTTTTGGACAAACTTTGGATTTGCAGCAAGTGTGACCTTATTTTATGAAACTTGGGGAAAAAGGAGATTAATGGAGAAAGCCTGGATCTCACTGTCTTATTCTGCTTATATTATGGTTAACAGAAATGCTGTCTTCCATGATGGCAGGTAAAGTGGTGCCTTGGGTATTGGTTTGAATCCTGCGTCATTTAAAAGAGCACCTAGCATAGTATTATCAAGCTTCCAGGCTGGCGGTGGCTAAGTGCCATTGCCAAACTGCAGTGAATTTTGCCTGCGGCTGGGTTGCTATTGAAAGTCTGCTCAATTTTCCCCACAGACAACATAGAAGGAAAAGTTACATACCTTAAGTTATAGTTCTACATCATAGGTATCTTCATTGAAGTCATTACACTTGAATAACTCCATGCTGCCTGCGTGGACCCCGGAACACCTTATTCCATATATGTAGAATATCCAGGAAAAAAGTCTATATAGTGTTCGTCACTGAAATACATTTTTCATTCACTTGAAGTGTAGACTGTCAGAGTTGTATTTTCTTGGAACATTCTGGTAGAGGTCGCATGAGGCAGGAACTGTAAAGCTTACAACACTCTTCATAGGAAAAGGGGCTGTGTCAGAAAATCTAGAATGCAAGGAAAAAACAGCCTGATAGGCTAACACTAAAAAGTGCAAAAGGAGTCATGTACCTTTAAAAATCCCAGAGGGACCCAATCCCACAATGCACTATAGGGGCAGTTTGCCTGAGAGAGTCAGTTCTTTTTATGAGACTATAAATACAATAATGATAATACTACCACGTGACAGCCGGGGAGGAGAGAGGGTGTTTATGACTTTACTGAAGATACCTACCATGCAGAACTACACCTACAGGTATGCAACATTTCCTTAACCCCTTCGCTGTGGGGCTAATTCCCCCACGGTGCTGGGGGCAGGGGGGCACCGCGATGCTCATGACGAGCTCGGCTCGTCACGCAGCACGGTGGCGCTGTGCTCATGACGAGCTGAGCTCGCCATGACCACGCCCGTTTCCATGGAACGCTCAGCACAGCAGGGGAATTATCCTCGCGTGGCCGTTCCGTGGCGTTCATGACGAGCTGAGCTCGTCATGAGCACCCAAGGTGTTAAGCATGGTAGGCTCTTCATTGATAGTCATGCACCTTGGATATAATAGCAAGCTAATCAAACTCCATATAGCAGATATATATATATATATTTCCTGTGAGACTGTAAAGATCGTACAGAGGGAGCTGTCATGAGCCGACAGTAGAGTAGAACAGAAGGACAAGGAAAACATATTTCAAAAGATTTCTTACCATCTCTTGTCCAAACTTCGAGTCGGCTAGAGTATCCGATTCTAAGCAGTAATACTTTGTGAATGAGTGCAGAGAGCTCCAAGTTGCTGCCTTACAAATGTCATGAATAGGAACCTGCTTCACCCAGGCTGTGGTCGCAGCTTTTCCTCTTGTTGAGTGAGCCCGAGGTTTGCCTGGTAAAGGCTTATTGGCAATCTGGTATCATAGTGAAATGCATGAAACTATCCACCTAGCTATAGATTGTTTTGAGGAGTAAACCTTGTCTCATTGCCCCATAACTTATGAACAGTTGGGAAGATTTTCTAATAGATTTTGATTTCTCTAGGTAAAAACAAAGGACTCTTTTGAGATCAAGAGAGAAGAGGGATTTGGAAATAGATACAAAGAGTGATAGATTGATTGAGATGGAAATCTGAAACTACCTTAGGCAAAAAAGAAGGGTGTGTATGTAAAGCAACCCTATGTGGTGGAAAACTGTAAAGGGTTCTACAGAAGATAAAGTTTGCAAGTCACTGAATCTACGCACCGAGGAAATTGTAACCAAAAAGGCTGTTTTCCACGACATGTGTTTCAGCGATGCGTTATGGATCGGCTTGAAGGGCGGACCCATTAATTTAGATAACAATATGTTCAACTCCCAAGGAGGAGGGGGGTTTCTGCGAGGAGGAAAAACCTTTTTAAGGTCTTCCAGAAAGTCTTTGACCACTGGGATTTTGAAAAAGATATCGCTGCTGGGTGGGCTCTTATTGAGGACAGCTGTAGGCCAGATTTGGCTTGATGCATTAAATAGGGCAGTATAATATTTTCCTGTACTGTAATATGATCGTAGTTCTTTGAACAACACCAACTCTTTACCTGGCCAGACGACCATCTGGACACTGCAATGGTCCAGCTCTGCCTATCCTCAGTTTTTCGCTGGCTAACCTTGGCCCAGTTAAAATGCAACAAGGACAAATCGGAGGTCCTCTTCTATGGCTCCTTCCCTCTCAGTTTCAAGAATTTGCTGTGGCCCCCGAATATCCCCTGTCCTAAGGTGATGGGCGGCCCTGCGAAAAATCTTGGGATTTGGTTTGGGGAGGATCTAAGATTTGAGGACCATATAAAGAAACTAACCGGGACATGCTTCGCTACCCTAAGAATGCTCAGAAAATTTTTTCCATGCTTCCTAGAGAGGCCAGGGAGACTGATGCTCGAGCACTTACTTTAGCAAGGCTGGACTATGCGAACTCCCTGTTCAGCGGCATTCCTGCTTATTTGGTCAAGCGTCTGCTGGTCATTCAGAATGCTGCTGTCCGTCTCCTTTTTACCGTTCCGAGATGGAAGAGCGTTCGGTCTCATATGTCCAGCCTCCACTGGCTCCCAGTACCTCAACGCATTCTCTTCAAAGCTCTAGTACTCTCATTCAGAGCCACTCATGACCAAGGTCCGGTCTATCTAAAGAAGAGATTCATTCTCTATGCCCCCACAAGAGTACTTAGGTCATCTTCGCTGTTTAAAATGACCGTTCCCCGGTTCAAGCGAACCAGGCTAGGTGGCCAGTCCATTGCAGTGGTAGCGGCTCGAGCCTGGAACGCTCTCCCCTTTCATTTGCGTTCCAGTCAATGTGTAGCCCAGTTCAAGAAAAATCTAAAAACCCACCTGTTTAGAAGTGTGACATAAGACGATCCTTGTATGTTCTCCTTTGCTCTTTCCCACCGCGCCAGGATACTCCCAAGTAACAGTGCGCGTTACAAAACAATTTATACATACATATACATACATACAAATGCGAAAGAGTTTCCATTTAAAAGCATAACAAGCGCTTGTGGAGGGGCGCCTTGCTTTTTTCAGAATGTTCATGCAATCATTTTAGAAGATTTAAGTGTCCATATTCGATGACCTGAGGAGCCATGCTGCCAAATCCAGTGACTGTATCGAGAGATGGAAAATTTTAGCCTGAATTTTGTATAGGAGGTCTGATCTGAGGGGAAGACGCTTGTGTTGGGTTATCGATAAGTGGAGCAGGTCTGTGTACCACCACAGAATCAGCTGGTCAGGATCTATGAGGCTCATTGTAGTGCATGATCTCAGTAGCTTCTGTATCACCAGCGGAATTAACAGGATTGGTGGAAAAGCGTAAACAAATGGAGTTGACCAATCTATCAAAAGGGCATTGCCTAGAGACTTCGGTTAGGGAACCCTGGATGCAAAGTGTTGGCATTTTTAGTTTTAGGCGGTAGTGAATAGATCTAAAGTGGGAGTTTCCCATTCTAGCAAGATGGCATCTACGACTTTGTCGTTGAGGAACTATTCGTGGTTTTTTAAGGAGAAGCTGCTGAGAACATCTGCTTCCACATTTAAAACTCCATGAATGTGAAAAGCTGTAATGGAGAGGTCTCTACCCAGGGACCAATGCCACAGAGTTTGCACTTGGTGAGACAACTGCTTTGGCCTTGTTACACTTGTTTTCTTTGGCGTAAAACATCGTGGTGGTATTGTCTGTCTGAACCATGATGTCCTTTGATTGCAGCAATGGAAGAAATGCTTTGAAGGCCAGAAAAACTGCTTTCAGTTCTAGGAGATTTATATGGTATTTCTTTTCCTCTCTTGGGACCAAAGACCTTGTATGGATAGATCATCCATGTGGGAACCCCATCCTGTAAAGGATGCATCTGTAATTATGGTCTGGGATGGGATGCAGTTCTGAAAAGGAACCCCCTTCAGTATATTGTCAGAGGTGGTCCACCATGATAAGGACTGGCTTGCATTGGGTGTTAGAAGAATCCAACCTTTCCAAAGGCCTATTCTCTGACACCATTGATCCTCGTGACATGTCTGTAGGGGTCTCATATACAAACCAGCATTCAGCACAATGATTATGCATGAAGCCATTGAACCTAGAAGCGATGCTACCATGCAAATGTTGGTTTGGTCTGGCGAAGAATATGGGAACATTTCACTAGGATTGAGAGCACTCTCCCCTGAAGGATACACACTTTCTTTTTGAGTGTCCAGAATAGCTCCTAGAAATTTTAGACACTGAACTGGATTTGTAATGGACTTCTGTGAATCGACCTAGAGACCTGACATTTGCCATTAGAGATGCTGTGCCATCGAAGTCTTCCATTGCTTGTGAAAAGACGCTGCTCTGATGAACCAGTCATCCAGGTAAAGATATATGAAAATACCTTGTTTTCTCAGTTGAGCCACAACCACTGCCATGCATTTGGAAACGGTTTGTGGCGCTGATTTTAGACCACAGTGGAGCACTGCATATTGATAATGATGAGAGCCCACCCGAAAAATTGACTGTGATTCTGTAGAATAGAAATAAGAAACCTCTATCCAGCAATAGAGGGTAGGGAGACTAACCCTCCACCGCCTAACAGAAACCTCTATCCAGTAGGGAGACTAACCCCGCTCCCAAACACCTCACTACAACAGTACCAATAGCATCTGCTTATGTACGAAACTCAGATACACCTAGCTCGAACAAAAGATCACCGGACAAATGGAGCCCATCGCATTTCATACACAGAGGAGGCTCAAACACTCTACCTAATGAAAACGAAAGGATCACTGAAAAAGACATTGATCAGAATCGCCGGAATGAAGGAATGAACTCAAACAAAATAAGAAATAGGCAGATGTTCACTTCTGGTAAATCGACATCTACACAAAGGGAAGTGAAACTCTTAGAATACAAGTGAGCAATATATGGCAGGACATTCTAAATACTCTACAAATTATGAAGAACATTTTAGAAATCACAGTAAGGATTCAATCCAAAGTCGAACTCATTCAAGAATCAATTAATGATATTCAAGGAAAAAGTAAATGGATAGCCTTGCCATTATCGAATAGACCTAATCGACCATACAAAAATCTTAAATATCTATCGGAGGAGGATACCCATGCCCTGCTCATCTCATATGAGTCTACATTCATCAATAAAGGTGCAGAAATTAAATCAGTCCTGATCGATGCAAATAGAACTTCAATCCCTAATAACAGAAAACTCAATCCTAACAACCTAAAACAAGTCAAGTTAACCACCAGTGTTCAAGAGATGAACTTGGGTAACTTAGGGAAACCACTTCTTTGCCTACTGCTAAACTGCCGTTCTGCAGTAAAACACGCATCAGACATTGCTGCCCTCATCATTAGTCAGGAAGTAGACGTAACAATCTTAACAGAAACATGGCTTATGGAGTCTTCTTCCCCTTACATGGACCTATTGGTGCCTCCACAATATAACATTGTGAGGCTGGACAGACAAAAGAAGACAGGAGGTGGTATAGCTTAAATACATCGCTCAGGTATCTCAGTAAGTCAAATACAATCTGATCCTCTTGAATCCTGTGAATACCTCGGTCTCACTATAAAAACTGTAGATAATCAAAGCTGCAACTGCATGCACTCTACCATCCACCAGGAAATAATGCATCCTTCATAGACCAGATAATGGAGCTCATCACAGCTAACTCTAACATTCACTCGAAAGGGTCAACTTTAGACTAGGTGATCTCTAGATTTAAGGCTACTACAATGCACTAAATTGCTCCGTGCGACTGGTCAGATCACCATGCCATAACCTTCTATGTATCTACCGTAAAAAAGAATAAGACCACACAACCAATCAAACTCAAACAGTGGATTCGGGACACCAATGACCATAATATTGAGCAATTAGTAGCACAATGTGAGAAGGATCTTAATCCACCCAACAATTTGATGAACGTTAGCGAACTCACAAATCACTACAACGTATCAATGACGAACATAATAAACTCCACCATACCGCTAAAACTGAAAAGAATAACATAGAAAGATAAAATGTCCTGGTTTAATGGATCAGTAAATGAAGAAAGGCGAAGACTAAGACTAGCAGAAAGAAAATGGAGACAGCACCTATCTTCCCCCCAGCTGAAAACACTCAGGAAAATTAGAAACAACTACAACAAAAGCATTCTCAGATCCCAAAAATAATTTTTTAGAAATGAGCTGGATAATGCTAAAATCAGACCATGGAAACTATTCGAGATGTTAAAACAACAATCCAATAAGATGGCCAAAACTGCTCAGGAATGAACTAAACCCAACTGAGCTGCGAGGAGTTCTTAACCTTCTTCACAGACAAGGCCTACTCTCTAGAAAGGGAACTTAAGATTGGCAGCTGACAACCTCCATAGCCCATTAACATCACAAAATAATGTTTCCATGCAAATCACTCAACCTATGAAGAAAAATAAAGCAAAATGGTCGACATTCAAGCTACATGACCAGAATACTATTGTCAAAATTCTATCAAAACTCCCATCAAAATGCCTGAAAAGAATAAATCACATCGTCGTCCGCATATGGATGAAAATAATCAATGTCTCACTGTCTCAAGGCTCCTTACCGGAATGCCTAAAAACAGGTCAAGTCCTCCCCATCATCAAAAAACCTACAGGGGACCCGGCAGACGCAAACAACTTTCGTCCAGTGACCAATATTCCATTACTAGCCAAACTACTCGAAAAATGCGTGCAACAGCGAATGAGCCGCCACATCCTCATTTTCAGCCCATTGGATGTCTGCCAATCAGGATTCAGACCAGGCCACAGTACGGAAACAGCGATGTTACATATAGTGGATGACGCCCTAAAGGCTCTGGATCACAATGAAAAATGTCTACAGTTCTTCTAGACCTGTCTTCCGCATTTGACACGGTAAATCATGAAAAACTACTAGACTGGCTTGAAAACAGGATGGGCCTATCTGGAACTGTACTGAAATGGTTCAAATCCTTCCTGCAGAACAGAACAGAAATCTTCTTGGTAAACCAAGCACTATCCCCGCCATGCCCTAACTCGATTGGAGTTCCACAAGGATCAACATTATCTCCACCACTATTCAACCTATATGTCGAACCCCTTACAGAAATTCTCCGGCACGCAAACATCTCCTATCACATGTACGCAGCTGATACTCAGATCTACATCAAGATTTTGTCGCTTGAAGAGATCAAGACAATGAATGAGGCATTAAAAGTGTCAGTACAAGGGTTAACTAGCAATCATCCGAAATTAAATGCGCAAAAACTGAATTCCTACTAATATCCCCTCAAAAAAGCTCTGCAGATGTGAAGGAATGGACCAAACTGATCACAGCACTAAACTGCAGCCCTATCCTAGTTGACTCGACCAAATCACTAGGAATCACACTGGATAAGAACCTAGACAAGAAAGCCCACATCAAATCAATGGCAAAAAGTGCCTGTTTTCACCTGAACTATCTTAAAAAAGTGAAACCATTTATCACCACGTCGGACCTTAAACTGGCAGTTCAGTCCTTAGTCATATCAAGGATTATATATGGTTGTACAAAATTAACAGGTCTATCAAAAATATCCACAGCACCACTAAAAGCCTGTCTCAATGCGGCCGCAAGACCCCTTACAGTCTCAAGGAAATATGACCACATCTACCCACACCAGAAGGCATTAAACTGGCTACCATATGAAGTAAGAATTCAACTAAAACTGGATGCATACCCACAAAGCGTTCAACTACAAAACACCAATGTACCGAGCCCAGAAAATGTAATTATAAGGTGGAAGCAGACCATCCCGGAATGCCAGAAACCTGTTGCTGAAACCTCCCATATTTCAGAAGAAGAAAACATATGACAGAGCATTCTCCGGAGTGGCCCCTAGAATCTGGAACTCACTCCCTCCAAACATAAGAAAAATCCCAAACACATCAACTTTCAAAAGGGAGACAAAAATATTCTTGATGAGCAAGTTCCTACCCTAAACAATGGTTGATCACCATCTGCATCGTGATGAATACCTCATATAAGGGAAAACTCACCAGTTAGCGGCGAAGACACTGTAGACTGTACACTAATACAACTAATGGTTCTTTTTGTAATATTGTTGAACTGATATGAAAGACACGTACCAGAAGAAAGAAAACAAGTTACTTATCTGTAACTGTAGTTCTCCAGTATTGAAGCTTTCATAGATACCTGAATCATTCCCCGTCGTTCGAGACGGGAGTCTCCGGTACATAAAAAAGCAATGCTTAGCAGTATAGCAAACTGAAAAGAGGCCTAGGCCCATTTCCCTTTTGCAACCCCTAGCCTTTGTTATGCAAAAAAGGGCCAAACTTTTCCCTGAACCAATTAGAGCTCCTCACCCTCTAGAACACTCCTGAGAGAACCTTTTGCCCCTCAGATTTTTGTGCACTTGTGCCATAAACACCTTTTGTGCCTAATCCGAGGTGAGCCTCTCAGGGGAGAAGGGTGGGTGTATGTGAATCTATGAAAGCTTCCAATACTGGAGAACTACAGTTACAGGTAAGTAACTTGTTCTCTTGCTCCAGTATTGGAGCTTTCATAGATTCACATACCTGAATCAGAATAGCGAGCAGTAAATTATAGCACATTTTGTTTTGTTACCTACAACTCTAAAATAGGCAACATATGTCAGTCCACCATCGCAGTAACTGTCTATAAATACCCATAGACAGATGTGTATAAATTACGTATAATACAGCATACCACAATAAAAATGTGCTTATCTTACCACAAAGGAAGGAGGGATGACAAAGAGGGCTCACCGTTACTGGAAAAGGCTCCTTAGTACTGCTTCTCCCACTGCCACATCCTATTTGCAGGTGCATCAAGGCAGTAATGTCTGGTGAAGGTATGAGTACTCTTCCAGGTAGCAGTCCTGCAGACATCCTGGATAGGTACTCCTGCAAATAAAGCAGTGGAGGTGGACACTGCTCTTGTAGAATGTGCACGAACAGGTGCATTCAACGGCTTCCCCGCCGCCTGATGACAATATTGTATTGTCTTTGAAATCCATCGAAAAATTCCCCTTATTTACAAGGGAAAAAACCCCTCCCTGGGGGCACTATAAGCAACAAATAGTTAGGAAGACTTGCGGAAAGGCCTTGTTCTTTGCCAGTAGAATTTCAGGCAGTGTTGAACATCTAATGAATGAAAAGCTTTTTCCACTGCTGTTGATGGTTGATGGAAAGAAAACGCATAAGAATCAGTGGTTCATTTAGATGGCAATCTGTTGGCACTTTTGGAATGAATTTGGGATTAGTCCCGATGACAACCCTGTCCTTCTAGAACTAAAATAACGGTTCTTGTGTCGTGAGAGCCTGTTTTTCTCCAATTCTTCTGGCTGAAGTGAAAGCTCTAAGAAGAGCTAGCTTCCAGAATAAGAATTTTTGGTCCAAAACAACCCCTTCCTGAATTACTTCATAATTCTTTCAGACCACAGTGATGGACTCAAGGAAGTCGTCTATATCGAGAAATTGCCCCCAGGTGCACTTTAATAGAAGCAAGGGCCAAACCAGATTTTGCCAACATCCGAATATATGGAATAATTTGATGTGTCTCTGAGTTTAGAGGATGAATATTATGTTCTTGGCACCACAAACTGAATCTCTTCCATTTCATCCTATCTGCTTTGTTTGTAGTTTCCGCTCTGGCATGTGCTCGAATATCTCTGCATTCTGCCGAAATATCTAAGATGTGGAATTCGCAATAATCAGGAGCCAGGCCGCTAAGCGCAGCGATTTTGGGTCCGAATGAAGCACTTGTCCCCGGGACATTGTCAAGAGTGATAATATTGGAGACGAATTGGTGATCCTCTGATGGCAGGAGCAACTCTGAACCAGTGTTGTCTGGGTTACCATGGAGCTATTAGTATTACCTTGCTTGGTTCCTTCTTTATCTTTGTGAGAGCATGTGGCAGGAGGGGGATCGAAGAAAAGGCGTAGGCAAAGACGCCTGACCATGTTTTCAAAAACGCATTCCCCCAGATTCCCACTGGTGATGCCAACTTGCGAAGAACCAACATTCTGATAGATACGTCTGCCAGTGGATTCCTCACCTTGTGAATATCCCCTTGCGTCAGCAACATTTGGAAATTATTTTCGTAGCTTCGAGCCGACGTGGACTTCGACGTTATAGAGACACGGCATTGCACGCGACTCCGCTGACGTCAGCGACGCCCATAATAGGCCCACGCCGGCGTGATGACATCAGTTCCCTTTTTTCCGCGTCGTCGGCGCTAACGGTTCCGGGATACTCAGTAGCTTTCCAGTGACTTTGTTGCTATTTCCTTTGTATTTCTGCTTCTTTGTTTCGTGACGATGTCGACGAAGAAGACTGGCTTCAAGCCCTGCAAGGAATGCGGGAAGATGATGTCCATTACGGACCCGCACGAGGACTGCTTATGGTGCTTAAGCTCTGATCATGATGTGGATGGGTGTTCATCTTGTCGAAAGATGAACCCAAAGGCCCTGCAGGAAAGAGAAACCAAGCTCCTGGTGGCGAAGTTGAAGGCTGACAAAGGTAGGAAGTCTTCACGATCTCGTTCGAGAAGGGCGAGGTCGAGGTCGAAGTCAAGATCTAGATCTCGAGAGGAGTCGACCTCGAAGTCCTCAACGGAACATGCTTCAAAATCAAGAAGGAAGCATAAGAAGAGGAGACATGAGTCCCGACGTCACTCGGGAAAGGAGTCGGACTCGAGATCGATGTCGTCAAAGAAGGTTCGATTGAAGGTGATCCCACCGTAGGAAGCTTCGAATCGGGAAGGTGTGGCTTCGCCTTCGGAGTCGCAGGTGCAGTCGCCGACTCCGGCTTCCGATCCATCTCCGGCGCCGTCCCCGGCCCGAGAGGAAGAAGAAGAAGAAGTTCAGGTGGAAGGGGAATCTGTGCCTATGGAGGAGCTGGATTCGTTCCCACCTCGAGTCCAGCCTGAAGGTGTTCAGCCACCTTTTCCTGCCCCAGGCCAAGACCCATCAGCGTTTTTGGATGTATGACGTTACAACGCATACTTTTACAACGCCTACCTTTACAACGCGGTTTTTACAACGCATACCATTACAACGCATAATGCTTTTAGGCGCTGGATAGTGAATAGTTTAATTTACTATTCCAATTCCAGTCCCCGTGGATAGTAGGGAAGGTTATTGGATAGTAAATTAACCTATTCCCTATCCTAGAGCGCCCCCCAGCGCAATGCGTTGTAATAGTTTGCGTTGTAAAAGTTGCGTTGTAATGGTAGGTAGTTGTAAAAGTTGCGTTGTAACGGTTGTATACCGCGTTTTTAAACGCAATGTATGGCGTCTTTACGAGGGCTTGGTACCCCCTCTGGGGCCCCTTCGGGTCCCATGGGTCCACTGGCCTATAATTTGGGGGTGCCACACTCCTATGCCCCGGCTCCATTTATGCCGTTTATGCCGGCCCGACGCCGCCATGGCAATACACGGCTCCGCCGAAGTCGTCGACACCGGTCCCGGCGTCGCCCGCTCCAAGTCGACCTCGAGTACAACCCACTGGGCCATTGGAGACGATGGTGGATCCAGTGGAGAGGCGTGTTAAGGAGAGGTCCAGGAGGGAGGCACAACGCCTTTTGGAGGAGCAGAGATATGTTGACTCTCATCCTGATGTGGAGGAGGGTGAACTAGAAGAAGACTGCTTTGAAGACCTGGCAGATGCTAGTGGCCTGGATTTTTCCCCGGAATGGGAGTTACCATCAGGTTCAGATGCACCTTCAAAGGACGTCCAGCCTTATCATGTAGTAATGAGGAAGGCTGCGGGTCTTCTTAATTTGACTTTGCCAATAGTTGAATTTAAGTCTAATCTGAGGTCCTACACTCGCCTAGTTCAGTGGTGGAACCGTTGCTTCCGTTTAATGAGGCTTTAACAGAGCCTATTATGGAGGTGTGGAAAAAGCCTTTAACTGCTCCGGCTGTTTCCAAAAGTGTGGCAAGACGATACAGGGTTGCACCAGAAGACCCTGTATTTTTAACATCTCATCCTTCTCCTGAGAGCCTGGTCATTCAGGCAGCATGTTCAAAGAAGTCTTTGAGTGCGTTTCCCCAAGTGCCTGGGGATAAGGAGGACAAGAAGCAAGATCAGGTGGCCATAAAGACTTTCTCCTCGGCAAGTATGGCATTGAAGTCCACTAATGCCACTTGTCTCATGGGGAGATATGTGCACGCGATTCAATGCGTTCTTTGGCTCCTAAGATTCCTGATGGAAGTTGAGTGATTTTGAGGAAGTGTTGTCTGACGCTCAAGCGGCGGCACTCCAAGTAATACAAAGCGGATTGGACACTGCTGATTCTGTGGCGCGGATCATGGGCACTGCGGTTGCCACGAGAAGGTCGGCTTGGCTAAAATCATCAGACTTTTCTGCAGATGTTCAAGCAGCTTTATTGGATCTGCCATTTGATGGTATTGGTCTCTTTGGCAAAAAGGCTGATACTGCCTTAGAGAGGTTTTAGGACAGTAGAGCTACTGCCAAATCTTTAGGTCTCCAGATCAGAGGTTCTTCGGCCAGGAGATTCAGAGTTCTAGACGCTCTTCCTTTCGCAATTATCGACAAGGTCAGCAGCAGCAGCAACAACAGCAGCAGCAGCAGAATACCTTGTACAGATCTTACAGGGGAAAGCAAAGAGCTCGTCCTCGTGGACGTCAGGCCTCTTCCTCCTCCGCCTCCTACTACCCCCCAGCCACAGAAAAGCAGCCCTAGATCCGCCATTCAGGATCATGCGGGTCCGGTGGGGGGTCGGCTTACCCACTTTCTATGGGATTGGGAATCGGTTACATCAGATCTTTGGGTTCTCAATCTCGTAGAAAATGGGTATGCCCTTCCCTTTCGGGAATTCCCTCCCAATTACCCTCCTTGCCAAGGTTTCTGCACGGAGGAACATCTGTTGCTTCTACAGGAGGAAGTGCAGACTCTATTAAGAAAGGGTGGTAGGCTCCCGGCTCCGCCAGCCTTTGTCCGCCGCACCGACATCCTGGCATATATCCTGGTGAAATTTAATACCTGATCGCGTGTGGCGCGGCGCTGATTCCAGCGGTGTTTTCCCTGAGTCTCTCCCTGCCCGGCGGCCGGAGATAGCTCCGAGACGACTTTCAGCCCTGGATCCCGCCTGCACACTCGCTCTTTGCCGTGCCCCGGAGGACTGATGGCGGCCAGCCTACCCTATCGGCGCTGAAGACCTGAGCACCGGTGGGAACCTAGTGAGGCACTGTCCGTGTGGCGCCGCTTGAGAAGACTTGAAATATGCGGTGAGAAGTGAGCGCTTGCTCCAATGCGGCACTAATCCGAAACGGATCCTCTGTTTGGGACAGATCGTATGCGGAGAGGGTCGCTCGGCCATGTTTGCTTGCCCGCGGTTGCCTGACCCCAAGCCTCACTACCCTGCTCCGGTATGGGACGCCTCTCCGCGATGTGATACTCACTGGCATTGTCTTTGGTGCTACTGAAGTCCTACATTGACGCTCGCCTGTGCCACATTTATCCTGGCGATTACCCTGGATTTGTGCCATAATGGCTTTGTTTGGTGCTCCGTGTTTTGGGGGAGAGCGCCCGTCCCTGCCAGTGGACTGTGCTGCCCCGCCTGAGATGGGGTCCGATTTTCAGGCGCCTTCCTTCGGAAGTGAGAGACATGGGCTTCAGCCCACACTTTCATTCGGTACCATCCTGAATGCCCTGCGCGACTTCCGTGCCGACATGCACCAAGGCTACCAGGTACTTGGAGGGAAGCTGAACGATATGGCGTCGGCGCTGCGGCAGGGATGCAACGCTCTGATCCAGCAAACCCTCCATTCGTCTCTGCCTGCGTCCCATGGGGATGCAGTGCTACCTTCTGCCCGCCGGACATATTTGCCCGCCTCCAATTCTATGGACGCCCGAGACCGTCAGCCTGACAACGATGTCTGGGATACTTTGTCTCCCCTTTCATCGGAGAGTGCTACATTGTTGGATTTTACATCGCGAGTGCCTTGGAACCTATCCACAACATTGCTGACCCTAACGATAGCTCCTGGGTTATATCCTCCGACTTTGTTATCGAAGAACTCGTACATTCTGCAAGTCTCTGAGGAACCCCCTATTGTAGTCGGTGGATTTTCTGGTGACTTTCGAAGGCCATTTTATGTTTCTAAGACACTTTCATTCTCTCTGCGGCCATATTGTCTCCTTGTTTTACAGTGGGCGGGTTTTTTCCGGGGAGCGTATTTGGGGATGTATCCACGATCGGGCCAGGGCTAGGCTGCTTCTTTGTTAACAGCTTCTTTGCTGGTTGAGCCGGGGTTGGGACGTTTTTTCTGCATCCAGTTTACTCTAACGCTGCTTTCCTCTTTGCTCTCTCTGGGGCGGGCTGTTTCCTTTTTTCTGACGGTTGTGGCTCCCCACGGGGGGCGGATGAGTGGGGCCACCTGAGATCGGGCCAGGGCTGGGAGATTTCTCTAGTGTGCTGTACGCATTGCCGGGCGGGGACTGGGATGGGACTACTTATTGTCTGATTTATTCGCACATTTTGAATTGACTCTCCCCACCTCCAGCTTTGCTTGCTACTCCTGTTGTGCTGCTGATACTTGAGGTTGGGGATGCTTACGGGGCTGGTGGTGACCGGGAGTATGCTGAACTTTCCTCCTCCTACCTCTTCTGAGAGTCGGAGATTGAGATGGTCTTCTCACTCTCTATACTCTCTTTCCCGCTTGGGGTTCTTCTGGGGCGACAGGCATGCCTATTGGGGGGGGGTGGGCCGTGGCCTTCCGCTGGTATGCAGGGTGGGGGGATGGGATGTGTTTCGTGTTTTTCTTTGTCTCTATGGCCCTCTTTCTTTTTTTTCTCTTCTTCTGTTTCTTTCTCTTCTGTATTTCCCTGTTTCTTCTGGGGTCGGGGTTCAGTGTTCTTAGGGAGTTTATTGTGTTGTAACATTCTCTGCATAGCGTTTGGTCTTAGTTCCTTGATGGTGGCCTCCTGTTTCCTGACAAATGCCTTCCTCTATTATGCCTCCTTCAGGGTGCTCCTTGAACGATGATGGCTATCCTGGTCAGTGATTAGCCTTGACTCTCTTCGTGGTTTCCACGTTGTACTCGACAAAATCATAAAATTAAACCTTTTCCTATCCTCATATTATGGTTCTATGTTCTACACGATACTCTTCGCTCATGGACTGCTTTAGAGGCGTTCTGTCCTATTGGTTCTTTCGTATCCTTTCTCCATATGTCATAGGGGCCGGCCCCGAGAGGTTGTAGGCAGACGCTGTGTATTGTGCATTTTACAAATAAAGGTTTTCAAAAAAAAAAAAAAAAAGAAAGGGTGCGATAGAGGTGGTTCCAGAGCAGGAAAGGGGTCAGGGATGCTACTCCCGGTATTTCCTGATTCCCAAGAAGGATGGCAGACTTCGTCCAATCCTGGATCTCAGGATCTTGAATCTCTGTCTAAAGATATTCAAGATGCTCACCCTTGCGCAGGTTCTTCAAGCGCTGCTGGAAGAAGACTGGATGGTGTCGCTCGACTTGCAGGATGCGTATTTTCACATCCCAATACTGAAGTTGCACAGTAAGTATCTCCGTTTTACGGTGGGGTCGCAACACTATCAGTTTGCGGTCCTTCCTTTTGGAATTACTACTGCGCCTCAAGTCTTTACCAAGGTGATGGCGGTGGTGGCAGCACATCTCAGAAGGTCGAGGATTCCAGTATTCCCCTATTTGAACGACTGGCTGATCAAAGCAGAGTCGTCAGAGAGAGTGCTCCAACATCTGCAAGAGACAACCCAGTTGTTGTACAGCATTGAGCACGATTGTTTTTTGAGTATCGTCACAACTTTATCAGTGAGTACTCATATTGGTTAAACTCGCTACCACTTCACATAGGGTGAACTGCACGCTTCACATATATTTTTTCAAAAAAACTCCAGTCAAACACTAGGGGACTCTCTAATCTTTACATCTCACGGTTGCAAATCTATTCTGTAGTCTTGGACTATCTTCACTTTTTAAACTTTACTTTTCAAATTTTGTGCTAATTCTACACTCTGTAGGCATGTACTTGTTTGAAGCTAGCATATTTAGTCATTTAATCTTACATTTAGTATTCTAAATGTTTTTCATTGTAGGGCCCATCGACAGAACTCAAAGTCGTGAAGAAAACATTTAAAAATATTAGGTTTTCATTAACCCCTGAAGAAGGGTTCAGTTGAACCCGAAATGCATTGAGTTTTTTATTAATACTTGTTTTTCATGAAAATTGTATACATGATATTTTCTCTTACATGTTATCAAAGCAATGAACATATATAATTTTTGTTTAAATGTTTAAATACATATGCAAAAAATACATGCACTAAATGTATTTCTCATCAAGAGTATCTTAATTTGTTTGAGTCTTTTGTAGCAAAAGGTTCTCACTAATGTTTTTTGAACACAGGAAATAGTTTATCGAAACCCTAGAGGCTTCAGGTAGAGGACCCTGCAGACCTGAATATTTCGAGGCCTCGACAGAGCTGTTTAACATAGTGGGTTGGGGGCACAACCCGTAGCAGGGTAATCCCTTATTGTTTAAAATTTGTTCAACATTTGAGTATTATAGATTCAGTCGGTGTGCAGGTCTCACACTCACAGAGTGCTTTAGAATAAGCCTCCATTTGGGCTTGTGTCGCTCCGACACCCAGAAAGGGGGGGTACGGAGGAGATGAACGCCGGACACCTGTTCCCGGCAGGGAGCGAGAACAGGCGCCAGCGCCACAGGTATGGGAGGAAGAACTCCTGGACTTACGCTTGTGTTTACCCGCCTCCGAACGACTTCTGCCGGAACGTCCTCAGGAGTGGACTCTATCCCGAGAGGGAGAGCTGCGACGCAAAGGTGCAGGACCGGACAGCCGTGTGGCCAGCAATTTCATACGACGCTCCCGTAAGAACTTTGGTTTCATCCGCTGGCAATTGTCACACTCTTTGGAGTCGTGGTGCATCCCGAGGCACCACATACAGATGGTGTGCGGGTCCGTTACCAACATCTGACATGTACATGTCTCACACACTGGAAAAACAAGGGGAGAGCAAGGGATGGTGTCCACCCGTGGTGGACAGAGAATACTCCTATTCTCCTGATCAAGGATATAGAAAACAAATGGAGGAGTAACTGCGACCCACACCTGCACTTCACCCACAGCGCAGATAAAGACAAAATGTTTTTTCTGGACATAGAAATTCAAAGAGAAAATGACAGCCTGACAACAAAAACCTATTTCAAACCCTCGGCTAAAAACAATCTGCTGAGATACGAGAGTTTCCATCCTCGCCCCCTGAGGGAAAACTTGCCCTATGGCCAATATCTGCGGCTGCGGAGAAACTGTAGCAAGTTGACCTCACCAAAAAACTAAGAAACCGTGGCTATCCGTCCAAAATTATCCACAAATGTCAAAAAAGAGCAAAAAACCAACCAAGACAAGCCCTACTAGAGGAAACAATGAAAAGCAACGAAATACCTCCGCTCACATGCGTTACAACCTATAACGCTATTTCCAATCAAGTGAGCAAAAGCATAAACAAACATTGGCCCATAATAAACTCGGGAAACTTCAAATGGGAGAAACCACTGTTCTCATACAGGAAAGCGCAGAGCTTAAAAGACAGCTTGGTAAACACCAGACCCAAGAGTACAACAACAAACAACAACCCCACCCTCACCCAGATGTGGGGTCTCCCACCTGTGACAGGACACTCAAGATGTGGGGATTGCAGTGTATGCCACCTCACTGACAATACCAAAACCCTAAATCTGGAAGAAGGCAAAGTCTGGGAACAAAGGTCACATACCAATTGTAACAGCAGTAATGTTATATACCTGATCAAACGTACATGTGGAAAACCATATATAGGAATGACCACACGCAAGATAAAACGGCGCATCTGTGAACATCGAAGCACCATCCGATGTAAGAAAAATACTACCAGACTCACAGACCACTTCCTGACGGTACACCACACCCCGAATGATATGAAGTGGACAGTGATCGAACAATTACAACCAGGTCCCAATGTACAATCCTGTCTCTTCGAAAAAGAACAACTAGGATTTATAGACTTTCAACCCACAAGATGAGCCTGAATGACAATATCCTGTGGGCATCTGTCTTAAAATAAATAGTGACCCCATTTGTAATATGCACTGTACCATCAAGGTCACACCCCTCTCCTGAGCCTTGTAAATCCCCATGATAATCCAACATTTGGTTTTTACAGTGCTTGTTTGGCTTCCTATCGGAATCTTTTCCAAGGGCATAGTCTCTTTTTTAAAACATTATGGCTTTAACCCATTGAGCGCTCTTCTCCTCCGATGAGACGCTTCCAACACCAAAGGGCCGTCTTTGATCGGACTCTCCTTTTATGTATTCATTTGCCCTGTTCATCTTTCACGAAGTATCAACTCCACGCATGCGCAAATGCCAAGCATGCAATCACTATGGTGACTAGCGGCCCCTCCGGCTTTCCATAGTTACACTTCCCGGGCCAGTGACGCTGTCACCACGTGACCGTACCCGGAAGTAACGTTCCATTCATTACCAGCTCCCAGCTGCACGGCAATTCTAGCCGAGCAGCGGAAGGTAGTAGTAGGTTGTTGGCCACCCTCCGCGCCGGTAAACTGTAAGTAAAACGTACGTTTTACTCCCACAGAACCTCCATGCGGGCATTCGCCACGCAGTATAATGATACCGATGCGGCCACATATACCGCCCTTCGGCAGCCAACAACAACCTAATCTCATTACGGGTACTCTATCATATTTCTTACACAGAATATGTTGTACCCCGAGATGAGCCTACCCCCTGCCCGCCAAAGCACATGAAAGCACTACAATAAGTAAGCTGTCCCCTGCCATGCAGCATCTGTATCCCTCTTAATGTTACATGTTTGTGAGTCCTGTGTGTTCCCTTTTTTTGATACAACGGGCACAGTCTGCACCATAACTGTTAATGACCACCACTGCCTGGTTCATGATACATATCATCGTGCATTATGCGACTTTTTCGAAATAGAATGTAATTGCGATCAAAATAGAAATAACGCATTATGTGACATTTTCAAAATAGAATGAAATTGCGATAAAAATAGAAATAATGCATGCGATTGAGCACACACCTATTGATATATATATATCTGTCCCGGCACCAGAAATAAGCCCCCAGGAACACGAGATCACCACGCTACTGATCACTAGAAGTTTTTCCAATAATCACCGTGGCATGAAGTATGAAAGCACTGAGACACAGCACGACGTAACAGGCTAGTAAGAATGTTTGCGCCTGACACTTGCTTACTTTCTCTTCCCCACAGGTTTTTTGCTTCTTTCGACTCATGCTCACTATTTTTTGAGCATACTACCATTGGCTACTTTGCCAAGAGGTACAAAAAGGATTTAGGATAGGGTGTGCCTTTTAGGGGGCTCACACCGTCCATCTCCTTGGTCCTGACGAATACCGGGTATTCACCCATATGGTAGAAAAATGTTGACCAACTCACCATTACACATATAGAGATACTCAGGTCGTAACTCCCCTCCCAGTATCTCGCCCCTTACTTTTAACATTGTCCAGTTGCTTTTAAATGAAACTCATTTTTTCAAGTTAAACCAGGACAATTTTTAACAATTATTTTTCTGCACCCACATTCATAACCTGCTCCACTGTACTACAGGTGTCGAAGCACACCCTGGTGACGCTAGGCAACTGGGGTGGACCCCGATGATGAAGCATGTCACCACTAGGTGGTGAGTGAGGGATTTCTTACAAAAGGAATAACTATTCCTCCTCTTGGAAAACCTTCAGCTTAACTTCGGGTAATACTCCTTCATTTGTTTTCTACATGTCTCACACACTTCAAAGCTCGAAGGCTTCGAGAAGACCCGAAAAACAGGTCAAGGAACCGCTGGTTTTCCAGGATCCGCGTTGGGAAAAGGAGAAAACTGACGTCAGCCAGCCGGGAGGGGGGGGCCATATATGGCTCAGTTGACGTCACTTCCATGGACGACGTCAGGGCGGAGCACAGGTGCTGCTGCAGAGAGTTTTCGTGCGTGCCACGAGCGGTACCGGACCTGAGAACATTTTTTGGCAGCCTACGCAACGACTCTATACACATGCCTAATCCCTGCTGATGAGAGGTAACAACCTCGAAACACGTGTCCAGGGATGGCCAACGCGACAGTGATTTTTCGTCAAGACTCTGGCAGAGGCGCACCCGCTGATGCTTACTTCATGGACCACAATGCTTTGGGGTAACACGCTGATGGGACGAGCAGTGTGCGACCATTAGATTTTCATTTATATTCAGGCTCCCTTGAGCCGGTGGGGCTGACGAGCTCATGGTTTTACGCACCTGCGTGCCACGAGCGGTACCGGACCTGAGAACATTTTTTGGCAGCCTACGCAGCGACCCTTCACACATTCCTAATCCCTGCTGGTGAGAGGTAACAACCTCGAAACACGTGTCCAGGGATGGCCAAAGCGCCAGTGACTTTTCTTCAAGACTCTGGCAGAGGCGCACCCGCTGATGCTTACTTCATGGACCACAATGCTTTGGGGTAACACGCTGATAGGACGAGCAGTGTGCGACCATTGGATTTTCATTCATATTCAGGCTCCCTTGAGCCGGTGAGGCTGACGAGCTCATGGTTTTACGCACCTGCGTGCCACGAGCGTTACCGGACCTGAGAACATTTTTTGGCAGCCTACGCAGCGACCCTACACACATGCCTAATCCCTGCTGATGAGAGGTAACAAACTCGAAACACGTGTCGAGGGATGGCCAACGCGACGGTGATTTTTCTTCAAGACCCTGGCAGAGGCGCACCCGCTGATGCTTACTTCATGGACCCCAATGCTTTGGGGTAACACACTGATAGGACGAGCAGTGGGCGACCATTGGATTTTCACTTATATTCAGGCTCCCTTGAGCCGGTGGGGCTGACGAGCTCATGGTTTTACGCACCTGTGTGCCACGAGCGGTACCGGACCTGAGAACATTTTTTGGCAGCCTACGCAGCGACCCTACACACATGCCTAATCCCTGCTGATGAGAGGTAACAACCTCGAAACACGTGTCCAGGGATGGCCAACGCGACAGTGATTTTTCTTCAAGACTCTGCAGAGGCGCACCCGCTGATGCTTACTTCATGGAACACAATGCTTTGGGGTAACACGCTGATAGGATGAGCAGTGTGCGACCATTGGATTTTCATTTATATTCAGGCTCCCTTGAGCCGGTGGGGCTGACGAGCTCATGGTTTTACGCACCTGCGTGCCACGAGCGGTACTGGACCTGAAAACATTTTCTGGCAGCCTACGCAGCGACCCTACACACATGCCTAATGCCTGCTGATGAGAGGTAAAAACCTCGAAACACGTGTCCAGGGACGGCCAACGCGACGGTGATTTTTCTTCAAGACTCTGGCAGAGGCGCACCCGCTGATGCTTACTTCATGGATAACAATGCTTTGGGGTAACACGCTGATAGGACGAGCAGTGTGCGACCATTGGATTTTCATTTAGTTTTCGGATTCAGTCTGACACCTGGGGATATTCTAAGTTAAGGAATCTGCGGCTAGACGTCTCTATCAGATAAGCCAGACGTCCTCAGTCAGGCATGCCGCCTAACGGCAACTGAGGAGAACATCACTCTGCTCTTCAAGTCTGTTGTGTCTAAGCCACATTCTAGGGCAATCGTTGCTGTATCTCTCCCGTCCACAACAGCTTGGAAGAGGAGAGCCTGGTGCTCCTTTGAGACTCGTGGCAGCACCTGCGCAACTTTATCCCACAGCGAAAGGTACTAAGTGCTCAAGAGGCATGCAGTGTTTACCGACTGCATTGCGAGGCTGGTGGAAGAAAAGCTCTTCTTACCAAAGCTGTACAGCCTTTTGGATTCCCTGCCCAGGGGTGCGTAAGGGAACGCGCTACGGGAGTAAGAGGCTGGGACCACCAAGCTCTGGAGAGTGGGATGAGCGGAGAGAAAATCTGGGTCGTCGGGTGCAAGGCATGGCAGTGGAAATAGTTGTATTCACAGGGGCCCCTGTGCTAGGCTTGGGCCAGGCGCCCTTGTAGAACGTCTTTCAAGGCCTCTTTGAAAGGCAGCAAGGGTTCTGTAGTGAAGACACCAGGCTACAGGACCTCCATCAAGACATTAGTCTTGACTGCCACCATAGGAAGCTGCAGGTCCAAGACCTCCGTAGCCCTACATACCACCAATGCAAAAGAAGCCCCCTCCACTGTAGCCAGGTTAGGAGGAGACAGAATGCCAGGCTCGGGGGGGTGGGGTGGGGGGTTGGGGGGTGGCCAGGCCGCTAGCATCACCGGGTACTCATACCAGTCCAGGTCTTGATTGGCTTGCGGGATATCTAAGGGATCCTGCTACCCCTCCCAATTATCATCATCCAACCCTAGCCCTTCAGAATAGGGCAGAGTGAACAACATTAGCTTCGTGGACACCGGTCTTGCGTCAGTGGACGCCCAAACGGTTCCGTGTTGTTTGGCAGAATGACGGGGAAGGCACTGCCAGTGGGTGCTGGCGACACCAAGGGTCTCGATGTCAGACACAGTGCTGGGGAAGGTCGGAGTGATACAACTGGCACCAGTCCAGATTCAAGAGGATCCGGTGGCGCCAGAGGCGCAGACCTCACGAGATCTCATTCTACTGAGCCTGAGGGCCAAATATGGCACACATGGTGTCACAGAATTCTTTTAACAGGGCGGGGGTCGTTGCCAGAAAGGGAGGGAAATGCGGAGCTGACCTAGGCATCCACACCAAGTAGAGCGATCTCTAAAGTCGAGACTTCTCCGTCTTGTTGCATGACAGACAGGGGGAAGTCGAAACACGCTTCGACTTCTTCTGCTTCTTGTGATGCTTCTTAACTGACCTCAATTACTTCAATTGAGAGGAAAAAGACTCTGACCCCCTGGAGCGGTGCCGGGCCTTCCTCTTGAACAAGACTGGGAGTGAGATAGACAGGGTGATCTCCGTGGTGCCGGACTATAATCAGCTTTAGGGACCGCTCCCTCAAAGCCTTCAGGGACATGACCTGGCAGTCGGAGCACAAATTTGTGTTGTGGTTGCACTCCAGGCACCAAAGACACGCCAGATTGGGTCCGGGACCGACATGGTGTTGTGACAGGCGCCGCATGGCTTGAACCCCGAGGTTTTCTTACTGGACATGCCTACACACCAAAAGGACTCAACGAAAAGTCAAATAAAGTCTGTCAAAAAGTGACAGGGGGTAGCTCTCTTCAACAGACCTGCCCTGACTGTCGCGGAAAGAAAAGAACAGACGTCAGCAGGCCACCTGACGAAGAAGATGAACTAGGCGCCTACGACATCACACAGAGTCGCCACCTATCGGCACACAGGGGTATTGTACTGCTATCAAAAATCTTACGGAGCCAGCCTGATGCCTGGAAGTTTAAAGGTAAGGATTCTGCCGCTAGGTGTCTCTATCAGATGGTACATCTTAACTGACCACGCGTCTTAGCCACTTGCATCCTGGAGGTTCTGCATGGTCTTTGCAATCTCATCTACTTTATTACTGAAGGTTTCAATATAAAATACCTGGCCTCCGAATACTTAACAATCAAATCACCTATGCCAAACTGATCTTCTCAAAATTATGAACTTTCATCTGTACTTGGAATAGGCTGTGCAAACTCTAGAACTAGACTGCAGAAACTGACAACGTGGGCAGCAGTACAGGCACAAACAATCAAGGACACGAGGCACTAGCTCCCCTATGCCCTAGCCTTTTCCCCGCTTTGGCAAGGGATTCGTTTATTAGTGAAATAGCTCATCAACCATCAGCTTAGGTTTCATTGCAAACCTTTCACATGCTAGCAGTAGCATAAGTCTGAATCCACAATGCTGGACAAGAACATCACTGGGCAAAAAGGCCAACTGTTTTCTTTTTAAATTGAAGCATAAAATTACAGAGTACCTCTCCTCTATTCGATTCAAACAGCACCAGAGAAGGCAGTGATTGGGGCACTTTCCGTACTGGAGTCAGGACTTAAAGCCTGTACAGTAGCAGTTTGGAAACAACTCCTGAGCCTGATCATGCTCATCCCTACGGTCTATACAAAAAGGTCCATTTTATTATTTTCCTAAGACTGTCTATAACTGGGATAATAGAGATTCACTCCAACACCTCAACCCTCGCTTAAGTTTTTTGATGCCAATCCTGCAGATGAACTCCAGTAGAAGTCCAGGCCCTCGAGTGGAGGAAAGTATCCAACCCACTCTTAGGGTTCCCACAGCTATCTACAAGCACATTTTCATGATCCATCAATTTACTCTCCAGCGAGTGCCCGATATTTTAAGATCACAGAGAGGTAAGCACTGTACTTTCAGTTATAATGTTGAGTACCCAAATATCACAGAGTGTGTTTATGAGTATCACTATTCGGCCAAACCTTTTAGCTAAAACTCTTGAACTTCAAAAAGCTTTTTAGCCATCCTGAAAATAAAAAGCTGGTTAAATTACTTTTTGACTGTTAAAACCCTTAAAAGGCTCCCAGAGGGGTTGGCCAAGATGGCGACCTTGGAGGACGCAGGGCCTCGAGGCTCCTCGCAACGAGCTCCCCTTCCCAGTTGATTCAAGCATTATAGTTCCCAGTAGTGCTCTGAAATTGGTAGGAAATCGAGAGTAGGCGAGGAGCTCTGCCTGAGTGCAATTTCGGAGGCGAGCTGTCCCCCTGGAGACCCCAACGCGGCCCGCAGCTGACTGCCGTGTAATGGTGCCAGGGCTGAGCGGGCACTAACTCGGGCGCGATCGAGCCCAGCAGCAAAGACACAGGGGCGTCTGGGGCGGCCTGTCGACCACATACCCTAACTGACAGTAAGTGGGCAGCGGCAAGACTGCAATGCGGAAGACACGCCGGAGCACCTTCGGCGAGCAATGGAGGGCTGAGAGGCGCACCTGAGCGGCGGCGCGAAAATCAAGGCCGGGGACGTTGGGCCTACGTGGGCGCGGGTGGGCGCCACCCTTCTTAGCAGAGCAGCGCGGGACCACAGCGCGGGACCCCTGTATATGCGCGACAGTGACGGAGGAGGGCAGCGGGAACCAGCAGTCCAAGCAGTATCACAGGCAGCAAGAGCCACGTACGGGAAGCGCAGAGGAGGGGAGGTGTCGGGGGCCGCTGGTGATCCGTGCGGTCTGTCGGCAGGGGTTGATTGGCACTGCAGGCATTCGGGCATCGGCCGAAGGGCCGGTGTTTCAGTGCCCTCTGTGGGCCGTTTTTTTTCTCCCCTTTCCCAGTCCACAGAGAGTGCTCTCTGCTGTCTGCTCTCTGTCGACTGGGAAAGGGGAGAAAAAAAACGGTCCACAGAGGACAAGGAGACAGAGACAGAAATGAAAGCGCTTCACTGTGCGGCCATACAGCGATTATCAGCTGTGGCCTCTACTGCAACCCCTGTCCTGCAAAGCAATCACGCTGAGGCTGGGCTGGGGAGAGGTGATTGTTTACAAGTATCGGCCTCCTTGGGGGCCAGGTGTTGCTGAGGCCTTTTGAGCCATTTTCACCTTGGCCCCCCTGGGGCCCACGCAGCCGGGGAAACAGTGTTAGTCTTAACACCTCACCCACAGCCCCTCACGTTCAGGGCACAGTGGGCGAGGAAGAATGGGTCTGGCTGTGGGGGCCAGGTGATGTTTTGAAAGCGCACAATCTTCACCTTAGCCCCGCCCCCCTCCCCCTGGCAACTGTGGATGATCCAGCAGCTGTGTTTTGTGCTCCCCTGCCAGGACATTGCCCTGAGGCCTAGAGGGCTGGGGAGGGCTGATTAATTTACAAATTGCAGGGGCCTTACTGCTGTTCATGTGCTCCCGAGCTGAAGGCCTGAGGAGGGCTGAGGATGTAAGTAATAGCAGGGGCTTCGCTGCTTTTCAGGTGCTCCTGTGCTGGAGGGCTCGAATAATTTTGTGATGGAAAGGGCCTTGCTGGTTTTTCAGTTGCTCAGCATGTAGGCCATTGTCACCTTGGCCTTGTGTCCTGCGCAAGAAGAGTATCCTCCCACTTTCATTCCTTGTCTGTGCATAGGCATAGGTGGCCTAACGCCAGAGTTGCAGAGATGGGGATTCAAGTTTGAGTCCCAGCGTCTGCTCAACAACCTGTGATTCTGGGCAGATCACTTCCTCGCCCAGGCCCTTAAATAAAAAATCAGATCATGTGTACTGTAATTGGTACTCATGAATAGAACTCAAATAGCCTTTGTCTTGGGCTGAATTTACACTATATAAAACTGCCAAATGGTAAAACAACTATAAAAAATAACGGATGTATGACGTTACAACGCATGCTTTTACCACGCATGCTGTTACAACGCAGGTTTTACCACGCATACCATTACAACGCATTACATTTGGGGGTGCTGGATAGTGAATAGTTTAATTTACTATTCCAAGTCCAGTCCCCGTGGACACTAGGGAAGGTGTTGGATAGTAAATTAAACGTATTCCTTATCCTAGAGCGCCCCCTAGTGTAATGCGTTGTAATGGTTTTCGTTGTAAAACCAGCGTTGTAACAGCACTGCGTGGTAAAAGTTGCGTTGTAAAGGATGTTCCCCAAAAATAACCATTTGTTCATGCTTTATGATTCTGCAAAGGGACCATGACAATTAAAGAGGACACTTTATAAAAACATGTCCATATTTTTTAACACAGCTTTTCTGATGCATTTTTTTTTATTTGTATTTAATTCCCCTTAGTGCCTCCCTGTCTGGTTTTCTTATGTTGTGGAGGCTGTGCTCTGACCCCGTGAGTCATTCTGTACCTTTTACCGGGTGCACCATTCTACTTCTATGTTCTTTTTGTTATTCTGGGAGAGTCTAAGCTTGCACTAAGGTAACATTTCATAGTATTCATAATTTGCAGTGACTCGCTCCTCAATGGGGGATCTTGTTGGGTGATGTTTGTGGCCTTCCTTTCCCTCCCCAGCTCCTGCCTCACCTCCATATGGACACACCCCTTACTCACTGCCTGCATGAGTGGAAAAACAGCAGGCAAATAGGATTCTGACTCACTGCTCTGACCACACACCCTTTCTCGGTCAGCGTGTAAGACACAGCCTCTGGATTGAAGTGGGGGTGAGAATCCATAGATTTCCTTCCCGCCTCCTGATTACCACGCCCACGTTAGCCAGGTGAGGGACATAAAAGAAGCTATCATCAGACAACTTCAAATTGGACTCTACAGCACCCACCACCAGGAGGATCGTAATCACAAGTTGCAGCAGGAGATCAAAGCAAAATCCTGCCCAGCCCTCAGGTGCCCAGTAAACCTGCTTCAACAGGCTGCTGCTTCATCTTCATCTCCTTAGGTCCCAATCTTTTCCTATCCTTCCCAGGTGGAAGGAATACATGTGTAGGCCTTCAGCGACCCAATCCAAATCCTAAGGCTCATGAAGAAGACAGTCCTGACTAGGGTGACCAACCGTCCGTAAATTTCACGGACCGTCCGTAATTGGAACCTCACGTCCGTTGTCCTTGATGATCCCTTTTATGGACGCCTTTTGTCCGTAATTTTGGCCTTTGGGGAACAGCACTGTTCCCTGCCACAAACCTCAAGTCCCTGATGGGGCCGCCTCACACTCTGAGCGCAAGAGCAGCCCCACCCCGCCCATTGTCATTCTGTATGCGGCTGATTGCCACATACAGAATGACAATGGGTCAGTCTGGGCTTTAAAGCATGTGGTGGCCTCCTTCTACCTCGGGCATCCTGTCAGAAGGAAGAAATGCACAATAACATCCTTGCTGCTACGAGAGAATCCAGTTAATCAAAATAAGGCGATGCAAGAAGTAAAAAAAAAGGGTTATAGTTCTTTCTCAGTGTCGTCATTTTAGAACTGATGCATTTTCAATATTACATTCAAGGAAGTCATGGTTGCAGCTTTTCTATTTTATGCAACTAACAACCATTGACAAAACCTATAGTTCTGGCTTGTTGTAGGTGTAACATTACTTGCTGTATTATATATCTGAATGCAATGACAGAAGCAGCAAAATACCAGTCGGGTGGCACACTATGCTAAGCACAGATTTGTAGCTTAGGTGTTTTAAGCTACGCCCTTAATTACATTGAACACCCCCTTGGGAGAGACCCCTCAGTTTTGTCATCCCACTTAAAGCCCTGGAAACAACACCATGTCCCAGACACCTCAGGGCCTGGCACTGTGCATCATGCATGACTCATGATTTCCAAGGTTTCAGATTGACTATGTGCAGGGGCATCTTGAACCCCTCCCTTTGCTTTAGGAACTACAGCGAGGGGTGAGTTCCTGATGAGTCTCTTCTGTCTGCAACTCTGCGGACAAAGGCTCAGCTCACAATTATTGTGAAAAGGTGGGTGAGAGAGTAAGTGAAGGGATGGATCAGTGAAAGGGTGAATGGATGAATGAAAGGGTGAATGGATGGATGATGAGAGAGAATGGGTGGATGGATGAGTGAAATGATGGATGGATTGATTAATTGATAAGTGAAAGAGTGAATGGATGAACAGATGTGTGAAAGGGTGGCCGTAAGGATGGATGAGTGAGTGAAAGGGAGGGTACATGGGCAAAAGATTGGATAGATGAGTGAAGGAGTGAAAGGATGGATGAGAGAAAAGATGGATGATTGAAAGGATGGATGAGTGATAGGGTCAATGATTGGATGCATGAGTGGATGAGTAGATGGATAGTTGGGTGGATGGAAGGAAGGATGGATGGCTAAGTGAAAGGGTCGATGGAGAGAGAAAGGGAAGATGGGTGACTGAAAGGGTGAATAGGTGGAAGGATGAGTGACTGGGTGGATGGATAAGAAAGTGAAAGGATGGCTGGATGGGTGAGAGGGCAAATGGCTAGATGGATGAGTGAAGGGATGGATTGGGTGAAAGGGTGGATGGAGAGAAAAAGTGAGGATGGATGTGTGGATGACTGAAAGGGTGAATGTGTGGAAGGATGAGTGACTGGGTGGATGGATGAGTAAGTGAAAGGGTGGCTGGATGGGTGTAAGGGTAAATGGATGGATGAGTAAATGGATGGATGGGTGGCAGAGTGGATGAATGGGTGGACAATGGATGGATGAGTAAAAGGGTGGATGGAGGGATGGATGAGTGAAATGATAGATGGAAGAATACATGATGGATAGGTTTGTAAATGGTTGAATATGTTTGGATCTGGATTAGCGGCATCTTATGTTTGCCACTTTACATCTCACAATGACTACCCAAGCAGATCTCCCCGACCATTTCTCTCACCAAACCTGCCTGCTCAGAACCATGAATTGTAAACAAAATATCAGACTGGACAACCCAGTTCTGTAACCATATATATAGATTATTATCATATGAAATATCACAAAAAGACCTGCACAGTTGATCAAAGCTGCAAGCATATTGAAAAACCGTGAAGTACACGATTGGTTCAACCTGATATAAACTTATTTTGACTAGTGCTTAAATAGTTGTCTATTTACTGACTTACATAATAATGTGCAACCTCCTCTGATGGGTCTGTAAAACTTATCTTTTGTCCAGAAGTTTTGTCCTGAATTTTGACCCTTTGTCCTGAATTTTTACACTCCCCATCCTGAATTTGCACCAGTGCCAGTTGGTCACCCTAGTCCTGACCCTCCCATACAGAACTACAGAGTGTTCACCCTGCCTTTTCTATTTGGTTACTTTTCTAACCAGATGCACCACACTGCCAAGCTCTAACTCAAGAGGGGCCATCTAATCCCCTTGGCATCCCACTCGCCACAGGTCTGACCAAAGTAGGCTGAGTAAAGCAGTACTCAAAGCTACATCTAGTGTGCCTCAATCGTCGTCCCACCGAATCCAGAAAATACTGCACTAGACTCAGTGCAGTAGGTCTTCCTCAAAGGTTTACTTGACTTGCCACATCCAGCACCCATAAATGCAATGTGTTGCTAGCCGATCCCTTCCTCTGAAGCAAGAAGGAACAGGTAGGAACCATTTTGTTTACCATTTCTTTGCACAATTACTGATTCATTTGTGTGCCAGTTAACAATGTAACTTTATTTTAAAGGCCTCATCCAAAATGCAGACAAGGGGCATATTTCTCTATATGCCAAAAATATTAATTAGTAAGGTTTGGTTAATTTTTGTTTGTAGTGTGTAGGTCTGACTGCACTCTATTTTAGGTCCTAGGCCAGAATGTGGCAACATGTTTGTGTGTAGATTTCAGGACTTTGTGTAATGTGCTTTCTCAAAAGAGAGCTGTTTAGCCTCATTCTAAGCTAGGCCTTGTTCGAGGCCTAAGCAACATTTGCAAACTTGGCACTCCTTTCTCTGTGCAGAAGAATTCACTTTTCTAGCATGTTCAGGTTAGAACTCCTATTTGCAGATTTTCTATCATTTTCATGGTTAATTGAGTAATCCTCAGTCTCCTCATGGCCCAGACTTGAAGGCAGCAACAGATATGAATAAAACTGTGTTTTTTGTATACAGACATCACCTGCTGGCTGTGAAATAAATTTATGACTAGATTGTACAGATAATTTTTTTCAGCATTCTTTACACCCCAGACTGCCTTTTCCTCATTTGTGAATTCTTACTTTTGTTATTACATGTTCTGTTCCCAGAGATTCCAGTCTTACCCTTTCTCCTTGACTTTGTACTAGATTTCTGATTTATGTGATGATTAGAGTCTAGGACATCGATGGTTGGGAAAGAGTATCTAACAACATTGTGCAGGGCGTTAACCCTGCACAAAACCCTGAACTGACTTACCTCCAACCACCTCAAACTAAACGCCCTCAAAACAGAATTCCTCCTCATTGCACCGGCTAGGCTAACCCCCCCTGTTGTGAAATATCTCTCTAATCTCACCGCGCTCAATTGCACACCTCACCTCATTGACTCAACAAAATCACTAAGAATTCTACTCGATAAAAACCTAAACATGCAAGAGCACATCAGAGCATCTACCAAAGGAGTGAATTTCCAGCTGTGCATCCTAAGAAAACTCAAACCCTACCTGCCCCATGAGGATTTCAAATTGGCAGTGCAAGCACTGGTCATCTCCAGACTAGAATATGGCAGTGCTACGTTATGCGGACTGCCGAAACTCAGTTTAGCCCCTATCAGAGCTTCGTTAAATGCGGCTACGAGACTTATCACGGGCTCTAAGAAAACCAACCACATCTCGCCAGACCTGAAATCACTCAACTGGCTTCCCTTTGAAGCAAGGATCCAATTAAAGATTGCATGTATGACCCATAGAGCTCTTCACTTCAATACCCCTCTATACCTGGCAAATAAACTGAAACTCTCTGGTGGGTCCCGGCACACTAGGAGCACCGGCACCTTACTGCTCAAACCAAAGAAATTCAATAAGCTTAAAACCTACAACCGTACACTCTCAGGCATTGCCCCGAGGATCTAGAACGCCCTTCCAGTGGAGACGAGGCTTATTCCATCCACCTTTGTTTTCAAAAGGGAAATGAAAGAACTACTAATGAACAATGCGTTAATCGAGAAACTGTGCTCTTACCTCAAGTCTTTTAGTTATCTTATCTATTACATGTCATCTGTTGCGATCCTATGCTGCCTGCCATAATGTCAATTTTGTTCTTGATTTATATTGTCCTACATGTCCTGCTGCAATTGCCGGCTACCTATTTCCCTCCACTATGTAATTCGTACTCTTGTGACACATTGACCTACTTGTTATGTCTTTGAACTATGTCCATTTTTCTTAGTCATACTTATGTAAAGCGCTCTGATACCCACTTGGGTCATGTTCGCGCTATACAAAACTTTCAAATAAATAAATAAGTATTCAGTTATCAGAATTGCTCTGAAAGCTTTAAAAGGCTTAATTTACCAAATATTGCTCAACGAATTAGACCTAGTAACCAAATAGTGTTTCATGAAAGGACACGCCCCTTAAATGTGGGCCACGCCCTTTAACTGTAGGCAACGCCCCTTACATGTATGCAACGCCCCTTGAACGTGGGCCACCTTTTTCGTCAGTGCCCGGGCCAAATTGTGATCCCAATCCGGCCCTGTCTGTCGGACCTGCGGGGAGCGGGGCGAGAGCACCTCCCCTGACAGCAGCACCCCAGTGGCACGCAGAAGAAGGCAGTAGGTGGGCGCGGGGATAACACACCCCAGGGGCGCCTAGCATAGCGGAGTGTGTGTGCTATCCTCGAGGTCAGGAGGGGTAGCCGGGGTGGACCAGAGACCTGCATAGGAGTCCAAAAGGGAGCAGCTGGAAGGCCTCCTCTGGCAAGAGCACTGAGCCCGTAGTGGCAGTAGGCAGCTGGCCTGCATTTCACAATTGGCAAGGAGCACAGGGCATGGGCGCATACATCCAGGGGAGCCCGAAACATGTCTTGAGACCCCCCCATCTCCAGGACTGGGAGCCACAGAGATCTTCCTGGGTGAAAGAAGGAGGTCAGAACCCCTTGAGAGGCCCAAGACACCGGTGGCCTCAGTGGGACATGCATGCGACCCCCCAAGCTTGTCGTGACAAGGGCTGGTGAATGTGGCAGATCTGAGCTTGCCCGCCCACCTCCCCACTTGTGGTAAGGACAGCCAGAGCTCACGGGCAATTACACAGGGAGGCACGCAGTTCCGTTGAAGCACTTTGAGCTCCCGAAATCTTGGTTGGGAGCGGGGGTGTCCCACGGTCTCTGCGGTGCCCCCGGGAGTGGGAACACTTCTGGCACGAGCTGACACATTGCGAGGAATTCGCGAATCTTGAGAGAAGGTGAGCTTAGTAGCTAAACCAGTGCGCGCCCCGGTGTGGGACCACCCCGGGGGCGGTCCCACACGTAAGAAAGGGGACCGCTCACTAAAGGACATGCTCATCAAAGGCCCTATAGCGGGAGACAGAGGAAACCATACACCCCTCGCCCCTAAGCAGCACGCAGAACAAGGGGACGTGCCGATTACCCGAGCGTTTCTAGAGACACTTTTTAACACTCTCCGGGAGGATTTTCACGCACTCAAGCAAGAGGTAGCGGGAGAAGTGAAGGAATTACGTTGTGATGTCGATGAGCTGGGGGAGCGAGTAGCCACCATCGAGCACAATGATCACACTAGAAGCGATTAGCTGGAACAACTACAACAGGAACTACTCCGCCTTAAGGACCACCAGGTGGACCTGTAAGTGCATGCATAGGACCTAGAAAACAGGTCAAGGCACAATAACATCCGGGTCCGTGGAGTCCCGTTGAAAACGGAGGGGGCGGATGTTGCCCACTACCTACAGTGCTTATTTAGGGAGATACTCGGCGAAGGTCCGGACTTCGAGATCCACATTGATCGTGCGCACTGGTTGGGCTAGGCAAGACCGCCCCCCCCGCCCTCCCCCCCCCCCTCCCTCCCCCCCCCTCCCCCCCCCCCCCACCCAGACATCCTGGCCTTACCGGATTTTCCTTTTTTTTTTTTGACAAATTCATAGTGATACATAAGATTCAAAAAGAAACAGAAGTAGGTACAGCAGATGATCACATAGCTTAATTAACAGAACAATTTATACAATATCAAGTGGGATAATAACACCAGAGAGGAAAGAGAAAAAAAAATGAAAAATAAAAATAAAAATGACAACAGAAAAATATAAGCAGATTAAACGATCAGGAATCTGAGAAACAAAAGAGATGTCCATTAATCATCGGCAGAACCTAATTGGCGAACCTCATTTGTGTACCATCTTGTAATCGGGTCCCAAATCTGTGCTCCTATTGCTTTCATTTTTCTCCCCCTAGTAGCATATATTGCGATTTCTTGTTTATAGATTGCAAGAAAGCGACTAAGCCACATATGAAAAGTAGGGGGGTCTACGTCTTTCCAGCGAGCTGCCAAAATGATACGAAGTACAGCATACCCCAGAAAAACTACCGCTTGCTCCTCTTTATTATGACCCAGTGAGTCATCGTGGCCTAGTATACAGAGAGTTAGTGAGTCCCTTATCTGACGTCCAAAGACCTGAGCCCAGAACTCCAACATCATGGTCTTTAACCGCCTCAACTCCGAACATTCTGAGAACATGTGAAGTAGATTGGCCAGTGGCTGTTTGCATCTTGGGCAGTTGTCGTCGGCCCGAAGACCCCAACCAAATAATTTTGCGGGTGTATAGTATAGGTTGTATACTGTTTTATAATATTGTGCTCTTAAATTTGAGGCTATAAAGTATTTTGTAGATAGCGCTAGTGAAAGATCGATATCAACATTAGGATTTGCCAGTTTTACAGCCCAAGATTGTTCTGTTTTTTCGATATCATCAGGGAGATTACCCATAAGAATCTGATACAGAGTCCCTATTCTTGTCGTTTTCTTACCAATAGCTTCAAGAAGTGGGAGTCTGTCTCGTATTATTATTGGAAAAGCATTGCGGATACATGACAGTATTTGAAAATATTTAAGAAAATCTTGCGTAGGGACACGATATTTTTCTTGAAAATATTCAAAAGATATAGGGATATTATGTCCTAATATGTCGCCAACTGTATTGATACCTAGATGTTCCCACCTCTGCGAGGTAGCATCATTAAGGGATGGGGGGATGATCTTACTATGCCAAAGAGGAGTATATCTTGTAAAATTGGGAATTGATAGGTATTTAGAGATTGCTTTCCAACCCACCCATGCGTCTAAGACTGTCTTCAATTTGATTTTTTTATAGTATGAAGGCTCTACCTGTCTTAAAAAGAGCCCTTTACACTTATCACCGAGACTAAGTTCATAGATCGATGGAATATATAGGTCTGGGGGCGTATAGGTATTAGTTTTTTTATCCGTAAGCAGGGGATCCATAGATTGCATCAGTGTTGCCCAGAGGTATAATTTTAGATTGGGGATAGCTAGTCCCCCTCTATCCTGTGGAAGCGACATTAAGCGGAGGGATCTTCTTATCTTTCCGTAGCTCCATATAAATTTAGATATAGCAGACTCAATAGACTTAATGAAGTTATCTCCAGCTAGCAACGGGATCGCTCTAAAAAGGTAGAGGACCCTCGGGAAGATATTCATTTTAATATAGTTAGCCCTCCCAATTATAGATAGATGTAAGTTGTCTATTCTTTTGAGGTCTATTTTAATTTTATCAGTGAGGGGAGTGTAGTTCAAATGGATAATTCTCTCCACTTTAGTAGTAAGGCGTATGCCTAAGTATGTAGCTTCTTCAACTTTGAGAGCACTTTCATAATGGATATTATCAGTAGCTAACACCATGGTTTTGTCCCTATTTAACGAATATCCTGAATATGTGCCAAATGCCTGGGTAATTGATTCGATTTCCCGGATTGCCACCGTGGGGTTGTTAGTTACAACGGCAATGTCATCCGCATATGCCATGACTTTGGTGGAATATGGCCCTATTTTAATAGGCTGTATTAAAGGGGTCAAAAGTAGTTTCTGAATAAGGGGGTCTATGTATAGTGCGAACAGGATCGGGGAGCATGGGCATCCCTGTCTTGTACCTCTATGTACCTTGATAAGCTCTGACTCATTGCCACATATAGAGATTTTTGCACTAGGATCGATATATAAGGCTTTGATGGTTCTGATGAATTTGTATCCAAAATTCTTTCGTTCTAATATGTTCCAGAGAAACTGCCATGCTACTCGATCAAAAGCCTTTTCGGCATCGAGGAGAATCATCGCCATCTCGCCCCCCGTGGTTCCCATGATATCAAAAAGGGTAGTGGCTCTCCGGGTATGATCTGTAGTGCCCTTTCCGGGTATAAATCCGTGCTGCCAGGGGGATACGAGATGTTTGATAACCCCGTTCAGTCGGTTGGCTAGTATTTTTGAGTAGAGCTTTGAGTCAGAGTTTATCAGGGATATCGGTCTGTAAGATGATGGAAGCTGAGATGGTTTACCTTTTTTGTGAAAAATTATAATATTTGTTAGTTTCCAGGAGTCTGGTGGGGCGGAGTGATACTGCACTCCGAGAAAGAGATCTAACAATAACGGAATTATTTGTTTACCTAGGATTTTATACAGTTCTAGGGGGATTCTCCTGGCCTTACCGGATTTTCCACTGAAGGAGCAAATCCTCCGGAAGGCAAAACAACAGCAGCCTCTTCAACATCAAGGACACCCCATAGCTCTTTTTCAGGACTTGGCCTCTATCACTCTCCAAAAGAGAAAAGCATTCAAGGAAGTGACTACCTTCTTGAGAGATAAGGGAATACCCTACTCCTGGGGCCACCCTTTCTGGTTGATCTTTAAATGGAACGGCACGATTCACCAGATGAGATCCCTCTGAGAGACTTGTGCACTCCTGGGCCTCGACCACAATGACCCAGACGCCTCCCCTAGTCAGTCCCAGCGGTCGGTGGGTGGAGGATGGCAAAGAGTTGGCCACAGACGCTCGCCCAAAGCGGAACTGAAACCTGACCAGACAACCATGTCGCAGGAGCGGGCGTCGGCCCTGGAAGCGGTGACTCGAGACACCTCATTTCCTGAATAACCTGGATTCGCACTTGGGGGGACACGTGCACAGACTCACATCTGGCTGGGGAGGTGGGTGGTGGGGGGCCGGGGTTGTCGGGGTTACACGCTCTTCCTCATTACTCACCAGTTGCCTGCGACCTTGGTAAGCTGGACCTGGACTATGGTACTTTGTTGGGAATGTTCAGTTGGGGTTAGGGAGGGGGGAGAGGGGGTGTCTAGTGGAGTAGCAGGGAAGGGACTCAGTTTGGGAGGGCTGTTCGGCTTCGGGAAGGGGAAGGGGGGGAAGGGGAACGTGGGGGTGGGGAAGGAACCGGTGTGCCACATATGGAGAAGATCCAAAAGAGGTGCTTACTAGGGGGAGACTCCCAATGACAACGCTGTCCCTCTTCACGCAGCCACTTTGATGAGATCTACCCTGAAAGTTATCACCCTTAATGTAAAGGGGCTGAATAATCCTATTAAAAGACTAGCTATATTGTCATACTTAAAGCACTCCGACGCTTCGATTTGTCTCCTGCAAGAAACGCACCTATTGTCCAAAGACTGGCATAGAACGAGATCCCGGGCATTTCCTCAACAGTTTTATATCTCCACTACTGACAAGAAGGCAGGGGTGGCTATATTGTTTGCAAGGCACTTCCAGGGCACGGTGGGTGATAAAGTTGCAGAAATGAAAGGCAGGCTGTTGTCATACAATGTGAGGGAGGGGGGCACTCCCATAGTCATTGGATCCCTCTTCGTCCCTAACTCAAATCAGAAAGCTTTTTTCAGGGGTGCCATGTCAGAGGTTTTGACCCCCCAAGAAAGGTACATACTGGTGGGAGGCGACCTTAACATGGTCATGGACCTAGACACGGACAGATCAGGCCACCGTTTTGGTTCCACGGGGGCAATATCGACAGTGGGGAAAAATTGGATGGTCCGCAGGGGACTGGTGGATTTATGGCGGGAGGCACATCCTCAGAGTACTCACTACTCGTTCTACTCACATGTGCACCACAAGTACGCTACGTTAGACCACTTTACTGGAACTTACGAAATCAACACGCTAGTCGAAGGAGTGGACATCACTCCAGCCGCACTATCCGACCATGACGCAGTGTTAGTCACTATAACTGTCCCCCAGACTAAGACGACTGGGGGAGGTGGCGACTGCGAGAGACCCTACAACAAAGAAAAGGGGTGTCCCAACAGTTACACAAGAGCATCACTGACTACCTCACCACCAATGATAAGCCAGACACACCCATGACCGCGCTATGAGGGGCTCTTAAAGCAGTAGTGCGGGGGGAACTGATAGCCATCTCGGCGACAGAATACAGAGAGCGAAAAGGGAAACACTCACGGCTAAAGTGGTTGAACTCGAGAAGGGGCATAGTCGCACTGGGCTTCCAGGATATGGAGGCAACTGTAGGCCGCTAGGGCGCAGTTAGCAGGCCTGGACCTGGACAGGGCCGAATACACAGCCCTGCAGCTACAACACATACTATGTAGGAGGCGATAAAACAGGGTGTCTCCTCGTAAGCAAGCTCAGAGCCAGAGTTCAAAGATCTAAAATCACAACCATCCGCAATGCTCAGGGAGAGGAGGTGGGGACCGACGACCAGATAGCCGAGGCAAAGACGGAGAGACCTACCTACGTCACATAGCGATGACAGCTCTCAACACAGCCGGAGCAGCCACGCTAGATGCGCCTATCAGGATAGAAGAGGTAGTCGGCGCGATCGCACGCCTCAAGCCTCTGAAATCTCCAGGGTCGGAAGGCTTTTCGGCCGGTTTTTATAAAAACCTTTTGCCAACTCCTAGCGCCGTTTTTAACCCGCCTTTTTAATTCTTTTCAGGGACCCGGTTACATACCTACAGATATGCTAGAAGCGGATATAATAGTCTTACCCAAACCAGGTAAAGACGCCACCCACTGCGCCGCCTACAGGCCGATCTCCCTACTCAATCTAGACTTAAAACTTTTTACAGGGGTCCTCGCATCTAGACTTGGACCACGGTTGCCTGGCATCATTGAACCAGATCAATCTGGCTTAATTCCGAGCAGACAATGCAGCGATAACACTTAACGCCTCATGCACCTAGTAGACAATGCCCACTACATAGGTATGGACGCCATGTTACTGTCTGTAGATGGCGAAAAGGCGTTCAATAAGGTAGATAGGGGTCTTCTAGACAAAACAATGGCCCACTTCGATATCGGGGACCGCTTTCGTGCCTGGGTTGTGAGTTGCTATGATAAACCAAAGGCAACGATAAGCGTTAACAGTGTTAGCTCACGGATGTTTGACATTAGGCGAGGGACGCGGCAGGGGTGCCCGCTGTCGCCCCTCCTCTTTGCCCTCTTCATAGAACCCCTAGCACAGCGGATTCAGGACAACCCAAATATCGCAGGCATTCCCTTTGGAGGGGAGCAACACGTAATTAGCTTATACGCAGATGACATCTTAGTGGCGCTAGATTTACCCAAGAGGTCAGTGCCTGCCGTTCTGCGGAAATTAGAGGCATTTGGGAGGGTGTACGGCCTTAAAATGAATCTGGGGAAATCGATGCTACTACCTCTGGGTTGCAACGCAAACAGCATAAGCGGCGCATCTTCTGAATATGGAGGCCTGCAACCCCATGCCATGATCCCGTACTTGGGGATAGTCCTCACACCGCCTACGGACCAGACGGTCACTCTGAACTACGCAAACCTCACCTCCTAAATACAAGGAGATATGAGGAGATGGCAGAAACAGCCATTGTCACTGCTCGGCCGTATCGCAGCGGTTAAGATGTCCTTCTTACCTAAAGTACTGTACATTTTTCAGACCATTCCGGTTAGCCCTCCCATGGGAACCATAGGCAACCTGCAGGAGACAGTGCAACAATTCACATGGGCCGGAAAACGACCAAGGATGCGCAGAGACCTGTCCCACCAACCTCCAGATGAGTGCGGATTGGGGATCCCTAACAAACTACAATACTTCAAGGCGGCGCAATTGCGATACCTGGTGGAGTGGAGCCGGCCGAATCAGAGACAAGATGGCTCTTCCAAGACAGGGCGATGGCACAGCCATCACTCTGGAAGATACCCTTCCTAAGGCGTCCTGACAGACTGGTCTGCCTCAACAAATCTCCAATCACCCACACAGTGATGCACGTATGGGATATTGTCGCGGTTAAGAGGGGACTTACTCCCTTCCCCGCTCACGACCTTATTCGACAATCCTGAATTTAAACCGGGGACGGAGAGGCGCGCGTTTTCGCAGTGGCGTACGTCGGGTTGCAAATCCGCAGGCCATCTATTCGATCTCAACGGGTTCCTCCAGCTCTCCGTGCTACCACAGCTGGACGACATTAAGGATCCGAAACGCTTCCAATATTTCCAAATTAGACACTGGTTGACACATCCAGAGGTATGCCCCTGGTAGGCAGGAAGCTGACGGCCTATGAGAAATGGCTCATTACTAAACAGTCGATCGAAAGCTGATTATAGAGCTTTATAAGATGATTTGTCCTCCAGCTCCCTCGGGGCCTTCGGCCGGTCAGAAACAATGGGAAATGGAGTTGGGGAGAGACCTCTTGGACAAAGAATGGCAGGCCATATACTACAGAGCGAACCACGTGGCCAGGAATATGGCTAGCAGAGAAGCAGAAGTCAAAGTTGCAACATATTGGTACTTAACACCGGTCAGATTGAACAGGGGTAGCCCGAACCGCAGCCCTACCTGCTGGAGAGGCTGCAACAAGGAGGGCACACTGACTCATCTCTTATGGGAGTGCAGGAAGGTGGCCGGTTACTGGACGGCAGTCCTCAATGACATTGGCAAACAATTTGATACTGAAATTCCCCGTTTTCCAACCTATACACTTTTAGGGCTACCCACTGCACTCACATTCCCACTGAAGTCACTCAGGGGGAGACATATGAAGTAGCTAAGGGAGCGGCTGTTCAACATATCCTATCGCTTTGGGGAACACAGACTCGTCACACGCACACAGGTTGGCTGCATAAGCTATGATTTGTTATCAGCATGGAGCGTATACAAGCCAATCTTACCCTTTCTACGGCCTCCTTTGACACTATTTTGCACCCCTTATTATCCCTGCTGGCAATGGAATTTAACGAAATCACATGCCCAAAATATCTTCCCCTCCTACGACTCACAGATAAGTCAGCACCAGAAGAAACCCCTGAAGGGTGAACATCTAGCAATACTTACACACGGTATCTACTTACCACAAGATCATGGCACACGCAGGGAGGTGGGGTTGGATTCAGGGCCCGCCTCCATTGTTCCAAAATGGGGATACAAGAGACCTGTATTGTGTCTATCTTTCTTTTTCCAGAAATTCAATAAAACAGAGTTAAACAAAAACAAAGGCTGCCAGACATTTGTAGGGCCCTGCCAGGCTCATATAATCATGCTAAAAGTATTATGGGGTCCCCACCTATGGGAGGGATAAATCAAAGTAAGAATCTGCTAAGGTAACAGTAACCTATAGAAGCAGATTTAGGGATTAGTTGCTGATCATGATGGTCATCAAACCTCATATAGGCCTTTATGAGGTCTTTTGACAATCCACTCCGCTGTTATTTGGTACTAAGACGCACAAACCTATTGGATTTGGCATTTTACCCGTCTTAGAGTCAACATTCAGGATTCTTAAGATGGAATGCGCATATATATTTCCTCTAACACCTTTCACTGTGCTCCATGTTTACTCCGTTCCGAAATCGCCTCTAGTCTCGTCAACATGAATTTGTACTTATTCTTGATCCAATAATCGATTAATAATGCAAGTAAACCAAATGTCAAACATATCTTGGACAATAAATAGTTAAACATCTACATTACATGCGTATTTCAAGAGACTAAAATATATGTGTACAAGCATAGTACGGTTGTTGTCGAGCTATCCTAAACTTCTCTTAAAACTATTGCTTTGCTTGAAAGTTTTATAAAGATCAATATTTGAAATACAGAATTAATTAATGTAACTTTCAAGGGAGTTGTACAATTAATAAATCATGCAAAAAAGCATAAGGTTCACATGATCAGACATAAAAACAAACTGTAGCTATTAGAACCAATTTTGCAATACTAGAAATGTTTTTTTTTTAAATTACTACAATGTGGTGTAAAAAATTCTAAAGTGATACCTAGAGTGCCCTATCTCGTCTAAAATATAGGGAGTTGTTTGTGATCTCCCTAGGCTTACCCTTTAGGATTCCCACCAGTTTAATGTAGCCTCCTACGCCTTATTTTCCTCCTACCTCCTCCTCCAATTCCTGTTGCAGTTGCTGAGAGAGCTCCAGATCAGCCCTCAGCCTCTCCACAGTGGATTTGCAATGCTGTAGCTCACCAAGAGAAGTTTGACGCTTCTCCTGGCAGCTATTCAGCTCCTGCAGCAAGTGGGCACTCTCATTCTTCAGTCGATCCAGATCAGCTTGGTGTGACTGCTGGCAGGATTCCAGCTCCTCCCTCAGCTGCTGCAGTAAAGCATCCTGCCTCTGACTCTGGGGCAAAAAAAGTGTAAAAGAAAGAGATAATATATACCCTGAATAGGAGAGATTCAGTAAACCCCAAAACCTGAACCCCTCCCCAGACTAAGGGATGCTATTGGGTTGTTGTTATACAATCCTTAGCCCAACCACCCTTCATTTCCGGAACACGGCTGTGATAAAAAAAACTGCTCAGCACAGTGGAAGCTTAAAGCCATGGCGGTAGTGGAAATGTCTGCCACCCCTGCAACACACCAAACCTTTGCTAATGCTCACCTGGAAGAGGGAGATCTCCTTCTCATACTGAAGGCACTGAATCTGTTGTTCCATTTCAGCAACAACTCTCTCCTTTTCAGTGCAAAGCTCCTGCAAGCTGCTTAAATCATCCTGCAAGTTTCTGATCTTACAGCCCAGGTTGCTCACCTCTCTACTGCTCTCTTCCAACTGAAAATGAAAAGAAAAAAATTCAATATTTGTTAATGTCCCAGGAAGGCTCCTGATTAAGAGGATTGTTCCAGTGACAATGGGTTCTCTAGAACCCTTGATCCCTAATATGTATTACTTTGAGTCATTTCAATGAAGAACTACAAACAATCAGTAAACCAATTTTAAGTGTTCTAAAACCGGCAAATTGTGGCATACCCTAACCTGCTGATATCATTCCTCAAGTTCAAGTATTGTGATAAGTATCTTTTCAAGATTTTGCAACATTTTCAAACCAATTTGAGTACAGCATTCCCTAATGGTATGAAAGGCTTGGAACATGTACTAAAAGGTACTGGACATAATTGTGTTCAAGGTAAAAGACATTAAAAGAACGTAATTTCGCTTTCACATATAACATCTTTAAAGGGGTTCAACTTATCTATAATAGTTTGAAATCTGTTAGGAGATAAGAAGCAGGATTCAGGATTGCACTAACATGCTAAAAAGATCTTTACTCTACAAGGCATTAATCAGACTGTGATTTTAAAGGGGGAAGTAAACATAGATAGATTCACTCAGGGAACTCATCAGAACAGTACAAACCTTTATTCTTCCTTCTTTCAAGTCCTCCTCCACAGCAGTTAGATCACCTTGGAGCTTAAAAATAGTTTGATCACGATTGGTCACCTGGAAAAGTACACTGTGTTAAAATGACAACATATATGAACTTGGGTATGTCAGCTGAAAAATACCAGTATGTAGGCAGGAGAGACCTCAAAATATACAATAAAATTCTATGAATCACTGAGGTGGATCAGAAAAGGAAAGGTGAATGTGTGGAGCAGCTAAACAGTTCAAATCCTATGCCAACGAGGAATAATTTATGTTTGTGGAACCAAAAGAATTTATTTTGGATTCCTATGCACTAAGGGTTTGGAACTCTCCCCTAGCCAGATGTATCTGGCTCCTTCACTTCTCTGCCTTCCAAAGGAGCAGAATGCTAGCATTTTCAAACAATGTTCCTTTTCCTTTCTCCTCCTCCATATCTCCACAGTGCTCCTCCCTTCTGAGGAACCCCCTCTTGTTGCAACAACTCACCAATGAAAAGTAAACATCTATATATATGTATATGTATATATATATATATATATATATATATATATATATATATATATAAATATATATATATATATATATATATATATTTATAAACAACAGAGGTGTAGCATTGCCATTCAGTCTTGTTTATTCAGTAACTTCGCTACGTATATACATGTGTGTGTATATATATATATATATATATATATATATATATATATATATATATATATATATATATATATATATATATATATATATAGAAGCTCCGTCTCGCCTCGTATTTTCAAAGGAAGAGAAAGCACTCTCAGGAGCGGGTTTAAAGTTTATTATAAAAACCCACAGCGACCAGAGGCGTTTCGGCGTTTTGCCTTTTTCGATGGTCAAATGCACGTCTGAGGCAGCCATTTTTATTTTGCATGCACACATGGTAATGTCCGACATAGAGAGAGGACGAATCAACAAAAGTGTAGGCGCCATCTTGGCATGGTCATGTATGTCTTTTTGAGCCGGCTGTTCACCATTGCATTATTATAGAAAAACGAAACATTTCAGTTCATCCATAGTTATTGGTAAACATTATATGAAATCATCATAATGTTACAATACATTACAATAGCGCCCTAGATGGGCTTGCGACCAATTTACACTCTCCCCAATATTCGTCCTTCAATCTCGCCCTGAATGGGCATTGTCCTTACACAATTCGTTCACTTCAAGTTTAAACATATGCCCGCATATAAATACAATCATTACATTTACTTTGTATACATTCCATACGTATTTCATCTTAACTAAGTTTTCCCTACTTTTACACTGATCATCATACAGCCATAATTCATTCCACATCTTATGGACCACTCATTTTCCCAGATGTACCGCTAGTTCTTCATGGGTATTCAGGCCTTCAGGGTGCTTTGTTTGTAAGTAAATGATGTAGCGAGACTCTAGTCTTCGCAACATCATTAATTTGTCACCCCCCCTTGGGTGTGCTGGGACATGGTCCAATATGAAGAATCTAAGCAAATCCCTGTCACTTTTATGTTTCTTTTGAAAATGACGGGCTACCGGATATGTCATGTCACAGTTTTTTATAGCCCTGGTGTGCTCTGTAATACAGTAAATGAGAATGCATTAAACTTATATATCAGTAGTATTACTCATTGCATTAGCCTCATGCCTCAGGTAGTGGTACCGGTAGTAATGAGTCATAAAGATCACTTAACAATTTCTCGTTTTTACAGTGTGAGCTCATGCTCATTATCTTCACTGAGTGTTGTGCCAGTTTTAGTCAAGTTGATACCTCCAACTTGTCTGAGTAATGATTATTGTTGCTTAGTCATGCCTTATTTTGTGGTTCGCGAGAGTATCAGGCGGTTTAGGTTAGCAGTGACGCCACTTCCGTCTGTACCAGGCATGCGGCATGATGTAGGCACGCCCATAGGCAGCCGTCCCGGGCCACCCACTCCACACTGTGTATCGTGGCTGTAGATGTGTCCCGCAAAGCCCGCGCATGGGGTGCTCCCGTGACTTTCCGCGTGCGTGCCAGTAGTCACTGTCAGTGTTGTCGCGCGACTATGCCTTAATTGTTGGCCACCAGAATAATTGAGGTGTCCCAGTGTCAACTCTCTGCTAAACATTTAACTGGGGTAACTGGGAAGGGGGACCAGGAGTATGGTCTAAACAAGTACGGGGGAGGGAAGTACTTAGGTGGGAACTCGGGTGAGGCTCCTTCCCATGTTGTGAAACATGCGAGGCAAAAGTGGAAAGAGAAAGAATAAATTATATAATGTAGAAGGAGGAGGAGAAAAGAAAAAAAAGAAGAGAAAAATAAAGTGAGGGGGATACGCTATCAAGACGTATTCAGCAGGGTGTGTGAGCAGGCGTTGTGTCCGTGCATCGCAATGCGGGTGTGATCTTGTATCTTTACCGGTTGGGGTCCGGTGTTCAGGGTGGGATGTCTCCCCCGGGGTAGGGGCGTTGTGTGGTAGCACCACTCAGCAGCGCACTGCGGGTGGGGGGTCTCAGCCCAACACAGCGATGTAAGGCGGTCGGTGGTCGCAGCGGGGGCGTAGCGCGTAAGTGCCTCCCCCTGTTTCATCGCTCACTTTAGGCCTCAGCCTCTACTGCGTTGCTATCATGGGAAGACCATTAGGGGACGGTGCCTGAGCGTTGTCCTGGTCAGTGTATGCCTGTCGGAAAGTCTGCAGTATGTTTCCCCACATTTGTGCTATTGGTATGGCCCTCAGGCCTGCTGTTCCCCCCTGTACAGGGTCACCTCCTCCGCGATCGCCCAATTGTCAAAAGAGGTGTGCCAGTGTTTGAGTTGTGGTGGATCTTTATTTTTCCAGCGCTTGGTGACTAGCCGTTTGGCGGTAATGAGGCCCAAGTCCCAGAACCTTGAGTGGACCTTTGTATGTTTTGTTCTCCTAAACAACCCGAGTAGGCAGGCCTCCCACATGTGCGGTAGTTCCGCCTAGGCCCCCTTCGCTAGCAATGTCGTCACCGCCGTCCAATAAGTGTGTAACCTCGGGCATGCCCAGAGCATATGAAGTATATCCGCTCCCACCAGTAAGCAGCGTGGACATTCCGATGTGTCAGAGCCAAAATATTTGTTTATTCTGTCCGGCGACAGGTATGCTCTATGCGTAATGTAAAGTTGTATGACCTTAAATCAAGAGTTACTTGGGATGTTGCTGGGCCCTTCTAGGATCCTTTCCCATTCCTTGTCTGTCCAGTCCCTGCCTCTATCTGCTGCCCATTTCTCTCTCAATGGCTGGAGGGTACAGACAGTGTGTGTCAGCAGTGCCTGTGCTAGCCAGTGTTATCAAATGTGTTCCTCCTTCCATGATGTGTAAGTATTGTTCCTCAGATATGTCCCCCCAAACTGCTGCATACGCATGTACTATAGATGCGTGTAGCAGGAACTGTCCTGCTGGCACGCCTGTGCCCGCCCGTAGCCCCTCAAACGTTGGTAGGACACCATCTGCGTATAAATCAGCCATTGCTTCTAATTCCTGCCTGTTCCCAGTGCTCTATCATGGATGTCGTGAAGAACAAGTTACTTACCTTCGGTAACGCTTTTTCTGGTAGATACAATATCTGCCTGTGGATTCCTCACCTTGTGAATATCCCCCTTGCGTCAGCAACATTCGGAAATTCTTTTGTAGCCTCGCGCCGACGTGGACTCGGACGTCATAGAGACACGACATCGCTCGCGACTCCGCTGACATCACCGACGCCTACAATAGGCCCACGCCGGCGTGATGACATCAGTTCCGCCCTTTTTTCCGTGCCATCGAGGCACACGGACGGACCAATGACAGTAGATATATACAAAGTATACACAGTATACAATAGTCAAGGCAAAACACACAGTGTAAAGCAAATGCAGGAAAGCAAATGATACATTTCCTTGACAACAAAATAAATATACATTACAGTACAATAACTCTGGCATAGAAGAGTGGACAACGGGGAGGCGGGTGGGTCAGTGAGGAATCCACAGGCAGATATTGTATCTACCAGAAAAAGCGTTACCGAAGGTAAGTAACTTGTTCTTCTGATAGATACATCTGCCGTGTGGATTCCTCACCTTATGAATAGAGTCCCACAGCAGTCCCCACTCCCGGAGGAGGGTGTCCACTCTTCTAAACCAGGAAATCCTGAAGGACAGAGCGCGCAAAGTGGCCGTCCCTCCTGACTTCGGTATCCAAGCAGTAATGCTTCGCGAAAGTGTGGAGGGAAGACCAAGTTGCCGCTCTACAAATATCCTCAACAGGCACACCTCTAGCCAACGCAGAGGTCGAAGACTTAGCTCTTGTAGAATGAGCCCTTATACCCTCTGGAGGTTCCTTACCGGCCAAAGAGTAGCAGATCTTAATGCAGAGAACGATCCATCTTGATAGGGTTCTTTTATGGACCGCTCTTCCCTTCTTGCAACCAGCAAACCCAACGAAAAGCTGGTCCTCCAAACGAAAATCCTTGGATCTGTCCAAGTAAAAGGAAACCGCCCTCTTAGGGTCCAGACGGTGCAGTCTCTCTTCCTCCTTAGAAGGGTGAGGGGGAGGATAAAAGGAAGGGAGGGAAATGGACTGACTCAAATGAAAGGGAGTCACCACCTTAGGCAGAAAAGCAGCCCTGGTCCTGAGAACCATTCGATCAGCATGAATGGTCAGGAAAGGGGGCTTAGAACTCAGAGCTTGAAGCTCACTTACCCTCCTTGCCGAGGTTATTGCAACGAGGAAGACAGTTTTAAAAGTAAGAAGCCTCATGGGACATTTGTGAAGAGGCTCAAATGGAGCACCCATCAGAAAGGACAAAACAAGATTCAAATCCCACTGAGGCACAATAAAAGGTGAAGGAGGGAACTTATTTGTGAGGCCCTTCAAAAATCTCAAGACCACGGGAGATTTAAAAAGAGACGGCTGGTCAGGCAAGCAGAGAAAAGCTGACAGCGCCGAAAGGTAGCCCTTCACAGTAGCAACAGCAAGCCCCTGTTGTGCCAGAGAAAGGGCAAACTGGAGAACTTCAGGCAAATGGGCTCTCACAGGGTCAATAGACTTCTCCCTACACCACTCAACAAATTTCGACCATCTATAGGAATAGATGGACTTAGTGGAGTCACGCCTGGCGGATAAGATGACATCCACAACGTCAGGCGGGAGGGAAAAGGAATTCAGGTTGCCCCGCTCAATTTCCAGGCATGAAGGTGTAATGTCTGGAGGTGGGGGTGTAGAACCTGCCCCTCCATCTGAGAGAGGAGGTCTGCCCTGAGAGGGAGACGGAGCGGCCGGTGAGAGGAGAGGTGGAGAAGATCTGAGTACCACACCCTTCTTGGCCAATCTGGGGCGACCAATATAACTTGGGCCCGGTCTTGGCGAATCTTCCTCAGAACCCGAGGAATCAAGGGTATGGGAGGAAACGCGTAAAGGAGTTGATCTCCCCAACTCAACTGAAACGCATCCCCCAAGGCTCCTTGCATCGGATACTGGAGACTGCAGAATGACGGGCAGTGAGCATTCTCGCAAGTGGCAAACAGGTCCACCCGAGGAGTCCCCCACATCCGAAAGATGTTGAGAACCACCTCCGGGTGAAGCCTCCACTCGTGGTCGGTAGAGAACTGCCGACTGAGACCGTCTGCTCGAACGTTCAGAACTCCAGCCAGATGATTTGCCATCAGACAAATCTGATGGTCCTGAACCCAGGACCAGAGACGCAGAGCCTCTCTGCAGAGACACTGCGATCCCACTCCTCCCTGTTTGTTGATGCACCACATCGCGGTCGTGTTGTCCGTCAGGACTTGAACTGACTGACCGCGAAGGGAAGGAAGGAAGGCCTTGAGCGCTAAACGAATCGCCCGCAATTCCAGAAGGTTGATGTGAAGCAACCTTTCCTCTGGAGACCAAAGACCCTTGACCTCCAGATCCCCCAGATGAGCACCCCACCCTAGAGTGGATGCATCCGTTATCACCGTGGCCACCGGAGGAGGCAGATGAAAAGGCTTCCCCTGAGACAGGTTGCCTTCCACGCCCCACCAAGACAGATCCGCTGCAGTTTCTCTGGAGATCTTCACTGACTCCCCGAGATCTCTGTTGTGCTGATACCACTGCCTGCGGAGGCACCACTGGAGTGCCCTCATGTGCCAGCGTGCATGGTTGACCAGGAGAATGCAAGAAGCCATCAGACCGAGCAGGCGAAGGACCTTCAGGACCGGAACAACCGCTCCATTGTAAAATAAAGGGACCATTTCCTGTATGTCGCGAATCCTTTGAGGAGGAGGGAATGCACGACATACAGTTGTGTCCAGTACAGCACCAATGAACAGGTTGCGCTGGGAGGGCACCAGGTGAGATTTGGGTACATTTAACGAAAAACCCAACCTGTAAAACAACTGGGATGTCTCCTGCAGATGATGAAGCACAATCTCCGACGACTCCGCTTTGATCAGCCAGTCGTCCAGATAGGGGAATACAGGAATCCCCGACCTTCTGAGATGCGCCGCCACCACTGCCATCACCTTGGTGAAGACTCGAGGCGCAGTAGTAAGTCCAAACGGAAGGACCGCAAACTGATAGTGCTGCGACCCCACCGTAAAACGGAGATACTTCCTGTGCGACTTCAGGATGGGGATGTGGAAATACGCATCCTGCAAGTCGAGCGACACCATCCAGTCTTCTTCCAGCAGAGCCTGAAGAACCTGAGCAAGGGTGAGCATCTTGAATTTCTCCTGCTTCAGGTAAAAATTCAAGATCCTGAGATCCAGGATAGGACGAAGCCTGCCATCCTTCTTGGGAATCAGGAAATACCGGGAGTAGCATCCCTGACCCCTTTCCCGCTCTGGGACCACCTCTATCGCACCTTTCCTCATTAGAGTTTGGACTTCCTCCTGAAGGAGAAACAGATGTTCCTCTGAGCAATACCCTTGGCAAGGAGGGTAAATGGGAGGGAATTCCCGAAAGGGAAGGGCATACCCATTTTCTACGAGATTGAGAACCCAAAGATCTGATGTAACCGATTCCCAATCTCGTAGAAAGTGGGTAAGCCGGCCCCCCACTGGGCCTACATGATCCTGAATGGCGGATCTAGGGCTGCTTTTCTGTGGCTGGGGGGTTGGTGGAGGTGGAGGAGGAATTGGGCTGACGCCCTCGAAGACGTGCTCTCTGCTTCCCCCTGTATGATCTATACAAGGTATTCTGCTGCTGCTGCTGTTGTTGCTGCTGCTGTCCTGGTCATAGAACCTCTGACCTGAAGGCCAAGAGATCTAGCCGTTGCCCTGCTGTCCTTGAATCTTTCCAAGGCCGCATCTGCTTTCCTTCCAAAGAGCCCCTCACCATCGAAAGGCAAATCCAATAAAGCAGATTGCACATCAGTTGAAAAATCGGATGACTTCAACCAGGCCGAACGCCTAGTGGCAACCGCTGTGCCCATGATCCTTGCCACTGAATCCGTAGTATCAAGCCCGCTTTGGATGACTTGACGGGCAGCCGCTTGAGAGTCAGACAAGGCTTCCTCAAAGTCTTTTCTGCTATCCTCAGGAACCTTAGGGATTAATGAACGCATAGAGTCCATTAGAGCATGAATGTATCTTCCCATAAGGCAAGTGGCATTAGAAGATTTCAGTGCCATACTAGCCGAAGAAAAAGTCTTTTTAGCAATTTGGTCCTGTTTCTTGGCCTCTTTGTCACCAGGCACCTGCGGAAAAGCCCCAATCGACTTTTTAGAACATGCAGCCTAAATCACCAAGCTCTCAGGAGACGGGTGTGATGACAAGAATGCAGGGTCCTCAGGAGCCACCCTATATCTCCTAGCCACGTTTTTGGAAACTGCAGGAGCAGAAAAAGGTTTTTTCCATACCTCCATAATGGGTTCCTTTAAGGCTTCATTAAATGGAAGTAAACGCTCCACTGCTGAACTTGGAGAATGAAGAACCTCGGTCAGTAAATTCGACTTAAATTTGACAGTAGGCAAAGACAAACCCAAAAGTCCAGCTGCCTTCTTCATGACTACATGATACGGTTGAACATCCCTGGAGGGTGCATCAGATCCCGAAGGCAAAGACCATTCCGGGGAAAACTCGAGACCACTTGCCTCTGCCAGGTCGTCGAAACTACCCCCATCCAGCTCACCTTCCTCCATGTCAGAAGAAGACTCATCAACCCTCTGTTGTTCAAGCAGACGTTGAGCTTCTCTTCGAGACCTGAATTTAACTCGAAGTGCAGCCGAATCCAAAGCCGAATCCGACGGCGCCGGAGCCGACTTCGGAACCGAATCCGAGGGCTTGGAAGGAGGATCCATAGACTTGCTTGGAGCCGGTGACGTCGGACCCGGAGTCACCGACTTCGGGCGGGCCAGCGTCGATACCGGCGTCAACCAAGGTGGAGCTTGGTACTGCCACAGCGGAGTCGGGGTTGGCATGTACGGCATGAATGGAGCCGGAGCATATGAGTGAGGAACACCCAAATTAAAGGACATAGGACCCATGGGACCCGAAGGCGCACCAGAGGGGAACCATGATCTAGAGAAAACACCATACATCGCGTTTAAAAACGCGGAAGGGTCCTGACCTGGTGTCGGGAATGGTGGATGCTCAGGATGACCACGAGGTAGGTTTGAATCTGTTTCTCCAACAGGATTCGAAGACTCTCCCTCAACAGGAACTCCATCAGCGTCATCCGGAGTCGGAGAATGAGCCGGAGTCGGAACCGGAGTCGGAGAATGGGCCACCGACTCCGAAGGCGAAGCCTCACCTTCATGATCCGACACTTGTGGAGGAATCACCTTCGACTTCACCCTCCTGGGAGACCTTGATCTTGAACCAGACTTATCCCCTGAATGATGACGGGATTCATGCCTCCTCTTCTTATGCTTTTTCCGAGAACCGGAAGCGTGGTCAGACGAAGACTTCGAGGCCGACGCCTCACGAGACCTCGACCTGGATCTCGACTTCGATCTCTTCGAGTGCTTCGAAGACTTTCTAACCTTACTCGCTTTAAGCTTGGCCACAAGGAGCTTCGATTCCCTCTCTCGAAGAGCCTTCGGATTCATCTTCTGGCACGATGAACACCCTTCAACGTCGTGATCCGAGCTCAAACACCATATGCAGTCTTGGTGAGGGTCCGTAACGCACACCATCTTCCCACATTCTCTACAAGGCTTAAACCCGGTCTTCTTTGTCGACATGACAACCGAGCAAAAAGGTCACAGAATGGAGAATCGAGGAAACAAAGTAATAGGATACTAGAAGCTACAGAGTAACCCGTTAAACCGTTAGCGTCGACGACGCGGAAAAAAGGGAACTGATGTCATCACGCCGGCGTGGGCCTATTGTAGGCGTCGGTGACGTCAGCGGAGTTGCGAGCGATGTCGTGTCTCTATGACGTCCGAGTCCACGTCGGCGCGAGGCTACAAAAGAATTTCCGAATGTTGCTGACGCAAGGGGGATATTCACAAGGTGAGGAATCCACACGGCAGATGTATCTATCAGAAATAAGATTACAGTCTTATTGTCATATTTTGTGGTTTACCACTTAGGCTCCGATTCGGAGTAGCCTGGTAATCCCAATTGAGACATTAACTGGTGTGCCCGGATAAACTGGGATTACAAGTGATGCAGAAACACCACAGCCCATTACCCTATCGTCCAAAATCTTAGCAGCAAAAAGCATCCAAAATGTTCCAGCCACAAACTGGCGGAAATGAGGAATAACCCAAGGAAGTATCATCAATGTCCATGATTGGACCCCATATTTTAAAATCCAGCTTTTCAAAGGACATGTGACGCCCCAGCGAACTTTTAATGGCAGCCTTACTGTTATTTCATGTATGTGTATGTAAAACAGCTAATACAGTGAAATTCTAGCTGACCAAAATGCAAGCGAAGGGGACCAATGAGTCACTTAAAATGGAGAGCGGATCTCCTTACTTGCTATCAGCTAGCTATTTGTGGTTGGTTACTTACTTTTGGACAATATCATACCCTACTCGGTGTCGTCATTGCTCTTATATCCTTCCTTCCATCATTTTTGTAAAGCGCTCTGATATCCTTCGGGATCTTGTTCGTGCTATATAAAACTTTATAAATAAAATAAATAAACATGCCCATTCAATGTAAAGAAATAAAAAAGGTTCTGTTGTGAGGTATACCAAATAAACCAATGTTCTATATAGAAACGTTGTGCATCAAGCTCCAAGCTCTCTGGGGTAGTGTGGGCGGTGAGGAGTGTTGGGTCACATGGAGCAGGGCAGTGGGCAATCATCCTATTAACAGAAGCCCCTGTGCTGGGTTTAAACCAGGTACCCAGTAGGACATCTGTAAGGGCCTCATTGAAAGGTAGCAAGGGTTCCAGAAGATGAGACACCTGGCTGCAAGACCTCCGCAAGATATTTCTCTTGATTGCGACAAAAGTGAGCTGATGGTCCAGGACCTCAGCTGCCCTTCGCACCACCATAGCAAATAAAGCTCCCTCCTCTGTAGCCACAGAAGGGGGAGAAAGTGTCCATTCCACTGGCGTTACCCAACTCCTCACACCAGTCCATGTCATGATAAAGCTGGTCATCTAAAAGGGTCCAGCGAACCCTTCCATTCTTTTTCCACTCCTAGCCCTTCATAATAGGGCTCAGGAAACGACCTAGGACCTGGAGGTTCTGTCGGCGCTGGTATCGACATCGGTCGACACGGTACCAGCTCCATGTCGTCTGGAATCAGAATGGAACTGGCAACGTCGTGGGAACAAAAGCAGCGGCGGGAGCACTGGGGTCGGTGAAGGTTGCAATGGCAAAACCGGATCCATTCCTGGATCCGATAAGGGGGGGGTGTAGGATGGAGGGGAGGGGGGGGTGTTAGTGGACATCGGTGCCAGGGCCGGGTCTCAAACTTTAGCTCAGAAGAACGTGGCCAGAGTCATGGAACATTGGGGTGACAAATGCAAAGAATGCTTACTCTTGATCGTACCTCAAGGCTCTTTAATCCACCACCAGACACTCTCTACACCTATATCTCACTTGTGGAGGTTCCTTTTCATCCTTACTCTCTCCCTGTGATTGAGGCTCTGTTTCAAGGTTTGCTGAGGTAAGATAAATGTTGGTTCCTTTAAATCAGTGCTGGTGGATATGGGCTTCACCTGCAACCCCCACCTCCGATTAAGCACTGGCTGTAGGAGAGTAGGGTCTGCAATCCTATGGTCACCCCAGATTTTTGCTTTTTCCTTCACTGGTTTACGACTTTCCCTGGCTGTGGGCCTGCTAATCAGACCCACAGCCTAGCTGTTCTCTCTCTCTAAATTGACACACATGTACCTTAGGTGCATTTACCAATTGGTATTGGGTCACTCTTATAAGTCCTTGTACAGAGTACCATAGGTACCCAGGGAATAAGTGCACCCGAGGCCTACCAAGGGCTGCAGCATGTATTATGCCAACCCTGGCTGGCCATCTAAACAGACACAACTGGCTGGTAACACAGCTGGGGCAAGGTGGTGTAATCACCCTTTGCTGTAGATATAGTATACCTATATCTAACCCAAAATGGACACATCTATTCCTATAAGTCACTCCTATGGCAGGCCTTATCAATCCTGAAGGCAGAGTGCTTGGAAATATGTGAGATGGTGCTCTAGCATGAGCTGAGCCTGTCTGCAGCTTTCAGAACCAAGTCCTTATAGCTGTTCCATGATAACGCTATACCATATACTCTTAAGTGCATTAGAATCCTCGCGGTTATTGCTAACTTTGGCAGAGCCTTATCGAAAGATGTCATGTAAGGTGTCATACGCTTTGGAATACTACCCCCTCGCCAGTTCTGGCGACGGGGGTAGCATTCCACCCTTCTAGAGGGATAAGACATGTATGTAACTGTAACCCCGGTTAAAGTTAACCCGAGCCTCAGCATCACAAAATGGATGCTGCTGCCACAGACACAAGTCTGACCTCCTGATGCTGAGAGTCCTTCCAGCAAGGGAAGCCTGGACAAAGGGTTTCCTGCCTGGGGAGGTGCCTGCACCACCCCAGACAGGACTTTGTGTATCCAGATAGGCAGGGCTGAAAGGAATGAGACATGCCTGGGACACACAAGGTGCCCCTGTGCATACCCCGGTTCAAACCAGTTGCTGGGGCACTCCAGCCCCAGTTCTGGCGCGAAACCGGACAAAGGATAGGGGGTGTGACCACCCCCCTTCCTTGTCCCACCCATGGGAGGGACCTAGTCGCTAGTACAGCCCCCTTTAGCAGAATAAAGGTAGGAGCTGGTCCTATTCCAAATTAGATTATCCTGAATTGAAACTTTACAAGAAGAAACTCTGGACTTCGACGTTCTGCTCCAAAGAAGACTGAAGAAATCTCCCTTGTGGCCAAGGAGTGACCACCCTGCACAAGCAGGCACCATCAAGCGTCCTAGCGGTTAACTTTGTCGTCCTTCCTGCCGGAACCAGACCTCAGAGCTCGACGAGACCTGGACTCCCAGACCTCTCCGACCTCTATCCACATCTGCAGCACAGCTGAGACCCGTGGGTGTGACGAGACACGTGGGACCGGCCATCTTTGAAGAACTGCACTTCGCTTCCAGCACGACCTCTGAGGCACCCTCGAGTGAGTGCTTTGGGGATTGGGAAGCCCCAGCCCAAGCAGCCCCTGCACTGAAGACCAGCCCACCAGAATCCACGAGATCTGCGTGGGGCCCTTCTGCTTTATTGCTACTCGACGCGTTGTCTGGTCACTTGCCGGCTGGCTAGTGGCCTCCTAGACGACGAACCTTGAAATCTAAACCGCTGGTCTGGTTGCTCCAGACTGGCCCTTGCTTCCTCCAAAAGAGAAGTACCCCGGACCCTCCTGGTCCGCACCAGACGCCATCTTCACTTGTCGCGTCGGTTGCATTTGCCAAGGCCTGTTAACTCCGATCCTGGAACAGACACTGCCGACAGAGAGAGCCTGCGTGGGACAGCTCGTGCCTGCATCCTGGTCATTGAAGACGCCTCCTGGTTCACGTGGCTGCAGAGTCAAGCGTCACCTCTTCACCTGATCGCGACGACATCATCTGGTTCCTTCCTGGTTCCGCTCCGGTCACTGGCTAGTGACTTTGAACACTGTCCCCTCTACTTTCAGGTCTTTATCTTCTTCGATCTGCCCTTGGATCACTCCGGACATCTTCCTCCTGGTTGCCTGCAGCATCTTTCTCCAAGGCTCCATTGACTTCAACGTGGAAACCCGACACACTTTCACACCTATGCACTCGCAGCCTGTGGGTGAGGTAACGAGAGCATTTCGGTGCTCATAGGTAGAGTGACTCTCCTAGTGTCCAGGTATCCTGTAGTTTCAGTCTCAACCAGTCGGAACTGTCCTTACTCACCTATTTTGTAAATTATTTGTGCCCCTTGACTTTGCATTGAAACCCGCGCGTGTGTTCTAACACTGCACACGCGTCCCGTGGGCCTCCTGCTCCTTACCTAAGGTTAGGGTAGTTTAGCCCCAGCGATTCTACAGCCTCTGGGCATCCACATTTCTTCTATCGTTCTACTTATACCATTTACTTAGTATATGCTTTTACGTGCCCCTAGGGAACCATTGCAATTTGTGCGACTTATTGAATTTTTCTGAAGAGTATTGTTATGTGCTTAGCCCTCTGATCTCATAAAGAGTTCAGAGGTGTTTTGTTAGTAATAAATATATTGTTTATTTTCATAACAACCTGTGTGGTGTCCTTTCATCTGGTATTCAAGGGGTTATATGTGGTAAAACAGCTGGCTTCACATGCCAAAAGAGTTTAGCCTAAGACTGTTCTGTCCATGCTACCATTAGGATAGCTGGTCTAGAAGGTTGACTTACAACCAATCACCATAAGGGTTGTTTGGACTGATACAAGGTGATCACTAGAACTAGTGAGCATCATATATCAGGCCAACTTCTCACATTGGCAACACAGTCTGTTGCCTCTAGGTCTCAAACCAGGGAATCACTGTGAGGCAGCAATGGGATGAGTTCTGGCCTCAGCATTTCCACCTCTCTTCTTTACGGAAGGAGAGCGGTTGGAGCATGCCACATTCCAGCCCAACTGCTGCATATGGTAGAAACATGGCGTTCCAGGACTACAAATTAAAATAGTTCACTGGGCATATATGCTTTTATGGTTCCCAATACAATCTAATCTACTAGGAATGTTTGCAAATACTAGTATTTTCTAGTTTTTTATATGGGCTTTATATTGTAGGATAAAAAATATAAGGTCATATTTTCACTGAACGTTTTATTTTTTCTAAAATATTAAATGAATATAGAGAAATACGCTCGGTCTGCAAAGCTATTAAAGACAGCCTCCGTTGTGCAACTAATTCTTTTAAATAAAAGCTATAATGCATTTTAATTTTGTCATTGTTTTGGGATTGAAACCTAGAAGAACCAAAAGGATCCGATTTAAATACCCATTCCCTTGGAAAGTGGTAGAAATTGCTTTGTGTCCGTTACAATGTGCCATGTGCCCTTTAGGAAACTACACGGTACACTGATTTTCTTTGTTTTAAGCAGGTGAGTGAGTATATACATTTTTATAACATGGATTAGAATGAATTATTTCCCCATAAATGACGCTACTCAGACAAACTGCTAATGTAAATGTGAAAAAGAGAATTCTAGGAAAGGACCTAGGCCCCCTTCTGCGTTTGCTGCACAATTATTTAGTTTTTTTCATCAGTGAACTTACATACACACACCTACCTTTGCAAATTGTACAGAACCATCACTGTCACGACTTGCATGCCTATACCTTCGCTTTGCTAAATATGGAAGTCTTAAAGCAAGCAGCAAGGGTCCTACGCGGATAATGCTCTCTGTCTCAAACACAATGAAGAGGGCAGAATATGGCCAGCTAGTTTTATTTCTAGGCAGTGTGGCGTGCACACTTTTAATTTGCTCTTCATTGTGTTGTGCCTTTGCAGAAAACTTCGTCCTGCACCTGCGCAGTCCCAGCCTCCCTCGCCCCAGCTTAGCTACGGGAGCCTGGTTGCAGGCCTCAGACACACTTATTTAATCTGCATCTGCAAAACTGACTAAACATGACTATCTTCGTAACAAACAGCCATGCTGACATCACTAACGTGAAGATGCTGTGCCAATATGCCTGGACCCAGGTGAGTTAGCTGTGAAGACATATCAGGCAGCCACCCTGAAGGAGAGGACATTTATTTTTAACAATCATCAGGCCAGCTACCCCTGGAAGAATTTTTTTTATAGCCCTATGAAATAAGTGCCGGTGCTGAGCACCGGAACCCACAGTCTCAAATTAAACACTGAGCGCTGGGCCGCAAACAACTTTAGGGACTGCTCCCTCAAAGCTTTCAGAGCCACGGCACAGCAGTTGAAGCATGACTTCAAGTTGTGGTTGAGCTCCAGGCACCAGAGGCAAACCAGGTATTGGTACGTCACCGACATGACATGGTGACAGGTGCCGCACGGTTTGAAACCACAAGTCTTATAAGACATGGTGGAAAAAAGCCTTCACACCAAAATGGGGGTCTACAAAACATCGAAAAAGCCGGTCAAAAAGTGGCAGAGGGTAGCTCTCTTCACAGATCCGCGCTGGATGGCGCGTGAAGGAAAGAACTGACGCCAGCACGTCAAGATGGTGCCTTTAAAGGAAGATTAAGGCAGATTATATATTGGTGGGGATACACATTTGTATAGATAATAGCTTGAGTGTCAGATTTATTCCTGATAGTCTGGTGGTGTGCAGAAGGGGAGATATACTTGGAGGGTAACCCTGTTCTACTGTAAAATTATAAAACTTTCTTTTTTGGATCACTAAAACTAGCTAAATTTACCCTAAATGTTGTTCATGCTTATGTTTAATGTTTTTTTAAGCTACATTTGAGCCTCAATGCGGCTGTACCTGCATTCGAAGATAAAACAGAAATGAAAGTTCAAACTAGAATTTAGATAAACAATATTTGTAAGATCTTCCAGCATTTGGAAATATACAGTACCCAGTTATTTAGTCATACCTTGAGGTGTTGGCTGGAAAATGGAAACATTAAGCTTACTATATTCAACTTTGACTTTCATTTATAAGCCTTATTTACTTATTTCCAAATGATTGTCCGTAATTCTTGACACAGTGACATTTTAGGAAAGGTGGTATGAATTTTAGCTATATGCCCCCCTCAAACATTAACTGTGGGTCCAAGGATCAGACTCAACTTCGTCAGAGCTACATGTGCAGTCGAGGGTATCCGATCTCGAACCAGCCCAGTGTCTCGGGTGTTCAAGGAGCCCGACCAGTCGGCAAGGCTGTAGCTGCGGCGGCATCTGGCAGTGTGGTGCGATGCAGGCCACCCAGTCGATATCCACTTGGGAGCCTGGGCAAACGCCACACACCTCACCGCATGCTGGTCCGGCCTGTTGAATTAGCCCACAGTGTTTCCACAGTGTTCTCAGCCGGCAGAGAGGCCCTGAGAGACTCTGAGTGGCCTCATCTTTCAGTGGGCAGGAGGAATAAGCTGGTACCTGGGAGGAACACCAGATGAAGGAAAAGTTACTTACCTGTAATCGTAGTTCTCTTCTAGGGGAATACAAACATGAGTTACTTACCTGTAACTCTGGTTCTCCAGTATTGGTAGATTTCATAGATTCACATGCCCATCCCCGTTGCTGTAGTGGGAGTTCCATAGTGTTCATATAAAAGCAGCAGATAATACTACCATAGGCTACAGTGCAATAAACAGTCACTGCAATAGCCTATCCATTTTTTGGGGAAAAAGGAACCAAACTTAAGTATCAGTCAATCAGGCGACGGCACCCTCTAGAACAATCCCAAGAGAGGCTAGGTACCTCAGATTTTTAAGCCCAAGTGTGAAACTTTGTATCTTGAGGAAATTAGGGAAGCCGCTCAGGGGAGAAGAGTGGTCCCCATATGTATCTATAAAAGATACCAATACTGGAGAACCGTAGTTACAGGTAAGTAACTCATTTTCTTCTCCAGTATTGGATCTTTCATAGATTCACATGCTTGAATGAGAGTAGCTAGCAGTTGCATAGACAAACATGTATAGACACAATACAATATATATATCTACCCTTAGAGGATGGTGGGTAACAATATACATGCATATACTGAAACATATAGTAGATATATTGTAGCTATCTACTTTCAGTATATATACCAAGTAGCATAAGAAAACAAAGTTGCATAACAAAATTATAAGCTGGTAAAGACACATAATGCCGAAGGAAAAAACAGCTGTATTAGTAGAGGATTACCTTATTGAAATAGATTACGTAGAACCGTCTGTCTTACTGCTGCTTCGCTGTAAGTTGCAATATCCAGGCAATAATGCAGCGTAAAAGTATGAGCACTCTTCTATGCAGTGGCCCCGCAAATCTTGCCCAATGGCACTCCAGCGGAGGAACCTCAGAAGGGGAAAATGCTCTTGTAGAATGTTCCTTGGCCTTGATCGTAAGCGGTTTACCCATTTTAGTATGACTGAGCTGAATAGCAGCAGCGATCCATTGTGAAATAGTTTTTTGTGACAGCAGAACCCAGTCTTAGCGGCCCATAAGCAGTTGATCCCTTTTGCCTATCTGCTTGGATCTTTGCAAATACAACTTAAGACACGTTTGACATCCAAGGAGTGGAGAAATTTCTCCGCTGGTGAAGGATGTGGGAAAAAAATACGCAGAACAACAGGTTCATTAAGGTGAAACGGAGATGGAACCTTTAGGAAGAATTTAAGGTTTGTTCTCAGTACAACATAGTCCTCTGTAAAGCGTAAGTAGGGCTCTCTTATGGTGAAGCCTTGAATTCCACTTACTCTCCATGCAGAAGTAAGCACGAGAAGTAATGCCATTTTCCAGGTGAGAAACTTGAGCTCAATTTTGTGAATTGGTTCAAACTGTGGTTTCATTAGTTGAGAGAGGACTACATTAAGGCGCAATTCGGACTGAGAAAGCCGAATGAGAGGAAAAGTCCTGAATAATCTCTTCATGAACTGCCTGATGACGTGAGAAGAGCAAAGGGAAGAAGCCTTGGAAGTGAGTCTGTATCGGGAGAGGGCCGGGAGATGGACCCTTACTGACGCACACGCCAGATCTGACTTAGCCAGAGATAGGAGATAAGGCAAGATTTGTTCTGGAGATGAGAGAAGAGGGTGAGTGTTATTCCGAAGACACTAATAACATAAACGTTTCCATTCCAGTCTTTTTATTAGTGGATGCAGCTCTAGCTCTGGACAATATATCTTTACAGTCTTGGGAAATGACTAAATCTTTGAACTCATTGAACTTGGGTGCCAAGCATGCAACTGAAGAGAAGATGGGTGCGGTTGTGGGATCTGCCCCTTGCTGAAGGTTAGCAGAATAGTTGTTACTGGCAGGCGAGAGGGCTTGGATTGTGACAGCAGGAGTAGCACCGTGAACCAATGCTGGCGGGGCCAACGAGGAGCAATGAGGATGAGCTGGCACGGTACTCTTTTCATTTTCATCATAACCCTGGAAATGAGAGGGCATGGGGAAAGCGTATGCAGAGATCCCAGACCATCTTTCCGAAAACGCATTCCCCCATGACCCTCTCTGAGATTCCCTGCTGGCAAATAACCGGTATTTCTGGTTCCCTTGCGATGAAAATAGGTCTAAGTCGTGTGTTCACCATTTATGGAAGATCGAATCGAGAATCAACTGATTTTGTTCCCACTCGAGATTTGTTAGACATAATCTGCTTAAGGTGTCAGCCAGGTTGTTATTACTCCAGGGCAATGCTCCACCCGATGGTTATGTAATGCTGTAGTGCCATTCCTAGATCCTTTGAGCTTTCAAAGATACGATTGGAGATCTTGTTCCTCCTAGCTTGTTTAGATAATGCATACAGGTGGTATTGTATGCACGAATGAGGACAGAGGATGCTCGTATCCTTGGGAGAAATGACTGGAAGGCTAAGAAAATTGCTCTCAGTTCTAGGAAACTGATATGCATTTTTGACAGATAGTCTCCATTAGCCGCTTATTTGGAGGTCCTGAAGATGCGCCCCTCCAGCCTTCCAATGATGCATCTGTGGTCAGAACAAACTCTGGAAGAGGAGACAGGAATGTCAACTCCACTGAGAGATTTTTGGCAGACTTCCACCAAGGCAGTGCGCTTCTCATGACCAGGGTGATCCGAATAATATCCTTAAATGATCCTGTTATCTGAAGCCATTGTCTGTCCAATTGCTCCTGGAAAGGTCTCACCTTTAGATGTGCGTAAGGCACCATGAGGGTGGCAGAAGACATAATGCAGACAAAGAATTTGAGGAGACGGACAGAAGCGAGCTGTCTTTTGGAGAGATTGTGAGCCAGAGATAGAATGCTGTTCTATCTTTCTGTGAATAAAAATGCCTTGTTTTGGAGGGTATCCAATATTACTCTGAGAAACGGTATAAGCTGTGAAGGTATGAGAACGGATTTTTGATAAGTGACTGTCAGTACGAAAAATCGGAAGAGCTGTAGGCAGAAGGAGATGGCCTCAGAGGCTTGATGAAGAGAAGGAGCCTTCACTAACCAATCGTTGAGATATGGGAAGATCTGTAGGCCTTTTAATCATAGGTATGCTGCTACAGGAGCAAGACACTTGGTAAAAACCAGAGGAGCTGACCAGAGGCCGAAGGGAAGCACTTTGAATTGATAGTGCACATCTGCCACAATGAAACAGAGAAATTTTCGATGCCTGGGATGGATAGAGATATGGAAATATGCATCCAGTAAATCTAGGCTGGCCAGAAAATCCAATCAATCAATCAATCTATCAATCTATCAATCAATCAATCAATCAATCAATCAAATCAATCAATCAATCAATCAATCATAGTTGTACTTGTAGAGCGTGCTACATACCCGTGAGGGTCTCAAGGCGCTGAGGGGAGGGGTGCTGCTACTGCTCAAAGAGCCAGGTCTTGAGGAGTCTTCTGAAGGTGAGTAGGTCTTGGGTCTGCCGTATGTGGGTAGGGGGGGTGTTCCAAGTCTTGGCGGCGAGGTAGGATAAGGATCTGCTGCCGGAGGTCGTTCGTTAGATGCGGGGGACAGCGGCAAGGGCGAGGCTGGCGGAGCGGAGCTGGCGGGTGGGGGTGTAGAAGCCGAGTCTGCTGTTCAGGTAGGCTGGTCCAGCGTTGTGGAGTGATTTGTGTGTGTGGGTGAGGAGCTTGAAGGTAATCCTTTTGTCGATGGGGAGACAGTGTAGGTCTCTCAGGTGGGGGGTGTTGTGGCTGCGGCGGGGGACGTTGACGATCAGTCGGGCGGAGGCTTTTTGGATGCGTTGTAGTCGACGTAGGTGTTTGGCTGGGATTCCTGCGTAGAGTACGTTGCCGTAGTCCAGTCTGCTGCTGACGAGGGCCTGTGTCACCGTTCTTCTTGTTTCGGTCGGTATCCACTTGTAGATCCTGCGGAGCATGCGGAGGGTGTTGTAGAAGGAGGAGGAGACGGCGTTGACCTGTTTAGACATGGAGAGGGCGGAGTCAAGGATGAATCCTAGGTTGCGTGCATGGTCGGTGGGGGTTGGTGCTGCTCCCAGTGTGGTTGGCCACCAGGAGTCGTCCCAGGCTGAGGGGGTGGGTCCGAGGATGAGTACCTCCGTCTTGTCCGAGTTCAGCTTCAGACGGCTGCTCCTCATCCAGTTGGCGACGGCCTTCATTCCCTCGTGGAGGTTATTTTTGGCGGTGTGTGGGTCCTTGGTGAGGGAGAGTATGAGCTGGGTGTCGTCGGCGTAAGAGATGATGTTGAGGTTGTGATGGCGGGCCACTTGTGCGAGGGGGGCCATGTAGATGTTGAACGGTGTCGGGTTGGGGGTTGCGCCCTGGGCGACGCCGCAGATGATTTCGGTGGCTTCGGATCGGAAGGGTGGGAGGCGGAAGCACTGGGTTCTGCCGGAGAGGAAGGACGTGGTCCAGTCAAGGGCCTTCTCTTCGATTCCGGCTTCTAAGAGGCGTGTCTTTAGAGTGCGATGGCAGACCGTGTCGAAGGCGGCCGACAGGTACAGGAGGATGAGGGCTGATGTTTCGCCGTTGTCTAGTTGGCGCCTGATGTCGTCTGTAGCGGCGATGAGGGCTGTCTCGGTGCTGTGGTTTCGTCTGAATCCGGACTGGGAAGGGTCCAAGATGTTGTTGTCTTACAGGTGGCGGGCCAACTGTCTGTTGACGATTTTCTCGATGACCTTTGCCGGGAATGGGAGCAGGGAGATGGGCCGGAAGTTCTTGAAGTCCTTGGGGTCCGCCTTGGGCTTCTTGAGGAGGGCATTGATTTCGGCATGTTTCCAGCTTTCCGGGAATGTCGCTGTTTCGAAGGAGATGTTGATGACTTTCCGTAGTTGGGGTGCAATGGCAGCGTCTGCTTTGTTGTATACGTGGTGTGGGCACGGGTCTGACGGAGATCCTGAGTGGATGGAGTTTATGACCTTGCATGTCTCGTGATCGTTGACGTTGGACCAGGAGGTCAGGCGGATGGCGCTGTTCACAGGGGAGGTGGAGTCTGCTGTAGTCAGGGCGGTCGTAGTGTTAAAGCTGTCATGGATGTCAGCGATCTTGCGGTGGAAGAAGGTGGCTAGTGAGTCGCACAGTTCTTGAGAGGGCGGGATGTCGTTAGGTGTTGGCGCTGGGGTTGGAGAGTTCCTTTTACGATACTAAAGAGCTCTTTGCTGTTGTGTGCATTGTTATCCAGGTGGTCTTTGAAGAAGTATCTCTTGGCTAATCTGATGAGGTGGTGATGTCTTCGGGTGGCGTCCTGGTGGGCTGCGTAGTTGTGCGGTGTGCATCCGTGGAACCATATTTTCTCCAGTTTCCGTCATGCTCGCTTGGAGGTCTGGAGTTCGTCGGTGAACCAGGTGGCTCTCTTGCTGGTGTGGTTGTTGGAGGGTTTATTGAGCGGGTCGAGGGTGTTGGCGCAGTCATTGATTCACTGTCTGAGGTTGCGGGCAGCAGCAGTGGGAAAGCCGGCTGCGGGCAGGGAGGGGGAGGGAAAGAAAAAAAAGGCACCCAGGAATGGGCAGCGGAGCAAGGGTCAGGCACAAGGGCTGATGCAGCTGCAGCGGGTGGTGACCTACCTGGCAAGGTCAGGGGTCGCTCCCCTCACTGCATGCTGTCGCCAGATTTAAAGGGAGTTGGGAGGGAGGAGTAGCTGGGAGGCGGATGGCAGGGGTTTAGCAAATGCGCGCGGGGCCGCAGGAGCGGGAAAGCAGGCTGTGGGCAGGGGGAGGGCGAGGGAAAGAAAAAAACGGCACACAGAAAAGGGCAGCGGAGCAAGGTCAGGCACAAGGACTGGTGCAGCTGCAGCGGGTGGGAGTGACCTAACTGGCAAGGTCAGGGGTCGCACTCCTAACTGTGCGCTGTTGCCAGATTTAAAGGGAGCTGGGAGGGAGGAGTAGCTGGGAGGCGGGAGCCAGGGGTTTAGCCAATGGGCGGGGGGGGGGTGGGCAGCAGGGGCAGCAGCTGTGGGGACGGGAGCGACCGACCTGGCAATCCAAATGGTTTAGAAGCTGTAATATCTCCTGAAGAGTTACCATGCAGAAGGACATTTTCTGCATGTATTTGTTGAGCTTTCTGAGGTCCAGAATGAGACGCCATTCTCCCGACTTCTTCCTTACCAGGAAAAAACAGGAGTAGAAGCACCTTACTCCCCGAGAGCTTGGCACACATTCTATTGCTCCTTTCTGAAGCATGGTAAATGCCTCCATCTTTAGCAATTGAAGATAGGGTGGTATTGATTTTTGAGGCAGACGAGGAGGTGGTGCTGTGACAAACTCTAGGGTATGACCATATTTTATTATATCCAGGACCCATTTGTCTGTGGTTATTTTCTGCCATTGACTTCTATAACGAGAGAGAGAAGTTTTCTTGGATGAAGTAAACGCGGGAAGAGCAGCAGGCGGCAAAACCTCGTCACTGTTTTCTGACAGCATCCCTGGTTTGACCTTGATGCTTCCGTCTGGGCTGTACGGAGTAAGCAGCCTGGAGTGGTGCACGATATTGCTGCTGATGTTGGTAGGAAGGGCGGGGGCGTGGCTACGCAAGCCACGATGGCGGCCGTGTTTTGCTGAGGCTCCGCGATCGGGCTAGCACTCAACCCAGTCCTGAGGATCGCCGTGAGCCCTACACCACAAAACCGCAGACCGGGACGCCCATGCACACTGGAGCATCGACATCTGTGATCCAGACGACGCTGGAAGAGGCGAACTCACTTGGTGAAAGCTTCCACCGGAGCAGCGCTCAGTGACCCAAGATGGCGGCCGCGGCCCGGTGACGCTGCTCTCCCCGGGACCCCCAAAGCGCGGCGGTGAGGCGAGGACCGGTGGAATACCCAGATCGGACGGCGAGACCGGCAGAAGTAGAGCGCTGTTGTGCCCCGCTGCTGCGACGCCCCTCCGACTACTGGAGCCGTCCCAACACGCTGGGGGCTCACCCCTGCCACATATTGGTTCCTGGTGGCCGTGCTGAGCAGTTTGCGGAGCCTGCTGTCATCGCTGCACCCATCGCTGGAGGTAGGCACGGGGCAGAGACCCACTGCATGACTGGGGCGCCCTCCGCAGCCTTCCGACGCCTGCTCCCTAGAGGTGCCTGACCCCAACATGGCGCCCGTGCTCATCTGAGAGGGACTGCAGCTGAGGAGCTCCCGGTTGCACTTCTGGAGCCCCTGATAGCCACGCGCCCCCACACTCTCCTGCAGCTTGCTCCCGGGAGTTTTGGACTGCCCCCCCCCCTTTTTTTCCCTGCCACACGACCGCTGCGGCCACCCGGCCCCGCCGAAGCGTCCAGAGGCTTGCCCCCCCGCTGCGGGGACCGCCAGGGCGGGACTGCCAACACCCACGACCAAGACAGCCAGCGGGGAGACCCCGCAGCCTACGCCCCTGCTTCGTCATTCAAGTGTGAGCACGTCACCGCTCGAGAGACCAGACCCTGGTGGGCTAACCCTGGGCCACCCTGCGCCTGCTGCGACCAGCATTCTCCCCTGCCTAGGATCTGCTCGAGTGACCTCTCCTTGGGGGACCCGCCTCTCCCTGCCCTCACTGACTCCCAGCGCACCACCTGCGGTCGGCATGGGGAAACCTAGGGGCACACAGGTGACCGCCGTCCCTGAAACAGCCCCCGAGAACATGCCAAACACCCGGACCTGGTCGCAAACCAACGCGCCACAAACGGACCCCACCTTGTCGGCGAAACTGGACCAGGTGCTGGCGGCCATAGAGATGTCCCGACTATCAAAGGAGGAACGTTTGGGCACCCTCTCGACGGACATCAGCTTGGTCCGCGACGACCACCGCAAACTGGCGGACAGAGTGAAGGAGGGGGGAGAAGATTCTGACCGACCTGCAACCCGCCGTGAAGGTGCAGGGGACAGATCTGCAGCAGGTCCTACATCGCGTAGCGGCCCTCGAAGAGCGCACGGTCGATTTGGAGGGGCGGTCGGGACGCTGCAATATCCGCGACCTGGGCCTTCCGGAAGGAATTGAGAACTCAGACCCCCTGAACTATATGGAGTCATGGACCAGGTCTTTCACCCCTGAGACGGAACGCTCAGCGTTCTTCTCCATTGAACGCGCTCACAGGGTCCCCGCCCGGAAACCAAAACCAGGCCTCCCTCCAAGACCCATGCTAGCCAAGTTCCTGCATTTCTGTGACCGTGACGCGGTGCTCCGCGCAGCCCGGGCAGCGGGCCCCTTGCAGGTGGAGGACCAACAGATCATGGTGTTCCCGGACTATGCTCGAGAGGTTCAGCAGCAGAGATCCGCATTTCTTGAGGTCAAAAGGCGCCTCCGTGCAAACAATGTCCAGTACTCCCTACTATTCCCAGCCCGCCTCAAGGTCTTACACAAGGGTATGGCCATCTTCTTCGTCGCCGCTGAGGAGGCGCGAGATTGGGCTGAGCTCCACTGCCCATTACTAGCCAAGGCGGGAGTCCAGCGAGACCAGAACAGTCACTCGCGGAGATCCAGGAGACGTGGCCTGAAGCGCCCCAGGCGAGCCCCTCCAAGAGCCAAGGATCCTCCCCCTCGAGATCGCCTGACTTAACGCAGATCATGCGATAGCGACGGAATGCTCTGAGAGCGGTGGTTGAACTGCACTCGTCACCCCTAGCACCAGACCTGGAACGCCAACCACACCTCTTCACTCCGGAGAAAGACCGTGAAAGCGATGGCACGATGTCGGGAATAGGTCAGGCCTCTTCCCCCCTAGTCATCACGCAAACAATGGACGCTATCCTGGATGAACGGCCTGGCATCTCTGAGTAATATGTGTCTGGATTGTATCCTCTCTATGTACACCTTACTTATCGTATGCGTTCTGAATCTGCTTAAGCGCTCTTCCTATGTAAGCTCACACGCGACATATATCACTCCTGCAAAAGCCCGATCAGCGCTCAGCCTCGCATACACACGCGCTGCCACCCCCGCAGTTTCTTGTTGTATTCTTCCCCTAGCGGGACACTAGTTTGGATATACCGCCCCCGGTGATGTATCCCCTGCATTGGGACTGTTTCCCACCCCCTGTTACAAAAGTTTTCCCTCCTGTCAGTTCCTGTCCCTACCCCTCAGCAGCAAGGCGTGCACGGGCATGTACACGATATACAACCTCACATTCCCCCGGGTCTACTGGGTGCTCTCAGTTGTTTACACGGACTTTGATTGATGGCAGTTCCACGATCAGACGTTAATGTGCTCACACTCAATGTATGGGGCCTCCACACGCCTACTAAGCGCTATTCTATTTATTCATACATCAAGCGCATGACGGCTGGAATTGCTCTCCAATAGGAGATGCACATTAACAACACCGAATTAGGCAGGCTGCAGGCTAAATGTCGCGGGACGTTCTGTGCCACAACATAGTCGGCTTTTGCACGCGGCGCCTTAATCTGGGTTAGGCCAGGTACCCCCTTCCGGGAACTCAGGCGGGTGGTGGACAAGGAGGGCAGGTACGCTCTACTAGAGGGGCTCTTAGACGGACAGGGGATCCTCTTAGGCAGCATATACGCCCCTAATACTGAGCAGGACAAGTTCTGGGATCGCCTTATGGGAGTCTTGGCCCAATTCACTGCTGTTCCCTGGGTCCTGGGAGACGATTACAACTGCACGCTTGACCCTTCCCTGGACTGATCGCACCCTCCCCCCCTGAGCTCCCCGGACCCCCGACAATCAGAGCTGTTCCGAGCTTGGGCCACGCACTGGGCGCTCACCGATGCTTGGCGACACTTACATCCTCATACCTGCGTTTATTCGTTCCACTCTATCCCTCACAACCTCCGGGTCCGCCTTGACAGGTTTCTATGTTCAGCACAGATCCTCCCTACGATCGTCTCTGCGGACTACCTGGGACGGGTCGTCTCAGATCATGACGCTCACATTCTGCGGCTCACCTGGCGTCCCCCACACCCACCTGGCGACTACCTAGGGAATGCCAGACTGATCAGGTATTCTGAGACTCGCACACACGCAGCATACAGGACTACTTCACACACAACACGAACACGGCTTCTTCGACATTGGTAGAGTGGGATGCGTTCAAGGTGGTGGTACGGGGGGAGTGCATTAAACAAATCACTGGGGTCCGACGCACGTTGGAACAGGCACTTACAACTGCGGAACAGCGCCTAGCTACACTCACTAAACAAGCTGAACCCTCAGAGGAACACGCCGCGCTCACGGCTGAAGCAAAATCGGCCTACCAGGCAGCCTACGCTGATCTTCGGAAGTATAATTTCAGGGACTATGCCTCCAGAGTCCATAAAGACAGGGACAAAACGGGTGCGATGCTCGCTTGGCTGGTGCGACAGGACACTGAAACCAAACCGATCACGGACATCGTCAATCCGGAGGGTGAGCTTGTGCGCTCTCAGGCGGAGATCCTTCTAGCGTTCCAACGTTACTACGCTGATGTGTACGGCGCCCCGATCTCGCTTTCTCTGTCGTCTGTCACCCATTTCCTCGATCCGTTGTCACTTCCCACGATCTCAGATGTCGACAAACTCGCGCTCGACTCCAAAATAGGGCCTTCAGAAATCACTCAGGTGCTACGGACCCTGGCTCGCAATAAAGCCCCAGGTCTCGACGGCTTCCCGCTAGAATACTATTCGACGTTCTCCCCCCTGATGGTCCCACGCCTGGCACAGGTGTTCGCGACGGCCCTCGATCAGGGAGTGTTGCCCCGCTCACTACGGGAATCGTAAATGTGACCTTTTTGAAACCGCACCGGGACCCACATCTTATGGGCTCGTATCGCCCCATCACACTACTGTCTGCAGACTGTAAATACCTCGGGAAGGTATTGGCAGACAGATACGCCCAGATCATACGCCCGCTGGTCCACCCGGACCAGTGCGGCTTTGTCCCAGGGAGGAACACCTCACAGAACATTCGCCGCGTCTTCCATGTTCAGGACCAGGCACGGGACAGGTATCCTCGCTCCGCCTGTCTCATACTAGACCTGGAGAAGGCGTTCGACACTCTCACATGGCCATACCTCTTCACGGTCCTACGCCGCCTCAACATCGGCCCTGTACTCATGGCATACACGCGTCTCCTTTATACAGACCTGTCCACACGGGTCCGGATTGGGAGACACATCTCGGCGGCGTTCGAGGTCCGGCGAGGCACGAGGCAGGGGTGCCCCCTCTCGCCTCTCCTCTTCGCCCTTGCAGTCGAACCACTGGCGATCAGGTTGCGCCAGGGAGGTCTGGACTGGGGCATCCCACTCGCGGGTGTCACACACTGCGTCTCTCTGTACGTAGATGACCTCCTCATCTATGTCCGAGATATTACGGCCGACCTCACCCCCATATGGACGGCTCTTACCGAATTCACGGACGCCTCGGGCCTCCGAGTGAATTGGGAAAAATCCTCGGTATACCCCTTCCACCCGGACCTGCCACCCCGCGATACCTGGCTGGGGACGCAAAGCATCTCATGGTCCACGGAAGCTCCCCGATACCTCAGGGTTCGACTTTATCATTCTCCCGCTGACATCTTCGTGGGCAATCACTGCAGGGCGCTCGCGAGCCTTCGACCGACGGTTGCTTTCTGGACCAGACTCCCACTGGCCCCGATAGGACGAATTGCCCTAGCAAAAATAATAAAGCTGCCCCGGCTCCTTTATCATTTTACCAACTTGCCGGTGGTCCCACCCAGGTCCTTCTTCCAGGACCTCAATTCCCTCCTGGGTGCCCTAATTTGGGGATCGGGCCGGGACAGGGTAGCCTTGAAAACCCTTCAGCTTCCCACCACCCAGGGAGGCCTCGGAGCCCCATTCTTTGAGTCCTACTTTCTAGCGGCCCAGCTCCAATGGTTGTCGTACTGGACAGCGGACCGGCATATGCAAGAGGCCAGTACCGCAACGGATAGGATTACGACACCGGAGCTCACCCGTCTTCTTCTCCCGGGCACTAAACCGCGGCGCACATATCCTCTACAAGTCACGGTGGCGCGGCAATGTATGCTCCGGGTCCACCGGATGACTGCCGGGGCAACCCCATATTCCCCGTTGCTCCCACTGGTCGGCTGGCCCAGGTTAGATTCATACTTCCCAGCCCCCATGCTCATTGAGTGGACACAGTGCGGTATTACGGACATGGAATCGCTCTTTGAGGAGGGTCGGATTAAATCATTCGATCGACTAATCGCCGAATTCGGTCTCCCCCTGGTCAATTCCTCCGATATCGCCAGCTCCTCGAAAGCTTCCGTCCTTACCACAACCTCCAGGCCGGCGAACCAGACACGCATCCAGTTATACACGCAATCCTGCGCATGGGTGTAGGACGTCATTTGGTCACCTGGTTATACAAGGCGATACGAGAACTCACGTGTACTCCCCTAGTGTCCCTGCGCACCACATGGGAAGAGGACATCGGGCGCCCATTACACGACTCGGAATGGATCAAGGCGCTTGAAGCCCCAAAACGTACATCTAGGAACGCCCGTTTTAAAAACATCCAATATTACATACTACACAGGGCGTATCTGACGCCGGCGCGGCTGCAGAAATGTTACGCCGCTACACAATTCCTATGCCCCAGATGCCACTCCCCAGATGCAGATTTTCGTCACATGTTCTGGAGCTGCCCGGACCTCCACCCTGTGACAGACGGTGCACAACACACTGAAAGACCTCACGGGCCTCACAACCGTAGCCACCTGGGAATCCAGCGCGTTGGGCATATTCCACATTCCGAAACAGCTCCCGGCACACAAGCGCATTATATCCCTAGTGTTACTGCTAGCGAAAAGATGTATAGCCATGCACTGGCGATCATTAGAGGGCCCCCCTATAGGAGCATGGACAGGGGCAGTTTGTAAATGGGCAGCGGAGGAAGAAGACGCCCTGCAGGAGGAGGAGGCTAAAGGTGCCCGTAAACACCCCATCTCTATGGAATGGGCCATGCTACTACATAGTTTCCGATAGTTAACGCGCAATGATGACCCGGCCACACCTACACGTCCAACTGCACTCACCCCGACCGATCCCCCCACCTCCGCCCCCGCGAGCCTGCAACCCTGACCAACGACAAGTGCCGTCCTCAGGCGATTCACAGTCCCACACTCATACCCAGCTTCCGGTGCGACTGGCCCGATGCCCCATCGGACATGATACTCCCGCCCTTCGGCAGCTCTGCCTCACTGTAAACGCGAGTCATTGACCCCTCTAACACCAGACCCCCATCTCTTCTTGATATGCACGTGCAAACACCCAAACGCTCCCTCCCCGAGTTCTATCCCCCTAGTTACTTGGCAACACCGCTGCACAGACTCTGCAGACCCAATCCACTGATCCCCATGATGGCGACTCACATGCTTGCGCTTGTTTTCCTTTCTCCTTGACTTTTCTCCTGCGTATTCTAGCTTATGTGATTACTTAG